>NC_082677.1:71132232-71744732 GCF_025265405.1 Mesoplodon densirostris | reverse complement strand
AGGAATGATGGAATCACCAGTAACAGACAACACAGTGTAGCAAGAAGTTTCAGAGGAGGGGGCTGGGTGCACAAGATGGTATAACTTGGGGCCTCCATAAAGGCCAACATAAACCTCTGGAAGTGAATAAAAAGAAAAAAAAAGCACAAGCTCTAGAAAACATATGCAGGTATCTATAATTCACATTAGTATTTATAGACATATACCCAAATTGAGCTATCAATATCTATTTATATCTACTACCTTTTATCTATTTTTTTAAAAATTTACTTTATTGACATGTAGTTGACTTACAGTGTTGTGTTAATTTCTGCCATACAGCAAAGTGATTCAGTTATACATATGTATACATTCTTTTTAAAATCCTTTTCCATTATGGTTTATCACAGAATATTGAATACAGTTTCCTGTGCTGTGCGGTAGGACCTTGTTTATCCATTCTATATATAATAGTTAGCATCTGCTAATCCCATACTCTCAATCTATGATATCTATATATTATTTGCTTAAAATATGTAGGGTTGACAAGGGAGGTTACATTTCACATTGTCTATTCTGGTTAAAATGTGAATGTATGAAGAGATTGTGATTAGAAGCATTTATGATTCAATCAAGTAGTAAGTACTGTCAAGATGATATATCCAATCAGGTATTATGAGGGGCATGTGATTGCACAAGATTATTCTGCTATCTTAAGAGACAGGCTGTGTATATTTTAGGTTATGATTTTAGAGTTTAAGAGGACAAAGCTAATTGCCTGCTGAACTCACAGTCATAGTTGGAAGAGACCAACAGGCAAAGGCAAACATGATGATCCTCTACAACTGCCTTGATTGGATCAGATGAAATCACAACAGGAAAGCCTTGTGACTGTCACACCTGGAACTAGGTTTGCTGACTCACTGGGCACACAAGTTTTGAGGGACACACTTGTGAATTTGGAAAGTAGATAAATATGTAAAATCATATGAATATTTATAACTATCCAGTCCTTTTCATAGCATATTTATTAACACCAAAACAATTTTAGATGGGCTGTCAACAAAAAATACTAAAAACTAAACCACAGTCTATTTATTTCACACACATTGGTTATGATCTGCCACGTAATGTGCTACAATAACAAGTTAGACAGCCACCCAAGAATGTTTAATCAGTTTTACTGCACCGATTTTTAACAAAATCGCTTTAAATACTTCATCAACAGCTTTAAATACAAACACACAGTGACCAAGCTCTAACATAAATGAATGAATTTGGCTTTCTGGAAGACGGTAGATAGACAAACAGGATGCTGAAGGAACAACAGAGAACTGAGAATAGGTGGAGAGGCTCAGATTCACTTGACCTCTATCAGGTAAGAATACAATTCCTGTTCACAGATTTTTTTGAATTTGTTTGCTAAAACTTCCAACAAGATCAGCAGCTGATCTTGATATGTGCATAACACTGAACTGCCAGACAAAATAAGTATGCAACTGGAAATGGCCTGTCCACCCCCTACCCCTGCAGGATGTGACCTTGTCTGTTCCAGTACTGAGAAAACTACTCCAGCAGAAAATCCATGTAAATCTCACTAACCCTATATATTGGGAGGGGAGTGGTCACTAGAGGACTGTTCCAGAATCTCTTCTTACAGAATGGCCCAAAGCAAATTCTCAGAAGCTTGAATTTTAACCATAAACATACACAGTGTTTATACTCTCTACACTGATGATATTGCCTTGTCAAATGACAACTTGACAAAATTGTTCATTTGAAGTTTTTGCCTCCCTTTGTAAGTAAAAGAATCATTTTAGTTGCTTTCTTTCCCTCTTTTAATTTTTCTTAGTTCACTCGACAATTCCACCGCTTCTGGCCCATGTGAGGCCTGCCTATTTCGTTAATCAGAGCCTGTTACAATAAGAGAACCCACAGAAGTATTTCCTGTGTTAGAAATTCATCCCTTCTTTCCTTCAGAATATTCTTAAAGTTGATTAAATCACCTGTATTTCAGCTTCTTGCACTTTGACTTCCTCTGATTTATGGCCCAAGTTGTAGCACACCACGCGTTTGCGTCAATAGGGTCCTTTTTGTTCTCTCATCTTTTTAATGCAAAATAAGTCCATTGATTATAATAGAGAAGGAATAAGAGAAGAGAAGGGTCTTTTTTTGTTTGTTTTAAACCAAAAGAGCTCAATACATATTCTTGGCTGCTCTGTTTGCTGCTTACTTAAATTTGGGAATGCTATTCAAACACTGCAGCTTACAGTCCAAAGGACTGGGCCTATTCTGTAACAATTTATTTGAAGGCAGGTGTCTCCTTTGTTGGATTCTTTATTTATCCATTTTTCCAGATTATCTGCAAGTAAGAATATTGAAATAAGATCTTTAGCAACTTAACTTTGGATGTCAGTTTTCTTTTGAAGGACAGTTATTAAAAAACTCCTAGGACTGCTCACTTGCTTTTTTCTTTTTTGTACAAAGCAATGTCATCACTTTTTTTGAGTATTATATTTCTCCTCAATAATTGACATTACATTAAAGGAACACAAAATTGTCTTAATTATGCAATAATGATCAAGGCAAAGAGTGTTTCCTAGGAACTAATGGTTGCCTGAGAGGACATGATGGCTTGAGGTCCAACTAGTTAATAGGCCACAGGAAATGCCATGGGCCAAGATTTGTATTATTTCACTGAGATGAAAATGAACCAAAAAAAAGGGCAAAATGGATTTATTTTCCACTAATGGGTAAAATGGCCTCATTCTGGATGCAGAAGACTTTTCAGTAGAAGGTATGTGTTTCATAACAGCTAAATCAAAATTTTTAGTGATCTCTACTTTTTGTTTTTAATACAGTACAGGACAGATGATACTGTACTCTTGATTCGAAATTTTAATACAACTGAAAATACTATGCAACGCTGGAGTTTTTGTCTAGTCTTTTATGTGCCATAGAATGTTATGGCCAACATTTGCTGTGTTAGTTTTTTTGTGAGGTAGAAATATATTTTATACATTTTCAATATAAAAATAGTTACTTTTGAAAACATTCGGAAAATAGTTATCTAATGACAATCAAAGAAAATACAGGCTTTATTTTCTTTTGTTTTTAGGATTCCTTCAAATGTTAGGGAATGATAGCTGACCAAAAAGATGGCTTTAAGAGCTTAAGTAGTTTTACTTAAATTATAATACAAGGTAGACAATAACAAATGTGAACGTTGTCTTTCCATATTTCTAAGTGAAATTAATCAATTCTGGCTCAGTTCATCTATGGGGATTTTGTCAGAGGAGTTGGCATTTGAACATCTTAAAAGACAGTCTCCATCTCAATAGCTGAAGGGGACATTCAAGTGGTCAGAATCAGTATGTATAGAAATGCAGCCTTCCTTAAAAAGAATTTCTAAGTGCTTTATGTTTTTCAAAAGAATGAAACAGTTTGAACAAATATAACAAGTTTAGAGTGAGCATTTATACCCATTTCACCATCTGCTGAATGGATTAGGGCCCAGCTGCAAGTTCAGATTTACACCTGGCCAGGTGTTCCCTTGCCCAGGGCAGAGTAAAAAAATCCAGAAGTCTCCACTGCAGCAAGATAGCTTTGCCTCCCTCAGGAAATTCTTCCAGTTAGAGATTTATTGGAGTCTACCAAAGTCCTCTTTAAAATGCATGGGACCCCTTGGTATATTATAAGCACCATAGAAAAGTCACCTTCATTTTAACATGAAATGGCTTAAAAATCAGATTACTTTTCTCTACACATCTGATATAATTTCCATTAAGGAAATAGAAATTTTGATAGTGGTTGCAGAGAGAGAAGTTATTTTGGCATAAAAGGAGAAGTGTGCCTGGGAGGAATACCAGAGCAGAGAGCTATGAGTAATCAGAAAGGTTTTAGGGGAGCAGAGGAGAGAGGACCTCAAAAGACGGGAGATGAATGCAAGAATAGAGGGGATGAAGCAAGAGTACATTTTAACCATTTTGAATGTTACCACTGTTTGGCCCTAAAGAATTATTCTGATAAGATGAATCTTACAAAATAATGGTTTTTGACCCAGTTTGAGTCGTCAGTGTATCTTAAGTTTTTGTCTTCTCAATCACATGGCTATGTAGGTCAAGAGCAGTGTCTATCAAGTCAAACACTCCCATTCAAGCAGGCTGTAAAAATGTCACTAAAGAATGTTGTAGCCTATGTCTGCCTGTGATACTGACCTCATTGTATTTGAGGTGTATTTGAGAGCTTGTGTTTTCTATATGCATATACATAAAAATATTATGGGAAAAGTGATAATTAACAAACTTTCTGGAATGAATACAGAGTATATTCTGGTGTGACATATTTTTTTCTTCACAGCATTAATTTTCCTTATATCCTCCATGTATCAGGTACTTTTTAGTTTCTGTTGTAGATACAAAAGCCTTACCCAACATTTTTCCACAAAGAAATTATATTAGTAGTGAGAGGGTAAGCCAAACACATGTAAAAGATTTCTAGAGAAGTGAAAGCAAACAATAAAGTGTTGAATTGAGTGAAACAAGAAAAACAGTGCTTTCCACCTTTAAAGAAATTAGAGGAAATGATTATGGAAGGCAACATGGGACTTTGAAAGAAACTCCATGAATCCATAACTTGTATACACAAAGGATACTTTGGTTTAATTTGATATTGTTTCTTTGTCTAGTTTTACTAAAGATGACCTGAAGCTTTCTATCCAAGAACAAGCCTGACAGGTTTCACTTCTTATGGTTGTTAAATCCCTTCTCTTATTAATTATGTTAATTGGAGCCATTAGCTAGTAGAACCCAGTCTGGGTATTTGTCCTACCTAATTCATGCTAAGGTGCTATCAGCTAAAGATGCAGTGTTCCTTAAATGAATCTGTAAGCTTCATTTATGCCAGAATTTCTATAAAAGTATAGTCAAGAGTGTTGATGGAAAATTAGGATGATATAAATATGTAAGAACTGGGAAATATATAATCTTAAATGTTCCATGTTATTTTTATTATCTCTCTTTCCCACAGCTTTATGCGGCCTTGGGTACTAATATAAAATCCAAAATTAGAAACTTCTCCTCTGTGGATGTTTATTGCTCAGTCTACAGTGCATGCAGTCTTGGTTCTAAAGCTCTAACTCAAACAGTGACATTGCCTGATCCTCTGACGTGTCAAAACCAGAACAGAGACAGACTCACATACATAGAAAGCAAACTTATGGTTACCAAAGGGAAAAGGGGTGGGAGGAGGATAAATTAGGAGTCTGGCATTAGCAGATACAAACTACTGTACATAAAAGAGATAAACAACAAGGATTTACTGTATAGTACAGGGAACTCTGCTTAATATCTTTTAATAGCCTATAATGGAAAAGAATAAAAAAAGCAGATAGATAGATAGATATCTGAATCACTTTGCTGTACACCTGAAACTAACACGATATTGTAAACCAACTATACTTCACTTAAAAAAAAACAAAAACAAGAAACAAAACCCAGAGCCTAATTGTTGCTGTGGCTGTGAATTATGAACAAATATATTTTCTAAGACGATGTATTTTTCTTTTGATTTTCATTCCTAGCTTCACAACATATATATACATAGAGGTCACCTCTGATTTTAATATACTCACACCTTCACACCTGCACACATATGCACATGCTTTCAAACATAAACACACAAACATATATCTATACACACACACACACACACACATATATATATATATATATATATATATATATATATATATATATATATATATATATATATATATATATATATACTTGAAGATTTGTTACAATGCAATTCACTGTCAAATCTCTTTTCTGTTATGCTTATAATTAAGATCTACAACTTGCCAGGGTTGATTTAACTCTTTTCACAAGATTGAGTTGAGCTAAACAGCCAGAATATTCTGGTGTTTCTAAAATAAGAAGCTTCTCAAAAGATTTGAGGTTTTGCCATCCTGTCCTTAAAATGTTCCTTGTTGAAATGTAAGTATAAGGAAACATTAATTGCATAAAAATAGAAATATTTGTAACTTTCAAAATGAATTCTCATTGAATACACGTTGAGGGCCTGGTTATTTACAAGATGGATCCGTGAATGAGGGAATTACCCGCATACTGAGGATGATGAAACCATCACGTAGAGAAAGTGGTTTGGAGCAGATTGCACAGAGAGTGGGAGAGGGAGGACTCAGTTCTCAATCACTTTTATTCCAGAGCCACAACATCATCCGTAAAAGCAGACATATCCCCACTCTTTTTACATACTAACTCCTTCTGCTATACTCATTCAACCTTATACATGTTTATGCTTGACATAAATGTCACAAAATTTTAGTGCCAGAATGGACTTGTTTTAGTAATTGGGTACTGAGATGCATCCCTTTATTTGTGAATTCCCTTTTCTCTGAGAAATCTATAAAAATCGATAGAACCATCACTTGACTTTCAGGTGGGTTTTAATTTTCATAAGCCTTTAACCTCAGTCATCCATAACCCATTGGGCTTAAGAAACAGCTACATTCTGAAGGCATAGGTAAGGTCAAACCCATGGGAAAATGGGTTTTGCTTCTATCACAATGACCCTTTCCCCTGACCACATGAGCAGAATGATCAGGCCTTCCCAGATTATCTCCAATGAAGAAGAAGGCTTTTTATTTGTATCGATTTCCACTGTGTTGTGAGCCAACATAATGATGTTTGATCTAACACACATGGCATGTTTGTAGCTTGTAACACATAACAGTTCACCAGGTTCAACCAAACCCTGACTGGTCTCCAACCAGCTCCATGAGATGAGTCCATTAAGGCATGGGTGTCCATTAAGGCATGGCAATACCAATTTTCTCTTAAGGTGTCCACAAATCTTACTTTCAATTTCTAAATGCATATCAGCAGTGTCTGTAACAGTTGTGGTCTGATATTGGTGAACAGACCACACTTTGAATAGAACTAAGAGAAACTTTCTTGGTAATTCATAACATCTAAGCTGCCAGTCTGCTGAGAAAAACTCAAGTTAGTGTCACATTTGTTTGGCTGGGGATGTATATTATAATTTGTATGTACTGGGTTAATATGTGTTAAATATTTAAATAATGAGTTAGAATCACGTAGTATTTTGAAAAACGTTTACCACCTCTACCCTTAGAGCACTTAAGTCACTAGAACACATCAGAGAAGTAAACATCACTGATCACCTGATCCAGTGAGTTATGTCAGAGTCTGCCCATCACCTCTGATAGGCAAATGAACTGAGAACTAATACTCATCAGCAGTGGGCAGAGAAAAAGGCAAGTGCACACACCCAATGGGTCAGAATGATTGACAGCATGTGAGAATATTACAATGAAAACTGACGTTTTGCTATGCACGTCACTAGAAGTGGCCAAGCCTGGATGTTAGCAGGTAGAGGAAGTCAAGTTTCATAGCTGCGTGGAATCAGTCTTAAAATCTGGATAGTGCACATGCTTCAGATGTAGTCAGAAGGGAGCCAGACAGATCTTGAGATGCTGCATAAAAAATGACCAGCGGGATGCCTCCTGCACTGTGTCAGTCCATCAGAGCTTTTGATAGAATTTAGTATGTTTTCATGTGAACTTTAAATACGTGCATGTCTAACTGCTCATAGCCTACTAAGCACATGCCTGTTACTATGTTTTCATTTCTACAGTGACAGACACATAGAAGGCAGCCAGTTCCCCGTGGCCACAATCCAGGCTAAGATGGGCATCTTCCAAGACTGTGTAAGCTTTTCTCTTTGATCCAGAAGGAGACCACTGGGGCTGCACACACCTGAGCTTGCTGTCAGCGTGATCTCTGGGTTACACTAGTTCAGTCAGGACACAGAGTGTCTTAATTTCCCTCATCCCCAGTCTCATGTGTTTAAAGTCAAAGATCACTGCTGCCTGTTTTTATGTTTTCTGATTACTTATGAGTTAGAGAATCTCTCCATGCACTTATAAGCCTTTTGGGTTTCCTCTGTTTCTGAATCCCTTCTATATTTTCTCCATCTATCCTTTGTTAGTTTTTGGTATTGCAAAGATCTTTTAGAATATGCTAATTTTGATCTTTGTTGTGAACAGTAACCCCTAATTTTGACAAAATTATTTTTACCTTATGCTTTGTGTTTTTAGGGTAAGGAATTCTAAACCTATTTTAATATTATTATAACCATCATTATTTTAATTATTAATAATAGTAGTAACAGGCTTTAAATGTGTAGTTTTGCCATTCACACTTCCGTCTTTAGTGCCCCTGGAATACAAATTTGTATATGGTGCTGTTATTTTCCTCCACACATGGTGTGTCTGTATCTTCTCCTAAGCAACCTGGTTTTCCCCCATCATATATTTAGTTTCCACGTATACATACATCTGTTTCTGTGTTTTTTGTCTGGTTCCATTGGTCAATTTATATGTTCTTACTGTAGTACCATACTGTGTGTTATTAGTGTAGCATTAGTGTAATGGCTTTGTAGTGTGTCCGAATAACCTTTTTAAAAGAATACCATATTTTATTATCTAATGTTTTATGTAGAATTATTTTTAGAGAAAGATTCATAGACGTATTGGGCCTATGCTTTCTACCTTCTACATTTTGATTATTTCATCCTTTTCATTAATTTGTGTTTGGATTTGAACAATGAAGAAGGGAATTGTTCAATTAAAAGTAACAACAGTAGTCATTTCTTTGGCAACTTGGTGTTTGTAATCTGTTTTTTGTTTGTTTGTTTGTTTGTTTTGTGGTACACGGGTCTCTCACTGTTGTGGCCTCTCCCGTTGTGGAGCACAGGCTCCAGATGTGCAGGCTCAGCGGTCATGGCTCACAAGCCCAGCTGCTCCACGGCATGTGGGATCTTCCCAGACCGGGGCACGAACTGGTGTCCCCTACATCGGCAGGCGGACTCTCAACCACTGCGCCACCAGGGAAGCCCTGTAATCTGTTTTTAACAGCACAGTTTTGAGTCAAGATGAGATGGTACACTGTCCAGTTCATTTTAGTGAAGGTTTACTGAGATCCTACTTTGCGCCCAGCACTAAGAAAGGCACCACGTCCTTTGCTAACAGTGATCATCCTGTCCAAATTTCACAAGTGAAGCAACAAGGCACAAAGGGTTTTTGCCAGAAAATTATACCCTAACTCTCCTGTGACCAGCTCAGTGGACTCTCCCTTCCACAGTGCTCTCACCATGGGTCTCTGTTCTCCATCAGGGCAGCGCTGTTGCCTCTTGGCTGTCCCCTGCCCTCCCCAGCTCTCCTGAGGCATTTGGAGGTATGTATGACTGTGTCAAGTATAACAAGTTCTGAGATGCTGTTAGAATTTAGAAGGTAGGGCCAAGTGTACTAAACCTCTTTCACTACTCACGTTAGGTCTGCAAAATGAGAATGAGGTCTTGATCTGCACAAAATGCCAATATCTCCTCTACTGGAAAACACTGCTACCAGATCTATCCTTCCTAAGCTCATAGTTTCTTCAGACAAACCTAAAGCATCATACACATTATCATTATTTCTAACTCTTAGGAAGGCCAGTAGCATTTAAATACAAGGTTAGGGTAGTTTTAATTCAGTGGACACATTCCATGATGCATGCATAGAGAATTCATGCACATGCCTTTGTACTTAGAGTAGTGAGTCAGTCTACATTTGAGTTTGTGGCAAGGTTTTTAGTGGTTTTGCTTTTAGGTTTCTGGCTAAACAACCCCGAGCACAGTAAGCATAAGAATCACCTGAAGGTCTTAGTAAAAAATATTCTGGGGCTCCACCCCCAGAGTTGCACACTCAGTGGGTCTAGGGTGGGCTTGAATCAAACAGCTTCCCAGGTGACACTGGTTTTATTTTCGGCTTAAAATGATTGACTACAAATGAGTGAAACTCTTCACTATGAACAAAATAAAGTCAAAAGCTCCGTCACAGGACACAACAGGGGCCTGAGGATGTGGCCGTGGCTTTTGCACTCTCAGGTCCTAACATGGCTCTTGTTCAGCAGTGAACTGCAGCCTTGGCTGCTCCCTGAGTACATTTTTTCCTCTTCAAAGCTTCCATGCTTGACCTGTCTGCACCTTCTGCTCAGGGTGTCCATCCACTTTTATAGCCTGGAAAGTGACCATGTACCCTTCAAGGCCAAGTTTGAAGGTTATTTCTTCTAAGTAGAATGCTGCCCACTACCAAACTTAAATGAATGAAAATGAGCACCTCTCAAAATGTGATTACAGTGAGTTGTTTCACGATGTTTCACGATCTAGGAACATCCTGATAATACCCTCATGGGCTTCCATAGGCTCCATCAGGGGTACAAGATTCATATTATATTTTGGATCAGAAAACTGTTTTCAGTGTTCACCTGATACCTTTTTATTTTATACCACGATTTTCAAGTAATAAAGTGTTTGTGTCTCTCAACAGTTTTGACACGGATCTTAATCTGCCAAACCACAAAAATATGTTGACCATAACACTTCAGAACATCATTAATTTATAGACACTTAAAATGCAAATAGCTTAGGTATGAGGCAAAGTCACTATAAAAGATTTTTTTTTTAAAGTTTGTCTTTTGGAGATTTAACTTCTCTTATGTCCTGGAGTAAATCTTTCTTATTAAGACATATTGATTTAACACAACATTGTAAATCAACTATATTTCAATTTAAAAAAATTGGAAAAAATGATATATTAATTTAAGCTAACATAATTTTATCAATCACTGATTTTGTGTGTGTGAGATATAAACTTACATATATACCTAAATTTATAAGTGTTCAAACCTTCTCATAGATAAATAGTTAGTACTCCAGAGTCTGACATTATTGTAGAGAGTCTTACTAAATCTTGAGACCTAAGGTTGCCAAAATGGTACCTGGTTAATCTGCGTCAAATAGTGGTGCACACTTTATCATTACCCAAGTGGGAAAGGCCTGGCTGCCAGCAGTCTTCCTTAAAGGTTAAGGAGTGATACATGGATGCTAAATAAAGGCTTATCAGGTTACTGTACATCAGAACACTGATAAAACTGCCTCAGGAAAGCACCAAATGGAACAAGGACCTATTCAGAAAATGTTGGTTTGTAGATAGGCCATCACAATGGAACCCATCTAAGTGACAGCATGGCTTAAGTGTGGAATTTTTACTCCCAAGTCAGGAAATTCTAGGGCAGGAACCAAAGCCTGGCTCAGCCCTTGAGATGTGGCCGTCATCCAGGTGGTTTTTCTGCTGCCTGCTGGTTTTCTGAGACATGTGAATTCTGGAAGATAAGAACAGAATAGCCTGTTAGCTCCAACATGTGGCCCTTGTCAGATTAACAAAAGGAGCGGGAGGACTTGTGCAAGGTTCTGTTTTCCTGGATGTCCTTATGAGTTGAGCCAATATAATGTTCAAACTTTAAATCCTGATGTGAGAATGGAAGAGAGAATAAAAGATATGTGAGCTGCAGAAACAGAATCTAACTCCTTCTTTTCATTTTTTATAGGCTCACTTCAAGATCACAAGACTGTGCTATATTTTGTTTTCCATTTCATCTTGTGCTTTTTTTAATTGAAGTATGGTTTATTTACAATGTTGTGTTAGTTTCAGGTGTACAGCAAAGTGATTCAGTTATACATATATATACACATTCTTTTTCATATTCTTTTCCCTTATGGTTTATTACAGGATATTGAATATAGCTCCCTGTGCTATATGGTAGGACCTTGTTGTTTATTTTATATAATAGTGTGTATATGTTACTCCCAATCTTGTGCTTTTTAAAACTATATTATGTGTCATCATTTAATGACAGGGCTCCTTTAAAATGTAGCTGAGCCTTAGGACAGAAGTAGAAAAAGTAAGGCACACAGTTCTGTGAAAATCATCCCAGAGAATGGAACCTTTTAAGTTAATTGTGTCTTTCTCACTAATTCCCATCACGGGCATGAAAGCCCCTACTTCAGTGACCTTTGGGATGATGGGTATAAGCATCCAGGAAAGTCCTTTCCATTATCTAATCTAAGTCACTCTAGCTGTAATTCCCCTGTTTTGTTTTTGATAGAGAAAATGGGCCTATTTCCACATTACAGACAGTGGCAGTAAAGTTATAGTATGTTTTGAAAAACGCTGAAGTCAAACGGGGAGGGTAACTGACTAATGTTTTCAATCATCATTTTGATACTAGTGTTATATACAGCGTGTACTAAGGAAACAATTTCTTGTAACATAGTTGGTAGACTGTAATTTGTAGAGACAGGTAAATTGTGGATTTGGGATTCAAACTCAGGCCTGACTAGTTCTAAAGTCTATATCCATTTTTTCTTTCTGTATTGTTCTCAGAAAGCATGAAGGAAGAAAAGCATGTTTCATATAACCCAGACAGGTATTATAGTGTTTATATAATACTAGGGGACATAATATTTAAAACAGGCTTCATGAATTTACTCATAGTTGTACTGAGAAACAGCGTCTGAAAGGGTCAAGGAATTGGAGGGTTAAACAAATCCACAAGTTCAATAAAGTGTATCATCGTGATCTCCTTTGTGCATACACACACTAATTAAGTGCAATACATATAAAACTATGATACTCAAATTTATCACAAAAGTTATTAGAATGCTTAGTAAACAGTTATGATTTGCATTAACAAATCCACATTTAACCATAAAAGTGGTTAGTTTTCCAGATGAAATATCCACTATAGCCATGTAAAATGATAGGAAATAACTCAGTCCAACCTTAGCCACACTCGTGAAGTAATCACAGTAGCCTAGGGCAACACTGCAGCATCACTTACTCTCCTAAGTACACGATCAAAACTTATAGGCGGGCCTCCCTGGTGGCGCAAGTGGTTGAGAGTCCGCCTGCTGATGCAGGGGATACGGGTTCGTGCCCCGGTCTGGGAGGATCCCATATGCCGCGGAGCGGCTGGGCCCGTGAGCCATGGCCGCTGAGCCTGCGCGTCCGGAGCCTGCGTGTCCGGAGCCTGTGCTCCGCAACGGGGGAGGCCACAACAGTGAGAGGCCCGCATACCGCAAAAAAAAAAAAAAAAAAAAAACAACTTATAGGCACCTGGGCTCAGCTGTCTGCTATGCAGAGGGAGGGCTATGCAAAGGCATGTTGGACCCAGTTGAGATGGGAAACGGCAGCAAAGTCAACGTTGACTTTGTCTCACAGATCATCACTATTTGACCCCTCTGTAGAGAACAGCTCCATACTTTGTCTCTGATTGAACGTCCATGCTTCAATTGGAGGCAAAATCCTAAGAATTCTTCAGCTTTTCAGAGTTTTAAAAAGTTTTTCATAGCAACTTTCCTTTGGTATTGTCATCATATGGATTTCAAAGAAGTACAGAGCATGGTTTTGTCTTTGAGGGGTTTCGAATACCATTGACAAGACAAGATAAATGGAAAAACCAATTATAATCAGGATTGGAGTCCTTTCTCTATCATTAACTTTCTGTATTAGACAAGCCTGTTCTTATGTCTGGACCAGTGTAAAGTGAAAGGGTTGGACTATACTGTGTCTGCCCAAATTCCATTTGAATTTATGAATTCTGTCATTCTTCTAAATGATGTCGAGTGAATATGGTACAGAAAAAATGGTCAAGGGATTTCAAGGAAGGAGGGAGGAAGAGGGTGAGAAGGGTCAGAGAAATTTTAGATTAGACAAGCTTTGGGCTGATATTAAAAGCAAAGGTAAGAATCAGCTGAACTGAGAAGTCAGAGAGAGGAGGGTTATTATAGGAAAAATAGAAAGAATAAGGAAACAGAAGTGAAAAAACCATGAGGCAGTCTCATCTGGTATTGAGAAGTTTGGCTTGACTGCTGGGGATGGAAGATGATTTTGAATCAGAAGGTATCAGAAAGCCATGGAGCCTGGGCTAACAGGGCTGGATTTGATCTCAAGGATAATGAGAAGTCTTTCACAGCATCAAACAGGCATCCTTTTCTATCAGACACAGAGAAAAGAGGAATGTCCATCTGAGGCAGTTGGAGCTAGAGATCAAGATGGTAGCCATCGTTTCCAGAGAGGAACCAGCCCATAAAATGTTTGACCCCAAAAAAGTAATGAAATGACACCACCAACAAAAAAGTTTGCACTCTGTTGAAATTGCAAAGACCTGGTAAAGCAGACTCTACAATTGCACGTGGTAATGATTAGCAGGAGTGGGTGTTTTCTGCCACCTTCACAGGGCCTGTAAGCTCCGTGCTGTTACAACTAAGGCTGAGACCACTGCTCCTCATCTCCCGGAAATAGGAGGCTGTTGGAGTTTAAGATCATTAGTGTAGGGGGACTTTCCTGGTGGTCCAGTGATTAAGACTCCATGCTCCCAGTGCAGGGGCCCAGGTTCGATCCCTGATCAGGGAACTAGATCCCACATGCTGCAACTGGAGCCTGCATGCCACAACTAAAGATCCCGCCTGCTGCAACTAAGACCCAGTGCAGCCAAATCAATAAATATTCTTTAAAAATTTTTTTAAAATCATTAGTGCAGGGATCTAGATAGAAGGATGCTTCAGAAAACCCTGTAGAGATTTCTTCCTCAGAGAAGGGTTATCCATGAGTTTTGTTTTGAAAGCACAGTAAATATAATTTTGATGGTTGAATTGATATAGAAGATCAAGGGGAAGACTAGCTCAGGTGATGATGAAGCTTAAAAATATTTAGTGTGTATATGAATAACTGATGATACTTTTGAAAGTCTTCAGATAATGGACATGTAATTGCATCATTTTCGCATTATATGATGCGACAAATTGAAAACATTATGTTTATTCAAATGCTCATTTGTTGCTTCCTCAAATGTTGGCATACCTTGATTGACCCAGAATAGGTATGAATGCTAAAGCAAAGTATATTATCTTATTTCATGCTTACATTATTTTTGAGTACACAGATTTCTTGTCTAGCACATTGCAAGGAATTTTCAAAATATGATGGATGTTCCTAACAACCTATATTGAACATCTGGCTGGAGTGAGATTTTATAAATGAAACAGTATGTCTTACGGCCAAATACCAAAGATGGTTCCGGAACATCATATTTGAGCATGAAGAGGCCACTAAATATAACTAAACTGAGGTTAGGAAAGCAACTATGTAACAGTGATCCAACTAGGCACTGGTTAAAGTATGTAGTATATGACCCAGGTATTTACTAAAGACAGGGAAAAGATGCTTAGCTGAAAGACAAATCATACTCTATTTACTGTATTTACATTTTGTGTTCATTTTGATCCAGGTGAATTCTGAGGCCCTAAAATCAGAAAATTGTTTATTAATTTTTGTTTGTATCACTATACTTAATTCAAAACTGGCTGGTAAGTACTTCTTGAAGTCAATTCAGTTAATATATGATTGGTAGTTTAAAAAAATGTATTTTTGCCTTTTTTTTCTTAGTTGGTTTTCAACTCTAATCCCCAAATCCAAAGATAGCTTGGAAACATAGAACAAATTTACAAAACTGAGTAATTTGGCTTCAGTTGGCTATTGAAAGTACTGAAGTAAAATAAGACAATTGAAACAATCAAAAAATTGGAATAGGTAAAGGGGGGGGGCTCAAAATCACGTTGCTTCTTAGTTTCCAGTAAATTTTGTATTTGCAGTAAATTTATGGAGACAGAGCAAACACACAATAGTTTCACCAGACATTCACAGCATGTGATTCCAAGATCATTGTGGGATTTGGTTCAAGTTTATTTTCTAAGTTGTCCTGGAAGCTCTCCTTCCCAGGTATATCTTCTCTTCTGTCTCATGTATCATGTCTTATTTCACCTCCTCCGACAGCACGTCAGGCATTAGCAGCAGAATAATCTGTATGCACAGTGGGAGGGGAGAGGCAAACCAAATACACATTGAATAGGGAACAAGAAGTTTTCAGCAGTGGATACATTATTCTCCCCAGTAAAGGAGCAAATCTGCTAAGCATATGGAGACATGCCCAGGGATCAATGGAAGAACTTCTAAGTATATGGTCATCCTGTGAAAATTTATATCTGGACTGGAGGATGTGTTTGGATAGCATAAGTGATATTCTTATAAAATTTTTGGAGTGACACATGAAGAATGAGGGAAACTAATATAAAAAGCACATGTGAGATCCTTGCCAATGATTAAGCCATTCTTTTGCCTCATAAAGACACTGATTTTCATACCATCCTGATCTTTTAGAGTAGCTCAGTTTTATGTATCTTGAGAATTCTTATAACAAAGCACAACTGAAATTAGTGTAATGAGCTTAGGTTAAGGGAAAGTAAGAGTCCTTGGATCAATATACTTAGTTTAACAAATTTGTCAAAATGTACCCACTGAGGATATCATTTCCCTTACAAAAATATGATGTATACCTTTATTTATTTGATATTTTTTCTTAACTCAGAGCCTATAGGATAAACTTGACAAAGAAATTCTGCCAGACTTATATTTTTAATACGCTGTCTTAAATTCTAGCATTTCTTTCAGATATTTACCCCCAAGACTCATTCTAGATCTATTTGTTATGGGAGAAGAATAAGAAAGAGACCGTATAATAAAGTTTCCTCTTCTCTTCCTGATTGTCTTAAAAAAATTGGAGAAATGGTTTCTAAATTATCAAATATTCTACTGAGAACTCAGCAGGTGGCTCAAAATTAAATTCACAAAAGCGTCCAGAATGATATTTTCCGTAGAAAATCCCAGGATATGATTTTACCAACGTGATGAGATTCAAACCCAAGCCTCTTTGCTAAGAGATAAAAATAAACCACTGAACTCTAAACTCAAGAATAATATCAATTAAAATGTAAGTGGTTTAAAATGAGGAAATAAAGTGCCAATATTCATTGGCATAGAGTAAGATTAAAAGTTGTGTACAACTGAGGGAAATATTTTACCGTTCCAAGTTCTGTACTATTGGAAGTACAATCTTGCTATAACCTTTTGATAAATCTCATTAATAAATAGTTATTATATTTGATTGTTCATACTTTCACATTGCTCTTTGGATTCTTCCTCTTCACTCATAACTATCTTTAGAATCAGTGCACCCAGTTAAAATATACACAATACAGAATAGAAAATATACAGAATTTTCTAGTTAGCATAGTATGTTGATTTAAAACTTAACTTCCTCCCATGAATTTTTGTTTTGATCAATTCACAAAAGCCACTTTAAAAACAACCATGATGATTAAATTTTCACCAAACATTTAATGAAATTAGTTTCTCACAGATATATTGACTAAACCAAATTCTGTTGTGAAAACCATAATTTTATCCTTAATCTAAAAATAAAATAAATTTAATCTCATAATTTACTTTAGCACGTTTATTATATAGGCATGTGTTGAATGCTATGTAATGATCATTTATTATATTGAAAACATAAAGATATAATGAACTCACAGAGGATGGAATGAACATCCCATTCTGACTAATTATATTTTGTGAATGACACTTATGTTTCCTTAATTTTGAACTTAGTCTTGCTATAAGCAATTGAATAGTTTGTTTTATTATAGTTTCAGAATATTTGAAATAATCTGATGGTCTCTAGATCACACAGTAAAAATTACAGAACGTTCACATTGTTAAAAATTATGTTAATATTACCAAACTTTACCAACAATTTTAATAGTACCATACTATTTTGGCATTTGCCTCTTGTATATAAAAATCAAGAGAAAAACTCCAACCATGAAAGCTTCTAATAGAAGTGGACTAAACATGGGCTAAACCTGTAACTTCATAGAATTTTCTTCTGGGAAGTCAGAATGCCAGTACTAAAATTTCTAAATCTTCTAAAATTTCTGACTCTTGCACAGTCCTCTTGTCCCACTAAAGATACAGGGCAAGCCCTGCCATTCAAAAAGACTATAAATTCTTCCTTTCATTTACATTGTAGGGCTCAGTATCAGTGAATTGAAGAAGGATAGTAAACACATCACTCAAAATGACTGCTATATTAAGAGCCGGTAGTCTTCATTTCCATTCCCAATTCTACTTCTAAGACTTGTCAGCTGTTTGGAATTTTTTTATACCTGATTTAGAAAATACGAAGGTCATATTCCTTCCAGTTGTAATATTCTATGTTTCTATGGGATAGTATTTTATACTCTACCTACCAGGACTTTTATTTAGCATCAACTGCATGTCAGTCACTGGGCTAAGAGTTTTTCACATTATAATAACATTCGATTTTAAAAATACTCATTTAAAGTAGCTAGGCATGAAAAAGAATGACAGAGAAATAAAGACTTTCTCCAAGATCACAGAGCTTAGTAAGCAAGGAAAGATATCACCTAGTTTATGTCCCTGAAAACCCTCCTTTCTGTACCAGGTCAGAGGGTCTCTGAGGAATCACTTAATTCAAACCTCACTTTTCACAGAAAGTTTACAGAGTTGCCTCAGGTAATTCACACGTCTCACAGTCTTTCTGGGGCAAACTTGTTCTGAAAGGGCCAGATGTAAATAGTATCAGCTTTGTGGACCATAAGGTCTCATGAAAGAATCCATGGGCAATAGCGAACCAATGAAGGGTGCTGTTTTTCAATACATTTTTTGTGGACACTGTTTATTTATATATTATATATATTTATTTATGGATACATATTTATAGACATCATATAAATTTAGAATTTCATATAATGTTCACCTGTCATGAAATTCTATTCTTATTTAGTTTGTTTTGTCCCCAACTATTTAAAAATTCAAAATCAATCTTATCTCACAGGCCTGAGAAGGACAGATGGTGTCCACGGGCCATAGTTTGCAGGCCCCTGTTCTAGAAGACAATCCTTTTAAATCTAAATGTCTTGTACCCCATGGAAGTTTTCTAATAATTGCAAGTGATGAGCAGACACTCTAACCAGAACAATGTTATAATAATGATAACACTCAATTTGCCAGATGTTGCCCAAAATGTTTCATACATATTATTGATATTTCAGTCAATCTTACAGCAGCCCCATGAAGTAGATATGATTTACCTTACATAGAGAAGGAAATGGGGACTTTGTCTATTGCAGTGACACCTCTGGCCCCATGCGTGAATGGGGCAGAATTCAGATGTTTATCTCTAAACTCCAAAAAGTTATAATTCTTACATATCTAACGAGTAAGGAAAAAAGCAAGTAATTTTCCTATTTCAGGAGGAAGAGGTAACCTAGAGAAACCCACCCAAAACTAATATCAGGGAGCACTGGTGTTCTAGAGATATTTGGAAGGCATTCTCATGTCTTAGTCATGAGAAAAAAATAATTGTGCAAGTGCTACCCATATTCTAATTGTTTGATGCCTTGCTCTGCCTTCAAAATTGTGTTTAATGGCTTCATATATCAAACATAAACAATAGCATAGGATCGAAATATACAGCCACTATGTTTTTGATTAGTACAGTCATTTTTTTTCTAACTCTCATATACATCTTAAACTGATAGCTTCTTGGCTTATTTTGTGAGGAGACTGAAGACAGATGGTGAGTGAGCCTCATGTACACATGCTATATATTTAACTGCATTGTGCTAAACAGATACTCTTTGGGGTGAAAATTGTCTGACCTTCCTTGATAGAACAGTTAGGTTTTTACAAGAAAATGAGCTATGCTTCTTGTTTTTACAACTTTTCCTTTAGGACTAAATGATGAAATTATAGCTTATCCACCACTGACTGGACAAAACTCCAACTGTGTTTATTGCTTTACATGTGTTTTATTTAACACTTGACCCTAGAAAACCTTGTAAAGTGTCTTCAGTTTCTACAGAATCTAGAAACTTTATGCAAATATATCACTCTTTTCCCATACTTCAGGGCAAAGGCCATTTTTCCCTGTCAACATTTTCAAACTGTGGAGCTTCAAATAATTGAAGTGAATGAGTATTTGTATTTTAATATTTATCTCATTGGTTTTCTAAATTCAATTTACTAAATGCTTACATCTGCCAATGTCATTAAAACATGAAGTGTATATACTACATGTTATTATAGATTTAACACTAGAGGGGAAAAGTCATGAAAAATGTTATAAATAAACTGAATTGACAACTCTTTCAACATTTTGCATGTCTTTCAAAAAAGATACACACACACCCCCACTCAATATATGAGGTGATGAAAACACATAATTTGCTTTGCTAAGTAACTTACTCATAAAGTCAATACATTGTGTAAAGTGCTAAAACTCTGTAAGAATATGCATTACAAATGAAATTTAAATATATGTACATTGCATTATAGAAATTATTGATTATATGGTACATAATTTGTGTTCTAAGTCCAGAGAGTCCTTAACTTAAGATGGTTCAACTTATCTTTTGACTTTATGATGGTGCAAAAGCGATACGAATTCAGTGGAAACTGTACTTCAAATTTTGAATTTTGATCTTTTCCTGGACTAGTTATATGTGGTCCCATCCTCTCTGTGATGCTGGGCAATGGCAGTGAACCACAGCTCCCGGTCTGCCCCACGATCACGAGGGTCAACAACCAACACACTGGTAAACACTCTGCACCCAGACACCCATTCTGTTTTTCACTCTCAGTACGCTATTCAATAAATTACATGAGATGTCCAACACTTTATATACAATAAGCTTCACATTAGATGATTTTGCCCAACTGTAGGCTAATGTAAGTGTTCTGAACACGTTTAAGGTAGGCTGGGATCAACCATGAAGTTAGATACGTTACATGTATTAAGTGCATTTTCAACTTAGGCTCTTTTTAACTTAGGACAGATTTATTGGGACGTAACCCCATCATAACTTGAGGAAGATCTGTATTGTATCGTATAAAGGCTATAAGTATCAGAAGTATCTTACTGAGAAAACTAGCTCTGATTTCTCCATGAAGGAATAAGTGATTGTAATACAGCATGGCACAAAAGTGTTTGAATTAGTTTAGCAAAGATAGATAAATATACTGAAATAAAAGGTTAACACCTGACACTATCCTTCCCCTAGCACCTATCACATTGTACTGAAATAATCCTCATCCAAGTGTTTTACCATTAGAAGTGACACTCCCATCAGGGGTTTCTTCCATTTTGTGTCTTTGTACATTTAAACCTTAGACAAGTACTGATAAATTATTGGTGCTCAGTAAACATAATATTTGTTTCAACTAACAGAAGAAAGCAGTCTTTGCAATTAATAATAGAAATATAAAATTTGCAGAGTCTTCCAAATAATGAAAATCACACACAAAACATACAGATAGAAGGAGGGAGGGAGGGAGGGGTCTCCCCCAGGAACATCAAAATTATGGATAGATTGAGGGTTATATAAATACATTAACTTGTCCTAAGTTGTTTAGTTCTGCCAATTCTCTGGAGAGGGGAAAAAGATCTGACATTTGTTTAGTGGCTCTTATGCAAAACACATAGTGCCAAGGGCATTTTCATTCTTTATCCCTTTTTGTACCAACAGGTTTGGGAAAGCTCTTCACAGCAAGCTACATGTAATGATTGATTTATTTTTATACTAATACTTATCACAGCATTTTGAAACATGTTACTGTATGACAGTGGTAAATCATAGTGTTTTGACATATTTTACCATAGGACAGAGGCAAAAATTGTTTCCTGTTTTTAAGCTTTCAATAATATTTTTTCAGATTCATCATCTCATATAAATTGTCATTAATTTTGGTGACAAAGTACACTATTGAATTTAATTGATGACTATGAAATTACAATCTGATACTTACAGGACTTAGTAATCTAGTATCAACATTTTTAGGAGGAATTACAATATGAGCTGACTGTCAGGGATGAAAAAGTCCATCCTGTTTTCATTGTTAAAGTGGCAATCTTACAAGTAGCAGAAACATTTCTGGGAAAAAAAAAAAAAAAACACCAAAGAAAATGAGAAACTGCTGACTGGTACCCTGGATTGTTTTATGCCTGATTTCAATTCCTCTTACATTTCTTTAAAATTACCCTTGAAAATTTCAGAAGAGCTTTCAAACTTATTTTTATAGTTATTTTCAAAGTTTCTTCCAAAAAATGGTCTGATATGGTGCTTTTTTGTGTGGTGCGATTCTCTATCTGTAGAGACATAGTGCTTTCACTCCCAAAATAGAATAAAGATACATATTGTTTTGTCATGTGAACACGTCTTTCAAAAATCACTTGATCTATTTCTACTCACATAGAATTTTAATAACACATTTATGTTTCCTTATTATCCAATTCTATCCTATCCAATAATATTTAAATAAAACAGTATAATATACTACTTAGAGCTAGCCTCACCATATTTCAAATGGCATTAAAAACAAGCTCCTCTTCTGAAGTTCTGTAGTCACAAAAAAAGTCATTAAAATTTAAAACATTAAAAACAGAAATATGACTTTGCCGTTTAAGCTGATGGCTCTTCTATTTTATTTTTTAAATCCTGAGTGTAAGTTATAATTTACAAGCATATTTTTTACAAGTCCTTAATAGAAGAATTTATTTTAAAGAAAATAAAAATGAGTAATTTTTGCATTACTGTTCATCAGAAGTGGAAAGGCCTTGATTCAACAATGCCTGCCAAGTTGTGAGTTTCAAATTCTACTTAAAGAAATATTGCTTACTTATGCAATATCCACTGTGCCTTAGCTAAAATACATATGCTGATGGTTTTATTTTCGAGCATTTATATTCATAGATTCCTGCGATATGATTGCATTTTATAGTATGATATGAGTGTGTCCATAATGATTTCATTTGAATCTGTTCATAGTTTATATAAATGCTCAATGAACATGCTACAGTTTTAATCTCAAATCATCACTGATTATTCTGGTCAGCTGCTGAGAGATATTCCTCACTCTTGACATCAATTTCTACATTCTGTCCATAATAATAACAGCAGATATTTAGATAGCAGTTTGCCATATTATTACACATATTACCTCATTTAAGCCAGACCACAAACCTGTGGTGTAGTTATTACTGTCCCTACTTTATAAATGAGAGATGTGGGATTCAGAAAGGTTAGGCCATTTATTTGGGATTTCTTAATAAGCGACCAAGACAGGAATTGAATTCTGTTTACAAAATCCAATATAATTTATATTTATATTTAATATCAGCCAAAATGAACAAGTTTTTATGTATAGGTGGGATATATGTAAAATTCGACTTTAAGGAACCTGATCTATTGTTGTTTATTTTAATTCCTGAGTTACAAATTAACTCTAGAATTATTTAAATTCAGAGGGGAAAAATTATTTTCTTATGTTATTCCACATATGATATGAACTTTTTCTTAGGAATATTATAACAAGAAGATACAGGCTTTGGCTAAAGCACAAGGGCTTTGGAATACATATAAAAATTTATTTTGACAGTGACTGTTTTGTCTGAGGGATCTTCTTCTTAAACATTCCCTTCTTTAGGGACTTTCCTGGCGGTCCAGTGATTAATACTTTGCCTTCCAATGCAGGGAGTGCAGGTTCGATTCCTGGTGGGGGAACTAAGATCCCACATGCCGCGTGGCCAAAAAGCCAAAACAGAAAACAGAAGCAATATTGTAACAAATTCAATAAAGACTTAAAAAAACACATTTTTAAAAAATTCCCTTCTTTAAAGTCTTTAAATATAGGGTGATCCCCTGGTGATTATGGAAGATTTATGTTTTGTACTTGATAAGAGAAAAATAACTAAATTATTTTCAATATTATGGCCATAAGCTTCTCTAGAGAACTAAAAAATGAGTGTGCAAACACACAATTTGATTGACTCCAAAGAATAATTTTTGATGGTCTCATAATCAATTTATAAATATAGAAATATAGTCATAAGCATCATTTCCTTCTTATGTAGGACGAAAGAGAGGCAGGGCAGACAGAAAGTGGTCTGATAAACCATCTTTGGGATCCCAGTCATTCTATCTACTCCCAAGAATCAACTGAGGGGGTACTTGGAAATTCCATACCCTGACCCAGGTAATCTTTTTATTAAAATCATATGGTTATTAGTTTTCATTTTCCAGATAGAAAACATGAAGACCAACAGAATATTTATGTGGAAACTGGGTTCCTTGATCCCTGTACAGTGGTCTTTCACTTCTGAAATCTGAGGTCCACTCCTGTTATAGACTAACACATTCTTTATTCGATCACCTAATCCACCTGCTTTTATTCCTTTAAAGGTTTTTAATATTTTATTTAAAAGCATACCAGAACAAACAGAAGCATTAAAGGAGAGACAAAAAAGGAATGTGTTCTTTTACAGGTAACTTCTTTCTCTACTCATCAGTGAAGAGCACTTGGTCAGTAAATGAATTTCTCACAAACCCTCTCTCTTTCTCTACACAACCTAAATGGGCACGTGTGAAGCATGGCTTAAAGGGCCTATATTCCATGTTAGCACATCCTAAGAATGCTGGCAAAGCCATTACAATCATTCCCTTACTCAATGTAGTTTGAATAAAGAACATAACTAGACTCATGCTAATGATCAGATAACAAGTCATATATTAGGTAAGTAAAGAGTGTCAACTTTTATGAAACTAAGTTTCAGAAAAGCTTGGTGAATTGTCTAGCATTCCACGCCAAAATTGTGTAAAGACTTCCTAGAACTCAGTTATCTATGAGTTGTTTGACAGGAAACTGTGTGAGTGTGGTTTCCCCAAGATGCCCTGGTACTTAGCCAACTGAGACATAGTCTATAAAATTAGTTACAACATGGTCTATGTTGTCATATTTAATTATGTAAATACAACAACAGAAACCAAAAATTTTGGTACATTAACTATTGCATCAGTTTGTGTTCTTTAGCTACTAATAAAAGAAATCAACTGTGCCTGCCTGATTTAAGCAAAGAAGTTAGGGATGAGGGGTGGCTTAGATAATCAAATATACAGCTACAGAGCCAGACTCAGAAAGGACAGGAGAAAGTGTAGCCCTGGGCATCCTTGTACAGAACCTCATCTCGTCTCGTTTAGGTCCCTCCCCAAGGATAAAGCATCTGCATGGTGTTTCCTTCCCATATGTCCTTCCAGTTAAGGGTCAGATGCTGAGAAAGAGACCCTGGTGACCCTGTTTGTCCAAGTCAGGACACTCGTCTGGCTTGGCAGCTTCCACAAGCAAGCCCAGGATACAAGAGTAATTTCCCCTCAAGAAAACTCAGAGTTCTTGCCAGAAAAGAATAAAGTGGTTACTGGTCATCAAAGCAAGGCCTTAACTTTTGTCAAAGGTCAATGTAAATGTTGCTACCTTCAAGAAGCCATTTTCTAATCCTGCAAACCTTCCTCAGTACATCCACTTTCACTAGACAAGCACATGATGCATATCATAAAATGGGATATATTGGAGAACAAGACAGAATAGGCTTTTTCCTCAGGGAGCATAAATTCTAGCAAAAAAAAATGTATTTCTGGACTACCATATTTGTGCTTCTCTTAGGATCTCGATGCCTTCTGTGTTAGTTACAAGTCTTTTTATATCAAGAGATTTTTAAGCTCTCTAGTGAAGACAAAAAAAAAATAGTTGATGTTTGCATCTTCTATAACACTTAGCACATTGTGTCACAGAGTGCCCATTAATAGACACTTCAACATTGGTCTTAAGTGCACAGTCTCCTAACTTGGTCTCCTGCTTATCCTGTCTTTGATGGCTCTGCTACATGTGTAATAAAATCCAAATTTTCAAAATGGTTCTTAAAGTATTTCATAACCTTCCCTTAAGGTACCCCCAGTTTTACTAGCACTATATCATTTATGTGGTCTACATTGTAATTGTACCCTCCAGTCAGATTTAAACTCATCTTCCACTTTGATGTTCTTACATTTATTTGTTATTTATACCTCCATGATTGCAGACAAACTCTGTGCCTTATATTGGAGCTGTTTGGGTGTGCTTCTTTAACTGTCCATATATTGTGAAATCCTGGGGAAGGGAACTAGTTAGTTACAGCTTTCTTTAACGTCTAGTGGGATGCTATGCACAAAGTAAGAGTTCAATTACTCTTGTTAACTAATTAAAAAAAACATGTTCTTGTTAATTAAAATGTATTTGTATGCATTGTATGTCAACATTATGCTAGCCCTATAGAAAGGGTTATATGTGATACGTTTTTTACCCTTAAGGATATTAGAACGTAAAACAATTGGAATAAGCTATTAGGACAGAAACACAGAGGTACAATAGAGACACTAAGAAGGAAATGGTCAATTATACTTAGGTGGACAAAAATGATTTCACAGAACAGATGAAATGAATCTCAAAGGATAAATGAAGGTATAATCCTTGCAGACAAGAAGGTGAGTGTTTTCCAGAGCAGAGAGGCAACAACAGGATGAACAAATATGTGAAGCATGAAGGAGGTAGAACACCCAATTCAAGAAACAAACCTATAAGATATTAGAGAATTGATCTGGGAGGAAGATCATCTATATATCTAAGGAGAGAGAATTTAATGCCTTTAATGTAATGCAGCCCTACTGGAAGGTTTTAAGGTAAAGAATTAGATGATTGGCTATACATTTTAGAAAGCTCATTTTGACTTCCTATGGGGAATGGATTGAATGTGGAAGCAGGTGAGTCAAAGAGCCTGAACCAATTTTGGCAGCAACAGTACATTTTTTAAAAGTGAGTGAGTACAAGAGATGGTAACGTGTTGATTAAACTAAATCCACAGCAGGCGGTAACTGGTAACAAGGGTGTGTGTGAGAGGGGTCACCCCAGCTGACTCCAAGATTTCATAGGGGAGAGGAGAAATGAATAGTTCTTCCTTGGCTGAGACTAAGGATGGCGGGGAAAGAAGCAAATCTGAGAGAATATGAAGGGGAGAAAAGGAGAGAGGAGAGAAGAAAGGAGGGCACTAGACAGAAGACAAGAGGAGGGTGAGGGGAAGGATGGCAGGGAGAAGTGGACCTTTGCATTTTTCAAAATGAGGTGTGGACAGAAGAAAGGAATGTGTGAAAAGAGAGGAGCCATGGTCAGAAGGAAAGAGGGAGGTAGGGGATCTTGTTGTTTGGCATCAGGATATCTAATATCACTGAGAAGATCAAGTGTGATGCACAGAACTAGAAACATTAAGCAAGCCTTCAAGTGACGTGTAAGAACAGGAAAAACTGTAATGGTGACAGGACTCATAGGCGTGGTTACAGGGTACTGACAGGGCAGGGGCATAAGGAATCCTGGGGTGTTGGACACTGTTTCTCAGTCTATGTAGTGATTGCATGACTGCATTTTATATGCTTTGCTATACATTATGTTATGCTTCAATTCAAAAAATGTCACACACACACACACACACACACACAAAACCCAAAATAAGTGAAATAAAGATAGCACCTATAAAGATAAAGAAAATATGAAGTGACTTTCCCAGGTCACCTGGTACAAAGTCAGATGCAAGATTCAAACTCAGGTCTGTTTGTCTCCCATGTATTTTCTATTAACCACTATGCTTCTCTGCCCCCAGATAATAAATAACCTTTTCCTTTGTTTTCCACTGGATAGCAAAGTGGGTTTACTCCCCTCTCAGTCTTATCTTGAAAGCACCTACTTAGTCTACTAATCAATAGATTGAATTATTTTTACTTACAAATTTTGCCTGAAAAATACTGTAAGTTTGGTCAAATATTGTTCTGAGTTATCCGTCCAAGGATTCTGTAGATACTACATATAGATTTGCTAAAATCTAAAATTATTCATAAATCTGAATTTTTAAATCTATTGTTAGTAATGATATATGATCATGAAAATACTACTTCATCTTAATAATATCTTGAACTAAAAAACTTAAGATAAAAAACTTGAATATCACGGAATAGAAGGAAATAAAGAAAGTAAATTTCATATAGGGACAGGTAAGTCTCTTTCTCTTCACAAAACGTCTTTAATTTACAATATAGAACCCTTCTTTTCCTGTTTAGTTTAATATCTTTTTTTCAAAGAGTATGCATATTTTAATGACATCTTTTTTTTTTTACCTTTACAAAGTATTGTGAATTAGGCAAGGTAGATATGTGACATCTGTTTAACATATGAATTAATTGTGGATGGCCAAATAATAAATATTTTACCACAATGTAGATCTAGGTGGCTCAAATAGATATTTAAATGCAGAAAAGCCGAAATGACCTTCTGAAGTAATGAGTTTGTCTTCTTGGCATACTGACTTCTCATTGTAAGCAAACGTATTTTCATTATGGCGTAGACATCTTTCTCCTAAGAGCTTTTTTGGAGTGTCCACCAAGAAACTGATATATGGGTTATCCACAACATGTAGAGTTTTTAACCTGAAAAGCTGAAAGCCATCCCTTGGAAAAAAGCTACCACATTAAGATGTTTCCCAGGAGGCCCCTCACAAATGATGGCGTATAGCTGCAATGTGCCTCTGGCCATTTCTTAATATTAGGAATGGTATCATTTCTCCCATTGATCATAACTTAAAATGTTGTTGTCAGTTTAAGGTGAGATCACATTTCACGTGGATTTAAATACACACATTTCAAATAGTGTGATAAAAATTAATAGATTTTCAGGCTATTTCCAATATACGCAGTAATGCAATTCTTTCAAGTTAAAAATGTGTTGAGATTTGCATAATTCTTTAGCTTGTGGACCAAGTGAACTACAAAATGGGTCTATTGATGCTGGATGACATCATTTCAGCAGATAAATGGTGATATTGGCCATCCTTTGTCAGAATTTGTCTTGGCCTCTGAATTTAGAATAATTCCAGGGCTTGATGCAGACTTCATATAAAATATGAACTTCCTATATACTGTCCTAGTATTAATTTTAGAAAGATATTCTGCAAACCTGAAAATGTAATTTAACATCACTCTAAGTTCTAAGCTCTGTTGCCTCTTTAAGCAAAATTATATAAACTATATTTTAAAGTTTTTTGACTGGGTTTTATTTCATTAGCAATAGAAAGTAATGCCATGAGTAAAAACGAAGTCTATTTTATTATGCATTATACTTAAAGTATTATTTTTAATATTTTTATTAACCATAGGTCAGTTAATGATTCAATAAATCTATTCAATTTGTATGTCACATACATATCGTATACCCATAGCAATCTACAATACCCTCAATGATTTTTGCTTGGCTTTACTAAACTAAATGCCTGTTTAACTCTGTAAAACATTGTAAAAATATAAATATTCTCAGATATTAAGCACTTCATAAATATTTTTTGAATTAATAATTATGATCAAACTGCTTTTGTAAAAGCCATGGAGCTTGGGTATAGATGTTGGATCCCATTCCCTTTAATTTTTCAAAATATTTCATGATACAAAAAATCATATGCACAATTTACTCATAGCCACTTTTAGAAACTATAATTTTTGATTCAAAAGAAATCTGCAATCTTGCAAAATGAGACTCAGTTTAACTGTGTGTTTCCAAAAAAAATTGTAGCTTCTTTTCTTGCCTTTCTTCTTAGACAAGAGACTTGTGATAAGGAGGGGGAAAAAAAGGCAGAAAAATCCACTGGGCCTGTAATTATAGGAGGTGATCATGCAGTTGAAAGCATATTATCTGGAAGTGAGAATAAAACAGGTTCTTATTCTAGCTCTCCATCTAAACTTACTATTGACATGTCAATGCAAGTCACCAGTCATGTGCTCTTGGATAAATCACATTGTTCCTCTGGGTTTTACACTCTTCATCTGGACTAGATGAGCTCAAAGGCTCCTTCACTAGCTTAGAACATGACTTTCTCTTTCCAGATTAAAATTTAATAAGCAGATATGGTATCAGATCTGGGTTATTTTCATTTTCCTTCAGAGAAAATGGTGAAAAGGTCTGTTAGTGTCAACCAGATTAATTATCTCCACATTTCCTATCAAGTGTTCCTAATGCAGCACTGGATTTTTATATATGCCTCTAGCATAAAGTGAAAGGTAAAACAGTACTTTGGTAGGCCACATCTGTTTCTTTACTATGACACTTGTACTTCTTAAAAATCTATTTTATAAGAGAAACCATTTTTACGAGGTCTGTGTCTGAATTTAGGATTTGGTTCTTCAAGTTTTTACAAGTTCTATGAATACCCTACAGTTTCTTTGGGCATCATTATTGGTGTGGTTGGTTACAGAGGCTAAGAAGCAGAATTGCTACAGCTAAAGCCTGGGTCAGATGGAGATCCTTCTGATTGCCTAAAAGCTGGACCATGTTCAGGTCACTCTGTAAATTGCTCATAGCCAGATACTCTAAAATATATTACGCCTCATTTTTAATGACAGAGGATGCAAGCTTAAGCAACCTGTCATTTCTTTTGTACAGGTTATCTCAATAGGACCACAACCATGGGAACCATAAAATGTTCCCTAAGTGGCAGACTGAGAGAAAAGGACAGAATCTATCAGAGAAAAATAAAGAAAAGGAGAAATGTGCTTAGCAGACAAAAATAGGCACCACAGAGAGATTTTCTGGCATCATTCATCCCATGACAAGGGAACAATAATGAGTAAACATTAAAATTAAAACACTTGATGTATATCCACCTACGAAATAATAAAAATAGACCCCTATCTCACTTCATAGCATACACAAAAGTTAACCCAAAATGTATCAAAGACCTAAATGTAAGAACTCAAGGCGTAAAGCTCTTAGAAGAAGACATAGGTGAAAATCTGTGTGTCTTTGGATTAGGCAGTGGGTTCTTAGAAATGACACCAAGAACACAAGCAACAAAAGAAAAATAGGTATCTCCATTAAAACTAAAAACTTTTGTGCATCGAAGGACACTATAAGAAAGTGAAAGACAACCAACAGAATGGGAGGTAATGTTTGCAAACATATTTGATAAGCATCTGACATCCAGAATATATGGAGAACTCCTACAACTCAGCAATCCAAAAAAACAACACAATTAAAAACTGGGCCGAGTATTTGAATAGATTACTCTCCAAAGAAGATATACAAATGGCCACAAGCACATAAAAAGATGCACAACGTCATTACTCATGAGGGAATGCAAATTAAAACCACAATGAGAAACCACTTCACAGCTACTAGGATGGTTATAATAAAAAAACAATAACAAAGACTGGTGAAGATATGGAGAAACTGGAAGCCTCATACACTGCTAGTGAGAATGTAATATGGTGCAGCAACTGTGCAAATCATTTTGTTAGTTCTTCAAAAAGTTAAAGATAGTATTACCATATGACCCAGCAATTCCACTCTTACATAAATGCCTGAGAGAAGAGAAAACATACGTTCAAACAAAAGAATGTATATGAATATTCATAGCAGCATACTCAATAATAGCAAGTAGGAAAAAATGTCCACTACCTGATGAATGGATAAACAAGTATGATATCTCCATACAATGGATCATTATTCAGTATAAAAAGGAATGAAGTACTGTTACATGTTACCACATGGATGAATCTAAAAAATATGCTAAGTGAAAGAAATCAGATGCAAAAGACCATGTATTGTAAAATGTCTGCAATAGGCAAATCCACAGAAACAGGAAGTAGATTAGTGGTTGCCAGGGGCTAGAGGAAGAGGACAATTGGGCTTAACTGCTCATAGATACAGAATTTCTTTTTTGGGGTGATGAAAATATTCTAGATTTACATAGTGATGGTTGGATGATGCAGTGACTATACTAAAATAACACTAAAAAGTGCACTTGAAAATGGTGAATTTTACATTGTGTGAAATACATCTCAATAAAAAAGTGTTGGAAAGACTTATTGAATTAACTGAACAGCCAGCTAAATATAGGTATATATAAGTGTGCAATTAGTTATTAAAAATCTGTTCTTGTTAAAAGATACTAACAGTTGTCTATTAGAGAAAACTGAACCTATGTTTAATTACTTCATTTATTAAATATTTCTTGAGTGCCTACTGTGCCAGACATTGTCCTGAGTTCAAAGAAAGAGATAAGTGTTTTTGTAGAAAACACTTGTCCTCAACATTTTTATTTTAGGATCCTTTATACTCTTAAAAATTATTGTGGATCCTAAAGAACTTTGGCTTATATAAAACATATCTATTAATATTAACCATACTAGAAATAAAGCTGAGAAAAGTTTTAAAAATATTCATTAATCTAAGTATAATAATAAGAAACTCATTAGAGTTTAACATAAATCAGATGTTTACTAAAGTATTTTCCTAAACCTCATTAATGTTTTAGAGTGTTATTTTACATTTTTGAAAATATTTTAATATCTGGCTTAATTGGCTTCTGCAGTTAACCTACTGTAATCTTTTGTTTTGGTTGAAGAATATGGAGAAAAATCTTGCCTTCCAGAGATATGTAAAATGGCAGTCTTTAAGTTACCTTTTCTGATAATTGTGAATATTATTTTCTTTTACTGCATCACAACTCAACAAGTGCTAACTTGTCTAATGTTGCAAAGTGGAATCTGAAACCATATCAACCAGCTTTTTATAAAGTTACATTAAAGTTGATTGGTTGTTCTTACTTTGAATAGATCTTTTACTGATGAATGGTTTTGTAGTGTCCTACATTGGTCATTTGGAAAATGTTTGTTCACTGAATTTTATAGATTTCCACATGTTGACTCATTTCATCATAGAATCACAAGAAGATCACTGCTGATCTCAAAAGGGCCTTTAAGTATTGGGAGGCTGCCAAGCTGGTGGTGGCAGACACACGTTTTCCACAATTCTGCTTTTCACATGGAGGCTCACATTTCATCATGGGCAATACATACTGTCATATGTTTTCTTTAATGTAAGACTCAACTTTTCATGTGTTCTTGAGAAGATGTCTACCAAATACCCTTTTCCAAATAACCACAGTTTATCACTTGTTCTTTCAAGCAAAAAATGAAATTTCACAAAAGGAGCAGCCAGTTAACTTTGCAACTGAAACAACTTCTTGCGTTCTCTTCCTGGGCGTCAAACATTCCCCTCGGGTATGCAGCCAAAGTGCTTGATTTGTCACATAGGCTATGGAAGAGACATGTACTCAAGGGTTGAAACTTAATACAGTTAACCCTTTCACTGCTTTGTTTAGGACCTTCTTGGAAGCATTGTTTTTTGTGCATTCATCTGAAAAGGATGCACAGTGTTGAAGACTTCAATGTCAACTATTCCAGGAGCTCCTGCACCTAGGTCTGTGCTCCTGGGCAGTTGCGCCCACTATTACTTTTGCTACAATCATGCAAATGTCAACACAGCAGGGAGAAAAGCAAATAAATGTCTTCATATTATTATGATGAAAATAGATTTGACCTTGCAGACCCCCTAACCTTGTCTCAGCGGCATCCATGGATCAGTGCACTATACTTCCACAGCTGCTGCTCTAAATTCTGGTACTCCATCTGAGTTTCTTTCAGTGGTCCTTCTAAAATTTTCTCTACATGATAGAGTCTTTCTCATTGTCTCTTGGATTTTTACCCATCATTTTCTATTAGGGCTTCAATAGATAGGCTCATCCATAGGTACGTATTTTCTCTCTAGAATCTTCTCTAGCATGCCCTGTACTCTATATACATCATGACAGTCTTCCCCACACATGTTCTTCTGGACTCTTGATCTGGTTGATCTGGCCAGCCTTGTCTCTTGGGGATACAGGAGAGCTTGTGAGCCTGAGAGTCTAGGCAGTGCTGCTGGAGCACCCCAGCTTTGAGCTCACATCTGCCTTCATTTTCTTGATGAAATATCTTAGTCTTGCATGGTCATTTCCTCTAAAAGCTATTCCCTGCTCTGTCGAGGAGGTTTGGTGGCCTCTTAGGTTGTCTTCTTAAGTACCTGAATGGTGGGAGGAATAATTTATTGGCTCATAAGCACACATTACTTCTTAAGCAGAAAGGAGTTGGCTTCCTGACAAAGTGCCATTAGAAGAGTCCTCCCCATCTTCCTCCCAGTTTATAATACTTACCAGTGTCTCACCTTTTACAGTCCTTAGTGCATCCTGCCAGCATGGGGGCCCAATCCCAGGAACCACCTGTCCTGGGAAGCAGAAATTTTAACAGAAATCATGTTTGAAAGTAAAAGCCTACTATTTCACTGCAGAATATGAGCTTCTGTTGCCAATTGTGACTGTCAGCTTGTCTGCTCTTCTTTGTTGGCAGTTATTATCATAAAAAATGGAAAAGTAAATATATCTTGTCTATTACCTAAGTTTCAGTGGATCCAAATGGAACCATAACTGTATTGTGTCTCTCATAATTAAGGTTGTCATTCTTAACCTGCTGTTCCTAGTGGCCTCACAGGTAAAGGTACTCCCTGACAATGGATGCAAGACCTCCTGAGGGTTTTTTTTTTCCAACTACTTGTGATTTTGGGGGCAAAGATTTCATAACATCTTTAAGCCAGAGGTGGTCCAAAATCTGGTAAGGATCACTTAGTATTGATAAATTTCCAAATAGTTAGATAGATAGGCAGAAATTATATAACATTTTAATATGTTCCATATTAACTTTGGTGCAATGTAGAACGTGTGATTAACCTATTTTCCTCTTTTCCTTTTTTTCTTCCAAAATTACATGAAAGCAATGACTGAAGCATAGTATTTCCTCAATAGATGCTTATTGATTAATGATTTATTTTGAAACCCCAAAATGAAAGTAATTGGTTAACATACATTTTGTGGGTCAAAATTCACCCTGATAACTAATTTTTAGAGCTACTCTTCTATGATATTCTGCTTTGTAAACTTACTATTGGTCATGATTTTTTTTTTTAAAATTGTGATTAGAAGAATTTGAGGACCTAAAGATAAAAATAAATAAAATAGACATACACTCACTGTTGCATTTTAAACATATGCTTTCATGCCATAAGGGATCCTAAAATATCACAGATATTAGGGGGAAAATAAGCTGTTGCTGCCCTAAAGTGGATTCCTTTGTTGAGTTCATACTGCTAACCCTTTAGGGTATTGACAGCCTATTATTTTTCATATGTGCCATCTTTATCCGGGAAACTGAAAGAATAGCTAATTATATCTCTTGCAGATGAGTGCAGCAGAATGGCTTTTGTTCAACACAATTTTAAGTCTGTTCAAAAGGACTGTGGAATGACTTAAGAATTCACCATGGAATGTATGTGCGTGCACCGCTTTACTGGCATTGTGATGTGATTGTGCACTATGCTTTGTTAGAAATTTAACCAGTTTCTTTGGATCATTTTTGGAGGGTGTGTGCCTCCATGCCTTTCATTTATTCTGTATTTATGGTATGACAGACATGGTAATTACTGCCCTTAAAGTTGGTGCAAATGTTCCTGAGAAAGGGCAGAGGAGTGAACAATTAAAGTGAAAGTTGTGAAAATAAGCCTATTAACAAAAGCATAATGATTTCTGGAATAATCCCTTCATCTCTTCCCTATATCACCATACTTTCTCATAAGTAATTGTATAAGCAAGTCCAGACAAACCATAGTTTTGTAGAATTGTACTGAAAAACGCATTTAGCTGCTTTAAATACCAAGAGAAGTTTTGAGTTCCAAAACCTTCTTAAGGTGAAATTCCCAGTTGCTTTCAGAGGAGGAGCAAGGTAATAATGTACATATTAACTATTAGCAACAGGTCTTTTTAGAAGACTGTGCAATAAGGTGGAGGTGATTGTGGGGAGGGAGGTGTCAGAGTTCGAGTAGAATAGTGGACCATACACATACCGGCAGCAGTTTCTCTCCACATGTAATTCTCGTCTTCACACGTCCCCAAACCTACTTCCCCTCTCTCTGCCTCCTTTTCCTTTTAGCCCCAAATCACTGAACTGTGTTTGTACAGATTGCAGGAAAACAGCCAAACTTGGTGCCAACAAACATCTTTCTCCTGCATCATTGTAACACATGAGATCTTTAAAATTGGTGCCGTCATCCACAAAACCTTTCAGATGACTCTCGAGCCATCAAATCACTTTGACCTCTGGGGAAACATTCGATCTCTGTGTCATAGCCAAGAATGTGGGCCTTCTGAGGACAATTGATGAGGCGAGTGCATTCTTAACTTTGGTCCTTTGACATCACGCAAGGTGTAAAATGAAGATTGCAATTCATTATAATACCACTGCACTAAAGAAAAAGTTTGATGGTATAGTTAATATTTGTTCGTTTTACCTTAAGGGGATTTTATTGCTCTGGACACTATTGAATATAACTAATTCCCCAAGGCCAAGGTATGCCTCAGTGTTTTTGGGTTTTTTTTTTTTTTTTCAGTACGTGGGCCTCTCACTGTTGTGGCCTCTCCCGTTGCAGAGCACAGGCTCCGGACGCGCAGGCTCAGCGGACATGGCTCATGGGCCCAGCCGCTCCGCGGCATGTGGGATCTTCCCGGACCGGGGCACAAACCCGTGTCCCCTGCATCGGCAGGCTGACTCTCAACCACTGCGCCACCAGGGAAGCCCTGCCTCAGTGTTTTAACAGCAATAATGTTTAAACTGTTTTAGGGTTTTCTAGTTCCCTAGAATGCCGGTAATTTAGACCTCTTGATTATATTATTATACTTACAGTAATATTTTAGATCTGTTTTAATAATGAGCCATAGTTCTATATTTAATTAGGAATACCCTTCCCACAGTGAGAAAAGGGGAATATTTGGGTGCTGATGTCATTCTTACTGGTCAGATTGCATTTCAGTGGTTATATTGATTGAGGAACAGCACATGCTAAATTACCTTTTTCCACCTCAAACCCCTTGAAGGCAGGGGCCAGACTTTTTTTAATGTATCTGTATCATAACCTCAATTTATTTTCTACCTATATTGCAGTAGTCAATCAAAAACTATTTGTTGAATGAGCACATAATGTTTGATACTAAGGCAGTTCTGGCTTCAGGTATGAATGATTATATTCTTTTTTTTTTTTTTTTTTTTTTTTTGCGATACGCGGGCCTCTCACTGCTGCGGCCTCTCCCATTGCGGAGCACAGGCTCCGGACGTGCAGGCTCAGTGGCCATGGCTCACGGGCCCAGCTGCTCCGTGGCATGTGGGATCTTCCCAAACTGGGGCACGAACCCGCATCCCCTGCATCGGCATGCGGACTCTCAACCACTGCGACACCAGGGAAGCCCTGATTATATTCTTAATGAGAAAATGAACCCTAGGATTCTAAAATTCTCAAGACATGACCTTGTATAAAACAAGAGGGAAAAAGTATGTGGTTACTTTGGAGATTCCCTCTCTCTGTCTTCCATATCTATAACTGTATTGGTAGTTATACATCTGTGTCTATATCCATCCATAGCCATACCTATGTACATACCTGTACCTGTATCTATAGCTACGTGCTGGTCCTAGCCTCCTTGTGGAGCATGTGGCTGGTTTATGTACAGCTGCTGTCAGTTCACAAAACAACACACAGTTCTGCTCTGTCCTCATGATTAGGGGAGTAATGTGCGCTCACATCTTTGAGAATTGTGCCCAGTGGAGACAGCTGTGTTTCTAAGTCCATGGATTGTGATAACAATGGCACCATCCTGATTTCCAAACTCCTTTTGGTAGCCACAGATGTGGCTTAATGGATTATTAGCTCTGGAGCTACACACTCACAGGCCAAGAGAAACTTGTGGAACGGAACAGAGAGAATTTACTGTTGTGATTGCACTTACTCAAACTTTTTTAAGCTTGAAATGTGACTGAAATTTAGTTACCATACCCTACTGACCAATATACATATTATAATATATAATATTAACACATTACAAAATATGTATATTGTTATGCATGTATATTCTATATACATATATATACAAGATACATGTAAGTATAAATATACATATATATTTTGTAATGTGTAAAATGTCTTCACCTAAAATCTGTAGATAATAGACTACTGATTAAATATGATGCTGTATGGGAAAGCTTCACAAATGCCACTCATCCTCAGCAAAAACCCCACTGGTTTCCATCTAATCTGAATTCTCTTCCTTCTTCCACAAGGCGTTGTTATCCTCATCTTTCCAGCTTCCCTTCCCACAGCTTCAGGACTGAAGGCTGTTCATTGTGGCCTCTATCTGCTCTTTACGCTGTAAATAAAGTCAAGCCAGTGGTCCCCGTTGTTGTGCAAGGAGCTGAGTCGGTTGCCTTTAGTCACTGAACTGGGAGGGATGGTAGAGTTTATTAATTTAAAGATAAAATTTGTTAATTATGCATCATAGGCCAAGTTGCTGTACTTTAATTATTTTTCCCTCTAGAAAAAAAAAAAAAAAGAAAAAGAAACTGACGGTGTACAAAATCCCTCGGATTAGACCCCAGAAACTTGGGCCAGTGGTAAGCCACTTGTAGTTCAGTGGCTAAAGTGGGCTTCAAGTACCTGAGGATTATCTATTCATTTGAATGTTTTCTGGCTAGAAAGTTAACAGCTGAGTGCATTTTGAGTAAAATACTAAAGGAAATGGCTGATAAAAATATCAATGTCATATATCTGCTTAACAGAGATGCATATCTGTTCTTTCTCAAAGCACTGTTAAGCTGTCATCCATATGCTTATCATAGAAAGAATTATCTCACAGTAGTTTTATCTCCAGACATTTTCCTGACCAGACAGAAAGAATCTGTGGAAGTAGTCATTCCCCTAGTTTGTTTAAATAGGGACTGTGTTGGTTCTCATATGAGGAATCCACTTACACATGATGTTAATATCTACAAACTCAGTCCCTGAATGTACTTCCTATATAGAGCCCCACTCACAGAGAGTTTTAAGTTGTTGAAGCCAAATAATGAAAAAGGCAAGGAAGTGATGCTAAACTTTCCTTTGAGTAGTGACTCACCCTTTTGTTTATAAAACTGTCAACTGATAAACTTCTAGCAAAGACATATTTGTTACATCTTTTAATTACTCAGAGTTCCCTTATGAAATGTCATAGCCCCGTGCTGGGAAGGGATGCATTTGGTTGGAGATCAGGGAAATACGTGTTAAATGAGGAGGGTGCTGAAAACGTCTGGCTTGAATTGGGTGCCAAAAACCATTTGTGAGATAAGGGAGCAAATGTGATATAAACAGGAAAAAAAATGGAATTCTAAAATAAAGTCAAAAGTGTAATTTGTGGATTGTCTCCTGTGAACTACACATTTGCATATGGAGCTTCCAGGCAGAGTGAATGATGCCAATCTTTTCTGCACATCACCTGGCTACCAAATTTTGAAGACTTTTTATGGAAATCAAAGGAATATTTAAAACCACAGAGAGACCTAGGAAGTTTTCATATCCCACTGACTTCTTTCCTGTTACATTATGGCTTATATCATTATTCAATTAATTTTCCTTTTAGTTAACAGGAAAGACCTTAGAAGAATTATAATTACAAATAAAGTAATGTGCTTGCACTTTTATAAAGAATCTGTACAGAATATCCTGGATATTTTTAAAATGTATATGTACTTTGTAAATCACCGAATTTGTGAATAAAATTATTGCATTTAGTTTACTTCATAAATGCAATAAAATGTAATTAAAGATTCAAAGTGATCCCTTTAGACACTGGATGATTTCATAAATACAAGGTATGATGCTCCTTTATTAAATCTAAATGTCTGTTTTCAGCCACCAAAGCAATACTTTCATAGAATATTTTACCTTTCCTTAACTTTCATCACCAAAACTAACAACTTATAATATTTTCACACAGAAAAGAAAATTATTGATATGTGTGTCGTTATCAAGAAAACCAACTTAATAACTATGGGATGAACCTATAATGGAAAACAATCTGAAAAAGAATATATATGTATATATTCGTATATATACATAACTGCATCTCTTCACTGTGCTGTACACTTGAAATGAACACAACATTATAAATTAACTACACTTCAGTTTAAAAAAAAAGATCTATGAGATGGAGAGTCTCTCTGCTTATTAGTGAAGTGACTGACTTCCACACATCATCTCATAGTATAAGAAATTCATGCTCGTCTATCAACAGAGTGACGCATCATTACACATAATGAACCTTTGAAGTGGGTTTCTGAGCGAATGAAACAGTGAATGATGCTTCATCCGGCAGTGTCAGCTTTCTATTCCTCCTGTACTTAAACCAGTTAAGGTAGAGCCGTGCCCTTTGATGTGAGGCTGAGTTCTCCACCTTCTCCGGCCTCTCCCAACTAGAATTCCAAATGGGTATATGTCTGTCTTACCCAATACTGCCCGTGGAACGAGGTCTTTATTAGCTCGAGAGTTTCCGTTTGTGAAGACTGAACTTGAGCTTGCTGCAGGATACAGAAGGCATGGACGAGCCAGCCCTGAGGCCCTGAATAGTTGTCAAGGAGAAAATGAAGTGATTTTTTTTTTTTTTTTTGGCTATTCCATTCACTCGCTAGAATAATAGCTCTGTCCAGAATCAAGGACTGTTGACTTTCTTCCAAACCTCAGGGCAGTTCTCACCAAATATTTTCAGAGGTGTGGTGGCTTGAGGAAGTATGCCCACATGAAGAGCAGTTAATGTCCCAAGCAACCCACACTCCCATGATTTGTATACTGCGAGCCTCATTGGCTCCCACTGTCTTCCAAGGTTTACAGAGGCCATCTCTAAAGACTTTATCTCTGGGAACTCATGCCATGGTCTAGCACGATTCTTCATACAAATGGTGTGGCTAATCGCTTGTATCAGTATTACCTGAGATTTTTTTTTTTAATTCAGAGAAAAAAGCTATAGTAGGATGTCCCAACTCACGTGGAATTCCTAGCCATACGTTGTATATTCCATTAGGATAGAGGCAATGTCTTCTTTTTGCTTACCATTGTCACCCCAGAACTGAACACAGTGCCTGACAATATGCATTTGTTGAATAAATGAATAAAATGAACTGTTGTACTAATTCCCACCACATTACCCTGAGTATCTTCAGACCCCAAAGAGAATTTTCCAGACAAAAAGTTAAGGAGAGAAAGTTACATAATAAGGGTATCAAAGCATCTCAGTAATTCCTTTTCAGAGAAAAAGAATGGCTTATGTTTTCATTCATTGAAAATTTACTAAATTCTCTTTTATTCTTATTTCTAGTCGTTCTAGAAATTCTATTACTGAGGCATTTGTACACAACATTCGTTGAAAAATCTTTAGAGCAGAGATGAATCTGATAACAATCTATAACAGCAATATTATGCCAACTATCTTGATGTTCTAGGTGTATTTGGTAAGAACATCACTTTGAGTATATAAAATTGAGGCCACAAAACATGTCACAGATGCAAAGATGTATTTTTGATGTATTCTTTTAAAAAAGGATATAGATTTTGAAAACTCAGTGTACTAAAATTCTGAAAAACTGTCCTATTTAGAAGTATCTATTAATCTCAGGATTTAAAGTTGGTAATAACTCATGGTTATAGTATCTTGGTATTATCCATTCATGAAATTTATTTTAAACTGTTAGTGCTACCAGCTTAACATTTTTTTCCCTGTGAACCACAAAGAAATAGTCTTTTTGAAAACTATAGTAATGTACAGATTAATTAAAAACTTTTGGAATGGGCTTACAGATTTTACATTACTACGTGTTTTGGGTTTTGCTAACTTCATCCAGGAAGAGAAGTACATTTCAGTTAAGATTGCCTGGCTACAACCTTGACATTTCACTAAGTCTTTGCTGCAGGGAACTCAGGAGAATGCGCAAGACTATTCTATTTAATTTGGCTTTAAAATCTCATTGTGTCTGGCAATTTAAGGCATGGAATAGTAACCCTTCTTCAGTTAAAAGAAACTTTCAGTGTTTGGCTAGCAGGATAATGAATACCCAGACTGGCCGTGTGTTATCCCGGAAGTGCAGGAGCTTTGGAGTTAACAGACGCTGGCTTAGATTTCACATCTTCCAATTATTAGCTATGTCAGCTCGGGCAAATTACCTGAATTCCCTAAGCTCAATGTATTGATCTGGAAAACGGGGGCAATAAATTCTATCACTCATGGTTGTAATGAGTAGTAAAGTATGTAATACGTGTGAAAATAACTAGGCTAGTGTCTGACTACACGATATACCCTTTGCGCCAGGGAGTATAACACTCATTTGATAGGTTACCACATTGCCAGTATGAATATGAACACAAATATGCATACGTATTTCCCATTTATAGAGTACCTATCCATACACCATACACACACACACACACACACACACATGCACACACACACACACACCTTTGTTACAAAGTGGTCATGGCATTAGAATTTAATAAAATGAGTTATAACTTTGGGAAGCAACTTAATGTAACAGTTAACGAACATAGACTTTGCAGACATACACAAATAAGAGGCGCTTCTGGTTCTGCTTATTTTCTGCTTTTTTGGGGGCAAGTTACTAAACCTTTTCTGTCTCATTTTCTTCATAGGAGAATCTATACCTACATCATAGATTTGTTGTGTGGATTAAAGGAGATAATATATGAAAGCACTGTCACAATGACCAGTACAAAGGAAATAATCAATGGCCATCGTTATTGTATAGATCTCTTGAAAAATATATTTAAGTTTGGAGGATCATATCAGAGCACCTTCTTGGATGAAATGATAATACCTGTACACAAAGGAAAGATCAATGGTGAGAATCCAGATGGATTTATAGCTTCAACTCTTTGACCTTGAGGTTGAAACTTAAACCTCCTCACCTAGGTTTTAGACATTTACTAAATTTTCTAAAAAGAAATAATACTCTGAGTAGCAGAATACCTCTGTCCTAACCCAAGCTTTCTCAAAGCTTATCTGTGTGAACTTTGGGAAGAACAGACTCTTTGAGTGTGAAAGCTCTTTTAAATAGGAGGTATTAGTAGTTCATTTTATTAACATAAAATTTCCCTTGATGGCTTATATTTTTGTGTTTAATATAAATACTATTCAAGTTACTGAATTGAGTGATGTTGACTAAATTAATTGTCACCAAAGGGTGATCTCAGCAGAGGAGGATTTTAACAATCAAGTGGATAGGATAACCCATTCCACAGATACAGTCAGCCTTATCCACAGCCACCTCCGTCATTGCCCAATGGGCTTATCAACCAAGTGGCCATGGCAGGAGGGAAGAAGGTTATATTGAGCTCAGTAACATGGAACTCCACTTACCAAGGCTGACCAGGCCACAGCCACTGCTGAGTGCCCAGTATGCCACCAGCAGAGACCAAGACTGAGTCCCCAACATGGCACCATTCCGAGGCTGATCAGCCAGCTGCTTGGTGGCAAGCTGATTAAATTGGACTTCTTGTGCACTGCCATGATATTCACACAGCATTGCTTCTGACCCAGGAACTCATTTCACAGCAAAAGAAGTGTGATAGTGAACCCATGTCCATAGAATTCACCCATCTTACCCTAGCCCCCATCATGCCAAGCAGCTGGCTTAGTAGAATGGTAGTAAGACCTCTTGAAGATTCAATTACAGCACCAACTTAGTGGTGCCTTGCAGAGCTGGGGTGAGGTTCTCTAGAAGGCTGAATATGCTCCGAATAAACATCTGAAATATGGTACAACTAATTTCATCAAATTGTCTTTACATATGTGTGCTAAATAGAAAATAGTTAAAATTGTCCGTTATCCTCCCTTAGAATTGAACAACAAACCCTTTTAATTAATTTTAGGTTAAAAATGTACTTCTTTTGAAAGAGCATATATGAATTATATATAGTAAGGAACATCTTAAACAGATGGCTGTTTGGCAGAGGGTGATAAAAATTGCATTGCACAATAGATTCTCGAAATTACAGTACTCTCAATGTTTTTGTTTCTTTGGGGTTAATTCTAGTGGCTTTTGAATGTCTCTGAAGTTTAAAAAAATTAAAGAGAAATAAAATTTAAAATAATCACATAGAAGGGCTGAATTAATGTTACTCAATTTCTTTTTCTTCATCTTTATAACAATTTTGTTGTAATTGTTTGTTTTAAATCAACTGTTAAAACATAGGAATATATGGTATCACAAGATTCAGATATAGACATTCTGCTGGAAGCAAATCTAAATTATCCCAAATATCTATGAACTTTTTCTGGGGATAGATGACTAACTCTGAATCAGTGTTTTTTAGAGTCGCTTGTAAAACTGCAGGTTCTCTAATTTCACATCCATGTAGAATACAATATTTATTAAATAGCAAGTAATAAATATATGCTAATTTGATGTTTAAATGTATATTATTCAGGAGAAACAATGAATTGTTTAGAATTTAGATAAATAAAACATTTGGGGGAGAAGGACTTTTTTTTGTGTGTGTGTGTGCTGTATGCGGGCCCCTCACTGCTGCGGCCTCTCCCGTTGTGGAGCACAGGCTCCGGACGTGCAGGCTCAGTGGCCATGGCTCACAGGCCCAGCTGCTCCGTGGCATGTGGGATCTTCCCAGACTGGGGCATGAACCCGTGTTCCCTGCACCAGCAGGGGGACTCTCAACCACTGTGCCACCGGGGAAGCCCTAGAAGGACTTTTAAATCATGAACTGGGGAAATATCCATGGCATACCATGAAGCAGAATTAGGAACAACTTCATTGTCTTTGAACTCAGTGTAATTCCTCTCTGACTGTAGATTGACAGAGGGCTCTGGTTTCCCCAAAGTTAAAATAAAGCTGGTATCTAATGTATTTCTTTTCACTAGTGCCCAGTTACTCTGGTGTAGGAATGCAGATACCTTTACAGAAGACTTCAAAATATGTATGCAACTAACTTCTGACCTCCTCACAATACCTTTATTCAGAAATGTAAACCTGCTCTTCATTTAAAGGACTTGATCTGTGATTTGGCTCAAATTTGGGAATTAAGTGAAGAGCAAAACTTTATTTTGGTGCCTGAATCAGGCTTCTATGCACTAGAAATAGAATAGTTTTTAAAAATAAAAAAATATAACAGTATCTCAGTAGGCTTACATTAATTATGATCCTTGGGAATCCATGGTCAATTTACAGCTACAGTAATCCATGGGTCATGGAGTTCTAATGGCTCCAATGGCCCTGATGTTTTCTGGGGCTACAACAACCCTTTGCATCTTGTGGGTAAATCCTGTGTCATTGGTTTCTGACAACACAAATACTCCCAGTCCCAATGTTTTTAAAGAGACCTGTCTTCCTTGGCATCACTCACCTATTGGTAAAAGGTTATCTAATCTCTTCATGAAAGGAATGGCCTAGGAGATTCATACCTAGAATGGTTAGGCAAGTCATAATCTTGACAGACATTCTAGGATTTCCATATTCCAAAGTCTTTGCATCCTCCCTACCTTAAATTCAAAGGATTTTTGGCATCATATTCTCATAGGTTTCCACTGAGCCTAATCCCAATTTTTTAGCCAACATGCTTATTAAACAAGTAGAAACATGTCCAACTGCTCAAAATAACATGTTCTTTCCAGAATCTTTGAGTAAGCATCCACTTGGAAATATTCACCCACCCTGAGTAATATTTCCCGGTTATTTGAGCACCCTCAGAATTCATTTCTATGAAAAGTCTCACAAATATTGCTGATATAAATGTTTAACAATTCTATTCCTATGTCATTTTTTTCTGAGTATAGTTGACTCCTATTTTAGGCTTGGCTCTGACTCAAATTCCAGGTCTAGAGACAATGAAAACTGGGTAAATAGAAAGTGAGATGAGAATCATCTTCTCTGTTTTAGGTAATCCCCTGATATGCTAAGCCTGCTAAAACAGTTCTGGAAAAGAACACATTTATAAGTTTCCTAGCGTTATCCTGACTTATTTTTCTGCTATGTTAATAAAAATGTTTAATTGTGTTTCCACTCAAGGACCCCAAGTGAAAAAAAAAAAGTTTAAAGCTTAAACTTTTAAAGCTTAAGCCATTGAAAGGAAAAAATTGAAAACTGATCAATGAAATGGAGATATATGAAAAGATTTAGAGAATTCACAGAAAGCAACCCCTGGATTCAGCCTTCCTAGTACATCATTTACTGGACTATTAAAACCTTGGATGCAAATATTAAACTTTTATCTTTACACCATCCACTCAAGTTTCAAAGTTCTTGGTGGGAGCTTCCCTGGTGGCGCAGTGGTTGAGAGTCCGCCTGCCGATGCAAGGGACGTGGGTTTGTGCCCCAGTCCGGGAAGATCCCACATGCCATGGAGTGGCTGGGCTCGTGAACCATGGCCGCTGAGCCTGCACATCAAGAGCCTGTGCTCCTCAATGGGAGAGGCCACAACAGTGAGAGGCCCGCGTACCACCAAAAAAAAAAAAAAAAAGAAAAAAAAAGTTCTTGGTGGTATTATATTGTTGGTAATATTCAAAATTCTTGGTGGTGACCTTGGGACATGATTTCATTTTGAATGCCAAGGGGCTTAAGGAAAGAAGGGACTGCACACTTTGATTTTTGTAAAGGAAAATGTAGAGAGAGACTCCACATAGCACAAAGTCTTGTGCAAAAGTGGGAAGCAGCCTGGGAGGATTGGCAGACAAAAAGAGGAAAAGTTTCAAATATCTAGATACAGCCAGATAATTTTATCACAGGTCAGTACTATGTATCCTTTTCTTCATCTTCAATCTCCAAGGCAATCTGAATAATAATAACTGTACTATGAAATTATCTTTAAAAATATAGATGGATTATTATTTGAAGTTTGAGTATTTAGTATACTTTCATTTATTCCTTGCTCCTTAAACTTTTCCTTTATCTTAAGTTTTTAAAATATTTCTGCATTCATAACATTTTCTCAATATGTAAATAAAAATATCTCTCAATATTAATCATCCTTCTTTTTATAAATTTAAACATAATGCTTTTATTGTTGAACTTTTATTTATTTTATTATTATTATTTTTTTTTTTTGCGGTATGCGGGCCTCTCACTGTTGTGGCCTCCCCCGTTGCGGAGAACAGGCTCCGGACGCGCAGGCTCCGGACGCACAGGCTCAGCGGCCATGGCTCACGGGCCCAGCCGCTCCGCGGCATATGGGATCCTCCCAGACCGGGACACGAACCCGTATCCCCTGCATCGGCAGGCGGACTCTCAACCACTTGCGCCACCAGGGAGGCCCTATTGTTGAACTTTTGAAAACAACAATAATAATTATACTGTTCCAATACCTTAGTGTATTTTGTAGATTTATCCACTCTACTTATTTGAAGATAAACCATTGTTTTATAGATGCAATTGGTTATAGAATCTTGTCGAGAAAGATCTTAAAGGCAATTTTCAAATTTTCTCCTGTTTCTTGCAGGAGATACATTTTGGTGACAGCTATTTTCTCTGATTCCTTAAGGTGATTTTCTTTTGACTATTTTTTTCATAACTAATCATTTTTCTATGTCATCAGTCTGTGCTGGGAATTGTATATGCTGGTGGTTACAACTCTGGCTGAAATTTGTTTCACTTGAGGACCTTTAACAGTGTACTGATTAACTAATACCATTCCCAGACCAATTGAACCAGATTCTCCTGGCATTAGTATTTAAAATGCAGATCATCCCAAGTTATTTTAATGTATAGTCATTGCTATGGATAATACTGAATTCACTGCTATGGATAATACTGAATTCAAGAAGACTTAGATTGTGACTCCTACCCTTCTGTGAGAGATCAGTGTTCATGACTTGTAAGAAAAAATAAATAAAAACAAAGTCTAATAATATTGTTAACTCAGAGGGATCAGACCAGGTGGAAATCACAAATATACACTGTAAATAGTGGGGCTTACTCCCAGTATAAATATCTACAACAAGAAGAAACATGTACTCAGTGTTGCTTCCATTCTAATGCTTGGCTAGCAGTCTAGTAGAAACTCTGCCCAGAAGTAAGTTTTATTCCAGGAAGCCATGGTTTTGAGCAGGACAGAAGACAAAGCATGTAAATATCAATGGGCCAGGTATGTTCTATGACTTACTTTTTAGATTAATTTCATTTCATAGTTTCCCATATAAATTTCTATTAATCTAAATCCCTGAATAACCGTAAGGTCAACAGTATATTTGTTACCATTTCCACTTTGCACCTAGATGGATCAAGTACTTTACAGGAAGATGTTTTATGAAATTAAAATTCATCTTTGGTATAATGTACTTACAACAATAATTATAAGACTCATAACTTTCTGCTTTCCTTCATAAGATAATCAGTGGCAAAAGAAAATATTCATGTCTAAATTATATCATATCAACTTAAGTTTTTAATTGTATTCACCAGGTTTCTGGTGCCGTAAAAAATACCCTAGAGATTTTAACTCATACTTATGTAAGACTTATTTATTTTATGATACTTTTGGCTAAACTTAAAAATAATGTATTTATATGCATATGGGTGTGATCAGTGCTGAATTAGAATATTTATTTTTTAATAAGTATTTACAGATTTATATTTGAAGGCTAACTAAATATATAGATTTCATGATATTGAATAGAGTGATTTTCTTTTTTCTGTTCATTTAAGTTATAGATTTATAGATATGGTCTGAATCCTAAACTACACAAGAGTTTCCTTTATACTAGAAGTTTTCTAAGTAGATGTAAAATACAGTACATGTTAGAATAAAATTTGTTTTGAAAGTAGACATTTTTGTGTGTTTTTTTCTCAAACCAGTATTTACAGTAGTTAATCTCATATTTTATTTCAAACCTATGCCTGGAAATCAGTGTACTGATTTGTCAGACTTAAAAAATTATAGAATTTATATTTTAACATAGAAATAGCTTAAATGAATATTCTAGAATATAAATGAACTTTATGTTTGCTCAAAGATATTTCAAATATTTTAAAACAATACTGTAAACTAAATATTTGTTACCAATGCATTAATGTTACTTTCCCCCTCTCTATCTTAGTTTACAAGTACTCCTCGATGTTTAATCTTTAACAGTCTTTTTAGAAATAAACTGTGTTGGGGAAATAAAATCTTTGGGAAAAAATTTATCATGATGATTCTTCATATAGATATTTGTACAGCATTTCTAACTAAATTACAGAAATCTATGAAAGGACAATTATTTAAAAATTGTCAAGGTTAACATAAAACAAAAGATACTTTTTGATTTTTAGCAATGTCTTAAGATAATGTCTAATCTCACATTTTAATCAATTTTGATTAAACATTGTCAGACTTTAAATAGATATTGAATCATAAAATAACTCTACATATTACATTATTTCCATGTATCCACTTTAAAGAAAATATGAAAATCCTGCTTGGTTCAATCAAGCTTCTGTAACATTAACACTTTGATTTTGTTAATGCATTTTGGTAAGCTGCACAAGTGATGCAGTTAAGATACATCTAACACACGTTTGTAATATTTTTGAATTGAACCTAAAGATCATTTTGTAGGAAAATAATACATGAAGGATAAAGCTCTTACTAATAAGGCAAAAACACATTTCAGGAAAAGAGAAAAATTGAAAAGAGAGAGAGAGAACTTGTCACTGAAGAGATGGAATGATAGGTACATTAGACCATTAAGGTCTTGCTGTTGTCTCGGCCTTACTCACTTACCAGGATGTTGTTCTTATTGACGTGTTGCCATCTATTATTCATGCAGCTTATTCATGCTGTTGTAAAGAATGTCAGTGCAATGCATGTCTATGTGACTCTGATATTTCAGATGACATCAATAAACAATAAGACTCTCATATCACATATAATCTCATTACTTTCTCTTTCTCCTATTCATTTAGGTTGATTCCTCATTTGTTGCAAACTTTCCTATTTTCCATCTCTTTTCTATTCTTTAATATTTAATTCATGTTACCTCGGGTCTATTAGGTAAATAAATGTCCTGATGCCTTGTTCTGATTACCTGAAATTCTCAAAGGGGCATTGAGATTAAGTATTAGTATTTTTCCCATATTACTAATTTGGTACAAGTGAATTACATATGTAAATACAAATATTGAAGTTCATGAATTTATAACTTACACACATAGATATATAAGCACTATAAGAAACTGACTACACTGAGTGACATGCCAGAAGACAGAGAAGACATCATACTGTAATTTAAGTAAATCTGGACAGAAGCTTTATCTGCACTTTCACACAATATAGAAGTAGCCAAATGGAATTTAATGGTCCTCAGTTCTGCTTTCCATCTTCCTGGATCATGGAAACGGTTCTGATAGGGATGCACTGATTGATCTAGCTTAGAGCCAGTGAAAGATGGCCTCATGCGTCATGCAATGTCATGACTCAAATTAAGTTCAAAGAGGGAATCAGATACCAAAGATGCAGGTTGATTTGCTTCTGCTTCTTAAAAATCTGGGAAACACATAGTGCTGCTGTCCTGTTGGGACTGCACGTCTTTCGTCATTTACCTTCCTGGTCGTTATTTTGCCCCTGGAACACTCATGCTACAACATGACTTTCTCTCTCTCTTTTGTTCCCATTTCAAATTTCAAAGAAGGATTCAAGATAAGAACTCAATCATTTCTAAAATGATTTACAAAATAGAAAAGCATTCCTTTGACTTCATAAACATTGATTTCTGATAGATTTGGTGTATGAGAAACTGTAAGATGAAAGAAACACTGATTTAACTCAATATAACTAATAATCATGCAGCAGCTTGTGTTAGTTGATATTGATGTTAAAAATGAGCATGAAACAAACAATTTTTAAGAATCTTATAGTTTTGGGGTTGAGATATAAGATGAAAGGAAAAAAACAAAACAAAGAAGTCCACTCTACAGTAAGTTCCTTTTGCCATGAAGGAAGTAAAATGTGATGAGATTTTAATGAAGGAGGACACGAGGAATTTCTCAGAGGTGGATAATTCAAGATCAAAGGTATTTCAATGATTTGAAGTGTGATTTAAAAAAAAAACGTTAAATACAGTGATAATTAATAGTCTATATCCCAAAGCATGAAGGCTGAAAAACATTTTACAGGAAGTAGATCCCTTTGCCTGGGAAAACAGTTACCTTATTCCTTAAAGCTTAAACTGTGTCAATGAGTTTTTACAAATGCTACCTCCTTTGACTCATACCAATTCAGAAGCTGTCTTGGTAGATAATGTAGTCCCTGATTCACTACAGAAAACGTGTGACTTAGATTGTTTTCTCTTTTGTGGGGGGCTGGGTGGGTATCCCTGGCCACACAGGTGCAACTTCTGATCAGGAAATGAGACTGGAAAGTCCAGTGAGGGACTGGTAGGAGGGAATTAAACCCTAGGCTAGGAATAGTTCACCTTAATCGGGTGGATTTCTAGGTACTTTTTGAAGTTTTTTGAACAGAGTCATGAAATGATCAGACTCCCACTAAAACAGTTCAGAAACTGAGATGCTCTTGAAACGGTTAAAAAAAAGCCTGAGGATGTGAAGTATAATGGAATTATAAAAGCCCACCCTAAGTCCAAAAGATAAGTGCCCGTGATAGATGGGTTTTAATGAGGATGCAGAGAAGCCTTTACAAGAAAGATCTGCAGTATTAATTGGCTGAAGTCTTAGTGTGAGAGCACAGAGAATAATGGAGGCCAGGAATGCAAATGTGACTGATGCCAAGCTTGGGAAGAACGGAGTCAAATTGACACGTCACACCTACAACTCGTGTCCTCTCTTTAAGAGGAACATAGACAAAAACAGACATCCAGAGAAGGGTAAAGATGGGTGAGAAGAGCATGGCCTATGAGGATCCTTTGACAGAACGGAGGTTTGTCTCGAAGAGGAGACAAATTGCTTGAGACTAGGATGGAGACAGATTGGCAGGTGTGGAGGGAACTATTTTCTCAGCCTTTCAGGGCTGTTATATGAAAGAACGTTTAGGCTTTTCTGTGGCCCTTGAGGGCAGAGCCAGAACCACCAGGTGCAGATGTCAGTGCAGTACAATGAGTACCTCTCCAGGAATTTTGTTATCCATCCCGCAGTTGAAAGCGCTGCTTTTTGATGTGTTGCAAAATAGGACTTGCATCTGGATTACCTTGAAATTCCATTCCAACCGAGGTTCTATTATTGCAATAAATATATATATTATATCCCTGCACAATAAAATAAACATGGTGCTTTGGCTTGCTTAGCTCATACAAAAGAAATTAAGGCTTTGTTTGTTGTTCTAAACTATATACAATAGCAGAATATACAGTTTAAGTGTTTAAAGAACTGATACATTAAACGTGGAATTGAATGGAATAAACACACACTTCCTTCACCCTAGATGCGCTACACAAATACAAAACAGGTATTTGAAGGTGTTTAGGGGAAGAAAAGTTGTTTGAACAAGCAACAAAACATAATATTAGCATCAGAAGCAGGATACACAGCTTAGTATAACAATTTGATTACATTTTCTCAATAGGTATTTGCTCCACAGATGGATGTTTGAATGATTTATAAAGCAGGCAGCTTGTGTTCCACACAGATTTCTAAATGGACAGCTCAGTGTAGTATAAGAAAAGGTTTAGTGATACTGGAAAACATGGCCCTAGGTCTCACTTTCTTCTTGACATGGTCTCAAATCATTTTGTTAATGCTTTTACCCGGGTCCTGCGCTACTGTGAAATGTCCCAGAACCCACATAGAAGGAGCTGAGACGTTTGATCTTAAGCTAACTCAGGCTCACTATGGTAGGCAGCTGGTCTATAATAGAGAAGGAAAGTCTGGCTCTTTCGGGTGTGGGCCTTGTGCTTATAACTGCAGCAATGTGCTGGCCTGGCACACCATCAAATATTCTTTTTGAACCTGTCTGATCATTTCCAGAGAGGGGAGGTTCTATTCTGTTATGGTTCATTGGCCGTCATTTAGAAAAATGCATTTATTTTAATGGAATAGCTTCTAGTGCTGGGTGTTTTTAGTCGTGTCTAGAAGGAGCCACTAAACAGGGACAATGCTGAAAGCTAGTTTAAATACTCTAGCAATGTTAAAAAAAATTAAAAAAAAGAAAGAAATAAAAAACAAATGGAGATTTTTGAAACAGGAGTTACATTTGAAATGATCCAGGGCTAAGAATCATATATAGAAGCAGATTAAGTTTTGAGAAAGGTCAAAAGCTTAAATCTTACAAAACCAATTTGCTTGAATCTCTCAGTTATTCTAGGGATGAGTCATGTTCAGTGGGCAAAATTCTCTTTCCTCTTGATACTACTTTATCCATCCCTCTACCTTTAAATCTTAAAATTCTAATCCATAAAATTTTAATAGAAATTATAATATATGATATTGCTTTTTAAAATCAGTTGGCATAAGATCTCCTACTACATGAAAATTTCTATTTTCAGTTTTTGGTGTTGAAAAATAAATATATCCAATTGCATAACATTTGTCAGTCACCTGTTAAGGGAGACTAGGGTAGTATTTATCCCCCAAGGTTCTGAAGTTGAGATTGAAAAGAACACTAATGCACGTCCATCAACTGCTTCTTGGTAAGCAAAATATTGAGATATGGTGAAGATGCTGAGCAAAAATCTCCAGTCCGGAGATCTCTCATGATCCTTTCATCTTTTTTCATCCCTTGATTCAAATGTCTACTGGACTTAAGGATGTTCTCCTGTCATAATTTGCAACTCAGAGTAGAACATCAATTAATGTTTTTTTTTCTCGTGCTTTGTGTCAGTTAGGATTACTTTTGGTTGCATATAAAAGCGAGGTGGTCCAGAGTGCTTTGCATAAGTAGAGAGCTATTTTTTTCCCTCATGTTAAAAGGAACACAGATGTAGGTCTTACAGGGCTTGTGCAACAGCTTGATGAAGTTATCAAGGGCCAATTACAGCCAGTCAAGAGACTGATGCAGGAGATCAGAAATCTGGGTAGCTGAGCTATTTCTAATACAAGTTATCCTGGAGAAGAAGGTTTTGGCTCTGTGGCCATATCAGCCTCCGACTGTGTGTGCCTCCAACTATTCAGATTTCTCCACTACATGCCTGACAGTTCTGCACAGCACTGAATTCATCACATTAAAAAAATAATAATAATAATAACTTGACTGTACCTTCATGGAGCCATGGTGGAGAGTCCAATAAAGGCTGATGCTGCATGTCTGGTCTTGTCCCCCAAACTCTCCAGTGAGGGCTGGGAGTGAGGCCAACCTGCATCTAGTGCCAGTCCCTGTAGGTGAATGTGGATGCAGGAGTCCAGGAATCCAGTGTTCTCTCAGCATCTACCACGAACCCGATCACTGCATGACCTTGGCCAAGCATTTTGACTTCCTTTAGATTTTGTTGTCTCAGGTTAAGCTGAAAATAATACTATCCACCATACAATATGTTTCTAAGGACTTAATAATGCAACATACAAAATGGATCCTAAAACTCCTTTCTGAGTTTTGATCCAATATGTCATTTTTTAAAATATTTAATACAGAATTGAAGATTAAGGAACCAAGATCAGCACAAACAACATTTGGGTACTTTTCTTGGATGTACAATGAAAAATATGCATTGTTATGTGTAAAGTATTGATAACAATCTTAAGATGATAAAATTTGATATAGAAACAAATCATTTGACAAATACTGTTTTGCATTTTCTTTGCAGTTTAACACATTTCTCAATTTGTAGTCCAGTGAGTGTCCTTTTGGGGAGCACATTTTTATCTGTTAGTTTTCAAGAAAAACATATAATTTTGACGTGTCTCCTATTCACTTACCTCTCCTCTCTTTTTGCAGATTGAAAGTAGACACATCTTAACAACATTCTATGTCGTCAGTGTGTGTGTGTTTGTGTGTGTGTGTAGGGGTTGTTTCCTGATCAATGCAAAGGCCTTCATACTCTTGTCAAATTTATATAAAATGTGTATTATTGCCCATTTGTTTTGGTATTTGGTTTTACTGTCTTTAATTTAGATGATAGTGATTGAATTATTCCCTCTATAATTTTGTGAGATTCCTAGGAGGAAAGTAGAAGTTACAGGAGGGAATTCCACAGTGTTTTCTGGGCCTCAAGAGAGAAAACATTTGGGCCAGAAGGCCTGGAGCCCCCTGCATGTTCATCAGAGGTGGCCCAAAACTCCTGGGGCAGAGCTGCAAACCTCAGCTTCACTGAAGACTGTGAAGAACAGAGCTGTCTTCAGCAAAAGACCACACGTATGAATATTTAACACATTCTCATGCAGTCGTATAATAAGTTGAAAGATTTAAGTTCAGAGAACCAACCAAGGTCAGGAAGAGAAAATGGCAAGGAACTTTATATGCACAGCATAGCTGGTGAAAGATAGTGTGTGATGCACGCTGACCTTGTGACCAAGGGCCAGGGCCTGGAGTCTGGGGTCTAAGATGCAAGTATTAAAAACCCCTAATTCATAAAAATGCTAATCTGAATGGTAAAAAATTAAAAGGGTGGGCTACAAAATTCATAACCTAAATACAATTTTGAAATGCCTTAGAATTTTTAGCCTAAACACTAAAACCAGCTCTTAGAAATGACTTACATACTAAGTACTATTTATCCAGGCAGGCAATATGCTACAGATATAGCTTGTAGAATGCAGAGTTAACTTTCAAATTAAAATCAATATCTCAATCCTTCAGCATTGTGAACAGATTTGATAAAATCCTTTTTGTCTTTTTATCTCTTTCCTCTTGGAAATTAAGTTGATCATAATCACAGCAAGTAAAATAATAGCTTTATGCCACAGTAATAGAAATAAGGTCAAATTTCATTCATCTTACTTTTTGTATCATCTTCACAAGGAAGGCATGTGGGCAAATGATTTGAATGAGCTGCTATGGCTTTATTTATTATTAAAATGTATTGCACTTTTCCCCAAATGCAAATGGGTTTAAATTTGATGCTTCTTATCTGCTACGGCCATTCCAAGTTTTGTTTTGTTAAATCACCCTTTTCTTTACTTTCTTATCCATAAAGTCCTCGTCTAGACCCTGGCTAGCTAATATATTTAGATTAATGAAATGTCTTTCTGCTTCCAGCCTTTCTGACTTTCAGCTAATCCAGCTCTTATACATGATACAATCCAGAAGGGATGAATGACCACAAAAGACTCAGTTTTATTTCTCAGTACTTAGCATGACTTGATTCCAAGTACATCCATGCCCTTGCCTTATTTCTGACTGAGACATCCCAGTTTAAAAAAAATCTCATTCATTCATTCATTCCTCATTCTTTCCTCACAATCCCATTTGATTTGATCTCCATGCATAGAATTGTTCTCCTTAACCTATCCTATATTTTGTGTCCCCTCACACGTGTCACTCACCATCAGATACCTACAGAATAATTCCCTCATTGAGGAGAGTTAAATGAGTTCTTGTGGCATCATTCCCAATGACTTTGCTGCACTGACCTCTTCTTGCAGAAGAATATATATATATATATATATATATATATATATATATATATATATATATATATATATATGAATATATCTGTATAGCTTCACACTTCCTGTGGAGCCTCATTTACGTATTCTGTTAAATCTACAAGGTCACTCTATTTCCTCTTTGGATTTCTTAACCCCCCATACTAACTTCTCACTTTACTAGGATCTTTGACCATGTGAATCTAGAAGATAAACTTCATAGCGCCTACAAACACCATGTGCTCAGCAGTCAGTAAAGTACAGTTGACACATCTCCTCCACTTCAAGAATTTAATAGAAGCATTTTCCATGAAGGCCCACGAAGAATGTTTAAAACAGTTTAAAGTAATTCTCCAAAGATCGTGACTAAGTACGTAGAATCCCAATACTGGTATTAGCTTTAAAATCTTGAGAAATTTCTTATCTGTAAGATGCCACAAATAAACTTGTATCTTGCATTGCTGTTTTGAATATTAATTAAAATAATGAACATTAACTGCACAGCTCTGCCTGGTACATTGTGAAATGCTATGGATGGATTTTAAGACTCATTTAGACTGGAATTATTATTTACAGCTTAAAATAAAGATACAGATAAGTAGCATGATATCGTGGAACTTGTGAGCTGAAGATGTGGGTCTGACTGTTGTTTTTGGCAATTTCTAGAAGCAGGAGTTTGGGTAAGTCATTTAACCTCAGTTGTAAAAAAAAATAGAAAGGTATTAATGAATTTATCACAGGGTTCTTATGATAATGTAGTGATTTCTTTTTTTTAAATTTTTTTAAAATTTTAATTTTATTCATTTAACTGTAATTGATTTAAAATATTGTGTTAGTTTCAGGTGTACAGCTTCAGATTCTTTTCTATTATACATTATTACAAGACAATGAAGTGATTTATTGAGTATGGAAATGCTTCAGAAGCTGGTAGGTGTTATGAAAATGCTAGTTATTGAAATATGGAGTCATTAATGATCTTACAAGATAACAGGTATATGCCTTTTATGCATAATTTTTGCTAGATTATATATATATATATATATTTTAAAGAAGATGTTGGGGTAGGAGTTAATTAATTAATTTATTTTGCTGTGTTGGGCCTTCGTTTCTGTGCAAGGGCTTTCTTTAATTGTGGCAAGAAGGGGCCACTCTTCATCGCAGTGCACGGGCCTCTCACTATCGCGACCTCTCTTGTTGCGGAGCAAACACAGGCTCCAGACGCGCAGGCTCAGTAGTTGTGGCTCACGGGACTAGTTGCTCCACGGCATGTGGGATCCTCCCGGACCAGGGCTCAAACCCATGTCCCTTGCATTAGCAGGCAGATTCTCAACAAGTGCGCCACCAGGGAAACCCGCTAAATTATATTTTAAGTTTAGTCAGAGACACAGAATTTGCCACTAGTAATAAAAGTAAAAAAAGAAAAACATACTGAAAAGAGGTTAGAAGTCCTCTGAATTTTATAAGAAAGGCTTTTAATATCTTTTCTTCATTGTTGTTCTTTTGAAGTTTCACTACATTTAGACTGCATGATACAGGTAACTCTGTTAATTACTACCCTTCAGTGAAGTTCTGACTGTTTAACATGCTTTACAATCTTATGAGTCATTATAAAATGCTTTATCATTTTTGAACTTGCTATAAAATAGCTTAGATGGTGTTTCTTTTCTATTCTGATTACACCAAAAACATCTATGTAGTGTCTTTGTCATATTTTGTCAAACTTAAAAAAATAATCAAAATTAACCAGATTCTCTCAATATCATTAAACTTTTTTTTTTTGACATTTGTGAGTGTTTTTTTTTTTTGGGGGGGTGTTTGTTTGTTTTAGTTCTGGCAACAGTTACAACGTTGCTAAAAGTCATCTAAGTTCATGCTGTTTATGGCTTTATAGGTAAAAAAACAACAGTGTAGAAATTATTTACCTGGTAATTTAAATACTGAAAGCATACATCAACTAATTTTTCAGATGGATATTTTATAGTCTTTGATTTAAGAATGTATAACTTTGAAGAGATTGAAAACTGCTTGCTAGAGTGGATGATATGAGTTGTGGGGTGGATTAGTGATGTCACCCTGTTTATCCAGCATACTCTCCAAGGGCAAGTTGTTTTGGGTCATAATGGGTGATCACAGTGAAATCACCTCCGACTTGCCGTTCACGTACAGTATGTGGACATTTGTAGTAACTGATACGTATTGGTGATTAATATCTATTTTATTAAGTTTGAAAAGGAATACTGTTTGTGTGTACTAAACATCTTACCCAACTCATGGGAATTAATATGTATATCTAGATATAACAATTATCATTAATTAAAAAGTGGGAAAAATTCTTCTATGATTGCTATTACTGGATTTAGGCCCAGAAAAGACATCTTCAGGGCTCTTTTTACTCTTCTTTGATAATCACAATAATGATTAGACCATTAATGATAACTAATATTTGCTGAGGACATTTTTAATCAGAACTCTTCTAAGAGATGTCTACCCCACAATCTTAACTTTCACAATTACCCAAATAGGTAGATGCTGATATTTTTGCTACTCAATGGATGAGGATATTGAGGCACAGAGAGGTTAAATAAGCAATTTATAAAGGGTTTGCCCTGAAATCACTTTGAACAAAATATCACCATTGTCAAGGTGTCAAGTATTTTAAATTCTACTATCAGTTTTCTTGTTTACCTTGAGTTACTTTTGCTTTATTGAATATTCTTTTAACTAAAAAAAAGTTTGGAAGGGCTGATAGACTGTCACTAGTTTAGTGTTCATTAATTAACTGATTATAAGAGATAGTCTCTTGAGAAGCTCAGAACCCTGGGTGCCCAGGAGAGGCAGAGAGAATTTTAAGAAACGAAATGGGCTGGAATGAGCAAATTGGCCCCAGTGCTATATTCAGTTATTTCATACATGTGTTATATTTATGATCTTTCTAGATTATGTCAAAAAAGAAAAAGGGAAAAATCAAATTAGTACAGATTAAGAAATCATCCACACAAAGAGGTATTGTATGCGAAGCAGCACATGGGCCCAAGGCTGTCTGGATACAACATGCTATCGTAAAGTCCAGCCATGTTAGAAAATGTTACAGTTTCTCTGTTATGGAAGTTATAAACTAGCCTTGAACTTCTAATATTTAGTTAGGATTTTACTAATAATTTTTTCTAGGCAATAATGATTCCAAAAGAATTGAAAAATTGGAATTGTGTGTGCATGTGTTTATGTTTTAGTGGAATATGTACATAGAAAAATTTTGGTTTTAAATTTGAATCTTTCATTCCAACTTTTGAGCTTGTTTCTCAAAGGACTAGTCACATTCAAAACTTTAAATTATAAAAGTCAGCTCCTCATGGGTTATTTTTTGGGGTAATAATTTTTGTGGACATATGGAAAATGATTTTCTGAGTCATAGAAGTCAATATCTGATAAAATGGATTTAGCAGAAAGTTTCTAAATATTCGCCTTTTGGCTAAAGAAAGCCTGGAGTGTTTAAAGCCCAAAAGGAGAATTTTTTGAGAAAGTTATGAATGAATGGATACTAGTTAATTATGGAAATACAGTTGTAACCAAGCAGTATAATGTGTCTAGACATACAGAGCTTGGTTGCCAAAAATGAAGTGTTCTAGCTTAAAAGAGATCCTCATGGAAAGTGCACAAGATGTTACATGGTGAGAATTCTACCAGAGGCCCATATGTGTTCCTGGCATCATTAGGAACTTATTCCCCCTTCAGGATTGGGTTGGATGGGCAGAAAACTGAAATACTATTCATCGGACATAAGCATGGGTCTGGGAGAGAAAAATAATGTGCAAAGAAAAATGATTTTAAGAAGTTTAAAGATTATTGTCATTTTCTATTTTTATTAGTATTTCCTTTAAGGGTATTTGACAAAGCTATTGCTATGTGACAATTTGGGGAGGATTTAGTCAGTGATCAATGTAGCAGTTCATTTTCTTTCCCTGACACTTTTTTTTTTTTTTTGGAATAATTCTATTGCATTTCTTTAGATTCTTGGAGACTTGAGGGTAAAACCAAAGTGAAATGCTCTTCTAAGGCCACAAACGTGGCAAAGGCCATAAAGGAATTCCTTACGATTTAGAATAGAAATTGAGTATTTTAAAGGATATTGTCTCTAATGGAAAAAGAAAACCACAGATTAATGTTCACCTGAAAAAATTTCTCTTGCCAGTAATCAAGTTCTGATTAATTTCAAGAACATCAACAAGGTGTATTTTGGAGGGTTTGATTTCCTGGCAGTCTGCTCTCTGAGGCTGCAGATTTCAAGTGTGTGTGTGTGTGTGTGTGTGTGTGTGTGTGTGTGTAAGATATCCAACAATCTAATTCACTTCCAAGCACTTATTTTTACAACTGACTGTATAAGGACTGATAGAAGAATTATTCTCCAGCATTCTTCGAACCACTTCCAGCCCTGTGTCTCCAGAGTCAAATGGAGCTGTCTTCATCATGTTTACATATAGACTCCTCAAACACTAAAAATAATGATAATCACCTAATTATAAATTCAGTGTTAATATAGCCTTAGAGCTGAAAACATTTCACTCCAGTAGTTAATTTAGTCTGTGGTAAATTCTCACTGTTATTTAATGTCATTTATCACCTGCTGTTTTGTCTTACTGAGAACATCCTGCCTGCCCCACACTGTCTACAGTACATGGACCTTCTGTGACTTTAATGGGCTCAGAACAAAGGCTCCAAAGTGCTTCTATCGGGAGGATTTTGGCAACTTGCCTTCGATATATTCAAGCCATTTTGCTGCCTGTCACTCAGTGCTGTACAAATTGAACTCAGAGGAGAGGTAAACAGGGTCTAGGAGGCATTTTTTTTCTGGGAAGAATATGCTAATAAAGCGTCATCAGCAGGAAGCAGGCTGTGTCTGAAAGAGTTTTGTCAACTCTGAATTAATTTTGTGTGTTAAGAAACACGGGGGTGCTTCTAGAGCCGGTCTGTGGTAATTAATCCTTCCTGTTTCTGGAAGAACAGGACTGTAATATATGCGGCCCAGATTTAACAGATGTGTGCACACAATGTCTGCTTTATGAGAAGTAAAACAAAATGATGGGTACAGAACAAAAAAATATTGATTTAAAAAACTAAAACAGTATGGAAAGCACAAAGCTTGGAATTCCCAGAGTTTATGCAAATACAGTATTCCTTTAAATGTTCACAGACAATGTGGTTTTGAAAACATCTGTCCATGGAGTTGGATGCTGTGAAGAGACTGAAAAAGACAGATGTTTCTTGTTCCTTAGAAAACTGAGTAAAAAAAGATTGCATATGAATGAACGTAAGGTATGGAACGGAGTTGGCTATACCTAGGTGTGATTGGATTTGGACCCTAGAAATCAAATGATGACCTCATTCTGGGACAAGATTCTCATTATCTTCTTTCTTATTTTTTTTCCACAATGTGTTATAGAGGAAAAAATTCAGATTACCTTATCTATAACTATGAACACTGTGCTTGTGTGGCAATTTGAATGTTGTCACGAACAGAAGAGTTTGCCTTTCAAAACTGGGCATGCAAATTGCACTGACAATGCTGATAGTTGATATATTCTAATGTAAGATTCACATAAAGATGAATAAGGGCAGGTGGACGTGGTGTTCATTAAAACAAATCTATATTGAAAAAAGCATTTTCAGTTCAGGTCTACCAAAGCAAAGCAATCTAGCCCATTAGCTCTTTCTCTCTCTTTCTTGTTTCTTTCTTTCTTTTTTAATCTCATTAAGCTACCCCTGCCAAATGGCTAGGAGGCAGGAGTTTGACATGGTTAATTTAAAATGGAATAATGGAGAAAATACCCAGCCAGTAGCAATCATTCTGATAGGGCATACATTCAACAGATTTTTACATGCCTTTTTCTTCTATCATGAAGATATCTTAAGTATATATTTAAAGAGTCAAAATCAAAATTTTAAGGTCTAATGTGAGGAGCATAAAATAAAACCCAGCCCTGTCTGCATTGCCTATAGCTTTTCATGTAGTGCAAATACTGAAAACACTTTAACTCACTTTCAATGAAACGTACTACTTACTTCATGCAAACTAGAAGTTCCTTTAGGTTTTGGCAATATTATCCATTTAAAAAAGGCAGTTTTGGTTAACTCTCTACATTTCACATCAATTTCATGTAGGAGCCTTCTACTCCAAAGAATTGCAGCTTTACCATGGTGGTTTTTTGCCAGATTATTTAGTATGCTATGTGAAAGTTCTTTGATTAGGTGTCTTTACATTATTTAGGGTGCATATCAAAGTCAACCACTTAATTCTTGTTCAAAGTTGTTGGAATATTTAGTGAACAAAAGATTAGAAATGACCTGTGATCTTCATGGAAAGAGCAATTCAACTGAACAAACCTGCTCATTTTCTGTATGTATTCTTTCAGGGTCTAGTTGATGGAGGCGTTCATGGAGACCACACATTTTGTGTCATGAGTTATCTATAGCTTACCAGAGTCAACCCATGGACCATTTCTTCTTTCAAATTAGAGATTAGATCACTCAAGTATAATGAAGTTCTATATGCTGTATTTAAAAAAATAGACTTTGATAGCTGCAAAAATTTTGCTTTAAAGAATCCAAATTTCTCAATGAAATGTATCCACAAAAGCAACTTTTGTACTTTTCTATAGTCTAAAATGTTATATTACTCTTGAAGGCTCTGTTCATGCATTCAATAAGCATATTTTGAAGTTCTACCTTGTGCTTAAAAGCAAGAAGCAGCTTGCTAGATACGGGTGCTATGAAAATAAATAAAATCGGTGCCTGCCCTTGGTTAAGGCATAGTCCATTCTGGCTCCTCTGGCTATTTTACATTTCATTTATAAAATATATTAAGAGGATTTAGGGACCAGAAAAAAAATGATTCAGATTTCACCAGCTGAAAGGGCCTGGACTGATGGAAACTTCTTCCAAATGGAAGGACCAGTATATGTGAAGGCCTGGAGGATCATGGTTTCTCAAATTAATTTTAAGATGTGCTTTGCCAGGAACTTAGAGTCTACAGATCTTCATCCAAAGCTCACTCCTCACTTGGGACAAAGAACTCCACATATCAGTGATAAACACCTTAGAGTCTTTGCACAGAACAAGGATGCTAATCACAAGGTCCACTTTGGATCAGCATGGTACCAGGTGTAACATGGGCCAGTGCATCTCAAAAGTTTCCAAGGAACTTGGAAATACAGCCTAATGACAGAGAATTGTGCAAGTCCAGGGTCATACTGGGAAAAAAATAAAGCCTTCCCAAGATCTCCTCCATGACTTAAAACCTCCTGTGGATTTGGGAGAGGGTGGGCCTGGTTTTCCCTGAGGCATCTTAAACCCTCTATTCACCAATAAGTATTCACCCCTAGGGTTTGGGAACATAGTTGGAGAGTAATGTCATTTTTTCACAGTTTTTGTTGTTGTTGTTGTTGTTTTCAAACCACAGTATTAATGAAATCATCTGAGAGGTCCCAGGGCATCACCTCTACAGATTCTGATTTTCTAAAACATTTGAGTCTTTGGAAGAGGTTATGCTTCAGAAGTGGTTAGTGAAGAACTTAGTGGGTGCTCAGTAAATGTAATTATGATTATTATGATTATTGTGGTTATTAGCATTAACAACTCCTGATGGTAATTTTGATGCAACTTGTATTCGGGAATCACTGTCTTACAATACAAAAAATCGAAGCTATAGCCTTGCAATTTCCCTAGAATTCATATGTGAGGATGGGGAAAGGATGACTCTCAGAAGTCACGGCTGAAGGCAGTGATTACTGCTGTTTGATGACTAAATATAAAGATGTTACAACCTCTTCAAGCCATTCCCAAGATTCTAAGGCAAACCCAGTGGAATTACACTTCTCCAAATTTTCGTAGCATTTTCAAGTTTCAGCATTCTTTAAAGATAATGGCTATGTTCATTTTATCCTTGCTTCACCTATGATATGATATTTGGCAGTTGAAGGCGGCATGGGAAGGTAAAGAAATCTAGGGCTAAACATTCAGAACTGGGCAGAAGTTTAAAATTTGACACTACACGCACCATATTTTAACCCATACCTACTCGATTTTGATTCCGTTCACACAGCTTCAGAGATTATCCTCCGCTTGTAACATCGCCCTCTCTCAGTGTTGTCTGTGACATTTAAAACGATGTTGCCTGGAACATAAAACTGAAATTGCTCTATGTTTTCCAAATGGCTGGTAGAAATCAGTTTCTAAAGTCCTGCTAATTCTTTCATCATCTTCAGCTAGTGATCCGCAGTGTCATGTGAAACCTCCAAAGTGTTTAAAGATGGAGACAGAAGATGTCCTCTCCAAATTGTTATCAGTAAAAGCAATAACAATATTGTTATTAAATCTCACAGTACATCGGGGAGGAAGAGTAAAAGAGTCAGTAAATCTGTCAAACGTTCATTACTCTGGTCTCCTGCTTAGGAATGTTCTCAGGTCCCGATGATGTGGCACTGCTGGAATATCCCCGGGCGACTGCATAAAATAACAGTGGTAATGAGGTGTTTAGAAACGTGCTTATCTATTTTCACCCATAGTACTGGAGCTGGGATAACATGGACTGAATGAAACAGGATCTTTAGGAGGTTAACGTTCGCCAGATACAAAGTTAGTGAGGGCTCTGGAAGGGTTTGTTTGGAGAATTAGACAAAACGTGATTCCATGTAGAAATGAACTTGCCGTTCTACTAATCTGCCTTCCCAGTGTCCAAACATCAACTCCAGCCCACTCTGCTCAGGATAAATCAATTTGTCAGGGCAATGGGGTACCTATGTGGTGGGATGTTCTTGGTAATTAAGGTTTATAACTGCAGTTGTTTTTGTATCTTGGCTTTTAACCTTACGCTGGTGGGCGTAGCCATCCTTAAAACATCTGGGTGCCTAGCTGAAACAATAGCATAGCTTCTGCAGTAATCTTGTGTAATTTCTGGTGAATAGTAGGGTACATTTAAACAGTTCTAATGGAGTGAACAATACTGTTTTAAAGGGCTTTGATCATTACTTATCTTTCAGCTGATTATAGGAATCTTGTTGGAAGCGTTCAAAGGATTTTTAATTTTGAATCTCTTTATGTCTTCAACCTAGTGATGACACTAATTTCCCCTATTGCCTGTGAAAGGAAGCCTAGATTTGTCCTCAGACGTTTTTTGTTCCCTGTGTCATGTCTTTTGTGTATGCAGATGGGGCTGCTTAATTCCAAGGCCTTTGCCACATTAAAAATAATTTAAATAACCAGACATGGTAAAGACAACCGAAGTGTTTCTGTTTAAGGAGAAAACTACTGACAATACAAATATATATTCAATTTTTATTTCTTCTAAACAAAAATGATGCTACTGTTTGCTGTGCGTGTACAAATGGTATCTCTGTATTATAGAGATTGTAGGATTTTCTGACTTAACCGCCTTTTCCTTTTTCTTTTCTTTGATGTTCACTAAAAAGAGAAAAAGAAATGTTCATTTAACAGATCTGAAGTAGAAAGTGCTATTATAGAAGAGACCGTGCACCCACATCCCAGCATCAATAGAATAATTGTTTCTTCTGAGACCACATCTCAGAAGAAAATGTAGCATTTGTGTGTCCTGTAACTGTTACAAAATAAAAGCAGCTAATTAAAGGTCTTACATAAGTTAGAGTCCTTTAACCATGAAATTTAAGCAGGTGTCTACAATTTTTTAACATTGTGTGTTTTGAGGTATTTGTTTAATGACAATTGTATGACCACATGGCACACTTTAATAGAGCACTTGATTACCTGTGCATAGCAACATTTGTTGCTTTTTCTACCTCTGAGTGTCCAAACTTACACCCTTCACCTGGCAGCCCTGCTCCCTTGATGGAGGAACCCCTGTTTTCTGTTCTCAGCTGGAAATCAGCTTCCTGGGTCTGCTCCCCACTCTGACCTTTCATGTTGGGGCCAAGTTTCGTCTGATCTTGGTTGGGGAGGAGGGAATAGGCACTTGACCTAAACCCTGCCAATCAGAAGCTTGGTACTAGGATTCTGAGTCTTGAGCTACAGCAACAAAGATTAAGGGACACAGTAGAATTCAGACACACTGCCCTGATAGAAGCTGTCAGCCAAGGGCCAGCCTGATCCCTCACCTGGGCTTCCTCTCATCTGGCCCCAAATCACACCAATTCTTTGATTACCCTACGTCTTTCCAATAAATCGATTCATTTTGTTGAGATAGCAAGATTCAACTTTTGGTGTTTACGATGTCAAAAATGACAACTCTACAACTGCTATTCTTTGGTAAGAATAGGAAACTGGGCTATTTTCATAGGATTTTTATCAGATAGTTGTTTTATAATTGCATTTTTGAAAGTATGACTTGTGATACAAATTAGTAAAGTGGAGCATAATGAAAATACAGAAAATTTGTTTAAAAGTACCCTCCAAATGTTCTATTAACTCCAGGCAACTTTGGACAACAGCATTGTCATCGATCCTATTGGTGTAACATGGCAATTAGAGAGAAGCTGAGACGGAGCCAGACTGGAGAGCTTATTTCAGGTCTAAGAGGTGGAAATGAACTGAGGCTTGATATGGGTTTTTGCTCCTAGGAGTGTGGTCTGTGGACCAGCATCTCAGATCATCTGGCCTTCTTAGAAATTCAGACTCTTGGGTGCTACTCCAAATGTACAGAATCCATAGCTCCGTTTAACAAGATGCATGATTATTTGTGTACATTAAGGTTTGAAATGATGATGTGATGTGGATCTAGTAGTAACATGAGATGTGGTCTGTATCACCTGATAATGCCCAGCTAAAACTGTAGCCCCCAAACCAGCATGAAATTTTGTATTCGAACTTAACTCTAAAGTTAAACATTGAATCTATAGTTTATAGGGTTTTCTCTTTTTTTTTTTTCTGACTGCGTATAAGTGTTTCAAATTCTTTAATATCCAATTCTATATCATTGGCTAATTAAGAGTTATAAATCCAGAAAGAATAAGAAAAAAGGTATTATGTGGTTTTAGGTGAAGCACTTGAGGCCTTTCCTTCACATCTGATCAGATATTTCTTTAAAAGCATTGGCATTATTCTCTCTGCACTGGCTAGAGCCTCAAGCAGAAAGACTTTTAGTGAAAATATGGAGGATGACTCAAAAATAATTTCCACCATTTGTGGTGCTCTCAGAGGTCAGATATCTATTGATCAAGACTGACCCCAGGAAATTGGTGGCTATTTTTATCTTACAGCAAAGACAAAAATAAAAAATCATTTTAAAGTTTCCAAAATACAAATGATATTCTTCTTTTCAGGGTGCTTGAATAGGTTGGGGAAAAAGTAATTTGAAGAGTTTGTTGGGATCCATGTTGAATAATATATAATGCTCTCCTGGGTTTACATTAAAATAACAATGTCATTATCTAAGAACCTAAATACACAGCACTGAACATTTAAGAAATCATATGCTAGATATTTCAGAATCTCCCTTTACAAAGGTAAAAATTCTGCTTTAAGATGGGTCTCTTTTCCAATTCTCTATTCCTAGACAATATTGACTCTGACTTTGAAAGGAGTGATGCACATTTATTACAACTCCATTTTTCAATTACTTATATTTTTCCAGTGGATCATATTTTACAAAACACATTCTCACATAATAACGTCTTCTTTGGTTCTAGTACAGCCCCATGAATTGGACCAGCCAGGCATGATTGAATTCTATTTTCCATCACAGAGAAATAGGTAGAGTAGCTATTTTCACGTTAGATTGGTTGTGAACTGACTTGGGTTTGAATATTGGCTCTGGAATTTACTGCTAATTAAGAACTGGTGCAAATAACTTGTCCATTGAACCATACCTCCCAAGTGCCTACCATGTGGCTGGCACCTTCCTGAGCACTGAGCCACCTCAGATATGGTCCTTGAGCTCCTGGTACCTAGATATGCATGTATATGGAAATCAGTTTGCCTTTTAAAACAGAGTCCACCAGCCTAAAAAGGGGTGTGTTTTCTCTTACATCATGCCACCTGTAACACCTCGAATATTGTTAATATAGAGCACTTTTAAAAGTATTTTTTTTCCTGAATGTTAACTAGACTTACTGTGGTGATCATTTTGCAGTAGATACAAGTACTGAATCATTATGCTGTACACCTGAAACTAGTATAATGTTATTTGTCAATTACATCTCAATAAAAGTATTTTTATAGGTTTATATTTTATTTCATTTTTAATTTAGTTGGATTTTTAAAATATTTCTACTTCAGATTAAGTTATTTTTAATGGAAATAACAATGCTGCGAACAACTCATCTACACTTAGTGTTCTATGGTGCCCATGGCATGTCAGGAGAGCAGTATTGAAGGTTGCTTGCCTGTGTTTTGCAGCGATAGTACCAGGAGGTTTTCTTAGGATATAGATAAAATGCTTTAAGCCTTTTATATTGGTGCCTGCTCTTGCTACCTTCTTTATTCTTGTGAGTTCCTGAGCTGTGCTCTCTGCTGTGCTTACATGCATAGCCCTCATCCCTGCTTGATGGTGGCTTCTGGTTTGAACTCTACCTACGTCTCTCTCTTTCACCAGATTCATGGTGCTACATGATGGTTGCTTCTCACAGTGGTTCTTAAAGCACCACACACTTCTCCATTGCATCACTTAGCAGTTGTAACTTCAGACTTACTAAGTGAGGTAGACAATACCAGCCTTCCCTCTCAGAGCTTATTCTTCATGAGAACAACAACAACAAAAAATAGCTTTAACTCAACCTTGACTCCATGGACCCAGTGTATACAAAGCGGTACATATTTGTTGATGGGATTTAAGAGTGATTCATGACACAGTCATGACTTTCTCTCCATCCGGTTTGGACAGAATGTTGTAAGATTTATGTGTTGGTTCAATTGTAAACATGTGACAGTACACATTATTTTAGAGATGCATTAAGAAACATTCAACTGACACTCCATAGGCCTTTTGTTAGAGGGTTAAACTTTTACTTGATAATCTGCTTTGAGACTAGAAGTGTACAAAAGAGAGATTCACTAGCTGTGTAAATATTCTTAATTATATAGTATATAGGAGGACATTGACCAAAGTTTAATTTTTTGAATAGCATTTAAGCATATATATTAGAATGACTATAGTTTAATAAGGGTTGGCAAATGTATTATGTAAAGGGCCAAATAGTAAAGACTTTAGGCTCTGTGGGCCATGCTGTCTCTGTGGCAATTACTCAACTTGTCTGTTATTCAAAAGAAGCCACAAATAATACATAAACAAGTGGGCATAGCTGTGTTGCAATGAAACATTAATTACAAATGAACTCCAGGATCATTTATGTTTTTTATAATCCTCAGGGATCGGGGGACACATGAAGAGTTGCCTCAGGGGTGATTTCATGGAGCTACTCTTTTCCTATTAGCTGTTATTCATTGTCTACTAGAAACTCAGTTGTGAGCCTTACATAGTCTTTGATCTTATAGTGATTCTTGACCATTTTTGTTCCTCCAGAGCATAAACACGTGTACCTCTGTCATATCAGTGTCATCTCTCAGCGGTGAGGCACCAAGAATATCAGATAATTAAAACGATCTTAACAAAATGGTTACTTGTTGATTTTTAATAATCCCAGAGCCCACACGTTTTTATTCCTCTTGCACTTATTTTTCATTGCATTTATATTTATCTGACAGTTAAAAGTAGCTTGGACATTTTTTTCAATATTTTTCATTCAATTAACATTTAATAGAAAAGAGATGTCTCAATGCTATTTGCTTAGGACCAACCCAAGCTACACATTTTTTTATTGTTTATTTTTATTAGACCGGGGGCAGACATGAATATTTGAATGCGCATTGGTTCAGGGTCTGGAATTGCCTTGGTTTTCTTGATAATTTCTTTCTTCCCTTAAAGGCGCTGGGACACCTGGCGGGCTCTGCTCCACTGGGCTCTATCCATCTCTTTGGATCAGTTCACTAGCCTGGTCATCCTCTTCTCATGGTGATGAGTGGAAGCACAAAAGAGCATAAACACCCATTATAGAGGAAAGCATGCTACTCCTCTGTCAACAGAAAGAACAGTTATAAAAGAAATGAGAAAGGAAAACCAGAATGGTACCAATACTTCAAGAGTCCTCAGAGTAGTTTTAAGAATAGCAGATATGATAGATACAAACTTGGGATGATCTCTTAACTATACAGTGCTTATGTGCCCCTAGAAAGCCTTTGCATACCCACCTGGGCTTCTCAAAACTGATCTAAATAGTTAGATATTACAAATGTTATCTTAATAATTAATAATGACCTAAAACCTTAAAATATTTTGTGGCAGTGATAATTTATACAGCAGGGTCCTAGTGTCTTGGAACAAATGCATTATTTTTTTTCTATAGATTGAGAAGTTGATTTTACAGATTAAAGTTCCTCTGCTTGCTTCTAGTGAAATATGCCAGAAGCACATGTTTATTCACTGAAAACTAGAGAGAAAAATTATCTGAAGCAACATATCAGATACATTTTCATGAATTGTTAGAAATACTCTATTGACATACCATGCCCATTAAAATTTTGAATAGAACAGAAAGTTATGCATTTTCTAATAAGACAACTTATTGAATATACCTTGTAAAGTAATATAATATTAATGAACACTTATCAAGTTAATTTACTTTTGTTTACAGAATTAGTGGCCATCTTGCATAATTTTAAATAGGGGATTTTGTCAATCAATAAAAACTGTGATAATATTTCAAGAAGTTACAAAATATGCTCTTGGATGAGCACGACCAAATGATCAAACAAAAATATTAAACAGTAAGAGACCTAGAAATACTAAACTATGGCTCATAATATTTTCAGATACTCATGTTAGGAAGGACAATTTATCTTCGGACTTAATCATTTTATTATTTAATATATAAATTGTTAATACTAATATAATTGACGTATATATATACCTATATGTAATATCTTCCTTTTGCCTTGTTATTTATTTATTTATTTATTACTTATTTATTTTGGCCTTTGCCGCACGACATGTGGGATCTTAGTTCCCCTACCAGGGACTGAACCCCTGCCCCCAGCAGTGGAAGCGTGGAGTCTTAACCACTGGACCACCAGGGAAGTCCCTTGTCTTGATTGTTTAAATGATATTTGAAAATTCTGTTTTTATAGGCAGAGACTGAAAATCTTCTTATAATTTAAATATTTGGATCTTGATCTTAATATGTAGATTTTCATAATATTATTATGCGGACAAGGCTGGTACAAAAATCAAGATTCCAAAAGGTTTTAGTTTTGGGGTAATATAACTACTATTTGATTAGTAATTCATTCTCTTTTGCATTCATTGTTATTCTTTTTTATGTTCTTGAGAGCTCTCATTGGTTTTTCCTCTTATTTGGGGGGTATTCCTTCTTAAATTTGATTGTGTATGTAGTTGTGTTAAAATATAGGTAAAAAGTTATAAGTGGCATATATAAAAGAAAATTTTGTAGAAAAATCAATGATTTTTTAATTTTTGAAATTCACTTGAAATGCTCTGTCTTTTATTTGTTTTAAAATATTTATTAACTCTCAGAAAAAGAATTCTTGCTGCAAAAATTATTTGTCTTATACTCTATCTTAAATAGAAAAGGTGCTAATCAGAATTCTAAAATATACATTGTTCTTTCTTATGACAACCAGTTGCTGTATCTTTTCTAGTAAAATCATTCCACATACTAATATATCTGGAATATTTAATTCTAGCTCAGAACCTTGTTCCTAGCCTAGATTTTTATTTACAACTGACTGGAGATTTGTGTGGGAAGTCTCAGAGAAATCTTCAATCTTAGTAGAATGAAAACAAAGCCCTTCACTTTCTACTCCCACACACATTTTTCCCCTTCTAGGACTCCCTGACTCTGTACTTGACACCTCTATGTGTGTGTGTGTGTGTGTGTGTGTGTGTGTGTGTGTGTGTGTGTGTGTTTTGTCTGTTTGTTTTTGCCAGAAAGATAGGAGTCATTCTTGACCTCCTATCTTTCTCACGCCCACTCTTATAAGGTCCTCCTACTGTTCTTCTCCTGATCCTATTCAATCCAGGCTCCAGTAACAAGCTGATTAATCTATAATAAAAACAGTATACATTTGGTCACATTCCTTGTTCATGTAAAACTCTTCAATGACATCTGTCATACTTAGGATCAAACCTAAATACCTTACCATTCTGATAGATACTCTAAAGTCTTCCTCTACCTAACTATACGGCTGTATGTCTCACACATTTTCCCACTCAGGCAAGATGCTAAACCCATACTGCGCTTGCTTTTGTTCTTCAGGTACTGAGCCCTTTTCAGAATTATCTTCTTCATAAACACCTGGAGTGCTTGGTTTTCTCACCTCCTTGACTGGCTAACATCTCTTTGTTCTTGAAATTAAAGGTTAAATTTCACATCCTGGAAAGGCTTCCTTTAGACCCTTTATTTTTTCCTTCACCGCACGTCTTACAAACTCAATGTTCACTCTTGCACAATGCATTGGCTTTCTCCTCCGTTAGATTGTATGATTGATGAGGACAAGAGACCCAGTCTTGGCTGACCATCGTAGCCCTAGTACCTAAGAGCATCAGATATGCATTTTAATGAAAACATTGTGAGTGAACTTGTGAATTGGCTTTACTCAAAGGGCTACATCTTTGGTTGGCTTTTGAGTAACTATCCAGGGTTTTGCTGGGTAGTTATTTTTCAGTTATCTCCTAGAATCTGGATCACACTACACTGGTACATGTGGTCAACACAGCTGGAACTGAGAATTATCTTTGGTTACATACTCCATGCCTTGAGTTTGGACTCATCCACATATGTGCTGAGCACTCTGTACTCTTATTCTTACTGATTCAAAACAAGTAAAAAATAATCCTTTGACATCATTTCAGATTCCCAATGTATTGATAGATAAGGACATTGTAATATTGTGAAGCAGTGACAAACCAAAGGCAGGACTGTGGAAGCAACACTTCCTGGGGACTGTAAAGAACTGAGACAATGTCATTGTCTGTAGAGAGTTAGGAAGCAACAATAATACCAACCAAAAGTCAGTCTGCTTTTGTTGTCACCCTTGTCAGGCAATTCTAAACAGTGTCAGTGATTAAAAAAAAAAAAAAAAAAAAACCAAATAGCTTCTATTGGTCTAAGTTCCAAAAAATGCCATGACTAGGGTTGAGTTTTTATTCTGTATCCTTTAAATTAGCAGAATTATTAGCTATCCTTTAATAAACACAGTTGTCTACTTGAAAATCACATTAAACGATTCACCATCCCCTGGCCAATTCCTGCCACCCCAGGACTCAGCTCCATGCTTGTGTTTCAAGAGTTCAGTCTGAAATGGTTTGAAATCCTCTGGGCCCAAGTTGGGCACAGCTCCTGTCCCCAAACAGTACTGCCTGTTTCTACGTTTAAGCAATAGATTTGAAATAAATGATGTTATTATAGTGACTATAAAGACCGAAAAGCAGGACTTGAGCTGCTTCATTTTGTTTCTGTCACCACTCAAGAGTTTTTATCTCTGCTTACAAAATACCGGTGAAACAGCTGTTCATAGCATGGTGTGTATTTTTGTTTGGGAAGTTCAACTTTTAGTGCATGCATGAAAAGTTTTCATGAAATTATCTTGAAAAGTTAAATGTATCTTTCCTATTGTGATACTAAAGAAGCAATTAAGAAAATGATAGGCTTCATCAGTAGTGTTATTTAGTAGCTGCCTAAATTGTACCTTTTGCAAACATCTTAGTTTTATTAAAATCCATTTATTAGCTACTGGATAATTATTTGCCCAACATTATTATATCATTATTATATCCAAAGGATCCAACTTTAAATCTGTTGGGGAGATATAGAAACTATTACAGAAATAGTTGCACTTCTTTCCCCTTTTTGGTACTATGATTAGATAAATACACTTATTATGTTCACTGGCATAATTATAACATCTATATGAAATACTATAAGAGACAAAAATCACTCTCTGCATTTCCTTTCTGGCCATTATATCAAATATCAATAATTTCTTGATTATAATTAAAAATCATTCATAATAATCCATGTGATATCAAGGAGGAGATATTAGGAAGTGCCCTGCTCTGGTGTCACATACACTAGGGATGTCACCAGTGTGAGTTTTTTAAGTGTGTACTCAATGTGGCAGACACAGTATTGTGTGTTCACATCCAGGTTCCTCCTTTGTGTACAGGAACACTGCGCTTCCCAGTCCCTGGACATCTCTGGAGGCTGTGTGGTTGTCACAGTCATAGAACGTGTGTAGAAGTCACGTGTGTCACCACAAGTCCTGTCCCTTCCACAATCTTTCTTTGTTTGTAGATGGACAACGCAGAGGGTCCACTGGGGAATGTCACAGGGTGGAGTTGGTAAAGATTATGCATGGCTGGTCTCCCAAGATAGCCTTACAGCCTAAGCAAGAAGTGAATCTTTGTTGGGTGAAGCCAAAGGGATTTCAGCGTGGTGTCCCTGCAGTTCAACCTGCCTAACCTGATGAATACAGCTAACCTCGAAATAAATGTAAAGCTTGGGCACTGTAGGGAGGATGATAGGGAGTGGGTGTGGATGGAGGCGAAGCTTTGTGATGAAGCGGGGTTTGCCGTGACGTTTGAGGTGGAGCTGCACTCAAACAGCTCTTGGACGCTCTCAGTACCTGCTCCACATTTTCATATCTTATAGCACGGCTCAGGGCTTCCCTGGTGATGCAGTGGTTGAGTGTCCGCCTGCCGATGCAGGGGACACGGGCTCGTGCCCTGGTCTGGGAAGACCCCATATGCCCCCATGGAGAGGCTGGGCCCGTGAGCCATGGACGCTGAGCCTGTGCATCTGGAGCCTGTGCTCCGCAACGGGAGAGGCCACAACAGTGAGAGGCTCAGAGTTTTCCTGAAGCCAGGTATGCCTTTCCCTACATTTAAATATCCAAGCCCAGAAATAAAATGTCTCCTTCTCAAAAAGCCTTTCCCTGAACTCCCAGCAGTACTCTTTGTTACATTTCAGGCTAGCTTCATGTATCACCTTCATGATGATGAAACTTATTTCATGTGTTTTTAATCGTTAGTTGTTTACATTATTGTCTCATTGTCTAGCTTGTGAGTTCCTCAAGGTTAAAGATCACATCCTTTGTCTCCTTCTATGTCACAGGGCACTTAAGAAAACATTGGTACGTGGTCATCTCATCATTTATTTACAAACACAAATGTGTACCCCCTATGAGCCATGCACCATAATGTGCTTGAGGATCAATACATGTGTGTTTAATTGAATTGAAATTTTTTAGTGAGATACAGAAAGGCATCATAAGCTGATGAAAGCCTTCTGAGTTAGGACTGAGATTGTGTGTATACCTCGAAGTTCAGGCACATTTGGGATGGTAGTGAGAGGTGAGCATAGAGAGGATGGAGCAGTTTGGAAGAGAGTTTTGAATGCCAAATGGAATAGACTTTCCTTAGTAAGAGGAGACAGCTAAGTTGAGTAGTGTAGCATTTGGCTATCAGAGAACCCACAGAAATAAAATACGTAAAACAAAACTTTGACTTGACATTATTACAGAATATATGAATAATGTATGGTGTCTAGTCTCAAATTATTAATCTATGTCAGGACAATAAGTACAGTTCAACAAGCCTAGAGTCAGCTGCTACTTTGCTAGGTTTTTCTTTTCTTTTAAGACTTCCTAGATTTCCAGATTAGGCAGAATGGTATCTGCAGAGGTTAAAGAATATGGAAATTAAAAACACATTACCTTTCAATGCACTAGGGTGAGGTGTCCTCCGTAGGTGGACTACAAGGAAATCCCTGGCTTGATGCCTGATGGCCTTGCATTACTGGGGATTCCACTTAACACCCTGCTATGACACTCTGCAGGTATGCATGGCTGCCTTGGTCTGGGTGTGTTTCACATTGAATGGCAGTGGCAGTCCAAGTGGCTCTGTAAGGGAACATAATACCTGCATTGTAGAGAGCTATATGATTTACACTGACTGGCTTCAGATTCAAACCTTAGCTGTAGTTTGTACAACAGACAACTGTGATTTTAACTTTATGTGCCAATATCATGACCATTGTGAAACAATGGTCCAAAGCAAACATTTTGAAGGAAAGCATTCCTTATGGTAACGTGAGTAGTTTCAATGTTTAAAGTATATTGAATATAATTTTTATGCAAACATGTAAGAGATTCTTCATCTAGAGCAGGTATCTACAAAATATAAAATGTTTAAGAGGGTCATTTAATACTGTAGCATTGTCTACATTAATAGATTATTCTTTGAGCACCATTCAGCCTAAATGCCCCTACAAGCTTGGGGAAGTCAAAGACTCTTCCCACCAGCCAAGTCAGGACCCGCTTCAGAATGCACTTCAGGGATACACTATGTTATATTGATAAAATAAAGCTGTGGACACTTGGAGACTTTTCCACATAGGCAGTTGCTTTGTTTTGAGGGACATGTGATAGAGGTGCTGAGCTGATACTGCTCTATGACTTATGTCATTAACCCAGATTCTTCCCATTAAGCAGATAAGCCTAAAGCTACCTACTTTTCTTTTAGGGGAAGAAAATAAAACCCAAAACACATTGGATTTTACCCAAATGTTTTTTTTTTTTTGGTTGTTATTATGAGATGGGCGTGGGATGATGGAGCATGATTTTACGTGGGTCCAGCATCCTCTAGGGAAACTTTTTATCAGATAGTCCCTTTTGCTAAGTGGTGGTAGCTTATTTTTACTGTGGTCGAATCATGTAGTCATACATAAGCAGGAAATGGGTAACATCACAAGTTGGCTATGGGCACCTCAGTTTTACCACCAGGAATGCTCCACTGACCAACACAGTTCTGCCTTCTTGGTGAAGAAGAAACATGAATGTCATAAGATCATGACACCGGAATTCCTTAGCTCCAATCTTAGTCCCACTGTGATCCCAGCTACTCTGTTCTCTCCTTCCAATCCGGACCCTAGTTTGGCCTTTCACATGAGCTCACTCGTATTTCTATTTCTCATCTCTGAGGAGCTGGCCCCTTGCCATAAGTCTCCATATTAGTTCCCAGTTTGGTTTTAGTATTCCACTCCTGGCTACCCACCTTCATTCCTAACCAGTCACATTCGATCTGTTTTTCTTGGCACCAGCTTTAGTGAGGGAAAAAGAAAAAAAGAGGGACACTTCCCCATTAAGAAAAAGAGATTTACAAAGGATTGCTTAGCAGTTTGTTTGAGGAAATTTATATTGTCATCTACAATATAGTTATGATGACGGTTGAGAGTAAACATTTCAAAAATGTTGCCCATGGTGTCAAATATTTCTATCTTTGGGGGAACTAAAGACTGAATTTAGGATTTTCCCATTCCAGAGCGTCGCCCATTAGTCAGCAATGCACTTAATCATATACAGTTAATTCTTTCTTTTTAGAAACATTTTTGAGCACCTGTTATATGCAAGGTCTTGGGGATAAAAATCCAAGCATATGATCTCACTCTTGGATTGGATTTCTTATTCTGCTTCATGAAAGATCTTAAAATGTAAGGAAAAGACAATGTTTATTCTGGAATCTTGAGGTATTATTCATGAGCTCTTCAGGCATAAAGAACCAAGTCACTAGGGACTCTGTCAAGGTCCAGAGAGTCGCAGGTGCCCAGGATGAACAAGAAAGGACAGACCCTTGGGCTTCCCTGGTGGCGCAGTGGTTGAGAATCTCCCTGCTAATGCAAGGGACACGGGTTCAAGCCCTGGTCTGGGAGGATCCCACATGCCGCAGAGCAACTAGGCCCGTGAGCCACAACTACTGAGTCTGCGCGTCTGGAGTCTGCTCCGCAACGAGAGGCCCGTGCACCACAATGAAGGGTGGCCCCCATTTGCCACAACTAGAGAAAGCCCTCACACAGAAACAAAGACCCATCACAGCAAAAATAAATAAATAAAATTAATAAACTCCTACCCCAACATCTACTTTTTTTTTTTTTTTTTTTTTTTTGCGGTACGAGGGCCTCTCACTGTTGTGGTCTCTCCCCGTTGCAGAGCACAGGTTCGGAATGCGCAGTCTCAGTGGCCATGGCTCACGGGCCCAGCCACTCCATGGCAGGCATGTGGGATCTTCCCAGACCGGGGCACGAACCCGTGTCCCCTGCATCGGCAGGCAGACTCTCAACCACTGCACCACCAGGGAAGCCCCCAACATCTTCTTTAAAAAAACAAAAAAAGAAAGAAAGAAAGGACAGACCCTGCAGTGTGGGGAAATGTGCAGGGACCCCAGCACATGGCAATGGACTAGCTGAATACATTGCACACTGACAACTCATAGAGGAATCTCAAAATGCCTTCTGAGAAAATAAAATGGAATTATAGTTATATCACTTGTGTTTCCCAAACCAAACCAGCCTAGGGGGCAAACATGGTACAAATGGTATTTTGCGGGGGGCTATTCTTTATGCTGCTGGGATTCTGGGTTCCTGCAAAATCCTTTCAAATAATTTTGGAACTTCCTCCTTAGAATAGGTGTCTTTGAAAGGTCTCTGGTACTCCTCACACTAGTTCTCCTGTTTTCTGTTTCACATTTGCTATTTTTCCTCACTCCCTTTGATATACTGTCATAATGACTGCTCTTGATTCAGATGTTTCAATTGGAAACTATGCCACCAATATCTACAAATTATGCCTTTGTCATTGTACTGTCCTGCAAAAAAAGGAACCATCGCCAATGCCTGGTCTAATTATGCCTGCTGCCATCCTATATGAGAGGTGCCCACACCAGCTGATGGCTGTTTTGAGGCTTCTCGTGTTTGGTGTGTGGATCTGAAATCTCTTCTGCTGATGCCAAAACCGTTGCTGCCAGAATCACAGGCATTGTCTCCTATGTTACAAAATCTGGCAGCAGTAAAATCAGGGCTTTCCACGTCCCAGAGAGGTTTTTGTAAATCTCCTCTCTTACTTTTCACTCTCTTTCTTTACACCTCTGTAGTGGGCTGAATAATGTTCCCCAAAGATATCAGGACCTAACCCCTTGAACCTGTCAATGTTGGGTTATTTGGAAAAGGGGTCTTTGCAAATGTGATTAAGGAACTTGAGATGCAGAGATGATCCTGGATTATCCAGGTAGGTCCTTAATGCTAACACATAAGAGAGATGCAGAAGGACACAGTGCTGTAAACATGGAAGCAGAGATTGCCCACAGCCACCAGAAGCTAGAGGCAGCAAGGAAGAGAGTCTCTCTAGAGCCTCTGGAAGGGGTATAACCTTGTGACACTGTGACTTCAGCCCCAAAATACTGATTTTGGACATCTGGCCTCCAGTTGGTGATAGAATACATTTCTGTTCTTCTAAGCCATCAAGTTTGTGATAATTGTTACAGCAGCCTCAGGAATCTAATACAACCACCATCTACTGTGACACATGCATGGGTTCATGGGGGTAGATTAGGGAGAATGCATATTTGGTTAAAGTTGGGATCTTTGATAAACTCGGGTACCAGGCTATAAAGGAGAAAACACCTTTCTTGTTTCTATTGTGAACAGAAATTTATTCTAACATTAAATTTGAGCCTAATGATTACAAGAAGATGCAAACTCAGAAAATTTTCAGGGTATCACCAACTATAAATGATAGGCCTCAAAATTAAATGCAAACACTCTTACTTTTCACTGCCTCTCAAAAATTATCTCTGGCAATTCAGATGTAAACAATGAGAAAATTACATAAGCGATGTACATTCAGAAATGTTTGAAAATCACCCAGGAAAGTTATGATTGTCCCTGTTGACCTGGTAGTGTTTATTCTGAAACTTAAAAATGATCTGGTTTTGGGAGAAAAATGCTTCTAAGCAACAAACTGGGACAACGTCTCAATTCCACATGAGCTAAGTCTCACTGTCATCAATCACGAGGGTCATTGCCTGCAGAGCACTGACCACCACAGGAGGCGCATGGAGGACAAAGCCTATCTCTTCAAGGACTTTGTCTGAATGAATATAATATAGAAATATAGAAAAATATTTTGAAAGGGAAGGAAAATTTTTAAAAGACGAACGTGAAAAAAAAAAAAAACGCGATCAGAGTTACTCTTCTGCAGAAATAATTGGTCCTCTGCAGGAGAAAGACCTGCACAGGCTTAGATGTGAAGAAATTTGCAAATGTACATGGCTTGGCTGTGGCCTTATCCTCACTGGGCTTCTGCTCTTAAGGAATGCCTCTATAGGAGTAGTTGGGGCAAATTTCCCTGGGAATGAGTGGTGGCCAGAAGACATCACTTCTTTGAGAATAGCTTCTAGAGTGTCTGGTGAGTAAATGGAGGCTGTCTGGGTGTGGTACCAAACTCCGGATAAAGGCATGGCTTACCTGCATCTAGACTGCTGACCCCTGTCACCCAGTACAGAGGCTGAGCTCTGAACAAGACTGTTCTCACAGCTCAGGGTCACGGAGGTGGACAGAAATGGACCCAAACTGGCTAGCTTCTAAGTGTGCAGGAACAGGAGAGATGAGGAAGAGAGAGGTCTGCTCTGAGGATTTTGTTTCAACGCTAATGCTACCCTATATAGAAGTCAGATCCATCAGTCAGTGAAGGAGAAAATCTTTGAGATTTGTCAACGAACATAAAAATAATGAGAACTATGGATGCCATGAATCAGAGAAAGAGAAAACGACTGGGGAAAAAACCTTTGCAACAGCATATTTTATGCCAAGTCCATAGGACAACCAGGGAGGTGCTCAGGAGAGAAGGATGCATCCTGGGAAGATATCATTCATTCTGCACTCCCGGGGGCATTAGAAAAGTATCATGGAGAGCCCACAGGGAATTACGAGACTTTAATTACCAGTATTTGTCTCTTTTATGTATATTCTACATGCTATATTTTATTTTATTTTATTTTATTTATTTTATTTTTTTTTTTTGCGGTATGCGGGCCTCTCACTGTTGTGGCCTCTCCCGTTGCGGAGCACAGGCTCCGGATGCGCAGGCCCAGCGGCCATGGCTTACGGGCCCAGCCGCTCCGCGGCATATGGGATCCTCCCAGACCGGGGCACGAACCCGTATCCCCTGCATCGGCAGGCGGACTCTCAACCACTGCGCCACCAGGGAGGCCCTACATGCTATATTTTAGATATAGAATTGGGTAATAGAGTCGATCAGCCTTTAACAGGATGCTCTTCTGATTGATGCTGGCAGATGGGAAATTGATCCTATAGGATATTCAAAGGAGAAACTTAGTGGAGTTTCTACACTGGTCCTTGAGTTGAAAAAAAGTCACAGGATCTTAGCGGTGTCTGGGTTCCTTGAGCCTGGGCCACCCCTGACAGAAAGGAGACTTAGCCAGATTGGTAAGGGCCCCAGGTAAATGGGTAAAAGTACCCAAATAAGAAGTGAAATACCTTACTTTCTGTGATCAGTCTATTTCATGCTGACTGTGGTCAAGGGAAGTGTCCCCGGGGAGTTCATGGAGAAACTTGCAATTTCCCCCTCTGGTCTCCAGAGAACCCATTACTTTTCAGCAGTTGGAATGTACTTCATTTAAGAATATGAGCAACTTTGGCACCAAACGGTGGTTCTGAGAAACTCAAAGGTGGTGAATGTCTAGTTTAATTTCCTACTATGCACATGAAATGTCGATCTTTGTCTAGACACCTAGCATCAAAAACTCTAACATCTTGTGATGAAAAGCAAGTAACGCTTCTCTTTAAAAACTTCATTAAGTCCCTGCAACCTATGTCAGTGCTGGAAGGGGAACTGAGGAACATCAGAGGGCTCACAGCACAGTGAGGCTCCAAATCATTTATTGCTGCATTGAGCTACATGCAAGAGAATGGTTTGGCATCTTCTCTACTTAAAAGACACTAAGTGACCCCCAAACACTATTCATTCAATATGTACAGAATGCTTGTTAATCATGAAATGTATGGACAGAATCTATGTGAGTCTGGATACCTGAGAGATGTTATTCAAGCAGAAGATCCAATATGGTCAGCCTGAGAGTAGATTTTAAAAACAAAGCTAATACTTAATTGCCTACATTTACTTCCTGCTTAATGAGTCAGAGTAGAAGGAAAATCCAAAGGCCATTTTCACTTTTGAGAATGACTGGGAGTGAGCTTCCTAGAGCACAGATGAAATAGTTCATGTTTGAAATGCAACTTTACTCTGGGAAGATCATTAGGTATAAACGTTCTTGTGAGTCTTACCTAAATAGTTTGGAGGTGTCTTAGCTTATGGCTTGATCATTCACTGTTATATTAAATATTTACGGAGTTTTTACTCTATTCCATGTGCTAAACAGATGCTATATTTGGCACAGGGGATATTCAGGTGAGTAAGAAAGGCCTGCCTTCCAGGGAGTCATTCTCTAACTTAGAGAAGAGACAACGGTGACATGAAATTAGTCAGTGTTCCACATGGTAGGTACTGTCGATGCAGGCAGAAATGATTAAGAAAGCACAGCTCTGGGCTTCCCTGGTGGCGCAGTGGTTGAGAGTCCGCCTGCCGATGCAGGGGATACGGGTTCGTGCCCCGGTCTGGGAAGATCCCACATGCCGTGGAGCGGCCAGGCCCATGAGCCATGGCTGATGAGCCTGCGCGTCCAGGGCCTGTGCTCCACTACGGGAGAGGCCACAACAGTGAGAGGCCCGCGTACCACAAAAAAAAAAAAAAAAAAAAAAAGAAAGCACAGCTCTGTGCTTGAGTGTGCAGGGGAGAACACGGTTTCAGACAAAAACATGGCAAAAATAAATAAATAAAATAAAGCAAATGTAATTTAGCATTTGAGAGTACTACAATTTGATTACAAATATAAGCATCGATGCATCTGCATTAATTGCTTCCCTTCTCATTAATGTGTGTCTGTTGTAGATTCTTGGGTTTGATGAAGTGAGTCTTTTTGAGAAAATACTTTTCCAATCTCTCAGGAGGGAATCCCTGAGATGATCATAATGATAATATGAATCTGGAAAATTAGCTGGTAGAGGAATCATTTTCCTCTCTGGTCTCTGTTATAGCCACTTTGGAATCAGTATTAAAATAAAAAGTAAAAAGTGGTAAAACTACTCATCCCCAAATAAAAATAAATAAATATAACAAGTTTCATTGGACGATCACATCATCAGTCTTAAAATTCCCAACTCTCAAGAACCTGGAGAAAAAGGAAGAGGCGTCTGAATCTTATCTAGAAAGAAAGAAACCATTGCTAGAAGCTGCACAGGGGTGCTGGCCACACAATCTGTAGTAGCTCATTCTGCAAATATTTCCTGAGTACTTTATAGTGTCTTTGCACAATTCTAGATCTTGGAGATACCGACATTGAAAGACGTGCTCTCAAACCGGAGGTCTTAAAACAATGCCTGGTGTATTATAGGCAACTGATAAATAAACAATGTAAGTATATTTAGCAATAGCATTTGCTTGAGTAAAGTAAGTATATATAACATATCCAAGTAGAGTGAGTATATTTAGCAGTAGTATATGTAGGAAAACTTCGATTCGATATGCAACGAGAGAAAGACAGAGAATGTAAACCATAACTAAACACTTAGTTTTCTCACTTCCAAGAAGAGGAGATTTAAACACTTAGTTTTCTCACTTCCAAGAAGAGGAGATTTAAAAATGAGTAAGTAATTTCCAGGTGTTTATTCAAAGAAGGAAAAATGAAAGGGAGAGAGAAAGCATGGCGAGAATTGGGAAGCACAGAGTATTGAGTTACTCTGGATAAAGAATGGGCAAGTATATTGGGGTTCCCTGGGGATGCTTGTTGACTGTGTCCTGCTCTGCTTCCTAAGTGAGTCTCAGTAGATGCACAGGCATTCTTACAGGGATTGGTGAGGACTGGTATCGCAGCATCAACAATGTCAAGTAATAATACCCAGCCTCCATCAAACCTACCAAGAAAAGAGGGAAGTCACAGCAATATCAAGGGTCATGGAGGAAATACAAGACATTAGGACAGAAAGCAAGAACTTTGGAGGATACTCTATACTCTTTCTCAATCTAAAAAGACTCTTCTTCATAGAAAATGAAGCCTGAGGCTCAAAAATCCTTGATGGGAACTCTGGAAGCCTCTACTCGGCTTCAGGAGAGAAGAGGGTGACCAGAAGTCCCTCCCCCTTCCCTTTGCTTTTCTGTTGGTTTTAGTCTGACTCGTGTAATGTAAGCCGTCAAAATTTAAAAGAAACAAACCTTTAGACCTCACACCATTATGTGGCTCCATTTACAGGAAATGGCAACATCCCAAGCTTTAAAAGGTATTTTCTGTGCCTACCTAGGCATTCAGGGAAGAAGCACTTAAGAACAAGCTGAAAATAGCAAAATTATTCTATCAGTAAATTCCCAAAGTAATCAACTACAGTACAACAATAACAAAAGCTTCCTTTTTGGCTTAAAAAAAGTTTCTTAGTGTCTTTAAAAGCAGGGTCAAATTAATGCATTACCTATACTCTGGTAGTTTTGTCCTCCAGCAGTTATGGAATTAATTAGACTGTGTTGTCTAATCTCTCTTAGAGAGGTAATGCCCGCACAGCTATGATTCATGGAAAAACAGAATATTCTTTTTTACACTCATTATAAAAATAATAATTTTAAGGCTAAGGCTATTTGTTCACTGGTTAGACTGTTCTTGTATTTTTTTTTTCAAGTTTTCCCTTTAGCTTGATTTTATCATTGAAATTTGTACTCTGATTAGCATTTAACGCAAATTTTGGGAAACTAAAGTGAAACTATTCTTGCTAACACCCTACAGTTGTTCAAAGGGGAAAAAAGATATTCCTCTCATTACTATTTAAAGGAAATTCCTCTATGCAAGAGTTTCCAATTGGGTTATAGGCCACTTTTTAGAGGCTGGAGGAGATGCATCATTACATCTACTTTCAAAACAGTGTAGAAACCCTCAAAATCCTTTCATTTAGAAAACCTGGCAATTGGATAGGGAACAGGTATGGATTAGGAAAGCAAAGTAATAGTCTTTAAGATTAGAAGTTTGATCCATAGAGTAGATCTGTCGAAGTCAGGTGAGTGATTTAACCCATTAAAACACACTTTCCTGTCCTCCTTTAAAAAATGCTGTCTCCTTAATTTTTCTCCATAGAGAAGGGTGTGTTTTTGTGACTACCATAGCAGTTATTTGCAAAGCTATAAATACAGTTTAGGTGTTCATCTTAAACATTTATGATTTACCTTTTAAAATTATGTCGAGATTATAAAATTTAAAGTACTACTCATAGAAATTAAATACAATATTAATGAATTTGGACAAAATATCTCTATAAACTGCATGCTACAACACTTTCTGGTATGTATTTTAGATAGCCAGGAAACAGAGAGTCAGGGATGATCAGCTTTTTAATTTTTTTCTCCTCTTCTTCTTTTACCTCCTTCTTCTCTTTCTCCTCATTCTCTTCATGAGAAAATACAGAAAAAATAATCAGGATGGGGATGGATGGTTTCATTTTAAAATAGTGAGGTCAAGGAAGGACTCTTAACAATGGTATTTGAACTAATGAGGCAAAAATACTATTAAAAGGCAAAATATGTGTATGCATATGTATTTCATGTATATATGAGAAAATAAATATGCTTGCAGTTTTTACTTGATGTACAAAATATGAATATATAATATATGTATGCATATGTATGTTTCTACTTGATATAGAAAGCAAGAATACAAAATTCTCTACTGTGGCCTTCCAGAAATTGTAAACGTCACAGAAACCCACATTATAAATTAAACTCTTCAGTAAAGTAGATAGTCTGGTGTGGTCAGAATGCAGTTTTAGTGTAGATGTACAGTTGGCATTGACACAATATGGAGGAAATTAACAGCACTGAGTAATACACTTTCTTCTTATGCTTCACCTTAAGTTCTTTTAACTTTCCTCTCCTCCAGGAGTTCAGCTTTAGAACCGAATCAGCTTTCTCTCACCTCATTGTTCTCTGTACTTACCCTATCACTTAGATGTTACTGATTTTGATGATTATTTTTTAATTCTCATAATCTTGGACCTAAGAATGTGGCAATAGGTAAGCTGGCTTTGAAAAGGGCTCTGATTCAGGAAGATCAGCTCTGTGCTTCTTTCTCCAACCTTCCTATTTCCAAACCCCATTCTTTTTCCCCATGATCTCCACTTTGAATGTTAGGCTAGTTCATTTTTTAGAAGATTATGTCACAATATAGAATTCATTTTATGGGAATGTTTCTTCCCAGCTCTTTCTTTGGCCCTCTTGATTTTCAATGGCTCCTACACTGTGTGAACAATGACACATAAGCACCTTGTTTATTTAAAAGGGACCACGCGGTTCAGTACATGATCTCTGCCAGAGAACTAAGAATTTCTTTCTAGAATTGATTCGAGTGGGGCCCTATGAGAGAAATCAGCCAGCACTCTAAGAATTAGGTGCCACAGATACCTTTGTTTACACTGCTCATGTCAGTCCATTTAAGGGCATTATTAATAGTTTATGTGACTCTTTGATGTTTGGTATTAGTGTTTTCATACAATGAAAGATGATAAAGTGATGCCATTTTTATTATGCCCTTTAATTGCTAATTGTTAAACATCGTATATTGTTCCTTTCAGTTTCAATTCCTTTGTGACTTAATATTGTATGGTCATCTTTCAAGGAGGTCAGATTACTCTCAGACTGTTTTATCTTTTTCCCTTGTCTTTTTGCCTTTAAAAAAAATTATATTGGAGTATAGTTGATTTATAATATTGTGTTTTAGAACAAGATCTATTCTTGTTCATTGATAATTTGCCCTTTACTGTTACGCCTTTTTCTATGGCATTTAGTGTTTTTGTTATTAAGGCTTTATTTTTTAGAGCAGTTCTAGGTTTACAACATAATTGAGAGGAAGCTACAGAGAGTTCCTGTCTCTGCCCTGTCCCCATGCATGTACAGCCTCCCCGTTACCCTCATCACCCATCAGAGTGGTACATTTTTACCAAATTTGAACCTACATTGATGTCATAATTATCTAAGGCTCATAGTTTACTTAGGATTCACCCTTGGTGTTGTACATTCTGTGGGTTTGGACAAATGTATAATGACATATATCCATCACTATGGTATCACAGAGGTTATTTTCACAGCCCTAAATATCCTCTGTGCTTTGCCTATTCACCTCCCTATTCCCTCCCAAACCACTGATCTTTTTATTGTCTCCCTTGTTCTGCCTTTTCCAGTATATCAGATAATCAAGTAATGTGAAAAGTTCAAGGCAGAGTCTTGATTTTTTATTTTGAGGAATTAATGAGATTTTAAGTTTAATTGCAAACTAGGTATATACTAGTTCCCTTGTATAATTCCCTAGAAAGCTTATCACAATAGTTCTTTGATATGGATTTTACACCAAATATTTTATACTTCTCTGGTATAGTCAGGAGCTCAGAATTGTGAACAGCATGTTTTGCTGTCGATGCTGTTAATTTAAAAGACCCCTCAACAGCTAAATAGCTTCAGTCAAAATAGATGGCAACCTCCAGTCAATTCTGAAGATTCTATCCTTCATAGAGATTTTAAAATCCCGAAGAACATGAAGTTAAACCGTTCTGGTCTTATCTTAGAAGGGTAGAGGGCTGAGTAGAGGACCAGTGGAAATGACCTTGTCAAAATTAAGGAGACATAGCCAGGGCACATGGCTGATTTTTAATCTTCTAGATTTTACTGATGATATAGAAACCCTGGGGAAACTCTGAGATGTCTTCCCTTACAAACAGACTGTAGGACTGACTCCTAAAATATTTTTATTTTTGAAAAGTACTTGATCAGTTAATTGTTAGACTATAGAGTCTTACACTTTGGTAACATCTAAGCTGGATTTAACTGTCTTGAAATGAACTTAAAGTTATTCCTACAATAACAAGAAATCATTTTCAGATGGACGCAGCTTTGAAACTTTACTAAACTCTTTTTCATGATCTCATGAAGCTAATGGTTACTTCTGTTTTGAGGTGCAGTTTCTGAGTTTATTGCACTTCACATCTCTTAGATTTTTTTTTTAAGACAATAAAGGTCTAAAGAAAGTATATATTTCAATAACTTTGGAATTAAAAATAAAATTCTGATTTTTCTCTAAGAAATTTTCCAAGATATTCAAATGGAAAATTCCCAGTTTTGACTAACTTTTATCTAAGGAAACACTTGGTGTGAAACTGAAACAAAATCTCATTTTCTGCATAGTTAAAATCTTGACATATCCTTTCTTTTACCTACCTTTCAGGAACATGATAAATGCTCCCAAACATGTGAGAGACAACATTTAAGAAAATATCACTGCCTTAACCATGGCCAATATTTTGAAATAATTCTTGACGTTATCTGCCTATTGTGCTTTTTCTTCTGTTCAGTTGCTCCGCAGACTCTACACCTGTGATAGTTGCCAGTGTTGACCCCATCTGTGCCTCTGCTTTAAATATTTTTGGCAAACATTTAAGTCTTTTCTTCTTTAGTTTTGATCATATAAGATGGGAAGGATCTTGATTTCCACATGCAAGTAGTCACTACTGGTAACTATTTTTTTTATATATAAATTTATTTTTGTTTTTTTGTTTATTTTTGGCTGTGTTGGGTCTTCGTTGCTGCACGTGGGCTTTCTCTAGTTGCAGTGAGCGGGGGCTACTCTTCGTTGTGCTGCGCGGGCTTCTCATTGCGGTGGCTTCTCTTGCTGTGGACCATGGGCTCTAGACGTGTGGGTTTCAGTAGTTGTGGCACGTGGGCTCAGTAGTTGTGGCTCGCAGGCCCTAGAGTGCAGGCTCAGTAGTTGTGGCACATGGGCTTAGTTGCTCCACGGCATGTGAGATCTTCCTGGACCAGGGCTCGAACCTGTGTCCCCTGAATTAGCAGGCAGATTCTTAACCACTGTGCCACCAGGGAAGTCCAGTAACTATTTTTTTATTAACTTGCTTAACAACCTCAGGGCCATTTTGAATGCCTATAATCTGAAAGACTTAAAAAGGAATAATAGTATATTTCATGTCAAAGTGTTATGGCTAAGAGATCTAAACACTGCTCCAAGTATTTGTAAATATAAATATATTGATATTTATATAAATATAAAATGAAGTAAGTATAATAAGTAAATATAAAATGAAGTAAATTTATAAGTAAATATAAACGGAAAGACCAAGAATCAATCCAAACTTAAAGCAAAAGCTGCCTTCAATACTTTGCCATGACGCTGAGGCCCACTTGATGCTCACTCAGAAATGTGCACACGTGAAGATCAAAGGCCAGGTAGGTGAACGTCATCCTCACTTGATGTTTAATAGAGCATGGCCCCCATATGATGTATTAGTATAGTCACATGTATCAACTTTACATGAGCAAATATATGTAGGGCTAAAAAAGCAAAACCCATTGCAGAGTTACAAATTTTCTAATGAATGACACATTTGCTAACAGTTCAGATATTTGTAGAGATGATAGAAGGAACTATATTCAGAGTACACATAAAAACTAATTAACCTGACAGGATAGAGTACGACAGTGTTGGTGGTCTTAAACATTTAAATGTAGGTGCTATCCTGTAATTTCAGTTTGAAAACAGGTAAAATACAATCTAATTATCATTTTTAAATACAATATTTGGAAAACTTGTAAAACACTCTTATAACCACCACCTAAACTGTGGTCTTTCCAGTAACTTAAAAATGCTTACTGATGCCAACTTAGTTTTATGTATGTGAAAAAAGGGAAACTATATAGAAATAAAATGCATAATGCAAAAAAAGGCATAACTAGAATGGGTATGCCAACTCAAATTATGTCTTTTTTTTTGAAGACCATCAAACCAAAAATGTCTTTTCCCCCCTTAACATCAGCAAGATTTTGCTACCACAAGACAGCTCTCAGAGATTCATTGCTATTTATAATAAATGAAAGAATGTTTTGGACATAGTAGGTATGCTCATTGTAAACCATTTTTTGCTGGACTCAATCTGAAAATATAGAAGAAAGATGCTGAGCAGACTGTAAAACATCTGAAGTGTCTATCAACCAGGCAGTGATTCCTTGTACTTGCCAAGTATTTAAATTAAATTTGGGTATCTGTCTCCATGTGTGCTTAGCACATACATATTTTCTTAGGCCACAAATTTCTAGTTGCTGATAAGTAGAAACAGACTCCTTTGTTTCCAGATAAGATATAATATGCATTTCTTGGCTATTTTATCTTTATTATTAGACTCTAAAATATAAAGTAGCTCAATAGTAATCTACAAAAAAAAGGTGGGAGGACTCAAAAGATTAGTGTTTTGGGCAGAGTATGGCTATATAATTACATAATTAAATTTATAAATTTAATTTATATAAATTTATAAATCAGCTGCCTATTTTTCATTACTATATAGAGACCATTTCAAGTTTAACTACAATTGGTGTTTGTCACCTTTGTAATATTTATAAAAAATTCTTTATTATGATGATGGGAAAAACTAGGAGACTAAACCATCCTAGTTTTTTCTTCTTCTCTGGCAACTTAATCTTAAGGGTCTAAAGAAGAATTAGAATCCTGAAGCTAATTAGGGTATGAAGAAATGGAAGTGAATGGTTACAGTGAGTAGCAACAGACTCTTCCAAAGCAAGTGTACAGAGTGAGAGTGTATGTGTTACAGGGAGTTTCTCCACCCTGTTGGGTGATTATTGAAACAGTGGTGTGTTGAGACATCCACATGAGAGAGGCTTAAAGGAGTAGACAACTTACCGTGGAACCCATGGCACTGGCAGTCAAATGATCTTTTTGAAAAAATAACCCAGAAAAATGTTGCCCAGAATGGGAAATTTAATGAAAAAATGTTGGGGAGAAGGTTCCATTTCCCAAGCAATTCATATAAAATTCACCATATTGGCCATGTGCTACTGAATATATTAGAGCAGAAATGGCAAACTAATGACAAGTAGAAAACCATGAATTTCAAAAATGATGAGACAGTCCATATTTTACATGTCTTATTCTTGACTCTATATGGTGTTATATGATTTGCTATCCTAACCCATTTTTATGTTCACTGATTAATTTATTCATTAAGCAAGAGTCAGAGATTTTTCATTTAAAATGTGAATGACCAGTGCACCTGTTCTTTGAATCAAACAGATTGGGAGGTAATAGTTCCTCAAAAAGCACCTCATGGATTCCTTGGCTTCTTAATTTCATCAGTTACTGAAAGTTTATGTCAAATTTCTAAAGTTTTCCAATCAGCTCATATCCATATATGTTGTTAAATTCACCATTAAGAACAAAAATATATATATTAAATATCTGCTTTGTGGGAATTTGAGTCTTGAGCCAAGGTAAATAAAAAATACAAATGAGCTATGGTTTTAGCCTATAATTTCTGACTCTTTAAAATATTGACTAATTTTCACCAGCTATGTCAAGAAAAATAGGTAGACTTCTTTAGTCACCATAACTTAATGGTGACAGTAGAGATATTGCTAGTGTGACTCAATTCCAAGAACACCTAGTCCTAACTAGGAAATAGAGAAACTAGGTTATGAGTATTATAGATTCTAAGTTTCCATTCATGTCACAGGACTGACAAGTAAGTAACCCAGTGGTTCTCAACTGTAGGCAGCTTTGGGGGGAACGCCATCTAGCAGGTAGCAGCTAGGGATGCTGCTCAACACCCTACAATGCACAGAACAGCCCTGACAACAAAAAATTATCCGGCCCCAAATGTTAATAATGCAGGATTATTCTACATGTGATCTGATAAGCAGTATATGATGTAATGTTTATTAATCAATAGTCCAGACATTAATTAAATTACAAACAACTCATCTGATTTGTTTGTTCCAAAAATGGAATTAGCCAAAATGGCTGTATGGGGTTGTGGGTTTTAATAAAGAAATTGTATTGAGCCATTTGTCTGCTTACCTAGAGATCATCTAATAACTAACCATTAAAAATGGTGGAAAGAAATAGACGTTTTCTGTGAATGCTGTGAAAATGGCTTAATTGACGATGCTATGACATCATTTCTTTTCCTAGCTGTGCTACAATGGTAGAAACATGAGCTTTCGACTCAAAGTCACATTGTGAATTTGACCATTTGGCCTTGCCTGTCTGAGTCTGTTATCATCTTCTGCAAAATAGATATGACAGTCTTGCAAGGCTGCTGTGATTATTGGAAATACAAATATGCAAGACAGGGTACATGTTAGGGAGTTAAGAAGAGAGAGCTATTATTAGAGCTAGTACTACAAATGTTACACGTTTTATTTGTATTACAAATACATTGATATTGACATGACATCGTTCCTTGCTGTGGTTTACATGGGATTCCATATGAAGCGTAGAAGAAAGTGTCTGTAATTAGACCCCTTGAGTCCTATGTCCATCATTTTTTAGCTTTTAGACCTTAGGTCATTTTCTTACTCTCTCTTGAAATCTTAGTTTCCTCATCTGTAAACCTCACATTAATAAATTTCACTTCACAAGCTGCATCCAGTGTTCAGAAGTGTGTTGGCATTTTGTGTATAGAAGCAAGAAGAGCCACTCATATTTTGCACCCTTATAATGGTAGAAAAAAATGAAATGAAATGAAATAAAATAAGATGTACATAAGGCATGTTAAGAAGGAATATTGGAAAATTATGACAGAATCTTCTCTGTTCCTAGCCTGTTCCATTCTATAAAAAAAAAAAACTTAAAAATTAATCCATTCTTAGGGATAGTTAATTATCCCTGGCTCAAACTGTTGATATTTTATTACCAAGATCACTTTATCAAAGGTTGGCTCCAGTTAAGAATTTATTTACATTACAATTATATATAAATTGAATAGGACATTGCTCACTAACACACACTTGTCTAAATTCATTAAGTCATAAGTATATTGCCAGAGGCCTGGGTGTTTGAAAAATATGTCTGAATTTATCAACAGCCTAAATTCCAGTTTCCCTGAAATGACCACTAACATTTCAAGTGCGCCCTGTGTCGAATAAACGCATAGTTTTTATTTTTCTCCATTTCCGAGTTCAGTTTAGATTCTCTGTTAAAATTTATTCCTGAATTATTTTTTCTGTACTACACTTTATCTTTCTAGCATTAAGGGAAGTTAAATTAAAAATCTTCACTGCTTTAAGTTTATCAAAAAACAGAATCGACTGTTGTTGTTGCCTTATGTTAACTAAAGCAAAGGTTTCATACTTTTAGAAACATGTGTCCTCATTACAAGCATTATGGGAATACTTAGGAATAAAAGGCAATGGCTGCAAATTATTATTTTCCTTATCACAAGTTATCAATTTATTTTGAAAGATGCTGCTGATTGAATTTCATGCATTATCAAAACTGAGTCATGAGAATTTTCCCTCTGAAGGTAACAACTTATCATGACATTGAATTTCTTCTCAGGTATTCCCTTGTAAATAATTCCAGCACTTTAGTGGGCTACCATTTATGGCATATATCAGAACAACTTTCACTTGATAAATGTAGTTAGTACTATAAGAACATAACTTGACCCTGTCCAGGAAAATTCAGTGAGTTTCTTAACATTAGTTTTAATGAACTTAAAAAAATATGTTTCTTCATTTTTGAGACTATACCACACTCTTTACGAGTGATGTACTATTTTGTAAAATACTTTTTCAGTTGAGCTGACAACTTAGGTACAGTGAAAGTAGATTCCATTTGTAACTTAAAATGACTGTAAAGACAAATCAATGGCAGGAAATTTGGTGTATAACACAAATATGTATAAACCCTGAGCAGTAGCTGTGTTTTCCTAGTACCACCAGCAGGAGAAGTAATGAAGTCTTGTTTATATAGAGCTAAAGCAATGCTTTAAAGTGAGTGGTTGCCTAATTCTCAGATAGAATAATCCATAGCTCAGCTCTCCAGGGGCAGCCTGTGTATTTCTATATTCAGCAGTAATAAAAGATGTCATTCAGATGACCTGAGGTCTACAATTTCATGCTATGGAAAGAAAAGTTATCTCCTTCCCTCCACATGGGCCTTCTTCATGGCTAATTAGATGAGGCCTTGTCTTTTCATAACAGTTAACTGCTTGCATGGGCGTCACTGTAACATTATCAGATCTTGAATAACATGAATCTTGAGGCTGAAAGAAAACTTTAAAGTTGATTTCTTTTATTCTATTTTTTTTTCCTAAATAGTCTGGGAAATGACTTGTGTAAGTATTTATTTGAAGATCCCATTCCCTGGAGCCTACTCAAATTTCCCATAGGATGTTCTATGTTTATTTAGTACCAAGTAGAAGGTAGATTCATGACTTTTTCAATATAAATTTCATTGTTAATGTATCTGTTTAGTTTTTTAAATTCATGTGCCATTAATCTTATATTCTTATTTCCTAAATTAACTAAGATTAAAGTTTTAAATTCTCTTTCTTTCAGTTAAAAATACACTTTTTTTCCTAATGCATTATTTAAAATTCTGAGTACACTTAACAGATAGTGTTTCCTTTCACAGTGATTTACAAGTTAACAGATTAGATGCATGGGAAATAATATAGGTTTCAGAAAAATTGATATTTTTAATACCTCCATTAAAAATGTTTAAAAAACAGAATGAATGACAAACCAGGTCAAAATACTACTTCAGTTAATCCAGTGGTTCAAGGAACATTCTGAGGGAATATTCCATCAAGGTGAAATGCTTGAGTTTATACAATTTCAAGAGAGGATCTGAAACGCATATATGAATAGATCTAAACTCTACTTGAGCATAATTCATAAAGTTACATCTTGTTGGATATCTGATAATAACAATTTACTACCCATTGGGAAAATTAGTTTTATGTTACCTTAATTATAGATCATTAAAATCATAAAATTAACCTCTTTATTATTACAGTCAGCATACTAATACCTGATGAATAAGTCTATCTGTTATCACCCCAGGTAGGCATAGACAATTTTCAGAATCCCCTTGAAGCCTTGACTGTTGCAGATCAATTGTTTAAGAATTTTTGTATGTCTCTTTCTTCTACTATATCTATCCAATTACAATATTTCACTAAACAATATAAACCTCACACTACTATATATAAAATAGATAAACAACAAGGACCCACTGTCCAAGACAGAAAACTATATTCAATATCTTGTAATAACCTGTAATGGAAAAGAATCTGAATCTGAATAACTTTGCTGTACACCTGAAACTAGCACATTGTAAATTAACTATACTTCAATATTAAAAAATGGTTTATAAAAAACAGTATAAACATTAAGAATGATATTTGCATCGTCCAGGTTTATTCTTAAAAATTATACATTAAAACATGTTAATTCTTTTGTTAATTGGTAATATTCTTAAAATAATTATTGTAAGGCATTTGAAGGATGGAATCCTGAGGCATTGCGTTATACTTTATTCATTTAATATGAATTATGAGTTTAGTACATCTATCCATTCAACAATTTATTTTTTCACTAATTTTACAAATATTTATTGATTGCCCTCTGTTAGACATTGTTCTAATTTCTGGGGTGGCAACTATGAAAAAGACAAAGCTCCCTTACCTCATACAACTTACATACATGTGGAGGGAAAATAAACATGCAAATAAAATAACTGCTTACTGTGACAAGCCATAAATCAAAATAGCCAAAGGTGAAAAGTAGAGATTCACTCTCCCAGTGTGTAATACAAAATACAAGGTACAGTGTTTGTTATCTCAGAACTAGGGCACAGGGGATGGATAATTTTCAAGAAATAAGTGATTGCAATAAATAATATAAATGTCATGGAAGACAAATTATCAAGGTTGGATTAGGGAAGGACTGCCTGCTTCTTAGTCTTGTTTGAGAAATGTAGTAGAGACTGAAAGGTATTTCTTGTATTTATTTATAAAGTCAAAAGTGGTAAGAAAAATAAAATCCAGATGTGTATAGATTTGGGTGTCTTTTACACTAAAGTTGCTTGCAATTTCAAAGAAGAATACCAACAGAGAAAAGTTATATTCACCAAGCCCTGAACAGTTTTTCTTGTACTTTTGTGAAAGAAATGTGGCTCTTAGGCAAATCTTCTACACACAAAAATGGACATAATGGAGTTGGAAACACCATTCTTGAATTGGAATAATAACCCACCTCTGAATTCTGCTCCTAAGACCCCTCCCTTCCCTTGTATGTCTATCAAAAAGGGGCAGTTGAAAGCCATTTGCATAGTCTTTAGTCCTTGAAAAGACAAATTGTTTCATTTTCTTCTCTTATTTTGATAACATATTCTCATATTCATAGAGTACACTGATTGGCAAGCTCAGCTCATCTTGGTTTTGGTCTAGAGAGCAGGATAAAGTGCAATCCAATTTTGAGACTTATCTACAATTTTGCTTAATATTCCCATTGCAAAAAGTCAGAAGATTTAGGAGAGAACTATAATTGCCCCATAGTTAAGATATAATTGAGAATGCAATGGACTGAATTTTAAATGCACTTTGAGATTCAGCCTATTCACTTAAGAAAAAAAAATTTTTTTCAAGTTCCTTTGCAAAGTTTCCATGAATTCTTTTTCTAGGTTTTATTTAGTTATGTTGAAAAAAAAGTTGATAAAAAGACTTCTGGGAGAAGAGGTTATCAGTGGTATTTGCTATTATTCCTTTTAGCCGTAACTGCACTTTACAGCATATTTATTAGTATAACTTATAATAAACCTGGTAAAAATAAAAGAATTAAAGAAACGAGATATTATCGTGATGCTAAGATTTGGCAAAACTTAATGGAGAAAGTTAGAAATTAACTATTCATCTCATCTGATGATCCATCTTTGTCGCTAATCTAACCTGGAATCATCTTGTATTGTTTACATGAAATTCATTTTACAATTTCAGATTCACATGATGTCAGAACAGCACAAGCTGGTAAACAGACAATGAATTCTAAAATGCCCACCTCCTTTTCTGCTCCCAAGGTTTAATAAACATTTTATCTTTTTTTATTCATAAAGTATTATTTTTCTAAAACATTTATTGGTCAGTATATTTTGTCAGCATATCTGATAGAAAGACTTTAGTTCATTTGTGTGTTTGTTTGCTTAATGGCAAAGAAATTGTGACTATTCACTCTGCTATAATTCCAATCCCATTAGATTATCTGACTTTTATCAATTGTTTTGTGTTGTTGATGCTGATGTTATCATATTATTATTATTACTGGCTTTTTCATGATAAGCATTTAAACTTTTTAGCACTTTATTTTTTCAGTTAATAACTTCCCATACAAGGTGTATCAGAAACGAGGCCTGGGATATGGTAAAAAAAAAAGATTAATATAATTGAGCCTTGCCATGTCAAGGACATTAGTCCCAGGTTTCTGATCACTTTTTCAATCTGATTACAATTAATAGCTGTCTGAAGGACAGGATGTATTTTGGTTACAACAAAGACGAGAAACATTGCCAGAATCATAGTGGCACTATACTGGGGGAAAAAAAAAAAGTCAAAGAAGAAAAAACGAAAAGCCTTCTTGTATGATAAACCCCAAGGGAAGAAAAATTAGAGAAGTGACATTAGGATCTATGTGTGTGACATGCTCTATAGCAAGTCTTTTAATTGTCTTTTTCACTTGATAGGAAAAGATGTAGACACTTAATAGAAATTAAAAACCCATTTTTCTTAACTTTTCTCTGTGCCAGGCCTGGTGGATGAAATCATACTGCCAAGGACCTTGGTCTGAAGCCATTATTTGTGTAGCTACTTCTTGTTCAGAAATCAGAAAGTCATTTAAGCTTGGGGTAGGCAGCTGTGTGAAGTGTTATCAAGTAAGTGATGTCTGCAAATTAGTAAGGCAGAAAAGTATGCAGCTGGCAGTATGGTCTGAAATTCAACAATTTTTGAAAATGCTTTGCAGCTGAAAGAATGGATGAAGAGAAAAAAAAAGAAACAAAATTTGATGTTCAGAATAAGAACATGAAATATATTCATATGAGACAATGTTATATTATTATACGTTACATTATACATATATCCTATATATTATATACAAATACATATTTTAGAGTAGATTGCACTACTTATACTTTGGGTTGCTACCATGTATTTTAAGATATATGTTTTGACATTAATTCTCTCAGGACAAAACGATGTAAACCAAACCACGAAAAAAGTCTTCCAGTCTAGATTCTTTACTGAAGTTAAGATTATATACATGAAAAGGAAAAGCCTTATCTATAGCTCAAGCATTTCCAAATGACGTTCCTAATATGATTCTATACTAACACTGTAACACTATTCTATAATAACACAGTTTAGTTCATTAAAATACACTAGATAATAATATCAATAAGAATTAAGAAATTCCAGTTCAATAGGAGGATGTAAGGAAGCATCTTTGTTAAAATCAACAGTTTATTTGTGTTAGCTGATATTCCCTGTTCTATTTATCTATTATTGCATAATGGGGCATCACAAGCCTCAAGAGTGTGAAAGCAATGGTGATTATTTTGTCTGCAATTGTGCAATATGATCAGGGCTCCAAGTGGATAGTTCACATCTTCCCCATATGTATCAGCTGGGCCAGCCTGAAGGTGGGTGTTATTTGACAGCTGGGACTAGAATCCTTGAATGGATATGTGGCTTAATAGTGGAGGCTGGATGTCAGCTGGGACTTCATCTGGGGCTGTCTGTAGGAGCATCTGCACATGTTCTCATCATGTGGCTACTTGGCTTCCTGACAGTATGTTTGCTGGGTTCCCAACTGAGTATCACAAGGAGATAACATGGATGAGCATGGCTTTCTCATGACCTAGCCTTGGAAGCCACATAGCATCTCTTCTACTCTACTCACAAAGCTCTGCCCAGATTTAATGGGAAGGGACATAGTACCCACCACTTGCTGGGAGAAATTTAACATTTAAAAAAAAAATTGTATTCATTTATTTATTTATTTTTGGCTGTGTTGGGTCTTCATTGCTGTGTGCGAGCTTTCTCTACTTGTGGTGAGCGGGGGCTACTCTCTGTTGTGGTGTGCGGGCTTCTCATTGCAGTGGGTTCTCTTATTGTGGAGCATGGTGTCTAGATGCATGGGCTTCAGTAGTTGTGGCATGCAGGCTTAAGCAGTTGTGGTGCACGGGCTCAGTAGTTGTGGCACATGGGCTCAGTAGTTGTGGCTCACAGGGTTAGTTGCTCTGCGTCATGTGGGATCTTCCCAGACCAGGGCTTGAACCTGTGTCCCCTGCATTGGCGGGTGGACTGTCAACAACTGCGCCACCAGGGAAGTCCCAAGAAACTTAACATGTTAAGAGAAGCATGTGAGATGAGAGAACTTTTGCAGGACCTCTTTGAAAAATACAGTCTGCCACAGTCTGCCCTTGGGCCACAACAATCCATTCCCCTCTCACATGCAGAATACATACACTTGAACTCGGCCTGAGAACCTCAAGGTTCATGCACTTATGATGTCAGTTTGAAGTCTACAATTGTGTCATCTCGATTGTCTTCAGGTGTCAGTGATGCTCCTTGGGTACAGGTCCTTGGTACTGCTACTCGAGTATGTCCTTTCAGTTTGAAGACCTGTGAAGTAAAGAGATAAGTTATCTACCCCAGCCTCCCCCACCTCCAACCAATATTCAGTGGTGGCCCAGGCATAAGATAAGGACTTTTCAACACTCCTATTCTAAAAGGGGGAGAACAGAAGACAGACAACAGCCGCTAGTCCATAGCAATTCTGAAATCCTATGAGATGTATGTTGCCACTTCCTTGATTATTTCTCTCTCTATATTTCAAGATAAATTAAAACTATTTATGAGAGTGTATTTTTTATATTTGTAGGATAGAATTATTTCTTAGAAATGTTCACGTTGTGTTGAGGCTCATGTAAAAGGGGACCTTGGCAACTGTGGTAGATCATGTTTTCCAAAGTTGGAACCACAATATACCCCATTCCACACTCCCTTCTTACTGTGTGATGTCAACCTGTTCTCATTTAGTGAGTGCATTCCATCCCTTTAGGTGGAACTTAGGGGTTGCCCCAAAGGAGAGCCTATGGTGAAAGTGATGCAAAGTGAGGTACAAATCAAGGTCATACAAGTGACATGAACTATGGCTGTGTTCTCTTGGGACTGTCATTTTTGGAACCCAGTCATCATACTGTGAGGAAGCCAAATAGCAACTTGGAGACATGATGTGTAAGTATTCTGGCTGATAGCCTGTTATGGTCTGAATGTTTGTGTCCCCCCAGATTGGGACGTTGAAACCCTAATCCCCAATGTGATGATATTTGGAGATGGGGTCTTTGGAAGGTAACTAGATTTAGATGAGGACATGGGGTGGGATTCCCCCATGATGGGATTAGTGCCCTTATAAGAAGAGGAAGAGATGCCAAGGCTTCCCCTCTCTGCCAAGATGCGGCACAGAGAGAAGGCCAGAAGAGGGCCCACACAAGGAGTCAAATCTGCTGGCACCTTGATCTTGTACTTCCCAGTATCAGAATTGGGAGAAAGAAATATCTGTTCTTTAACCAGCCCAGTCTGTGGTGTTCTGTTATAGTAGGCTGTGCTGACTAATGCAGAGCCCCATCTGAGCTCGACATCAGTTGTCAGACATAGGTGAGCAGTGCTTTGTTGATTTCAATCCCTAAGGTCAAACCATCCACAGGTTGCCAGCTTCTGCTGATGCCTCATGAGGCAGAGACAAGGTACATTCTCCAAGTTTGGTCCACGTAACAGATTAATAGACAAGAAGATGATTTTTGATGTTTGAAGCCACTTAGTCTTAAGGTGAAACAGATCATAGTTTGGTACCTAGAAGGAATTTGATGCTGTAAGAACCCAAGCATAGGCATTAGCTCTGGGATGAGACAGGGAACAGAAACAGGAAGGGAGTTAGGGGCACTGTTCATGAGAGAGCCTTGGGGAGGGTGTGAGAAGAAGCCTGATGGGCCTCAGAGAGGCTTTGGGACAGACTTAAAGGAAAACCAGACAATGATATTAAACACTAACAAAAAGGGGACCCTTGTTATGTAGTAGCAGAAAGTTTTGCAGCACTGTTGACTACAGTAATGTAGAAAATTTAAGAAATTCTTATGGTCTGGTAAAGAGATTTCCAGGCAGGATGGTGATTTGAGAACCAGTTGGCTTCATTTCAGGGTCTGTGATAAATATGAGAAGAGAGAGAGAATCTGGAAAAAGAACTGTTCGATGCAAAGGAGCCAGGGCTTGTTCAGTTTGGAAATAACATTGTTCTTCATTCCTAGCCTCTCCAGATGGCAAATTATGCTGAAATTAAGAAGTGACTTTTGGGCAAAGGATAAATACAGTGTCAAGCAAGCATGGTATAAAGATAAAGCCAAGGACATGGCTGTAAAACCTTTGTTAAGACTTTGTTCAGAGCGATTTAAGGGTGGTGCCTCATAGACCCTTTCAAACCTGTATTATCAGTATGATCATTAATATGTATAGAATTCATTTAGGAAAAAATTCAACTTAAGCCTTTTAGCCTGCATCCTTTTATTTTGAAATAATATTATTCTGTATTAGCTGACCACCTTATGTTTTCAAGCTCCACCATGTACGTTATTTATTTAATCAAATTTATGGGATGAGTAGGACAAATCTCATTATTCTTCATTTTCCCCAATGGCATTAAATGTCAGTTTCAATATCTATTAATCTTGTTACCCCTTCAGCCCAATGACTAATTCTTTGACTCCAGGAAGTATCTACTCCATACCAGGCACTGTTCACATTACCTAAGTTGTCCCTTTAGTTCTCATAACAGCCTGATACAGGCAGTGTTACTACACCTGACTGTCAGGTGAGGTAATTAAAAAGCTCAAGCAGTTAAATAAAATTTCCAATATCATATTACTACTATGTTCCAGAATTAGGAGTCTAATCTGGTCTTTATGACAGAAAAGTAAGCAGGTTATCTTTCCATTTCACTTGGCCATCTTGCATATAATAGAGTCACGATGAAAAGAAAAAAAAAATGGAAAGCCATTTGATTTGTGATCTTCTTGCTCTAAAATACTGAGATTTTATAGTTTCAGTATCTCCCAATAAGTCATCCTAAGGTGATATTCTTTATATTAAATATTCAAAGAACTTTTGCTTTAAATTTTTAAAATTTAAAATTAACATGGAAATGAATCATTCATTTAACATTTATTGTATAAGTTTTTTAACTCCATGGATAAACTGTAGTGAATTGCTAATATAAACATGTATTAATGTTCTATACTTTTGTATTTCCATTAAAAAGTATAATCTAGAATTGTATTTAAATAATAACCCAATCATATGATACATATAATGGAAACAGATGTTCAGTATTTAGATGGTGACTATTTTTCTTTCAAATTCCATTTGTACATTTGTATGCATTGTAGTAAATACTTGAAATACTTTGTTTTATAATATAGTAGTGATCTTATGTTCTCCTGTAATTGGATTATCTATAGCTTATTGGTTTTGGGGTACAGACTCTAGCAGTGTGAAATAAATAAAAGTTTTTTCATTCATTTGTTCACACATTCATTCTTCTTCCAGCAAAATGTATAAAACTAGGTGTCAAGCACTGTTTTATTCCTTGCTTTATAGTCAAAAGGAAAAGGAAAGACCTAAAATTCAGTGTGTTAAGTTTTGGGATTGAGCTACAAACAGGGTGCAGTGGAATATCAGAGTCAGAGGTCCAAGAGGGCTCAGTGAGGAAGGAATTTTCGGGTCAAAGACTCTTCGGAGTTAGCCAAATTGAGCAACTAACTGATGAGCATGGAAAGGACCTGTCCCCATAAGAGAACAGGCAGAAAAAGTGAATTTATAAGTGAGAGGCAATAAAACAGGCACCAGGCACGCTTATGGATTCTCAAGGTGAGGAATTAGTAAGTGGAAGTTGGATGGCTTGTCCCTGTTTTGTATTAGGGCTCAGCTAGAACACTTCAATGCTGGGTATTTGGGATTTTGGAATTTCCCCAAAGCTTGTTGACTCACATGTCTTTAGCCAGTACCGGGAGGAACTGGAGACTAGGGTTGTTGAATGAAGAGCCCTCATGTTGCTTCTTCCTCACAGGATAGTGGTCTCAGGGAACTCAGACTTCTTGCTCAGAGCTCTAAGAATGAGTGGTCCAGTGAACAAGGTGAAAGCTGCATTGATTTGTCTAACCCAGCCCTGTAAGTTCACACACAGTCACTTCTGCTGTATGGGTTACAATAAGTCACAAACCCTCCCAGATTCAAGGGGGAGGGAGACATAGAGGAGAGTCAAAGTCACATTGTGTAAGAGCCTGTGGAATGGGGAGAATGTTGTGACCGTCTTTGAAACGTGCAACCTCTTACTATTCATCACTCTAACAACATTAAAAATATCTAACTGGCTTCCTTCTAAGTCTCATTTGTTTTTATTTTGGATGGTCTTTAACCCAGTTTCTCAATGAAAATGATCTTTTTCATCTTCATAGATGAACTTCTGAATATCTAATCAAAGTATTTTGATTAAAAAAGTGTATTGTCACCAAAGAAAGGGACATATCCAAGAATAGAGTGTGCCAGCGTTGCATTTTTGACATTCACTGGTTTCTGAAAGTGTATTTTAAAAGGACCAAAGGACTAGAGACATGATGGAATAAGTCATTTTATTAATTAATGCATTTATTTTTGCTGTGTTGCATCTTCGTTTCTGTGCGAGGGCTTCCTCTAGTTGTGGCAAGTGGGGGGCACTCTTCATCGTGGTGCGCGGGCCTTTCACTATGGCAGCCTCTCTTGTTGAGGAGCACAGACTCCAGACAGGCAGGCTCAGTAGTTGTAGCACACAGGCCTAGTTGCTCCGCGGCATGTGGGATCCTCCCAGACCAGGGCTTGAACCCATGTCCCCTGCATTAGCAGGCAGATTCTCAAACACTGCATTACCAGGGAAGCCCTCATTTTAGTTTTCATTATTTTTTTAGCAAAAGTAGAACATTCACGGCAAAGTACTCTCCAACTTTGCTGAGGTAATCTACTTTCCCCCCTTATATTCTTTGACTTTCTACAAGCTTTGACATCGTTGGCCATTTAATACATAAACTTCTCTTGTTTTTCAAGCTTTCCTGTCATCATGTTTGCTTATATTTGCCTTCGTGCAGGACTGTCCTTCTAACTTTTCCTTTTGACTTCCTGTGTCCAACCATTAAGGGCCAGTATATAATTTGACATAATTTTCCTGAGCAACTTTATCATCTTGCATGGCTTTATTACCACCAATGTTCCATATTGCTGTCACTAATAATTCAGAATTCTTGAAGCACATATACAATTGCTCCCTAGGTGTCTCCATGGAATTATCTTAAAGTTACCTGAACTCACTAGGTCCAATATTGAAATCATCTTCTTCCAAATCAATTTCTTTTTAAAAATTTCCTTTTCTCTATACTGGTGCCATTATTTATATGATAATCCAAACCAAACTCTTAAGATTGATACTAGATATCACTGTTGCCCTAATTTCATGCATAGACTTCTTTACTAGGTACTACTAATTACACTTCATAGGCCTTTGTGTTCCGTGGGTCTCCTCCAACCCAGTCACTACTGCCCTGGTGGAAGTTTTCATTTTTCTTATCTGGTCACCAGGATCATCAGTCTGAGTAACCACCGATTCATTTTCCAAAGAGCTGTCACAGAAATCTTCTAAGAGGTGAATGTGAGCATAACACAACCGTGCTTAGAATTTGTAAACAGCTCCCCATAAAGTTCAAGCAACATTGCTGTGATTACAACTGTCCACTATTTTTCCAGCAGCAAACTTAGGACTACATTTTCTAGCCATACTGAGTTTCTTGCACTGTCCTTAAACCATTATACTGGGAGATTTTCATACTAGCTGTGCTGTGTCTGTAGGTGCAGCATCCTCAAACTCCCCTAGTGGCCTTGTCTTTGTCTGCCCTGTTGACTTTGGGCTTCCCCAAGTCCACCCAGTCAGAGAGCGTTTTCCTCCTGCTGTTCTCTGAGCTGTGATCCACTCTGGGTGTGGCGGGAAAGTATGGGAGAGGAAAACATTCTTCGGACTCATTCCTGAACATCAGTCTGCTCGTGAATGTGTGTTCTTGAAATGTGACCGTCAAAGAGCAGTTTTTTTTTAATTTAATATTTTATTTTATTCTGGAGTATAGTTGATTTACAATGTTAGTTAGTACATGTTGATTTACATGGTAAATGTTGATTTACAGTGTTAGTTTCAGGTGCAAAGTGTAGTTTTTAACTTCATCCTTCCTTCCCTAGGTCAGACAGACAGGGTGGAGGGCCTGGGGTCAGATAACTGACCTCCCCTGCCCCCAGGTACATCAGGCTCTGGGAAAGTCTTTTTTCCATGCAGGTATGCCTTAGTTTTGGTAATCTCCCTGAGCAGATATCACATGGTTACTTTCCCCTTCCTCCTGTCAGAGCTAAAAGAGGATTTTTTCCTGGTTCTTCACTGTAAGAGCCTTTCTTCCAGCAAACCCGGTGAAAGTATGCAGGAAATCTCCCAACAACTTCTTAAGAGATTCTCATTCTTATCCTGGTCCAGACTCAGCTTTCAGCAGTTCATCAAAATTACCTATCAGGTTATGGCTCCAGCAGCTTCTGTCCAGGTAAACTGCCCTCACCTGTCACTACAGATTTCAGGGTGGTGGTTTGCCCAGGACTTCAGTTCTCTAAGGGGTCCATGTAAAGATGTCTATCTTCAGTTTGTTGTGATGATTCCAAGCTCTTTACCTGTCAGCCTATTTTATTAAATGTGACTATTTATTTATAAGGGTAAACATGATATTAATATGAAAAACTCAGGTTATATACCTACTTCTATTATTATTAATATTAATATAATATACCTACTTGTATATCGGGCTTATAAATTAAGTATTTATTTCTACCCACTTACCTGGTATCCAAAACACTTTGAATTGTGACTGACCACAGGTGTCCCTCTCCATGAAACTGTCTCAACTAAACAGTTATTGGGCACCTGTTATGGTTGTGGGTGTTTCATGCATTATTCCACTTAATTTAATCTTCACTCTCTGGAGATGGAAGTACTAACTCACTTTGTAGAGAACACTGAGGCTGAGAGAAATTGATTATCCAAACTCACAGGTTAGAAAGAAGCAGAAGCTGTATTCCTACTTTACATTTCTGGCTTCAATTCCACAAAGATCTTCAAATTGAGGAAGCAATACTTAATCGCTTGAAATGGCTATGAAAAATGCAAGACAGCATAAATTCAGGTGTGAGATCCTGTGGTAATTGTACTCCAATGATTTTTCCCTTTCTTTTCAGTCACACAGTAATGGAGGCAGGGGTTAGATTCATTTCTCTATTGTCTTAGATAGCCCAGAAATAGCCTCCTTTCTGCATTTTAAGTTTCTTAAAGGCAAGCGATTGGAATGTATTTTTATATATATTTATATATATATTTATAATATATATATATTATATATAATATAAATTATATGTTTATACCACTGCTCCTGTTAAAATGTTGAAATATTGCAGGCATTTTAAGCAATTTCCTTCATTCGCAAATGATGACTCAGGTAAGAGTTGACAACAATTTTATGAGACTGACAAAAAGAGTCACACTTAATTAAGGTAAATCATGGTTTTATTTATAAGACTTTTATTTTCAAAACAGCCAAAGTTTATATTGCTTCTCTCTAGAAACAGGATTGAAAGATAACTTTGCTCCTGGTAGACTTACCAACACACAATGTACTGTGGACTACAGAGGCAATTATATCATTACAAGTACTGAATTTGGGGATCTTTATTTATTAATTCCCTTAGATTCATAGTATGTTTTGTAATAACGAGAAATTGTTTCTTAAAGTGCCAATTATTTTTCTTCATGAACATAATTTACCAATTTAAGTATGTAGAGTATTTGTTTTCTTTATAGACCTTCTAAGGCATGTCTGTTTTTGACATTATGGAACATTCTAGAATAAACCTGCCCTTGCCCTAGGTGAGTCAACCTATCAGGTTCATTGGTCTTGTATTATATTCTTAGTATTGGGTTATACTATATGTCTATGTCTTCCAATCTATGGTTAAGAAATAAAAATTTATAAAGTGAAAGTATATTGAAGTGAATTTAAATTTCACCATTTATTAGACCAGTTGCTGACATTCACTGTGGGCAATTGGGCTTAGGAAGGTCTTTCAGATTATCCTGAGTTCATGTGTGAGTAGCAGATTTGAGATTCTGTGTCCTAGAGGGTGTTATAAACATTAATTAACTCGCATAACAACCCTGGGAAACATGGGTTCTATTGTGTCTATTTTGTAGCTAAAGAACTTGCAACTTGTAATCAAACTATGTTGAGCCAGAAACAGAAGAGTTTCCCATAAACAATGAGATAGAGTCACAGGTCTGTACTGACCAAAAAAAAGCAGTCATGTTTGGCAATCAATTTTATTTGTAATTTTTTTGATGCAGTAAATATTAATTTAGCTTGTACTTTATGCAGGGCGTTAAGCCCGTCTGCATTCTGCCTTGTCTCTCATAAAATTTGTTCTAAACACATTCTTTTCTAAGAATTACTTTCTTGTTCTAAGCACTTGCATTCACAGTTACTTGTCACCATAGATCAGTCTGTGTTCTTGCTTCTATCTTTTTGTTATGAATTTAAACACAGCTGGTATTGGGTTTACCAACTGCCTCCCACATTTTCCTTGCACGTAATCTGTTTCCACACCCATTTGCTTGTTTCTGCAAGAGTTCTGAAGGAGAGATACCTCTTCTTATCTTTACAGTAATGCCTCCCTTTTTGCTTCCTGAAGTTTATTGTTCCTATACTGTGCATTCTTTTTCCAATCCTTTTGTGTCAATCTTATGCATTCTTCCTTCTAACTTTTCCTTTTAAAAGTCTATTGATACTCTGCGTTTCACATTACTATCCTTTTTTCTCATGTCTTTAATAGCCAAACCCTTTAACTTGTGTCCTTATATCTGTTGTGATCCTTTCCTTAGCACATGTTTCGTTCTGTAACAGCTTGCAAACACTTTTGAGTTTAGCACACCACTAGCTCAGATACCTCAGTGCTATAGGCTTAATATCTGTGTCTCTTTAAAATTCATAAGTAGAAATCTTAATGCCCAGTGTGATGGGTTAGGAGGTAGAGACTTTGGGGAGATTTGGTTATAAGAGCAGAGAGAACCCTCGTGAATGAGATTAATGCCCTTATGAAAGACACCCCACAGAGCTCTCTAACCCCTTCCACCACCTGAAGACACCAGAAGTCGGCAGTCTGCAACCCAGAAGGGGGCCCTAATGGACCATGCTGTCCTTACCTTGGACTTCCAGCCTCCAGAACTATGAGGAATACATTTCTGTTTGTTATAAGCTACCCAGTTTGTGATATTTTGTTATAGCTGCCCAAATGGACTAAGACATTAAGTAACCAGATAACCAATACTTCATTCCATATCTTATAGCTTTTTAATATTTTTATTCAATTTTTAAAACAGCTTTTCCCTATTTAACACTGTTGGGCAACTGCGTTTCTGCAAATTCTAATCATTTTAAGCTTCTAACCCCACATGGTTTTCTTGACACCATATTTTCCTGAGATATGTATAAATAAATATATATATATTCTGTATACACACACACAGACACACACACAGACACACAGACACACACAGACACACACAGACACACACAGACACACAGACACACACACACACACACACACACACACACACACACATATATATATATATATATATATATATATATAATGTGTTTTTTCTCTCACTGATTGCTTCTTCTTTGTTGTATTTCCAACTCTTCTCTTCTGTTACATCACTAAATGCCTTGGAAAATAATCCAGCCCTCTGTTCTTATAGGCTGTTCAATTACTTGCTGCCTTGTAAAGTGGAGCAGATAACTGCACACTGGACGTGGCAGATAAGGAACGATGTCTATAACTAAAGTATTCAAGAGATATATAAATAACACTCCCACGTTTCCATTTAAATAAATTCTATTTGCATGCTGAGAACCCCTTCACCCATTTGTGTAAGGAGGGTCTACCATTTGGTCTTGAGTCTCTGCCTAAGAAGACAGGTGCTGAAGAATTCCTGTGTTGTCAGACTCTCCCACGTAACTTCAAGCTGGACTCTGTTGACCTGTTACTGCTTTCAGTTTGCTTGTAGATAGCAGAGGTTTTTGTATCATATTTGGGAGTATGTGACCATTCACCTGTTTTATGATCACAGTAATAATCTGAGGAGGTGTAAGACACATTTTCCATGGATTTCCTATGAACCTATTTCCATTTAGGAGCCTTTCTTCCCCCATCTCACCTAACTCTTACCCCCAGACCCTTCACCTCATGCTCTGCCTGGTCAGGGAATGGGGTCATCCATTTGAGGCAATGAACTTCTGTATTCTCTTCATCTCCATCTTTCTCTATCCTCTGTTCAGCCCAGGGGATCTTCTCTTAAACCACTACGGGAGGCTTAAATCCCCAACTCTCACTCACAGATAATTCTTTCATGTACCAAAGCCTCTCCAACAACTAAGGGCTTAGCTCTCTGGAGACCAAAGTCAAGATACTCCTTAATATTTGTTTTTCTTATTGCCACAATTGAACTCAAGATAAAATAGTCTAGCTCCTAGAATAGGGATCATGTTGGCATGGCATAGGTCATCAGGAGAAAAATAACAAACTTCCAGTTGCAAACCAAATAAATGAGACCTAGTAGCATTTTGGATCATTTTGTACTTTCACATGGTCACAGTTTTGACAAAGGTAGATTAGAACCACAGCTCTGCCCAGGAGACCTGTCATCATCAGAGGAGAGATGAATCAGAGTCCCATTATAGTCTCCCAATACTAACTCTTTTGGTCACTGTAAGCAATTTCCAGAATTATTGGTGGGGTCAGAATAAACCTCCTTTTCATACCCAGGTCAACCTTCTGTGATTCTGGTAGGTTAAAGGACTTCATTACCTATGCTTCTGCACTGATCCAGAGCTGAGATGTCCCCCGGTCCCAAGTACATGACATTGGTCAGAAGTACCCCAATATGGTGGTTAAGACTGAAGGCTCTGCCATTGTCCCAGTCCCAATTCTGACAACCCAGATGGGTGAGCTAGAGTGAGTTACTTCACATTTCTCTGTTTCTCTTTTTACCAAGGAATATTTATCATCCTTGAAATATGAAGTTGTAAGAATTTACTGAGTAAAATACTTAATGCAGAGGCTGGCACCAGTAAACACTCAATAAATGTGAGTCATAAATATCATGGCAACACTGGGTCTTAATAGAGTATTTGACACGTGTTGGAAAATCATTGACGTTTCATCAATTCAGTAATTTAAATGGCAAAGCTATGGCTCCGTTGAAAACCCTTTTTAGTAAATCGAGTTCTGTGCCTTTTTAAAAACTTTCTTTTTGTGATAGTGATCAGTTCATATTTATTTTTTATCAGCAATGGAATCATTCATCTCAGTTTGGGGGTTGATTCTGTGTCTATTACTGTACAACAAACTACAAAAATTAGTTGCTTGTGAAAGGACATTTTTCTCCTGATTTTGTTGGCTGGCTGGGTGGTTCTCTTGTTGGTCATGCCAGGACTCACACGTGCGGTCATGTTCATTTGGTGGGTTTTCTCGAAGATGTACTCAGCTGGGACTCTGTGATGACTGGATGTCTTTCTCTATGGACTGTAGTCCTTTCTTTCTACATGATTACTGACCCTCACGGAGGATATCCTGGGCTTCTTACCTGGCAGCTGGGTTCCAAGAGTACATGTTCCAGGGAGTGAATGCTCATCAAGCCTCTGCTCCCATCATGCTTGCTAATGGTCTGCTATCTAAAGAAAATCACGTGAGCATGCTAGATCAACATGGGGGGTCAGGAGGAACAAGAGCTATAAAACAAGAAGGGTGATTCATTAGCAGATTTAGCAGATGTCAATGTACCTTGGACCATGGTGGTTTATACAGTATGAATTTAGAATTTAGTTAAGCTAGGAATGACATTTCCCAGAATCACCTTCCCTGCATGGTTTCAGGTAAAAGTTGGTCAAGAAAAGGGTGGCATCAAGTTGGAAGGTGGCAGTCAAGTAATCATCAATACCTCTATAAAGTATTGATGTAGTCAGATGTAGTGTCAGGGAATTCAGAAATGCTGATGAGCTCCAGCTGCAGCTTGCTATTCTCTGGTTCATGTCACACTCTTCTTCCTGTCTATCAACCCTGTTAAACAATATTTGTTCTAACTCCATGATCAGATGTTTGGCTCTAGAGGCAGAGTCTTGATACACAGAAGACTCAGCATCTCAGGCATGTCCCTAAGTTTCCTGTCTTGGCCCCAGTTTGATGCATGATTGGATTCCTTGAAGACTGCAGAGGACTTTTACTCTGATCTTACCTGTGTTCCATGTCCTGACTGTCCCAGGTCTCCCCATGATGGTGTACAGTCTACTTCCTATTATACTTTTCCCATAACATTTCTTGGGGCTCTGATGCCCTTAACGACCCGTAACTGATGCAGTGATGAACTCAATACTCATTCTGTTGGGTTCCCATATTTCCTGCATAAGCCATAAGGAAGGAGAAATGATTGGGTTATAGATGCAGAAGTTCAATATATAAAGGAAACTTTGTCCCAAAAACTAAATAGAAAAAGATCAATTCAAGCTTGCTATTATATTCAACCAAATACTCCATATTTCCAATATTTCAATTCTCTTTCGAACAATATATCAAGTCTCATTTTATGATTTCTAAATATGCTGGAGTTATATGTCACATAATGCCTTTTGTGGTATAATGTACTAAAGTGTATGGGATCTTTTTGTATGTATGCAAACAAAAGCGAATCTCCTTAAGTCCTTATACAATTCTCTTGATTTTATTTTTCTTCTGACTTTATTAGTTTTGTATGTACTACCCAATACTTTCTTAGTACTGAGCATTTCTTCTTTGTTCTGTTGAATATTATTTACCTAAAAACAACAACAAAAGTTTTCCCACAGTTACCAAACCACCTAGTGCTTTAGAAAAATAGATTTGGAAAAATGTGGCAAAAGAAAAAAAACTATCTTGAATGTTATTAGCCTTGATATGAATTTCTCTTTGCCATGAATACTTCTATTAATACCTATACAAAATGATGAAGGTTATTTCTATACCTTATAGTTTTCTATTGGTAAAACATGTATATAATTATTTATTGTATAGTTTTTTTTTCTACTTAGAGAAATAATGTACTCTCATCACAAAATGGTAAAATATTATAGAAATTACCAAAGTATATGACATAAACTTAACCAGTAGAAATAATGACTATTAAATATTTAGTCTTCCAGATATTTTTCTTCACATATTATACCTACAAACATTCACAGGCACACACATACACACTCACACAACTGGGTTGTACTACTTGGCAAGTTGTTTTTATCATTTAACAACTTATGAATTTGTGTGTGTGTGTGTTTGTATTGAATTTTATTAAAACATTTTAATGCAATTTTTTTAGTGAGAGCATCATCTTGACAACCAATTTGATTAAAAAGAATATTCTGGGCTTCCCTGGTGGCGCAGTGGTTGAGAGTCGATGCAGGGTCATGGGTTCGTGCCCCAGTCCGGGAAGATCCCATATGCCGCGGAGCGGCTGGGCCCGTGAGCCATGGCCGTTGAGCGTCCGGAGCCTGTGCTCCGCAACGGGAGAGGCCACAACAGTGAGAGGCCCGCATACCGTAAAAAAAAAAAAAAAAAAAAAAAGAATATTCTGCTTTTTTAACCAATTAATACCACTTAATATTACAGAGATCACCCTAAAAATCGAACTTTTAAGAAGCCTTTTCAGAACTTCCCTGGTGGCTCAGTGGTTAAGAATCCACCTGCCAATGCAGGGAACACGGGTTCAAGCCCTGGTCTGGGAAGATCCCACATGCCATGGAGCAACTATGCCCATGCAACACAACTACTGAGCCTGCGCTCTAGAACCCGTGAGCCACAACTACTGAAGCCCACACGCCTAGATCCGGTGCTCCGCAACAAGAGAAGCCACTGCAATGAGAAGTTTGTGCACCTCAACAAAGAGAAACCACAACTAGAGAAAGCCCACACACAGCAACGATGACCCAACACAGCCAAAATAATAATAATAATAATAAATAAAGAAAAGAAAAAAGAAGCCTTCTCACATGATCCACACATTTTTACTCATAATACAAATATTAAATCATTTAGTGTACCGATATGCAAATGTCTTGTTCTTAATGTATATTTCTGGATTTTATTTTATTTTATTTTTTTTGCTTTAAAAACATATTACTAATAAAGGACCATAGTGCAAACCTGTATTTAAAGATGTATTAATGAATGCTTTTCTGATAGTGAAGATAATCATATAGTAGTCATAGTGTATGTATGGCTTCTCAAAGTCACAAGCATTAACTGCAATACAGTGCTATGGGAAAAACAATACTGAATTCAGAAAAACTCTATACTTTGATTCTATAATAAGTAATTTATTACTTAAGCTCTCTCAGTCGCTTTTATTTCACTATTAAAAAGAGGGAAATGCCATGGAACTTACCTCTTACATGTTACCATGAATATCACAATGTTCAAGTGAATCTCATGTGAATATCACAATGAGGCAGCAGTGCCCAGAAAAAGTCAGCCATTGAATAAGTCTTAAAACATGACTTTGTGTATCAAACTACATAGGTTCAAGTTCCAGCCCTACGACCCATTAGCTAGATGACTTTCGTCAAATTAATGAGCCTTTTGGTGCCTTGATTTTCTTATTTATGAAATGAGTATGATCATGGTGATCAAAATAGTATTCATTTTAGGATTAGTATGAAGATGAATTGAGTTATTAATTGGAAATTAGTTGATAACATTGACTAGCAAATCAAAAAAGTAGGAAGTACTGAGTTTTTAAATGCAATACAAGGAGAATTGTTTTCATATTTCAAGAATTAAATGCAGAACTAATCATTCCCATGTTTGTTCTTCCCAAAGTTATACAGAAAAAAAGAAAAAAAGAAAAAAGAAAAAGAAATGCAACGTTCCATTTGGTGGAAGGAAGCTATGTCCCTGGCCCTGCCTTAGTAATTGAAATTTGTCTTTAGAATCACAAAATAAAAGTAAACATCCAGAAACTTTCACTGCAAAGACCAATAGTGGTATCCCTTAATGCTTCTCTTTAAAAAGTACATGGAGTGTTTTTCCCCTCTTTCATATATAATATATTTTAATATAAATATGCCTGTATAAATTCTTACAATTTCAAGATAGTTATAAATTAATATTATACAGAATACCTAATAATTCTACCAAGAACCATTGGAAAATATACAGGAATGTAGTCATTTTTGATGATCATAATTCCAGGAAAGGAAAGAATATGAAGCACATAAATGTAGAATCCACTTATTTGCCATCCCGTCATCATTCATTTAATAGTAAAGCTATCTAAATGAATCTTATTTTCTAATTAAGAATTTCTTTTATGGCCAGTAAATTACCTTCATGATTTGTCCTATAGCTCTGCCGAATGCTGCCATCACACTCTGTCTCGGATATAATAGGAGAAATTTCTGTGTTCATAAAATGAATGTTTTCTGTCCAGAATTGCTTTTGATTAGTATGAGCTGCGTTACTGACACTGCCTTTTTCTGGGAAAGAGCCCCGAGTGTATTTTATCAAAGTGCAGTAATTTTACTGGAAATAAGATAGCAATGGCATTTATTAGCTTTGATTCTAATGGCTGAAAAGTTACAGGAAAGTCGGACTTTGTGCTACCTTTGCATGAAATAATGACTATCCGTTGTGTGCCAGCTTTCATGAACTTAATTTGTGTAAGGATGGTAATGTTGGGTGTGTACGTAGTGTTTTTACTTTCAGAAGTTCCACTTTTCATTTCTCAATGTGCCTGTCAATGTCGCCAGTAGAATCAGTGAAAATGACCTTGGCCTTCAGCATGAGCAGTCTAAATTGGAAGAAGCATATTTAGAGGGCTGAGACCCAGGCATAAACTCAATGACAGGCATCTGGATAATAAAGCAGAGGCAATGTCATCCCAGCTGTGCAGCCCAACTGGGGAGAAGGAGAGCTTCAAGACCCCTTTGCCTTATATTAGCACAACCGGAGAGCTGCTTCCACTGGTGCCTGTGAATTTCACTTCTCTTCTAAACTACCCAAGGATACCTGCTCAGCCTACATTGTGCGATTTTTTTTAAAAAAATCTGCATTATCTATATAAGACTTTTAAAAAAATCTAGACTGGTCAAAACAAAGCAAAACTGCTTTGGTCTGAATTAACCAGAATTATCTTGGAGAAATCAGCAGACAGCTGTGAATTGTTTCCCTTGATCTCATATGAAGTTAGAGAGCATGATGCCATTTTAAAATTTTGTACCAAGAGAGGAGTTGGTAGGTGGGGAGAAAATGCACAGTGGCACTAGGGAAGGTGGAAAGAATATGCAGTTGTCTGGAATTTGATTGCCTGGAGGGCTTTTCTGCCTCACACCCCATCATCCCCCAGGGTTGGCAAGGTGAGATCGTGGCTTGCAGACTAGCATGTAAAGAGACAGGAAGATGGAAGGAGGTTTGTCGGTAGATGCCACAGAAGACGTGGGGCTGGTCTCAGGTGGATCCCAATCTTTGAAAGAACAGTTTTTCATTTCAGATTACTTTCTTGCTCAGGTATAAATTTCAACATTTGGATTTTTTATCAAGATAATAAATAGGATCTTTTCCCTGAATCATCTTAAAACTCTCAAAGAGTAAAGCAACATAAACCCAAATTATATGCCATCATATGATTTTAGAAAATTTCAGCTACCAAATGCCCCAGTCTGTTTTCCAGGATTACCTTCATTTATTATCAGGATTATCTCAGAACCTACAATTATTTTACATGTACTTTCACTGAAATAAATAGATTTGTAGAAATATTTCCAATGGAGTCAGTATCTGAGAAAGGAAGCCTTCAATGATACATTTTTATTTTGGCAGAAGTTGCCATCTAATTTTTTTTTTGTAGGAAACTCTTAAAGGGAGGTGAAGTCTACTGATAAGAACTATCACTATGTAATCCAGAGTGTTTTCCTTTGAAATGGAAAAACCTAAATGAATGGAGAGCCATGGTCAGCACCTAGAAACATTGATAGAATATACCCCTGCCTCCACCTTTTTCAGTCTTAAAAGCCAAATTCAGGACTAAAATTAGACCAGGTTCATTAAACAGTTTTTATTCCCCTGTGAATGCTGACATCTGGCTTGGAGCCACCTAAATCTCAGCCTGAGAGGTTCCACTATTTGAAGGATGTACAGTGAGTAAAGCTAAATTAACAGGGCTCATAGGCGGTGTCAAAGTGGAAAACCCTAAAGGGCATTGAGCTCCTTCTATGGGGAGAGGGAGAGAATGGCGACAGGTTTCCTGATTATAAATGCCTGCCATATCTTAAAAAGCCAACCTACCCTGCTTTTTAAGCCATCACTTTTCTTCCTGGTCTTTCCTGAACTGAGTAAAAATGAGTTTGGACATCATCTCAAATATTCCAAAACATAGCTACATTAATTATTTGTATAGCATGGTGTCTTTTTTATAATTTTATATCTGAATGAAGCAATCTAACTTCTTTTTACAATAATATTAGTAACTGCTATTTATTTAGTGCCAACTTTGAACTATGGCCCTTGCATTCACGATCTTTAATCAAGTCATGGGTTATCTGAGATAGATATTATCCCTCTTTGATAGATGGGAACACTGAGGCCTGGAGACTGTAGGTAACTTGGCCAATGGTAGAAAGGCATAAAGAAGGACTTGAATTCAGCCCTTTAGACCTTGATGCCCTTAATAATGCAGCACCCTTCTTTTCTCAGTGTTCATAGTGACACAATTTTAGTTAATGCAGCATTTCTCAAAGATCCATTGCACATATATTCAAATATTAAAAAGCAGAATACTAAATATCTTTAAATGGGTCTTTTAAGGAGATTTTGTTTTTTCCTGTGGAATCTCTACAGATTCAACACTACTGGATATGTAATTGTGAGTGTTCTATAAACTGTCACCAGGTAATGAGAGTAGTCAAAATGTATTGTGCCCCTACTATGTGAAAGAATTATAATAGGCTGTCTTCAAGAATTTACTTGTTTAATTAGCATGAAGATTCTGCTAGTTAGGTGATTATTTTATCTCTAACAGACCAATGTTTTCTTACAAAAACAGAGAGGTAAAACAATGTGTTTAAAGTTACATAGCTAGCTAGTGGAAGACCTAGGATCAAATTGTCATTTTGACTCGGTCTAAAATCTTAGCCACTATGCCAAACCATCTCTTTACATAATGTTTTCCTTAGTGTAGTTAACCTGATTAAAGAAAATTTAATAGCATATTTTCACATACTATACAATAAAAAGCAATTTTACTTTGAAACTCAAAGATAGAGATATTTATTAAAACCACTTTGTTCTAAGATGTGAGTTGAAAACTCATTGAAAAATGAATTTTTCAAAAAACTAACTAATTACAGTTAGTTGTATTTTATGCTTTGTAAATAGAGAGACGTGAATGAATTACTGGGCAATGGGAAGCTACCATTATTTTGTCACCATTATTTTTGTTCATATTTTTTTTAAGTGGGCAAGTGACCATTCTTATAGTGAAGCTCTCTCCATTAAGCAAGTTTAAGTAAATATTAATGAGAGCAAACCATGAAGAAGATAAGATATTTAGAATTTAATTGCAGTAATCCTGGAGAGATGACCAGATACTGAAAGTTAAGTTGAAGAGAAAAGATGGCCATGAGAGCAATTGGGAGCTGGCTGGGATGGAGAGGGTATCTGCGGAGGGTTTGGTAGTTATTGCCTGGTTGGATGAAGAAGTCTTTCATCCAGGTAGGAAGGTTTGGGGCTTGGAAATAATAATGTCTGATTGGGACCTTTTGAGTTTTAAGGGCTATGTGTCCAGTAGATTCTGGTGAAATTGTGTCTTTTGGCTACAGACTTTTGTTAGGCACGACATCTTACTTAAGTTTACTAAGAAATACAACCATGGGTGACAACTAGCAAGAACACAATAACACCAGGCAGAGAGTGGAGCAAAGGAGGGTAGCCTCAGGGTGATGAGATTACGGGTCACTTGTGCAGGGACAAGATCCAGAGCACAGGCATGTGACAATCGTGGTGGTGGGGTGAAGACAAGAGGTAGGGTGTCAGCCTCTATGTGTGAGCAAAATCACGTAGGAAAAAGATCGGCTGGAAGGAACGATCAGCAGGACAACTGCCAACTTTAAGGAGAGGACATAGAAAGAGTGAGAAAAAAAAGACTAGATGTTATTCAAGGGATCAAGGGAAGACTCTCGCGATGTGATGATGGGAGCAACAATAAAATCTAAGTGAAGGGGCTTCCCTGGGGGCACAGTGGTTGAGAGTCCGCCTGCCGATGCAGGGGAAATGGGTTCGTGCCCCGGTCCGGGAAGATCCCACATGCCGCAGAGCGGCTGGGCCCGTGAGCCATGGCCCCTGAGCCTGCGCGTCCGGAGCCTGTGCTCTGCAATGGGAGAGGCCACAACAGTGAGAGGCCCGCATACCACAAAAAAACAAAATGAAACAAAACAAAACAAACAAATATCTAAGTGAAGAATGAAGAGTACCCTATAGGACAGAGAGGACCCTCTAGTTTCTGTGGATTGAGGAGCACATCCAACATGACTTTGGAGAGTGAATGACAGTGTAGAGACAGAAGCCAAGTATGTCTTACAAGAGACCAGCTATGAGGGAGAAAAGCACTCACAACCCCCCAAAAAATGTTGGCAAAGGTGTGTATGATATTATAAACAAATAATCAGGATATAAAATTTGACACACAGGATACAAACTTTGAAAATACACACACGTTATATTTCATGCATAAGTAACTCTAAGGAAATCTATAATGTGAAGGGGGGGTCACCTCTGGACAATGAGGTTACGGGTCACTCATTGCTGGTTTGAAAAGGAATTTTCTGTAATTTACTGGTATTCTATGAGCTGGCGCAGATTCGTATTCATACAGAAAGCAAGGGAAAAAAAGAAATAGTTGGCCCTGCATCCCTTAACTACCAAATCCCAAGGACCTTTTGCTCCCTAAATGAGCCTGTTGTCACTCATGAAGGTGGCCTAGGAGGCATTCCCCCAAAACAGTGGCTTCTGAGATGTAACAACCACAGATGTGGCCTACAGCACTTTGGTGGAAGGCTGTACTTTCTGTTAAAGTTCTATTAAGCCCATGGGGTAAAGCCACTGACCTATGGTGTCAACGTAGCTTCTTGGCCACAGTTACTAATGAAAGGGCCATCTACACCTGTGCTTAAGGTATAAAGCATGATATGCCATGCATCATTTATTAAAGTTCACATGTCAAAACAAGCAGTATTATAGCTCTCGGTATCATCTTTCAGCTGTGACCAGAAAGACAAAAGCAGAATTATGAGGCTGGAATAGACCTTGCAAGATTATTTAGTCCATTGCTTGATCTTAAGGAGAACCATAGAAGTATTGTATACACTAGTCAGCCCGTCAACCAAGATTTATTGTATATTCACAGGTGCAGAGCCTCATATCGTACCTGACTCTCCATACCATCAGAGTTCTGTTTTCCCAAGGACTTGAGTCATCTTCAAGAGGAGCCAGCAAAGGTTCAGAAGCAACACTCTGTTTATTTTAGTACAAAAAATAGCATCCCTACCATTTACCATTCATTGTGTGCAGTGGCAGGAATAAATGATGAATCAAGCACAGCCCAGTCTTCGGGAAGTTCACAGGCACTAGAAACCCAGTTCCCCTCACCCCACTTCATACATATACTTATTGGCACCATCACACCACACCAGCCACAACGGCTGCCCACTCTCTGTGAAGGTTCTGAAGCATCTGAAACTCATCATATGTTCCTTGGAAAGTTCGCAAGTTTTGTGGCCACTGATATGTATGCAGGCACCCACATTACATTTGGCAACAGCTTATAAAAGTTTGATAGGAGATTGAATATGTTATTTTTATTCCAAAACACCCAGATATGTCTTTATGGGAAAGCAAAATGCAAAATGATGAATGTAGTTAATTCAAACTATACCCTACGTCCAAAGTGGGGGGTCCCAAGCACTGTGATTCTCAGACTTGTTCTCTGCATCTCCAGGTCTCACTCAACCTCAAAACCTCATCTGCTGGGGAGTCTTCATCCCAGCACCTCTGCAACCAGGATCTAGCCAGCTGCTGTGTTTAAAATGGTCTGTGCTCCAGGGTTTCTGGTTCAGAGATCATTTGGAATGCATGTCCTTCCTCTTTACAACTGTAGAAGAGAAAAGCTAAAGAATTCAGCTTTGCAAATAGGTTTCTAGATGGTGTATTTATTGTACGGTTGGCTAAGCATAGATTAAAGGTGCCGGTCACACCAGGGTTGAGCACAAGTGAAATGTGCAAGTGGTTTATGGAGTAATCTGACCTGAACTCCAAACTTTGCAAATATGAAGCATGACCTTCCGACGTGTCCTACAGGCATCACGTCATGTATGAGTATTATATCAACATGCAATACTGGTGACATATTAATGAACCAGAATATAGAATCACAGGTCAAAAAGAGAGTTCACATTAGCCATAGAGGTTTGATCTACTTAAGGAAGAGAGTGTGTGAAGGTCCGCATTTACCAGGCAGTGAACACCTTTATGAGAGCATCCTGGTTCTCATGCTATCGTGTGTTAAACTTCACACTCTGACAGTTTATCTTCTGAATAGATGTAATGGATTATGAGCTAGTGGGATAATAGCTCTCCCTTACACATTGCCTTTCTGAGGTGGTTTATACAGATATGAAGTAGACGTGGTGTGGTTCCACCCAGATCCCCACTTCAGGACCAACACGCTCCTCTCCCTCATGCCGTGGATGCTGGATTAAGAGGGGGTAGGGGTCGATGTCCTGGGAATTGCCCTCAGCTGCGGGCAACTGCCTTAGCCAAGGTTACGACTTTTCCAAGGAGGCAGCCCATGGCCAGGACTGGTGGATATGAACATTTAAGTTTCCAGCCTCTTAACTCAAGTTTGGGATACTTCTTAAAGGTCATCTCAGTTCCAAAGTTTCTCGTGATGTCAGTTGCAACCACGTTGCATGTCAGCTGCACCCTTTGTCCATCCCAGCCTTCTTCACTTTCTTATAAATGTATCTCCTGAGTGCACTGAAGCCCAATTGACCTTCTGCTTTCAACTCCTCTTAGAGTCTGTATCCACAGAAGTTTGTTAAGCTGCAATTTCCTTCATCATGTGAAGAAATTCTAGCCAATTCCATGCCAATAGTTTTCAACTTACTTAAAAAAAAGAACCCAAAATGCATTAATAAAGTGATTTCAATGCATTGGGCTCCTGTGAACTCAAATTCAAGCCATTTCTTTCTTCAAATATAGCATTTCATGCAGTCCTGTTCGTTGGTCTAAGCCATCACTGCTATTGAAGCTGTATTGTTGTCTGGCAATAGGTGTTAATCAGGACTTGTTAAATATTTGTTTGTCTATATCGTTATATTGAACTTTGTACCTTATCACTGTGGCTCTTGGCAAAATAGAACAATTAAGCTACCCAGTGGCAGGCTGACATTTATCAGACTATTTTCACTGCAAGTTTAAATGACAGCTATGGCGTAATCCAATTTCTGTTCTCAGCGGCTTACGGAAGCATCAAGGTGCCTGCAGTGTTTCTGAATGGGCTGTCAGTGTGGTGCACTGATTCTAAAATATATTCATCCCAGATATCAATTTTGTACATTTTTTCCCAGATCAAATCAAGCTATTAAGGAATGCACTTTCCCTGGAATTAGCCCTAGGAGTCATTTCTGTTGTAGCCGCCTCTAATATCACTTGCGGAGAAACGAGTTGACTAAATGATCATTGTTCAAAAACTCTGGTTCTACTTGCACATGTGTGTGTCATCTGTATTACAAAACTCACTGCAGCATCCTGTTGGAAGAAATAAGGTACAGAGATGATGAAAGTGGAAACAAAGAAAACAACCCATCCCAAGATACCCATCATGCAGACTGGAAATATTAAAAGGACTTCTCTGTTTTCTTGACACCTCTGCAACCTCAACTTAGCAGAACCCCCTGAATATGCCTTTAAACACTGTATTTAAATTATGAGTTTGGGGTTAACAGATACACACTATTATATGTAAAATAGATAACCAAGATAACCAAAAAAGACCTACTGTATAGCACCGGGAACTATAATATTTTGTAATAATCTATAAGGGAAAAGAATCTGAAAAAGAACATATATATCTGAATCACTGTGCTATAAACCTGAAACTAACACAACATTGTAAATCAACTATACTTCAGTTAAAAAGTTATTCATATTAAAAAAAGCAAATTGATACAGAAACTATATAGAGAAAGCATGCTGCAAATGTCTGGCCCTTTCTCACTCCCCTTAAGTTTCAGATAAAATTAAATTAGAAGATCTGGTATCATTTCTGTTTAAAATTCTAATATTAATCCAGTAACTGAGCTTTTGAGACTGGTTTCTAGACTGTGTTTCTGAGTGAGGACAGGCAAGTCATTCTACTTCATCCTAGGATGAATTTGTCCCATTTTTTAGATTGGGATATTAATGTAAAAAAAAATTGTACCTCCTTTACCTAATGATCATATGGAAACAGAAACTCTAGTAAATGCAAAGTTAGATTTAAAAGTATTAGTCAGGGCCTCCCTGGTGGCGCAGTGGTTGAGAGTCCGCCTGCCGATGCAGGGGATGCGGGTTCGCGCCCCGGTCTGGGAGGATCCCGTGTGCCGCGGAGCGGCTGGGCCCGTGAGCCATGGCCGCTGAGCCTGCGCGTCAGGGGCCTGTGCGTCCGGAGCCTGTGCTCCGCAACGGGGGAGGCCACAACAGTGAGAGGCCCGCATACCGAAAAAAAAAAAAAAAAAAAAAGTATTAGTCAGAAATGAAGCTGTTGTTATAAAATAACATGAGCTTTTCATACTAATATCATGTTTTTCCGTAAAAGTAAATAGTCATATTTAATGTTATAGAAGTAAATAGTTCAGGTTTAATAAAATTCCTTAGGTTGCAGGCGGCGGGGTAGGGTGAAGGGATGAATGTGCTCAGGCCCATTCCCCTGAACAGGGCACTCAGACATAGGTATTCATCATTCCAGCCCTGTGTGGAATGGGGCTATCTCTATACCCTTGTAGCTCCCAGGGAATCAAAACTTGGGTCCTTTGTCTTCTGGGATTTTCCCAGAAGTTATCTGAAGTTTCCATCTTTTTATTATACCTTCCCCAAGGTTTTCACCCTGCTAGAGGCCAAGGAAAAGTGCCCCTTCCTCTGTGTTGTCTATCAACTTCTCACTCTCTTGTTCTTCTCTGGTAATTATGACTCCTTTGCTCACCAAACAACGATGATCATCTCATTCTTAGCAGGACTGTGATGGGTTGTGGTGGGGAGAGACTGTTGGGTGGAGGTGAAACTAAATCTGGCCTCTCATATAACTTCTTTCCAATCTCTGTTTATAGATACTTTCTATGTCCCGTTTCATCATGTGTTCATTGATAATTTTTGAAACATATATCTTCTGAAAGTAAAAGATAGTTTCTCTTAAGTACATGTCTCTAGAATTTGAAATTCTTGTCTCAAAGAAAAATAAATGTATTTATTCTGTAACTCAGATGCCTTCTTTATTCTAGGTTATATATGCACTCCTCCTAAAGGAAAGAACAGTGGGGAGTTATGGGTAATACGAGAAATGTGGTTAAAAAAAAATCTATCTAAAATATTGCCCTACCATATCCATTTAACCTACCTCAATCCCCATTAAAAACATTTTGCATCCAATCCTAGGTATAGACCCAAAGGAATTTCGATCAGGTACTCAAACAAATACATGTACACAAAAGTTCATAGCATCACTGTTCACAACAGCCAACACATGGAAACAACCAAAATGCCATCAACAGATGAATGGATAAACAAACTGTTGTATATTCATACAATGGAATATAACTCAGCCATAAGAAGGAATGAAGTACTGACACATGCTATAACTTGGCTGAACTTTGATAGAAGTTTGAGAGAAGACAGTCACAAAAGGACAGATATTGTATGATTCCATTTATATGAAATACCCAGAATAAGCAAGCCCATATAGACAGAGAGCAGACTGGGGCTTGTCGGAGGCTGTGGGTAGAGTGAATGCAGAGTGACTGTTGAATAGATATGAGGTTTCTATTTAGAGTGATGAAAATAACCCTGGAACTAGAAGAGGTAATGATTGCAAACTATTGTGAAGGTGCTTAATGCCACTGAATAAATTGTACACTCTAGAATGGTTAAATGGTAAACTTGGTGTTATCTGTAGTTTACCACAATAAAAGATAATTACAAAAGTAAGATATACTTTTTAGTAAACAATTTTAAGCGAGTCTTAAATGCGCTCTTTGAAACGGGAGGGTAGTACCTCCTCTCCCATAATCTTACTTTACAGAGGCTACTGTTGTCCCCATTTCCATTTTTGCCAAATATTTAAAATAAAAGTACAGCAAAATATTAAGTAAAATGATTTGTTATTAGGATATGTATATAATGTAGAATGAGAGAGTTTATAAAATTAATGACAATGAGGATGGATGAGTTCTGAGTTTTATTACGTGACAGGCACCGTTCTAAGACTTTTCCTATTTCAACGCATCTCATCCTCTTTAAAATGTGATCAGATTGGTACTGAAATCTTTCCAATTTTACAGAAATGGAAATTGCAGCCATTTATTGGTTCAATGTCACATCGACAGCATAAGGAACCGAGAGACGTGCATTCAGAAGTTCCAACCAGTGGGTCTGAGCTTTCGACCAGCTGCATCTCGGATGCATGTGAATATTGTAGAATGCTGAGTTCAGCCCCTTTCTTTTCCTCTTTTGTAATGAGGGTTCTAGGGGATGACCCTTACTTATACAGTAAGTATAATAAGAAGCTATTTCTACCTCTGGGCAGAAACTGGATCTGAGCTGTTGTAGGATACCTAGGCCAAAACACCCGGAGGAGATTGGCCAGAGGAGGGTGCATGGGCATAAAGATGTAGGGGTATCAAGGGCAGTAAATATGCTTTCTGCTGGAGCTTCTGGCACATTTTTGGAAAGGACAGTAGATGATTCCTTGTATATCTCCAGACACCCACACTCACCATCCTTGCTAGGAACAGCCACTTTGCTCTTTTATCCCTGAAATGGGAAATTCAGAAGAAGAAGAAAACCTTGAAGATATTTTCTTTCATCAACAACTTGTAACAAGTCATATTAAAATGTTTCCTGCCATCTTCTCTCTTCCCTCCCAATGTGTTTCCTTATTTTTTTACATCTAAAGCATGTTAAGTTTAGTGTTTAGAGGATTTAAGGGCATTGCATAAAATTACTATTCCATTACTTTTAATAATAAAACACATTTAGGATTCTCACTGGGAAGGAGACATGGGCTTTCCTTCCGTTCAAATAGCCACTCTGTGACTTTTCTCTCCTAGTAAATAAATTATGTTCATGATGCACATCTCAGAGGTCACAAAGTTAAGAGAACTCCTATTCCCTACAGAGTTTAAATCATTGAGGCTTTTGGTCACATGTATCACTTGTAAAAAGAATTTTACTGGCCAGGAATACGTTTACAAAGTATATAAGTACTGTCTGAGTGTAACTTTCATTTACATGACAGTCATCCTTCCACTGTGCTCTTACAACTTCCCTGTCCACTCTCTATTGGTTCATTATTTGTAAAATAGTAAAACATCATCTGAAAAAAAAAAGCGTGCTGTGTCTTTAATTTCAAAACTGCCTCAGGGCCCTATGGGGTATATTAAATCTGTCTCTTTGCCGTATATCTCGCTGTCCATTTTACTTGAAACCAGGTGTTTTGTATATTGAACTTTTTAACACCACAGGGAGGTAAGTATTCACAGCTGGAGTTTTATGCTTCACACATTTTCATGTTTGAGAACAGGAGCGGCCCCTAGGAGAAACTCCTCCAGCATGACGAGGGGCCGCACAAAGCGCTTCTGTATCTGGTGGCAGGGCGCAGAGATGCTGAAGTCACAGATGTGGGACCCGCATGCAAAGTAGATGCCAGTGACACGAAGACAAAACGTTGCAAGGGATCCAGGTGCACAGGTTCTCAGATCAATCACGAGCGATGAGGTTGTCACTGCACAGAAGGGCTGTGAAGCGGCATCAAAGCCAGGAAAGAGAGGGGAGAAGCTTTTGTCTGCCTGGCTTTTGTCTTCATACCCAGCACTGGGAGCCGGCTTACAGCCCTTGTGAAAGGCCGGGTTAATCTATTTCTAGTGAACATTGTTCGGCTCTATGTATTTAGCTCACAATCATTAAAGAAAAATAACTAGGTTGGCATGACCGAAAAAGCATTGATTTTCCCGTGGGGTGTGTTCGTAGGAGTTGAATTTTTCACATATGTCATTGTCCGCCCAACAGGGAAAGGTGACCGACCTCCCAAAACAAACTCACAGAGGCTCGGTGCTTCTCATCCTCAACAATGAACCGTGTAGATCCAGACAGAAGATGGTTTATGAAAATTAAAAACGCGACGTCTCGAATACATTCTCTTGTGGATTCAGTTTACCCTCTGAAGTCTTAAAAAATTCAAGAACCAAAACAGCATTTTCCCACACTTTGGTTAGCCTTGCTGGAGGAATTTGTCATGGTATCGCAGGGGGATTTTTGTTCTTTGTGACAGTGGGAAGAGATGCAGGGGAGAGTTACCAGGGAAAGGCAGGGTTAGGGAAAATGTCTTTAGCAGTTCTTAGTATGTGGCTTTGATGTCAGGGAAGTTTCATTTTGGCTCAGCAGGTTATAGATAGACCTCTCTTCTATGCCAATAAGGCTATCCTACTACCTTTAGTCAAATGCTGGTTAAGATTTTCATCATTTAAGGACAGGCCCTTTGAGTGGTCGTCATCTTTGCCTCAAGCTGAATGTGTGTATAATGTTGCTCTAAGACCTCAAAGATTCACTCTCCTGAAGATCGAGGCCGGTGTGGTGATGCATGCAGTGGCTGAGTGTTCAATTCTGTGCAGCTCCAACAGTTGGCGCCATGAGTTTTCATGCCAAGAAAGAACATGAATAAAAAGCCTTAAAAGTTTTTACAAAGTGACATCAGGAATACCGAGTAAAGAGAGATTTGGGCTGCACAGCCCCGTTGCATAAGAACATAGCAATCACGTGTATATGACTGGAGGAAGGAAAAAACTAAAAGGAAGTTTGGTGTTTTTAAACTCCTTTTGGCCAAGGATTTTTGAAGTGGTTCAAAATATTTTTCTTTTTTGCTCTTAGGCCGAGATCCATTGTGTTGTGCGAATAATTCCCTAAATACACTGTTTTCTTTCAGGTGTGAGCAGTGTAAATTGCTTCAGTGGGTCACACCTTCACATCAGAAAACCAAGTGGGGTTTTACCTGGCCTTGCAGAACAGGAAATCCACTCCAGCCTGGATTATTCTCAGGGCACAGAATTGCTTTATGGGTGCGATGGGATGTCATTTTCTGTTTACGGGGAAGCAGCTTAAGGAGTTGATGGAAGGAAAAGGAGTCAGAGAGTCCAGGGAAGATTCCAGATGGAAAAAAAAGATCCATCTTGGAGGATGGGCTTGGCTGGTGTGTAAATATCACAATTCTCTGAGCCCAAGGGCGACAAGACACAATGACACAAATCACTACCTTTCCCTGCAGGACACTGGGAAGTCCTTTTTTTAAATCCTCATTTTTCCCCCCATACTGTGCACATAATACGTATCTTTTCACTTAAATCTGTGGCAGTTATTTAAGAATCTGTTGCTGCTGCCATCTGCATAGAGGCCAAATTACTTAAATAAAGGTCACCAATTCTTTTCCTGGCTACAGCAGACCTTTCCCGTTAACGCGATAACTTCTATTGGTTCCAAGTGAACCAAAATTGACAGTTCTAAGATTTTACAAAATCTTGGAAAATTCAAGACTCTTTTTCAATTTCTAACCTTCTACTCTAATCGAAGATACATTAAATCTAGACCTAGAAACTGAAAGCTCATGTGCATAGGCCTAAATAAGAACACAGAATCATTCCTTCAATTATTTATGAATAAATATTTTAAATATATCAGTAACTATTCCAGACAAACTAATGTGGTAGCTACGATGGGACCCTGGACGAGGTCCCAAAGACACAGGAATAAATAAGATGGGATCTCTATCTTTAAGGAGCATGTAGACTAAATCTCATTAAGAATATAATTTTCATAGCCCAGTTCTATTTTATCTTATATTTTCCTTTTATTTTATGGATTTCTGCCTTAAAGAATTTAGAAATTTAGTTATAGGTCATCATATATATTTTAGACCATTTGAAAAGGCAACTTCTACTAACTGGACTATAGCAGACTGTAGCCAGTGACTCCATATGAATTGAAGAAATGAAATTAAAGTAAGACAATGTTTCCATATACAGAGATCTAACAAATCAGTGGTAACTTTAGGGGAAACTGCATCCCAGTACAGGCATGTGACTGCCATTGCCATGAAAGGAGAGCTAACAATGAAGTGTGTTATGCTAAGATTTTGTAGGAGTTGTTTTATACTTGTATTAAGAGTTATTTTCACACTAGTGTCTGAAAAAAACAACTTGAAAGTAGATTTTTAGTCTGTTCTTTAGGATGTCAGCCTAGATTACCCACCCAATAGTTGTCATAAGGGCTTCAATTTGATTAGAATTTCTTCACACCTCTGACATTTGATTGATTCATTCATTCATTTATACCAAACCACTTTTTGAATATTTACTATCTGCTGGTATTTTGCCAAGTATTATATTTAAGAAGATACTTTAGATTCTTTTCTAAAAGACAGACATGCTTTCTCCTTGCTTTTGGACCATGAGGCTTCTTGAAAGGCAGGAGTGACAACACAGATAGCCTTTGTGAAGAGTACTTTGGAATAAGTAACAAATATTTTTTTTAGAAACATAAGTGAGAGTCAAAAGGCATTTAGGGAAAGTTGTGTGAACTGTTAATCAACCAATGAGACTCTTTAAGTAACAGCGTTTTCTGCTCCCTGGGCTGCTTCTGTGCTCCCTCTCTTGCCTTATTAATTTTTTTCAGGATACAGTCAAGTAAGCTTAATTGACTTTTCCATGCCCACTTAATATCTGAAAACTCAGTTTAAGCATTCACTGGCAATGTCTGACCCTTAGTATCGCTGAAGTCTTTGGAACTTAAGATTTCTATTTTTGAATAGGGCTTATATCACCTCTGGTGAAATTGTTATGACTGAGTGTCAATAATTTTCAAGAAGACGGAAGTTTAATCCAAACCTAATGGCATCCTTTGGGGGAAAAAAAAAAAAAAGGCTTACCAAATATTCAAATGTACATGTGTTTACAGTGACGATTACCCAGCATGGGGATCTTAGAACAAGGGGAGTTGTTTGCAGTGCATGCAATGAGCTTTCTGTACTTGAGCTCAACTCCTTTTAAAACCCCAAACAAAGAAAGTGTCTATGAGAAGAGCTCTTCAGCTCCTGCTGTAAAGTGGACTCTCTCCAAATACCAGAAGGAGTCTTAGGCCTTGACTGGGGTAAGTGGTTCAAGGCAGAGTTCATGACAAAACACTGAAAACCAGGGCGGGTGTTTTACAAAGAGCATATGTTTTACAATGAGTTTCTTTTAGATTTGCAGGAGGTCAGCATTTCATTTTTAGCAATGTATGCAAACATCCTTAATGACTAGAGAAAATGTAACACATTTTATAAAGATATTTGCCTATTAAAAAGCATCAATATCATCAGATAGATGCACTTAAAGCCGTCAGATGAAAAATAGCCTGAAATGGTATCTAAGAGTGGGAGCAAACACCATTCAGATGGAAATTCTCTAGAGATAAATATAAACATGTTCTTGCTTCCTCATTTTAAGTTGTTTTCTAAATGCAGATATGAAATCAAAGCATCACTGGAAGTGCATATATTTATGGAAAGAAATATTTTATATGTTGAATGAATGGTATAAAATAACGATTAGGTGTAAATTATAATCCAGGTAATTGAGAGAGCAAAGTTTATTCTTATTTGAAAATGTGCAATGTCCTCAATCAATAGGTAATGCATAGCCACTGACTTCTGTCAAGTTTCATCTCCTCTGTAATATTACAATGAACTGCACTGAATTTTTGTAGCCTATGTGTGAATTATACATGCACACGCACACACACACACAAACACACACGCACACAGCATAATTTGTTTTTTATATGTAAATTGTTCCTGCAGACTAATTATCAGAATAATAGTTGTAATTTATCAAAAACAAAGGAAGAAAGGAAGGAAGGAAGGAGGGGAGGGAGGGAGGAAAGAAGGTTGGAAAAAAGGAGGGAAAAAAAGGAGGGAAGTCAGAGAGATAAAGAAGAAGAAAGGAAGATGTGAACATATATCTCAGTGGTGAATAAATGCATAAGATTGTATAAACAGGCAGGTGGTACACTGCTTATTTAAGAGAAACAAGTCAACACTTTCAAAGTACAAAGAGCTTGATCTTTACAATTCAACTGAAATTTACAGTCATTTTGTGTCATTAGGTGAAGTTGCTTAAGTTTCTGACCCTCAGCTATCTATTTCCAGAACACTGGTCATGCTACTTAATCCAAACATGATGCAGAGTGATTGGCACATGGGCGCAGTTTAGTAAATGGTGTCATTATTTTCCTTGAGGGGCAGAAGGCTGATGCTACAGAATTGGGAGAAGAGGTACCATGGCAGCTGGAGAGTGGATCACAAAAAGCCTTGAAGGAGAAGTTAAGAAATCTGGATAATATTGGATGATTAATGGAGACTCATTGGAAAGTTAGAAGCCAGGGAGGTTTCTGATAAAAACCAAAAGCAAACCTTAAAAATATATTAGAATGGTCTGAACACAAGATATCAAATATTTTAAGTACGATAACTTCATTTATATATTCATAACAAATTTTGTTAAACATTGACATTCTTCAATGCATTTGAAATCTAGGAAATGTCTATAGTGATACAAATCAAAGGGATGGGAATTCACATTATGAGAACGTCTAATATGAATATGGCCCTGAATTTAGTGTATCAAGATCAATTCATTTTTGCTGATTCCCCCCATTGCCAAGGGACACATGTAGAGGGCATGCACTCTGTTCCTGTGTTTGTTTTCATTGTTTAATTTGCGGAATATGTAACTTCGGTTGTAAAACTGAAGTTATAAGTTTCTGTGACCGCTTCCCTTGGGGTGGCTGAGTGATGCATCGATAAAATGAAACAGGAGAATGGAGCTGACAGACTGGAGAGAAAAGCTCCTGGTGACCAGTCACGTGTATCCTTGAAAAGAGCTCTGAGCAGGGATAGGCACTTGGGTGGCTTCCACCTTTTGGCTCGTGTGAATAATGTTGCTCTGAACATGACTGTATAAATATACATTTTTCAAATTCCCATTTTCAATTCTTTTGGGTATATACCCAGAAGTGGAGTTGCTGGATCATTTGGTAATCCTTTGTAATTTTTTGAGGAACCACCATACTGCTTTTTATACCGGCTACACCATTTTACATTCCCAGTAGCAATACACAAGTTTTCTTTTTGTTTGTTTGTCTTCTTTTTTGAATAATAGCCATCCTAATGTGTGTGAAATGGTATCGCATTGTGGTTTTAATTTGTATTCTCCTAATGATCATTGATGTAGAGTATCTTCGTGTAATATTTCAAAAATCATGCATATACCATAGGCAGAGACCTCAACTAACATATTTGCCTAAGGGCCTGTAGACCCAAAGGGGGGTTCTCATGGATCCCAATCCTGGTTCTGTGTAGTGCTAGATACATTCTAAACCTGTTTGTGTCCTGGAATTATTAGATTTGCTACATTTTCATTGTTGATAATTATTCTGGAGTGCTGATACTGTACAATTCTTGTTTTCTTGAAAAGTAGAGCCATGTTTTACTGTAAATAGGACCCAGTATTGACACACATCTGTTTTACACCTCCCCCCCCACTATTCTGCATCTTATATTACAGTGTCTGTGAGTTTCCTATAACACTGCAACTTGATATTAATTTTAAGAAAGATTTAAAATTAGCCATATTACCATGTTGATCTTCTGTATTAAGGAAAATAAAAATGAGAACAGGTAAACACTTTAGTGGAGGAGGTTTTCTTTTGTAAATCCAGGATTGAAAGGAAAAGCATTTGGAATTTTAAAGTGTCCACACTAAATTATAATTATTTAGCAAATGCATTATGATTTGAAGCTTTTTTCCCAATAAAAACAAAGTTCTTAAAGTAGCATAACTATTCTAGTGATGGAAAAATAGTATCTCATTCCAGCAAGAAGAGAGTTGTTCTAAGACAGAGAAGTTTAAAAGTTAAGGGATATTTAATCTTGCAGGTCCCCTTGCCTCTACGTTGACCGCTGAGTATTATGTAGAGGGCATACATGTTTGTTGCTTTTATTATATAGTTTCTTTGGTTCAATTTTATGTCACCTAAGATAAGTGTGGAAATGTAGAAAATAAAGAAATAGCCAAGAAAAAATATAATTTATGCTCATACATTCTTTTATATTCTCCTAATCTATATGCTCTGTTTTGAGGGGCTTTTTTGTTTGTTTGTTTAATACATCAATGACTTATGACAATGCTATGCAGATTAGTGGAATTTTTTTCTCTGCATATCTCCCTCCTTTTCAGTACTCTGTCCTGCAAGTCCCAGCTGCTTTGGCCTCTGTGAGCTCCTATGTTTCTCCATTCCCCTGCTACCCCCAGCTCAGAATGTGTTTTCCTTACCTTCAGCACAGTTCAGATATTGCCTCCAAGCAAAAAGTCCAAGAATATAGTTCCCTTATTTGTTTTCTTTTTTTTAAGGTTCACAGTCCTGTGCTGCTTGTGTCCAGTTTCTAAAAATATCATTTTTTGTATTTGTCCAATATTTTAGTTGTTTAAAGCAAGAAAATAATTATCATACCAATTACTCCTTTTTGGGCAGCAATGAATATCCAGAGGTTCCTTTTGATTTTTATTCATTTGGATATTTATTCATTCATTTATTTATTAATGATTATTTTTTAACAATAATTTAATTTAAAGTTGCTTCTGTAGCACATTTTATTTTCTTAAGGAATATCCATAGTTCTTAATTTCCTGCCCTCTGGATCTATCTCTTTTTTTTCTCCAATTTTGTTTTTATTTTGTGTTCTCCATAAAACTACTTATTACTTGTTCATAAGGCTTCCTTGCTTTTAAACTGTAACTCTGGATCCTGTAATACATAACTCTTTTTTCAGACATTTCTTCTTTCTTGAGTTTTCAGCATGTTCTCTTCTTCCCTTTATTTTTTTTTCTAGTTTTTATTATAGGCTATTTTTTTTCTTTACTATTTTGGAAAAGTGAATGTACTGTATATTCAGATCCTTTGTTTGCCAACCTAGCATATGGATTTTCCTTGAGACAATTCTCGTGAGCTGTTTTTTGGAGTTCTAGAATGAGACCACAGTTCAACATGCTTAGTTTCTCAGTACATTACCAGTGTCTACGCCCATCACCTAGAGCTGTATGAGATGGGAGACTCTTCTAGTATCTAGGCAATCTGATACTTGAAACAAAGATCAAGTCCTATATTTACCACCTCAAAGGTTTTTTTTTTTTTTCTCTTTAAATCTGCTTATAGGTTTACTGGTGGAAATTTCCCATCCTGGTGTAAGTATGACCCCTTAGTCCTTATCCTCTTCAAAGCTCTGACAGTTGCAGTTTATTCCTAGGGGTGACACACTGAAATTGGGGGGCTGGTAGGATGGAATGTAGAAAGACAACTGTAATCTGTGGCAATAAGTTAGAATATAGCCACTCCAATTTCTAGTTTTATAATTGTTGCTTTTTGGACCCTGGAGGATGAAACATACGTTTTTCAGTCTTAGGTTCACTGGCAATGAATGTTATTGGTGATCTGCAAATTGTGTTTTTAAAATCTCATTTCATGACCTTTGTAGTTAATGGAAACTCATAGTCAGCATGTTACCCAGAGACTTTCTGGGCTGGTCGACATCTCATCGTGATGTGTATCCAACATGACATACTCATTGCAGATCTGAAGTAATCACTGAGTATCTGCAAATCCAGTGTCTATAATTTAAACTGAAAAAGCTTCATTAACTGGTTATTTTTATTCTCACTAGCTACCACCACACAGATCAAAAGTTGGAACTTGGATTATTCAATGTGCAAATCCCCCCTTCACTTTCTTATGAATACCTGGAAATAAGTTTCCTCTTTCAGCTGCTGTGGTATTTTGGCTATTGTATAATTTCCTGTTAAATGTTACCTCAACAAATGTCTGCCACTCTTTAGACACTGTCATTTAATTTCACTTCTGTTTGCACCATCATACTTTCCCCTTGGAAGCACTGAATGCTTGTTTGGTTATTTAACTCTTTTATGCCCACTTCTGTATGAGCTTCCCTTCATTAGTAAAAATGACTAATTTTGAAAATTGCTAGTACACTTATGTTTCATGCATGATAAATAATCATGATATAGAGATACTATTTTCAAATCCAGAAACCTCAAAACTGTTAAATTGCCTTTGGTTCATGAGGAAATCATATTTCTGCATATGAGTTAGGAAGCAGATAAACATACTATAAAGAATAACTTACTAGTTTATTCTTTAAATTGTATTCTGGAGGATGTCTTTAAGGAATCCAACTAAATAAATGCCTTTAAGGTATCCAACTAAATAACTTCTAATGTCATTCTATCTTAAATTTGAAAATCAAGTGTAAAACATTGGATTTAATTTATCTCTATGTCCAATTTCTTTTTTTTTTTTTTTTTTTTTTTTGCTGCACTGCGCAGCATGTGGGATCTTAGTTCCCTGACCATGGATTGAACCTGTGCCCCCTTCAGTGGAAGTGCAGAGTCTTAATCACTGAACAACCAGGGAAGCCCCTATATGTCCAAAATTAATGAAGAGTTAGATTTTATTTTTTACTCAACTGAAGAAATGTCAGATTAAATCAGATATCCTTTCTATATTGCTAATGATATCCAGCATTCTGTATGATAACACATCACAGTAACATGATATATTTGACTTCTTAAATAATTTTACTATGGAATTTCCTTTTATTCAATTTTCTAGAAAATAAGCCTAAAAGAATAAGATAATTTCCATAAATTTATAAATACTATTATATTCAACTGGTTTACGATAAGCAAGGGATTCCATTGCAGCTATAATACAATCCTGTAAAAAAGGTTCTCTGTTTACAGTGAGACATGTCAGACTGTATAAAGCTGCTGTGAGGTTCTGCAAACCTCCCTGTGTGGTGACAGACCTAACCCATCTCTGAGTGAATCCACAGGGCTGGGATTGGACTTATCATTATCCTGGTGGTTTAGCCTGATCAGTCAAAGAATTTGCAGTGCTGTCCTGTAATTTGAGGTGGAAACACTTCAAAAAGAGAAAGTCATAATTCCAGCATCCAAGGCCTTTGCCCTTCCATGTAGCAGTGTCTTTCCAGCTGGGTGAGCAAACAACAACGATTAGATGGCAGGAATCATCTTACTACTGGGCTAAGGAGTCCATGACATGACCATGGGTTCCACTCTTGCGTGGACTGGTTAGCTTGTTTTGATCCATGCATTTAAACTTCTCCCCAACACCAACCGGCTACAGACCAAATGCCATTGATCATAAGGACGACAGAGCAAGAAGGTATGGTCTGATGAGAGGAAATCCATCCCATTTACCAGGAAAAAAATGAAACATATATCTTTCTGACATAGGCTCAGCAATGTTATCTATACATCAAGAATAGCATTACATTGGAATCAAACTCAGTAAGATCTGTTCTATTCCTTCATAGAATACTATTTGGTTAAATCAGTTATACAACTCTAAAATCTATCCTCTCCAGGTATCATAACTACAGAGCAAGGGGCTTTAATTAACAGGGTAAAACCACCAAATAGAAGGTAGCTGAACTGACTTCAAGTAGTAACTCCTTAAGAAGTTTGAACCAGTAATAATATAAATTTTGTGATACACTATCGCAGGGACTGCAGTAACCTGAACATAAATTGTGTCTTTGACTAAGAGAGCTACCAAAAATAAATTGTAATTTTTAAAGAAATAAGTTACTACATCTTATGTTGTTTTGATAATTTTAATACCATTAAATTGTCCCATGGAAAAATAAATATGATGAGAATTCAAGTATAACACATAGCATTTGAGGTTCTCTTCAGTGGGGACCTTTTGTTAACTTGCGTTAATTTATTTGAAGTCATTGAAATTCTATACAACTGATGTGTTTATCATTATTCATCAAAATACAATTGGACTTATGTTGGAGAAAGTAAGATTTTCTAACCTTCTATTAAGATATTTTAGCCTTTTAAATCATCTTTAGAAAGATTACTTATTATTGAAGAAGAGGCTTGATAACTGGAAAATTGGTGACAAGTGAAAAAGTAGATAATTAGCAAGGCTTGGGGTGAAAATGGGTAACATCTGAATACTGTTTGGTGATGGTGCCCTATCTCATTTTCACCTCTTATAACTTGTCTTTGTTTGTGGACTGCTCCTTAAGATGTATTTTGAGAAGAAGGTTAAAGCATAGTGAAAATTTTCCACCTCATGTAGGACAAAACATTTGCTACAAAGAACATTTAATGTACTTCTTCAAATTTTTGACCCAAAATAATCAAATTGAATAAAAAAAAACAATTTAAAGGCATTATGCCAACTCTACATGATCATATCTGGTCACTTGCGGTCAAATCCTAGAAATAGTTATTAGATCAGTTAAAAATTCAGGAATGCCAATCACATGGTACATTCAAGTTGCCTCTATATATAATATTTCAAAAATACATAATTGGTGAAAATAATCAAATGTGGCTGTCATTCAGTTCACAAAACATTAGCTACTGTCTGCTGTACATACCTGGTACCACCCAAAGTACCATATACAGTTTTGCATCTAAGATGCCATGTGTTGTAGTATAAGTTATTTAACACCAAGGAGAAACAAAGTTGCCAAATTGATAAGCCATCAGTTATGAGATACATCCCAGCTTTAGAGGCATTATAATATGAAAAATGATATGCTGTAAAATTAAATAAACTGTTCAAAATGTGCTCATTTATCTTCATCTCTATGCAAATGACCATAGTACAAACTATCCGATTGTCACATGAACTATGTTTTTTAATAGAGCTCCTTCAAATTGAGTCTTATCACCTCTGACTCATTTCACCACAATTTATGCTTCTTCCAGGAACCTTGGTGATCTTTCAAATTGTAAATTTGAATGTGGTAAAAACAATTCTGTAAGTTCTCGTGATAAAATCTTAAAAAGGCAGAATTATGGAGATGAGATTGTCTCATATTTCTTTCTTGTCTTTCAAGAATTTCTTGAAGCAGAAGTTTTTATACCATTAAACAAAATAAACTATGCAAAAATATATTTGATTTTTGCTTAACTTTTTTGAATTTAAGAGAGTTACTTGAGAAAAGGTTCCATGGTAGATTGGATTTCCAAAACTGACGACAACAGTACTTCCCATTTTTTTTTCTTTTTTTCTTTTTTGGCCACAGGGCTTGTGGGGTCTTAGATCACTGACCAGGGGTAGAACCCAGGCCCTCATGCAGTGAAAGTACAGAGTCCTAACCACTGGACTTCCAGGGAATTCCCAGTACTTCCCATCTTAAAGCCTTTTTTGCATGGTTACCTTGAATCTCTTTATCAAGTGGAGCTGTATATTTCTTCTCTTGGCTGCATCTGTCACTTCCTTTGAACTTTGCACAATAATGTGTGGCAAAAGAAAAGGTTTTTTTCCCCCTTCATATTATTTATTTATTTATTTATGAAGTATAGTTGACTTACAGTATTATATTAGTTTCATTTGTACAACATAGTGATTCAAATTTTTATACATCATACTCCATTTGAAGTTGTTATAAAACATTGGTTATGCTCCCTGTTCTGTACAATATATCCTTGTAGTTTATTTATTTTATACCTGGTAATTTGTACCTCTTACAATGGAATATGACTCAGCCATCAAAAGAATGATATTCTGCCATTTGCTGCAACATGGATGGACCCAGAGGGCATTATGTTGAGTGAAATAAGTCAGACAGAGAATGACAGATACTGTATGTTATCACTTATATGTGGAATAAAAAAATAAAACAAATGAATGAATATAACCAAACAGAAGAGAAGTTATGTTACTTCCAAGGCTGGCTTTAGGAGATGTGCAGTTTCTGCTTTCAGGTACTGGGGATGTTCATTCTTTGGAAGGCAGCTTCCATGCTGTGAGGAAGCCCAGGCAGCCAGTGGAGGGCAGGTCATGCCACCTCACCTACTGACGGTCTCATCTGAACTCCCAGCAGACGGCCACCAGCAGCTGCCAGCCAAGGTGCTGGGCCATTTTAGATCCTGCAGCCATAGTCAGCCACAGCTCAGTGCTGCTCAGAGAAGAGCCCAGTGGAGCACACACTGAGCAGCAGAAGTGCTCAGCTGAGCCTTGCAGAGTTCCAGATCTCAGAATCGGGAGCAAAGAAAATGGTGTTCTTCCCCAGCTTTATGGAGATATGATAGTCATAGAACATTGTTGATTTGATATATATATATATTTCAATATGATTACCACTGTTTCAGTAAATTTTGGGATAATTTCTTATGTAGCAACAGATAAGTGAAAGCTAATTTTAATTTGGAAATTTTTCATACCTTGTGAAGAAGAATTAAAAGCTCAAGGTTGGATTTGTCACTACAAATTTCTAGAGAAAGAATCATTAAAACAATATGATAAAAATATGAAACTACTAGAGGAAAAAATGGTACTTACTTTTTAAAACTAATCAAGCATTATGACAACACGTTTTTCAATGTTTCAAGAAAAAATAACTCTGTATATTTGACTTAATCGTGCATATATATTTATTATATATCACATATCATATATCATATATTATATATTATATATGTAAGAGTTCTCCCAGTAGTGGCTAGGAAATAATAAACTATCAACCACTTTCAGTGGGTGAAAATAAAGCATTTTGAGATTTGCCTAAACTGTGACATTTTGGTATGAAGTTGTTTGTAGAAAACACATAACTGAAAACATTTCCAAGAATTATATTTTGCTGTCATTAAAGTTTAACACTTCTATACCAGATATGTGGACATGTGGGGAAAGGAAAAAAATTTTGTCTATTTGATATTTTCATTTGTATTTAATTTGACAGCAAGCTGGATTGACAATGGACTACATAATGAATCTGCTGTGTTGGCTTTCTTTTTCACTTAAAAAAGTTTAGGATTTTGATTAAAGAGATATTTTAATGATTTAAATTTATTTATTTATTTATTTATGGCTGTGTTGGGTCTTTGTTTCTGAGAGAGGGCTTTCTCTAGTTGTGGCAAGCGGGGGCCACTCTTCATCGCGGTGTGTGGGCCTCTCACTATCACGGCCTCTCTTGTTGCGGAGCACAGGCTCCAGACGCGCAGTCTCAGTAATTTTGGCTCATGGGCCCAGTTGCTCTGCAGCATGTGGGATCTTCCCAGTCCAGGACTTGAACCCGTGTCCCCTGCATTGGCAGGCAGATTCTCAACCACTGTGCCACCAGGGAAGCCTTGATTAAAGAGATATTTTTAGAATGGAGAACTAGCAAAGTGTCCTCTGATTGTCATCTGTGAAGTAACAAACATAGTAAATATCAGGAGTAATATAGGGTTAAGAGCCTAAAATGACTTACACATACTCTTCATTCGTATGTTCACAAAGTAATTATAACAAACATAGTGTGACAGATTTCTTTGCCCCTTAGACCTCTTAGTTGTGTCTCAATGAATGGATCATCAAAAGTCAATAACCCTGTGGCTAAGGGGAAAAGGATTGGCTAGTGTCCGGAAACATAACAGAACGTGGGAGAGAAGGGGTGCATATGGCTTTCCCATTTTCCAATCTACCTGCTTGATGTCCGGTTGCCCATGCAAAAGAGAAAATGCTAAGAAAACTAAATATGGTTATTCTTGCAAAATTAGATGCCAAGTTCCCAGGTCCTGGGGATTACAAGATGATCTGAGGTGATTTAATTGATGATTTTCAGTTCTAGCAATTTCCATTTTAACATCTGACTTTGAGCTTAATCTCAATGTAAAATGCAACTCTGCTCTGAATCAATGGGTGCCTGGTATGAGCAGCAAGGGACTGGAGTCCGATAGTCTGGGATTTGATTCCGAGCTCTTCAAATGCCAGGCTTGTGCTCCATAATACCCTCCTCATTTTATAAATGCAGGTCAGGCTATTGTAAGGATTAAATAGAATTCGTGTATCTATGTGTGCAACTTCTGGCATGTTATCCAACACTTACTAAAGTGTAGAAATGGCAAAAATATTGGTACAGCAACTAGATCTGTTGAGAGGACTGGGCTAATGCCTGTTCAGAGCATTGTGAATCTACATTTCTTTGCACTTCTATCTCCTTAGCCTCCCTAATCTCGTTCCTTTAATTGGTATGTCCTGCAGTTCTGAGCTCAAAAGCTGTGATTTAGCAAGAATGGAAAACAAAACAGTACCCTTTCCCCCAAGCAAGGAACTCTTAGGATTTCTGCTCTAAGAGGCTCTGAAGGTCATTATCGAGTACAGAGAGAGAGAGAAAACAGGGGAATCATGTTGAATATCTTCTAAATGTGTTTAAATTGTGATGAGGAAATTTTAGTTTTCAGGAAATATGAAGTGTGTTATGGAAAGGAAAGACAAACATTTAAATTAAAACGTTTATTTTTAGAAATTATACTATTGAGTCTTAAATCTTCATTGAAGGAACCAGGTCAGCAATGTAATAACACATTTTTAAAATATTGATATTAAGTAATTTTCTAGGTGCTGCTGGAAACGTATTAAAGATGGAATTACCAATTATATAACACATCAGTGGTCTTGGAAGGTTAGAATGCCCTTGGAACTTGCTGAGATTAATACTGATTGGTAATTGGAGAGAAATTCCATACAGTCAGATTAATAGTTCACATTACATCTGTCATATGAGTATAACCACAAGTATTATGGTTCAGAAATTCATCTGATGTAACTTTCATGTCATTTTTCTCAGAAAAAAATCCAGTTATGGGCAATGACAGTTTTCCTTACCTTAAAAATTGTTCAAATTGCTACTGTATTTGTTAATACTTTAGGTGTCTAAACCGTTATAAGTGGAAATAAATAATAAAGGTATTGAGTGAACAAAACAAACTGGTATTTAATATATTTTAAATTGTTCAATTGCTAGCAATGTTTATGAGGAAAATACTTTAACACATAAAAACATTATTAGTGGGATATATTATTTTATATTTTATCTGTCAAATTTGAGAAATTATAGAAATTCTAATTTGAGAACACCTAAAATATTGTCACATTTGAAACAAAGAAAGATGGAAAATGTCTACCAGATAGTTTAGTTTCTAATATTGATGCCATAGCAAAATTTTGGAAAACTCTATAGTGCCCTCATATATTGACTGAATGACAAAAATTATGTAATTAGTGTAAATATCCATATCATCTTTTAATAACTATTTTAGCTTCTATAGATCTGTACATTTATCTTCAGCTACTTTATATCACCGACCCCCATTTATGTGTTTACAATTTTTGTTGTAAAAGATCCTTTGCTTTTATATCTCTTCCTAAGATAACATGTGTCACATTTTTAAATGAATGATTCACTTAGGGATTTGTTGACTAAATTTTACTTTGTGTGCTGTATTCACTCATCCAATAAATATTTGCAGTTGTTGATACGCACAGGTTATTTTCCTCCCAAGGAAGAGGAGTCTGGCTTAGTAAAGGTGGGACCCTTATAGTCTTCTCATAAGTTAGTCGTAGTTTGTTGGGTAGATATGCATGACATTATCCCAAGCAGAAAGGTTGGTATGCACAAAGGCCAGAAACAGGAAACATCATGACACTTTCACAGGTCACTGAATGGCTTCATTTGGCCAGGATTTGATCCATTCACCAAGACTGATGAGGCCTATATGCCTTTCCCTGTTTTACACTATGTGGGGAGTTTGATCATGGCTCCCCTTAGATATTCAGACTGGAGAGAGTTCAGCCTTCCTGTCTTCACTACTTATAAAGTGTCTTGATATTTTTGGTTGCCTTATCAGTATGTACAGTTGACTCATGATTAAAATAATGAGCCCATTTTAGGGTGTGACAATTCATTAAAAAAATATATATTTTTATCCTATATTATGTTTTTGTGTGGTTTCATTATGGAGGACATCATGCCTGAACAGAGCATCTCTCGTCATCTCCATTCCTTATTCAATCTAATTTTCTGACTTCTGCTAGAAGTTTTACAAATGAATAGTTGCACAGCATTTGAAGGGAGGTGAAAGAGTCTCATGTTTTCTTCTTTTAATTGCTGCATCTGAGAACAATCTCTCAACATAAAGAAACTATCTTGGATATTCACCAGTCACTTGAACTTCTTAATTATCCAGCAAAGGAAATCAATTAGGAGAGACCTCATGAGTAGAAAAGGATGAATTATTACATGTTTATCAATAGTAATAAGTCAAACTCAATACTGAGACCTACGTATTTTTCTGAATAAAGCAGAAGCAGGGTGAAACTTCAACTTTCATAATGAATACCTCTGGTATGAGTCTAATAAAGGATTGTTAAATTAAAAAATAAAACACAAGAGTTACAACCAGAATAGCTTTTACCACAAAGTGAGTGGGAGAGGATGAATTAGCACATGGCCCGAGAGGTGAGAAGGCTGAGAAACAAAGTAGATAAAGACCTAGTTTTGCTCAAAATAAATATTGCATCCTGTGTGGTTACCAAAACAACCAAACAAAAAAACCCAACAAAAAACCAAAAGACCAATACTAAACCAAGCAACATAGCCATTTCCCAAAGATAGCCATATCAAAAGAGAAACTAAAATGAGTAAATCACAAAAAAAGAATCAGTGTGAGGAGGTAATGCATCCCAACCAGGACTGAATCACCAGCCGCTGGTGGTCAGTTCTGTTCCCCTGATGCTGGCACCACCGAGTATCTGGTGTCTATCGATATGTGTATTGATATGACCGAGGGGACATTAAGTAGTTTCTGATGTTGAAAATTTGTATGTTGCATCAATTTATGTTGCCTTCATACTTCCTCCTTTAAAGACAGTCTTTGCTTTTGTGTTCCGATTGTATTTGGCTTTTGGTGTATTTTCTATAGCAAACTTCAAGCACCTTAATGAAGGGGAAAAAAATATTATCCAGAATGTTGCAATGTTCAGTTTACAGAACATTGTGTGGAAGTAAATTTCATACATCCATCGAAAAGTGTCATATTATAGCAAATATGGATTCTTCAGGTCATTTAGCCTCTGGCCCTCTCTTAGTCCTCAGCGGGCTTCTGTGTTAATTAAGAAGTCTCAGAAGAATTGTGGACTCGTGCTGGTATTAAATAAAATCTTTCAGACACCTTTTATTATTCCCCCTGATGGAAGTCTTACTACCATGCTGAATCACTCAAACATTTATTCTCCCTCTTCCTTGCTTTTTATTTTGTCCATGATACTAGTAAACATTTAAGGGTCCAGCCTACTGCTCACATAAGCTGAGATACTGCTGCGCTTACATCTGGAGATACATTTTAGTCACAGTTGCTCTGGGGTCTACTCAGGATTACACTTGCAGCCATCCATAAGTGTCATATACATAATCGAGTTACGTTTTTTAACATTACAACAGTTTACTATAAAATTTAAATATCCAAATATGTATCTAGCTAGACAAACTTAATTAACTTAATTAACCAAGAGTCAAGGCTGGGTTTCTCAGTCCATCTCTTATTACTTAGTTGATGTGGGCCAACAGAGTCCTTAATATTTATTGTGTAGTTAAGATGTTCTGGGGACTGTTGTAATCATGTTACGTTAAATCATTCATTAATAATAAATTAATAGCAATGGCAGCCCTTTGTGATAGGTAGTTATCATCACTATTTTAAACATGGTAGAATTGAGATGCAGAGCTGCGAAGTAATTTGCCAGAGATCTGATCACCAGCAAGCAGGGGCTATTTGTTTCAAACCTGAAGTCCTTGTTCTTAACCATTCTTGTGCTGATTCCTTTGAGCTTCAGTAGTTTCAATTATAAAATAGAGAAAATTCTTTCTTCACAGGGCGGTTGCAAAGATCATATCTCCTAATCTCTAAACCCATTTCAAAAGAAGCCTCCCCTTTGCCCAGAGATTACAAAAAGGTGTGCTTTCCCACAGGCTGAAGGGCCCCCAGATGGAGGACACAGATTGCTCAGCAGAATGAGGGCTGGCTTTCACCAACCACTTATCCCTTGCCTAGCAAACTCATCTCTGTGCCCAAAGGGCAGGACTCATAGTGGCTGTAGACACATCATTCCTGTTGTAATGCTTACCAACAACTCCCTATTCCTCAGAAGCTAAAATAAGACATTTTCATGATGGAGAATCATCTTCATTATATGGTCCCTGGCTACTTCCCTCCCTTGCTGAATTTTCTTGATTGTTTTTCACTCAATTCATACTGGATCACTTGTGATGGTTGGATTTGCCCTACCTTCCTTTCTGTGATGTTTGGGAGGTCCGCCTCTTCTGTCTAGGAAGACCACCCCCAACTATTTTGCCTAACCAACTCCAGCTGCTTCACCAAGTGTTAGATCATCATTTCCAAAGCCTTCTTTGACATCCTGATGCCACCCAAAGCAGTCTTCTTTCATATTTCCCTAACACATTAGTCTTGTCTTTGTTAGAACACATCTCATGCTATTTTGTATATATTTTTGTATCTGTTTCCTCTTTCAATTTCTGAATTTTTTAGCAGGAGATCTTTTGGTTCATCCCCATATCCTCAGCAGAGCTTGCTGCACTTAGTAGGTACTTGATAAATGCTTGTTTGGTTGATTTAAATAAAATCCTGTAGCTAACTATAAAAATTTCATAATTCCTTCTCAAAATGAAAATAATAATGGAAAAAGCAATTGATAAATAAAAGTAAGAAGGTAAGTGCTATTAGGTTTTACGTACTCTGCTTTATTCAATACAGTGTGTTATACTTAGTTCTATGCATCATTGATGGGAATATTGCATTTTTTTTCTAGCCATCCTGCTTCACTCTACTTATCTGAGGGATATTTTCTCAGTAATTGGGACTGTAATAATTTAACTTTCTGTCATTTATAGGATGCTTAGAATTTTGATTCACAATAGGAACAGCTCCATATAATGGAACAAACTGACAGAATTGAATTGGAGCTTTCAATTCTGACTTGATTTGATTGCCCAGGGTAGAGAAAGAAAGGTAATACGGGACACAGAAAAGTATATCATGACAATGACACTTAATAACTTGCCCAAAGATTAAGGTTTCTTTGAATGTTATCTACATTTTTCATGTAGCAGGATGAATAAAAATCCTCCAGAATAAAATTATCTGAGACAAATGTAATATTTCCCCCCTTTTTCCAATAAAGAAAGAACTTTTGGCACTTATTGTATGCTTCTTTGTAGAGTAGTTATATCTTAGTTTTATTCATAGATTTTTCTTCTACTACACAGCCCTTGTGTAAGAAAAGACCCATCTACCGTTCATTTCACTTATTATTTGCACCTAAGGTTGTATTTTCTTCTAAAAGAAATCTGCTCAATATAATAACAAAAAACCAATGCATAAGTCGAGTCGTGTGTATTACATAATATCCATGAAAATACAATAAACGATTTGCAAAACTTTACAGGGACAATATTCCTAATGACCTAATAATGATTTAAACATAGGAGAGTAGTCATCAAAATTATTAAATTCATCTTCAGTCTTCAGTTCTGCACCTTTTTGTCTTCAAAGATGGAGGTTTGAAAATTCAACCTCTCATTATATTATGCTTAAGTTAATAGGATTTCTTTAGTTTGGAAAGTTTCTCCAACCTGCTTGGTGCTTTGGACAATGAATGTGTTGAAGGCAAATTTACCTCATAATATCAAAGGAAAAGACAGGGCAACCAATTTAAGGAGAATCTTATCAAAAACTTGTCTTTCTACGAAGCTGAATATAAAGTTTCTAGAACGTAGTTAATGTGTCATAGGAGAATGTGCTTGATTTTATTTAACTACCTCATGTAACTTGAACTTTAGTTAATTTTTAATGGTTCTATGCTCAGCAGAGCAACGTCATAATAATTTTAGCTGCAATTGTCAGTAGAAATCATTAGTATTGACTAGTCAGCATAGTAGGGTAATTGTAATTATATTAATATTCTGTGAATACAAGAAAGTAGACACAATATGACTTTTTTGAAGAAGACACTGAATACTTTGAAAGTTTTTGTAAATATCATCTTGGCAGTACCAAATATGAAAATAATCAATTAAAAAGAGGAAATATGGCTGAAGTTTTCATTTCAGTTAAAAAATTTTTATAGTTTATCAGTGACAAGATGAACAATGTGATGTGACCAACCTATATTTTAAAAGTGCTTTCATGCACAGAGGTTAAATCTCATAATATATATTAAAAAAATCAAAACCAGACATTTAACAGTGACAAGTTTTTATCTCACTACATGTGAATATTGTGTCAGATTTGGTTAATTTGTCTTACATCTATTCTAATCTTACCATCTCTATACTTTAACTGGCCTGGTTAGACCAATAATATTTAATGTGATTATTGATGTGGTTAGATTAAATTATACCTCTTTGCTAGCTGCTTTCTAATTTTTTCATTTGTTCTCTATTCCTTTTTTAACTCCTTTATTTTGCCTTCCTTTGTCCGAATCGAGTTGTTTTTTTTTTTTTAAACAATGCTGGGCTAATCTTCTTGGTTGACTAATTTTAATACTTCTTTTTAAAAGTCTACTTTAGTGGTTACCCTCAGTTTACAATATACATTTTAAATAATCTGATTCTAAATTCAAATGATATTATACACCTTCACATGTAGTGTGTAGTGTTAAGAGTCTTATAGTGGTAAATTCCTAATTCCTCTCTCTCCCCCTGTGCCACTTTTGTCATATATTTCAGTTTTACATATACTATGAGAACAAAATACTTTGATACCAATTTGCTTTAAAGATCACTTATTTTTTTAGAGCGATAAAAATAAGAAAATATATTTCACCTTTATTTATTTGCTTTTGGTGCTCTATTTCTTTGAATAGGTCAAATTTTCCGAAGATGTCATTTCTGCTTCTTGAAGAATATCCTTTAACATTTCTTATAGAGTAGATCTCCTGACAATTAATTATCTCAGTTTTGTTTGTCTGTGAGATTCTTTATTTGTCCTTCACTTTTTTTTAACATCTTTATTGGAGTATAATTTCTTTACAATGGCGTGTTAGTTTCTGCTTTATAACAGAGTGAATCAGCTATACATAAACATATACATATATCCCCATATCTCTTCCCTCTTGCATCTCCCGCACACCCTCCCTATCCCACCCTCTAGGTGGTCACAAAACACCAAGCTGATCTCCCTGTGCTATGTGGCTGCTTCCCACTAGCTATCTATTTTACATTTGGTAGTATATGTAAGTCCACGCCACCCTCTCATTTTGTCCCGGGGGAAGGGTAAGTGTAAGCTGTCCTTCACTTTTGAAGTATATTTTCAAGGTGTATGTAAAATTCTAGGTTGACTACTTTTTTGTTTGTTTGTTTGTTTTTAGCACTTTAAAAGACATATTCCTTAGACTTCTTGTTTGTATGGTTGCTGACAAGAAATCTTCTCTAATTATTATTTTTACTCCTCTGTAGGTAAAGTGATATTTTCCTCTGGCCACATTCAAGATTTTCTCGTCTTCGCATTTCAGCGGGTTGAACACCCAGGTAGGTTTACCTTTTTCATTTTGATTTGTTCTGTTTGGTATTTATCAAGTTTGGTGTTCTCTGTGACCCTTGGGTCTCTGATATGATGTGTATCAATAATTTGTAAAATTCCCAGTTATTATTTTGTCCAGTGTGTATTTTATGTTGTGCACATTTTCTTCTCCTTCTGAGACTCCAATTACAAATATGTTAGACTGTTTGCTATTGTTCCACAGCACTTGAATCCTCCAAAGTTTTTTTTTTTTTTTTGGCTTTCTGTGATGTTGTCTCACAGCCCTTGAATTCTCTGCACTTTTTATTTCTTTCTGTTTTTCTTTCTAAATTTCCACCGAGGTCATTCCTATTTACCTATCTTCCAGCTCACTGATTATTTCCTGGTCTGTGTTAAGTTTAATCAGGCGCAAGTTGAAAGAGTTCTTCATGTCTGTTTATTTGTTTCCTATTATGATACTTTTATTTGATTCTGTCTTATCATTTCTATTTCTTTACTGAAATTACCTGACTGACCTTGTACATTTTCTACCTTTCTCATTAGAACTTTTAACCTATTATTATATTTCTTTTTAATTATTTGTTTGATGGTTTCAATTATCTGTGTCATATCTGGGTGTGGATGATTGCTTTGTACCTTCAGACTGTGCTTTTTCTTACCTTGTTTATTATGTCCTAAATATTGTTGTTGAAAGCTGGATATGCTTCCTATGATTGCAGATAATAAGTTTTCTTTTTGCTTTTGCTTTTTTTTCTTTTTTTTTCTTTTTGCGGTATGCGGGCCTCTCACTGTTGTGGCCTCTCCCGTTGCGGAGCACAGGCTCCGGATGCGCAGGCCCAGCGGCCATGGCTCACGGGCCCAGCCGCTCCGCGGCATATGGGATCCTCCCAGACCGGGGCACGAACCCGTATCCCCTGCATCGACAGGCGGACTCTTAACCACTGCGCCACCAGGGAGGCCCATGCTTTTGCTTTTTTGATGAGTGAATTGGAGCATACAGTTCCTTGTCTAGGGCTTTAGTGTCCATTGTGTGTAACTTTAGCCATAATGGCGGCAGTTTTGATGGTGGTAACTACTTGGTCTCTCTGATCAGCTTTCCATCTTCCTTTTGCATTACTCCCACAGAATTTGCCTCTTGCAGCATTCTTAAATCTGTTCCAATTTACTTTTAACCAGTGCTTGCTAGTGTGGTGACAGAGGGCAAGGTGTGGTATGCATTTTCTGATCAAGTGTCAGTCTTAAACAGGTGTTGCAAACGTGTGTCATGGGGGTATGCCTCTTTTAATAAGTGTTCCTGCTTCCTTGGGGAAGTGACCAAACTAGCTCTTGGTTCAGTCCTCCATGTCAAACAAGATCAGAAATGTATTAAGTTCCTCATGGAATGTCCAACCTAGCAGATACTTCTGCCCTTCCCTAGGGCTGGAGTTTTTGTGTGCTCATTTGTTCACTTCTCCCAATCAGTTTCTACCATCGGGCTACAGGGATCTGTTGTCATTGTTGTTGTTGTCATTGTTGTTGTTGTTGTTGTTCTTCTTCTTCTTCTTCTTCTTCCTCTTCCTCTTCATCTTCCTGCTGAAGATTAAGGCGTTTTTCTCATAGGGGAGTTAGAAGGATGGGTTTGTGTGGATTTCAGCTTTAGCTGCAGTGTTCTCAGGGTTGTCTTCAGCTATGCATACCTGCTGGGGTTCTTGGAAGAAAAACTTGCAGAAAGGTGTAAGACTCCCATGTTATGGCCCCAGGTACTTTAATTCTCCTACTCCACAGTTGTCTTTAGTAATCTGTCAAAAATGTCTAGCTGAATCCTCTTACCAGCTTATATGACATTAAGGGGCATCTTAAGGGTGTCTGTCCCTCAGTAAGCAAAGTCTCTACCCCTCTTTTTGTCCTGTGTTGTCTGCTCTCTCTTCAGATACCAAATTGGATGTTCACTCTGCAACTTCAGTTCTCTGACCTCCCTAGGGAACTCTCGAATTTGTAGTTTGTCCACATTTTTTCATATTTTAAGGTTGAGAGTGAGCTCTGCTCTACTTTTCTGAGATAAAACCAGCAGTTCTTGCCTAATGTCTTCTTCCTTTTGCTGTGAGATCAGTTAAAATTGATGATCCATATTTAATAAGCAGGCATTTGTATGTATGTTTTCAAAAATAGAATTTATTATATGACATAATGTTTTCTTTAGGAAGTGCTCCAATAATCTTATTAGCTAGAACATTTATAATTTCCCATAACAACTGTGATGTCCCATTAATTTATACACAAATGTTTTTATAAATAAGAAATTGATTCACTGACATGTCTTCTCTGTTCACATTACTTTATACACAGCTAATAGTCAAATTTGTGTTCCAAATTCTGTTCCCATGTAGGTCGCTATTGTTTGTATTCTTAGTATTATTCCTGGCATTACTTTGTCTCCATCTAAATTTTTATTTCTTTTGTTGCCTTATTTTTGTCTCATTCTATTTTCTTATCCTACATAATTTCTCATGAGCCATCTGAAAATTTTTCTAAAATATCACCAGGATTAAATATAAAAAAGACAAATCTTATAAAAGAAATAATAAATGGAAGAAAGAAGAGAAAGGAGCAGGCATAAAAAAGATAGCATATAAGTATGTTGTGGGAAATAAAATGATTGATTTCAGTAAAGGATGTCAACATAAATTGCACATTCTGGCAAAAACGTGAGAAAGTCTAAAACACTTAGAAGGGGCAAAAAAATCATAAAAATACTAAAAAGAATGTGCACTTTTCTTGGTGACTTAAATGTAAAAATCATTATTTGTTATCTTTAATAAATTAGTTTTAAGTCCCAGTCTTCTGTCAATAATGGAATAGCAAAGCATGAAAATGTCATATTTAAAAGACTTTGAGACCAAGACTAATGCAATACTGGGTTTAATAGAAAATAGTGTTAGGAATTTGTGGGAAAACAGACTGGGAGTCAGAGGATCTTTGTTCCTATTCTTTACCTGTCAGTAGCAGTATGACCTTGGTCAAGTTACTTAATCTGTCTGAGCTTTGTTTTCTTCCTCTACAAAATGACAGATTTATATCTGATTATCTCTGAGATTTAAAAATCTATACCTATGACTTTAAAGGTAGGTTAGGGCAAGCTGTGATGGGCATTTAATGCCAAAGATAAGGATTTTGGACTTGATCTTCTAGTAAATGGAAACTCTTTGAAGGTGTCTGAACAAGAGGTTATCCATAGCATTGGAAGAAGGCATTAGCTTGGAAAGAGAGTGGTTAGCATATGGGTGAAGTGGAGAATGTTGGCTTGGACTAATGGATGATGCAGCGGTGTGGTGTGTTTGTGGTATGGTGTTGCAGAGAGCACATAATGGAGCACCAATGCAGGACTCAAGTCTTTGTACTACATTAGAGCTAATACAAGATGAGCGCACATAATGGAGCACCAATGCAGGACTCAAGTCTTTGTGCTACATCAGAGCTAATACAAGATGAAATGAGAAGAGTAATGATTTAGGAGAAGGATTAGGATAGCCAACACTCCATGTGTCTTAGGGATTCAAGAATTTGTCTCAATGCACCCTTTCCCTTTCAATATGCACTTTTCCTTTGTTCCTGCTTATAGCTTTACAATGTTTTTATAATTAAATACTAGAAGTGTTCTGTTCAATTAATACAATGAAACACTTAATTTTAGGTTTCTAGAGTGATCTTAGTCTTGAGTTGTCTACCTTTCACTGTCAATGAGACATCACATGGGAATTCTGGTATTTGGGAGGAATAGTCAAGACTGTTTTCCAAACTGTCCCTCATCCCCACAACTGTATTGTATCTCCCCATAGCAACATTCACATGTGACAGATCATACCATCCAAAATTATTCCTTATTGATGGATGAGATAGCCCAGACTTTATGAGGCTTATAAACATAACCCCTGGTTTACTAAAGACAAACAAATCTGGTTGATACCTGCTGTTAATAGCACCCAACTTTAACTTTCATAAGTGGTCATAATTCTATGCACACCTTATTTTGGAGCTATTCAGTACTAGCTAGACATAACTGTATATTTTTCTCTTCTTCAGATTCACAGATTCCTGACACTCCATTGTAAGTACTCTATGATTGAGAACTGCTAGTCTAGGGTTATGCAAACTCTCTTTAGGATACTCTAAGGCATATAAGAAAATAATACATGTCACACATCAAACTCTCACTTCATTCCTGTCTCCCCAGCACACACAAAGAATTAGAAAACTTGAGTTTTCCCAGATGAGTAATATCAGATACAGGGTGTGATTGGCAGAACAATGACCTCTCAAAGATATCCATGTTTGTCCCCAGAAATTGTGAATACATTATGTTACAGGGAAATTAATCTATTGCTAATAGAGTGACCTTGAGAGGAGGAGATGACCTTCATATGGGGATTATCCATGTCGACCCAATATATTCACAAAGGTCTTTATAAATGAAAGAGGGAGGAGAGACAGGTCAGAGTGATGCAACATAAGAATTTGATGTGATGTTGACAGCTGTGAAGTGGACGAAGAGAGCTATAGCCAAGGAAAGTGGTTGGCTCTAGAAATTGGAAAAGTGTAAGGCAATCGGATTCCTCCCTACAGACTGCAGAAGGGACTACAGTCCTGCTGACACCTTGACTGAATCCTAGTTAAATCCATTTCAGACATCTGACCTCCAGAATTATGAAATAATACATTTCTGTTGTTTTAAGCCACTAAGTTTGTGGCAATTGGTTACAACAGCAATAGAAAACAAATACATAGGGATATGTAAAATTCATCAGAATTTTAAATAGTGCAAATGATATTATCATTTATGTTGTTCAGTACATTTTATATTAAAAAAAAAGATTCAAAGCAAGCTACTCCTTAAGTTAAAGATCAGGCAGAAGCTTCCTCCTTTAATGAGTTAGTTTGCTTTCCATTGGTAAAGAGTAAGATATATATATATATATGTGTGTGTGTGTGTGTGTGTGTGTGTGTGTGTGTTTTCTCCTATTTTCCTTGCAATCTAGGAGAACAAGGTTTAAGTTTTATGGTTAACTATTATGACATTCTGTAAATATCTTCCTATGGACTTTCTTTTCCCAAGTTTTATGTTAAGGATTAATCTTTTACTCTGGGTAATAGTTTTGATAATATCATCTTTGAAGACATTTGTAAAGAGAAAAGATAAGAATAAATTAAAAATAATAATAATAAATAAAATATAGCTTTATTCTAACTGATTAGGTATAAATAATCAATTTCTACATAATCGAGAACCAGAAATGTGAGTCTTGCCCAATACACAAATTTAGAGTTGGTCATATATTTACATTAACATAACAAAAAATTGAAGAAAATTTTAAAAATGAATGAGGTAATAAATATTTTCTAATTTTATTATTCTTTGTCTATTCTTATTGATGGGGTCATTATGTTAAATTAGGGGTCAGATAAAACTAGTTCAACCATAACTGCTGGTTAAATTAATCAGTCACAGTTTATTATTTTACCTCTGAAGTTTACTTAGAATTGTACTCTGATAGAAAGAAAATATAAGCAACTGCTCTGAATCCCTTCTATCTAAGAATTGTTACATGTAGTATGGAACTGGTTACTAAAATGTATAAATATTTAGAATTTTTTCTTAAAATCTCATGGAATTACTTTCATTTTAAAAATAATAGCTATATATCATTTTACATTACATATAACTTAGCTCCAAAGAATTATATTTCCTTTTAATCACATGAGGGTGCTTGATCAAGGTGCTATCATACAGACAGCAAGTGCAATAGAATTCAGAGAATAGAAAGGTCAAGTTGGCCTGGGGTCTTGGTAAGTGCTTTCTAGAAGAGTAGATATGTGAATTACATTTTTTCTTGGATAAGTACACTATTAAGAAGTGTGACTTCTCCATGTAAGCAAATGGGTCATTTGTGGGACCAGATTAGAACTTTGATTTTACATTGGAGAATATTAATGGATAAGAACAAATAAAGACCCAAAGTTTGTACTGAAATAATCCTCAAAAAGTTCATCCTCTTTGTGAATGAAATTATTTAACTGCTATCTTCTTAGGCTTTGTTCATTATTTGTCTTTCTTTACTAAAAACTGAAAATAAAGAACTACTGGAAAATCTTGTTACTACCTTGAGCCATTCAGGGAAATACACATGAATGTGTGTGTGTGTGTGCATGTGTGTGTATTTAAACTTGTAACTTCTAAGAGAAGAAAGAGTGTAAGCATAGTAATAACCCCATGGACTAAGCTACTACTGAATCCAGCTTCATTCTACCTGTTAGGTGTGTTGAAATAAATCTTGGTAATTACAACTGAACATAAAGAGTAAATTACATTAGACACATTTTAAAAAATATTGCTGAGTACCTGTTGTGTTAATTAATTGAGTTCAATACCAGAAGAAAAAATATGCTTGTTCATTTGTAAAGAAGCAGTATGACATTGGGTATTAAATATTTTCAAGTATAAACCTTTGCATGCATTTATTCATTCATTCTTCATATTTATACATATATATAATCACCTATTTCTTAATAAACAAAAGAATGTTGTGCATATTTGCATGTCTTAATTGTGTATGTGTCAAATCATAGAGAGTACATTATTTATTTAGTTCCAGAGCACAGCAAAATCACTTGGCATATCGTAGGTGCTTAATAAATATTTTGCATACAGATCTGGATTACTGTAATCCACTATCTCATAATACTATTGCTTTAACTATTTAAAGCAGCTAATATGTCTAACCTCCACTTACAGGATAATCATCTCAGTTCTTTCCACTTGTCATATGGGAAGGTTTTTGTCAATCTCCTCCTACCTGTTTCATTCTAATCTTCAAATTCTCAAAGACTTTTAAGAAACTGGATTCCTTGCTATGGAAGGACACTGAAAAAAAAATTAGAAATCCTCCTAGGCTATTTCGAATAGGATGCATATTAGCTAAATAACCAAGACTTGGGATTTTAGAATGGACTGAAAAATCATAAGGTCACATTAAGTAGCATGGAAAATTATCAGGGTTTCAAATACGTTTTAGATCCTCATATATAATGTATCCTCAGTACATTGATTATTCTACTATTTCAGCTAGATTCATCTATTTCACTGGTTTTCGACTGGGTGATGCTTTGCATCCCAGCTGGCATTTGGCAAGGTTCAGAGAATTTTTGATTGTCCCAACCAAGGGTGAAGGATGCTACTGTCATTTAGTGGGTAGAAGCCAGGGATGCTGCTAAGTATCTCAGACCATTTTTGTAAATGTCAGATTTAAGTACATTTCATTTAGTAAATGAAAGATTTAAGAGAAACTCTTCAAATAAATTTATTATACCACTCAATTTCCACAGTAATACTAAACGTGAAACTAAGTGCTGGAACTCACCCCATATTGCAACTTTCTTAACTTCTGTAGTTCCATTAACACTCTTGAGATGTCAAATGTAAAAATCAGTGTCACTAGCATATCAGAATGGCTAGCTTTCTGTATTTTTAAGCAGATGCTCCTTGAATATTGGCAAGTGTGGGGTATGGTCTCACCTTTTGTTTACAGGGGGGTCATTTGAGATTCCAACAGACTCTATAGTTCTCCATGGGCCAGCTAGTGAGCTTCACAAAGTATTGAAAAGGAAGTTATTTAGGCATCCATAAAATTAGGTTCATTTCATGTTTTCTGATTGTATGATCTTTCTAATGTATAGATGAAATTCAGTTACATAACATCATAATGTATTGTTTATATAAGCTCTTTGTTATAATGTTTTTGTACACCAGAAGGGACTAATAAAAATAATAACAATGATAATAAATCTATTAGGTAAAACCAGAGCATTATTCATTTATCAGTCTATAAGGCAAATTTTGGCTTTCTTTTGTTTTTCTTTGTAATATGTCCTTGTTATTTTCCTGATCACCTCTACCATCTGAAAGCATTTCATGGCATTTTTCATGTATGTAATACAATACAGTTTGAAGGGAACTGAAATATTATATGCTTCTACACTTAAGAAGGTGAAAGGTAGGATGAAGAACTCGATTTCTTTGTCTAGATCATTTTGTTGTAGGTGTTAATTTGCCACAGAATTTCTCAATTACTGTTCAGAACCCAAGCATGGTACTCTCTTATTGGGTAAGTATTTAGGAAGAGGTTTAAAGAAAATGCATCACTGGTAAACGTTTACTCAGTGTTTCGTGTTTGATCTTTTTGGTACAATCTTCCTACTAAAGCTGGAATCTATTTTCAGTGACTGCATATGAATGCGACACACGTTCTGCGGCCTAACATATGCCATCTGTAAAAGCATTTACTTTAAATTAGTGGAAAAAGTAATCAAAAGGGCTTTGTACTTAATGCAAAACTTTTGGTGACTATTAAATGCTCATTAGAGGGTGTTTTTGCTGTATGACTGTCAAAATCAGCAGGACGCTTATGTTAGATTTCCTGAGTGGGTCAAGATTGAATATGATTTTACAACCTAAATAACATAAATGAATGCAGGTTATTTCAGCATCTCCAGATGTTTTTTAAACTCTTTGCCCCTAAGCCCAAAACTTAGTGCCATTTTGAATTCTGCAATGGTATTTTATTGATGATTTTAAAAATTAAATATCTGATATCTTTAGATAAGTAGGCTACTTTTTCATACTTCCACCATTTATAGATGAAAACACAGTACTATCTCTAATGCGAAATATTACTCCAGCCCATCCTTTATGGAAATATATCCTCAGGGAATCAGATAATATTAAATCAGTTTAACTATGCACTTATTACAATAGCTAATTATTTACAATTTTAATTATGTTATGATGGCTTATTTGGTAGATTGTGTATGTGTCACAACTTGATTGAATCTCTGGAAATATGTCCTTATTATCACTTTCCTTTTAATTAAACATTCAATAGCTGTCTTGTTTAATCTAGAGAGATGTAGCTATTATTCTCAGTATTATTATTTATGTAGTACCATACATAAGAATGGTACTGTATAATGAGAATAAATGATTAAACCAAATCACAGTCATCACACTGAGAAAATTAAATATCAGATCTATTAACTAAAGTCTGTAGGTGCTCTGATTGTAAAAGATGATTTTGAAGACCCCACCTACTTCATAGAGATGGAAAGAAGAAACCCAAGAGTTCATGAGGTCATACTCAACTTGGCTGCAGGGAGAATAGTGCTTGGAGTAGTTAGACCAGCACTCATGGTCAAGTACAGAAAAGCAGAGTAATAATAATAAAAAAAAAGCTGGAGCAATAAAAGCCTGCCAGTTTATAAAAAATAGTATAAGATCTGCATAATGTCATTTTCTTTGTAAAATGTTTGAAAATTGACAAATTAATCTGCTTCTTTACTCTACTTTTGAAAATCTTTACCATAGGGGTTAATTGAATTACTCTCTGTATTGTCTAGAATCAAAGCGATTTTTCTGTTTCATAAAACTCTAATTACTCATCAGCTTTGTCTCTGGAGGCTTTATATATCATATAGTCTAAGAGGAAGAGGGGAAAATCATCCTGATTTTGTTCCCATGGCAAAAATCTCTTTTCTCTTGGTCAGTCTAAAAAGGCTCTCACTCAAACTAGCAATCTACTTTTCTAACATAGATTTACAACATAAAAATAAATAATAATCCTCATCTGAACTGGAGTCTTTTATAAATAGCTTATGAAGGTCAAATTATTTTTGTGGGGAAGTGGCTATAGGAACAGCAGTTGGAAAGCATACTGAAGTTTTTGTACCAGTATTTGCTGGAGGGGTTGATTCTTTCCATGTAATTAACCTGAAGAATGAGAGCATGCAGCTAAATCCTATTTACAATGGGATGAAAAGTATCCTGGCCCTATTAATAACGATCATCTGTTGGAAATGGAATTAGATTTCTCATCAGTCAATTATGTATTAATTATAGATGCTTTTTTCAAATGTCTGTTCAATAAAAGCTTCATTGTTTGGGTACAACAGCTCAAAAAAAAAGAGTATTCTTCATCCTAATCCCCTCACAATCTATTGGGAAAGATATGTAAGTACATAAGGTGATAATGAAGTGATAGATTTGATTGAGTACTCTGATATAGGTGGGAGCAAAGCTAAAAAAAAGGTGCTTAAAGAGGGTGGGAGGGAGGCTCAAGAGGGAGGGGATATGGGGACATATGTATGCATATGGCTGATTCACTTTGTTGTGCAGCAGAAACTAACATACTATTGTGAAACAATTATACTCCAATAAGGATGTATTAAAAAAATATATAAGAAATACTGTAGGAAAAGGCAACAGGTGAACTGATTCTTGAAGCAAGAGAGTACTAAAGCAAGTCATAAGTCTGGAGATAAAAAGATGAGATGCTTTCTTCTTGGCAAAAGGAGAAGTACACATAAAGTCATGCAGGTGAGATTTTCTGCTTACAATAGGGCCTCTATATTCAAATGAAATCAATCAATTTCTATGCCTGTTTTTCTGCGTGATAAACAAATTAATCATAAATCAGCCAATGTGATAAGTTTCTGCCATATTAATCCCTGAGGCGGTGAGTGTGGCAGAAATAAAATCAAATGATCTCAAACTCACTCTGTGGAACTTGTTGTAGTATATCTGAGCAAAACTTTCTCAGTTGACTCATATTTAGCAAAGAAGAAAATTTTATTAAATGGAGAGAGAAAAGAGGCCAATGTGTACCTTTGTTTCTGACACTATAAACAACTTTTACAAACTTGGGAAATGAGCAGAAGGGAGAAAACAAAAATATTTTCAAATTAACATACGATTACAAATACTTCCATCAAGATGTAATTGTGTTTTAGGGATCCTTGATCTTAGGAGATAACCACTACGAAATGGTAATAAAAATGAGTTTCTTGAAATATATTTAAAACAACAAAGTTAAGAAACCATCTTCAGTAAGGTGATTTCTTTCTGTGGAAAATAACAAGGCTTAGGAATTCCCATAACTGTATTTTTGATAGCTCATGGATAACTTAGCATTTTAAGATTCATACTTTCTTAGTTCTGTCTCCCCATGGAAAAAAGAAAATGTTAAAAACTTTAGTCACTATATATCAGATGCTGGTGGAAACACAGATTTCGATTTCTTTGTCTCCACAGGTAACTCTGTCATTTGATAAAACTTGGGGTTCAAGGCTTTATGACTATGACATCATGTATATCTCTTTTGAGTTAGAGGCCAATAAAGCATTTCATTACATCTCTTGAATCATGTATAGAAAATGCAAATATTTTAATGCAACAAGAGGATGAACTGGAGTTGTGTTAGCAAATATTCCCCAGATTTTTCTCACTGGAAAAAAAAATAAGCTGAATTGGGTTCTTTCAGCTGCATAGCAAAGAAACTGCACTATAGAATCTCACAACATGGAACAATCGAGGTTCTAAGGTGGTAAGGCAGTGTCCTCTAGAGTATGAGATGACTCTGCTGTCCTCTGTTAGCTCGACATTGCAATAAACTCTGGGTGCAAGGATGAGCCCTTTGGCTTCATGCCCTGGGCTAGTAGTCATGCTTCTGGACCACTGGCCAGTCTGATGTTCCTTAAGTCAGCCCAATGCCTTGTACTCCATCATATCCACACTATCCTGAAGGCAACTCAGAGACCACAGTCCCTGCCTGGTAGTGAAAAGACAACATAACAAATGTGCTTCTATTCAATTTCAATCCCATGAGAATTTACCTACATTCACCTCTTTATTTCTTCCTACTCTGTCCTATTTTTTCCTACTCTGTCAGTAAGGAAGTGTGGTCCTTACTGTTCAAGACTTATCCTTTCCTCTATGATTTACATCCTATATTTTCCTGAGAACTTTGACTTTTTGCTCCAACATCAAATCACATCTGAATATTCAAAAATATGTCTTTTTAAATTGTCTCCTATTTGTGTACCAGCCACTTTCCATCCAAGAGGGAAACATACAAAGTTGGTCTTATATCTGGGCAAATTCAGGTGCATGTAGGTGAATCATGGTCTAATGTCAACTGCCTAGACATTAACCTTGACCTAGAACCCTTGTGAAGTTAACAGCCCTCAGGACTGGAGGTAGCAGTCTGTCAAAGGAGGTCTGTGATGAAGGACTCAATTTTTCTTTTCCTGCCTATCAAATCCCAGGCGCCATGCTGGGTGCCTTATAAATAGTCAACTTTAACACTTTTAACAAAGCTACAGGATTTTTAAAAAAATTTAATTAGTAAAGAAGCTAAAACCCACAACATTTTTAAAAATCTCAGCTCACACAGCTAGCAAATGATTGAGAAAGATTTTTGTCCAGTTGTCAGGCATCTCCTGAACTAGAAACAGATCATAGATCATTTATACTTCCTCATATACTGTGTTCTTCCTGTTTTCTTCTTGTTATCTCAGAAGCCATAAAATATATTAATGTTATATTTTGGAACTTGAATGGACATTTTAAAATATTCTCTATAAGGGAAGTCCACAAAAAGCACCTCTGTTTCATATTAAATTACAGTGGTTGATTTGGGGAATGATGTGTGTTTGAGGTGCCAGCTGAACTATCAGCTTTTGTTGTAGAATATGGTGTTTACTTGAAAGAATGCCTGATACACACTTCATCCAGGCTTGAGTGTGTAACAAACATGTTCTCAAACTGGATGAAAGGGCTACCTCACTTCAAGGATAGCCACAAAGAGTATTAACTGCCAATTATATAATTTAAGATTCCAATCTAAACTACAATTTTGGAAAATAATTATATTGGCCATAATGAGCTTGACATTTTCTCAATCCTTAAAGAATTTTTAGTTGATATTATTCACATTAGAGGGTGTGATTTCTTTTATATTGTATAACAGAATTTGCCAGTGTTTGGAAGATCCACAGAAGTGACTGGTCCAATATTTTTCAAGGGATCATGATGCTACCAAACTTTGTACATGTAAAGGATTCATTCAAAGTGCAAGGTAGATCAATGGAATCAATAGAACAAAATGCAAAAAAAAAAAATTATAAAACTTCAGATTCCATATTGCAATGAACTTTTTTTTTAAAGATTTTTTTGAAGTGAACAATTTTTAAAGTCTTCATTGAATTTGTTCAATATTACTTCTGTTTTATGTTTGTTTTTTTGGCTATGAGGCATGTGGGATCCTGGCCCCTGAACCAGGGATTGAACCCACACCCCCTGCATTGGAAGGTGAAGTCTAAACCACTGGACCACCAGAGAAGTCCCACAACTAACTTTAAGACACTAACACTTAATGAGTTTGAGTGTAGCATCAAAGAAGAATATCTACAAATACCTGGAAAGACTGTTACATAAACATTCCTCTCTTCCAACTATAGATCTGTGTAAGGCCATGTTTCCTTAATATAGTTCACCCAGAACAACATATTGAAGCAGATTGAAAGCAGAAGCTGATATGAGAACCCAGCTGTCTTCTCTTAAGCCAGACATTAAAAAGATTTGCAAAAATGTAAAACAATGCCACTCTTCGAACTGAACTCTTCTGTCTTTTAAAAAGTATAGTTATTTTAAAATATATTATTTAACTACAATGGGTATATTATTAATTTAAATGAACTAGTTACTATTTTTTAAATGTACTAGATTTAATTTTTTAGACAGTAAATATTGATAGAGGAAGACCATAAAAACAAAAGTTCTTTGGAGTCTCCAATCATTTTTGAGAATATAAAGAGTAATGACATCAAAATACAGAGAAACCCTGTGTATTAGTTTCCTCAGGCTGCCATAGCAAAATACCACAAACTGGGTGGCTTGAACTAAATACGTTTATTCTCTAGTAGTTCTGGAAGATAGAAGTCCAAACTCGAGGTTGGTAAGGTCATGTTCTCTGTGAAGGCTCTAAGGGAGAATCCGTTCCATGCCATTCTCTTAGCCTTTGGCGTTGCCAGCAATGGCATTCCTTGGTTTGCAACTGTTTAACTTCAAATTCTGGTGTCTTCTCTCTGCGTATCTGTATCTTCACATGACCTTCTGTGTGTGTGTGTGTGTGTGTATGTGTGTGTGTTTCTTCGTTTCTTCTTATAAGGACCCCAATCATATTGGATATGGGCCCACCCTACTCCAGTATAACCTTATCCTGACTTACATCTTAATTATATCATAAGGACTGTTTTCAATAAGGTCACATTCACAGGTACCAGGAATTAGGACTTGATATCTTTTGGGGGCATGAAATTCAATCCACAATAGCCTGCTTTATGGAAACCCAGTGGGGCATGAAGATACATTGTTCTATAACCCCATTTTTTTGTTGCTATTAGGTTGTAAACACCTTAAGCTTATTTTGATTTTCATCTTCTGCTCTGTGCTGTGCCTGGCACCTAGTTGGCGCTCAGTAAACTATGACTGCTGACTGACCAAACTGATGAATATTCCCTTGTAAGGGATCCTGGAGATTCCTCGATTATTGCTTCCTTGAATCACCTAAGACCTCATTTAAGGATGCTTTATTTTTAGTTCACTGTCTGACATAGCTCCCTACTTGATTTCCTTCTGGAGACATAGTGTGATACATATAATGAATGTTGGATTTAGATACAGACTTATCTGGCTTATCATATGAAGCTTACCATTCTGTTAGGTGTACAATTTTGAAGCTATTACTGTATATCTCTGAGCCTGATTCTTTTTCTGTAGAAATATGAGTGAAAATGCTGCCTATAGAAATTTTGCAAGAATCTAGTTAGATTCTACATGTGAAATTCTAATGTAGTTTTTCAAATTTGGTTGCTCAGAAGAATCCATCGTGAATTCTGAAAGTCTGGGCAGGAGCCCAGGGACGTGCATTTTTCAGTGATCCTCAGGTGATGATGGTATGTGCACAGCCTTGAGAGCTACTGGGGGTGTGACGTATTAGTAACAGAACAAAAATAAGTCTGGTTTTGTACGGTGTTGTAATGGATGCCACTTCATTCAACCTCCCTGGATACCAGAACCTTTAGTGTCAATCTCTAGTAGGGTAGACCCAGTTCAGGCATCAAATCATATGTAACAATACATTAAGGATTTCTTGATAAGAGACGCTGTAACTGTTTTTATTTGTTTGTTTTGAAGAGAGAGTTTATTGAGAATGACCAAACCGATGCCCTGCTCTTTCCAGGGGTGGGCTGCTTCTTGATCAGAAAAGGAACAGAAAATACCCTTAACCTTCTATAGAACCATGACAATTTCCTGTATGGAAAGCCACCAAATGCCTCCTTGATAGGGACAACACTCTTCCCAAAGTTGAACTTTGGAGGATTGGGTAGGTTGTAAAACTACCTGGATCAGTGCTCGGCATACAGTAGGCGCTCAACAATTATTAGAGTCTCCTCATTTCAATTGTTCTATAGTATGGAAAAGTTAATTTTGGAAATGGAAAATTTCAACAAACATTTCCAACCATGGGCATGCTAATACATCCAGTAATGCATTTTCTTTCATTTTTTTCCTGGAGCTACTGGGTATGCAATGGAAACCAACGGGTCAGTGGTTGTTTGTAGTTTTCTAAAGCAGTTAAGAGTATGCTGACACTATATACTTAAAGCCAATTATTGGTAACTTAAATGGCATTCCAAGACAGCAGAGAATCTGAATTCTATGCTTATGTTTTAGAAACGATGAAGCAAGACTAATGCTGGCACACTCTGCAGTACTTTGTTGTCTGTTTGTCTACACATCTCAGGAAAATGTTTCTGGCTTCAGTGATCAAAATAAGCTAAAGCTTCAAAGGGCAACACCCAGGTTCTTTATACTTTTGTTTTAACCATAGTGTCACGACATAGAAATCTGAGCTCATATTGTCTAATGACATTCTCTGGCTCTTTCTAAGGGGAACTTTTGTCTAGTGGTCTTAAATCAAACAAAATCTTAGTATGTTTTTCCTCTCTTACAGGACAAGTTCAGGATCTTTCTGTGAGATGGAATCAGTTTTTAAAGGAGGTAGGAGCCAGAAAGGAAGAAGAAGCCCCCATATTTTCCAATCCCAACTACTAGAGCCATGGCAATTTGATTACATGGGAATGCCTGCTTAGTTTTAGTGCTTTAGGACTCGTCTGGAACTAGCTGTCATGTGATGGCTCAGTTGCCTGGTCTTTTTAAGGCTCCCTGAAAAGAGCTGTGCTATAAACTTTCTTATTTACCCTATTTATTGGATGCACCTATCACATCATAGTGTCTGGCTACATTTACAAGGGTAATAAAAAAGACTACACAATTCTTTCTTGGCAATTTGATAGAATACCTAGAGTTCAAAGGAAATGCATGTGTGTGCAATTCAGTTATTGCAGTTTTCTTTAAAAAATCTTAACATTTTTTATTTAGTATTTTAAGGATTATTATGTAATAAAATCACAAAGGAAGAATATGTACTTTTAGCTGACACATTAAAGAAAATAAAATTATGGAAAGCCTTTCACATTCTTCTTCAAGGCAGGCTGTGATAAGGGGAGATTTCTTTAGAATGAATGCTATGTTGGAGGCCTTGTTCTCGCAGCCAAAACAGTACATCCCACGTGAAGAAAAGTCTCAGATTATACATTCTTCTTGGATTTCCCATCAGATTAAAGAGCATGTCATAGCACTGAGCAGATTTGCTGTGGCTGAAACGTGAGGTTATGAGACTTTTGCGTAGGATTTTAAGTGAGGAGTGAGTTGAGTGGTTACTTTGATCCAGGAAAGCATGGAATGATAAATAAATGTGTGTGGGTATGTGGATGTGTAGGCAGGGTGACACGCATGTTCACAAGGGTTTAATGTGCATCCCAAGAGGTAGACAAGTGAAGGATGCAATATCCAAGTTAAAGAACTTAGCATGTGTTCAACACACAGTTATTAACTATTTCCTACATAAATACATGAGGTTAACAGATATAATTTAGCATGAGACATGGTAATTCACTCACATGAGCTCAGGATTTCTCAAATAATTCTTTGTTATTTTCATTTCATTGCAGTGGAGAGCCATATCATATACCAAACTAGGTCAAATGAAAAAGAAAAGAACAACAGTAATTGATCAAGGCAAATGAAAGATAAATATTTTAAAATCATTTCCAACATAATAAAGCACTCGTGTTTTAAATATCACAGAAACTTAAAAAGGCACAGAAGTTCCTACCAGAATTTGTATAATGAATCTTCTTTATACCCTTCTAATTGATTCCACTGTTCCTATTGCAAACCAATAGTAAAAAAACTATATAATTTTTCCTATGCCCTACCTAAATATTAATAATGCTATATTACTGTCTACTATACTTAAAAAAATGTGCATAGCTTAACATGTCATCAACAATGATGAAATAGATTTTGTGCCTAACTCCATAAACCAATAACTATATAAATACATTTCCCTTGGAAAAATCCCAAAGATATTTCCTTTAAAATTTTGTTTGAATTTATATTGCTCTATGAAATTATTTATTCTGGATCTTTGGGAATAAAAAAAAATTAATCTTACCAACTAAGACTTTATATTCTAGTTGGAGAGATAAGACCGGTGCATAAAAAAAAATATAATGTAGGGAAGAATATTAAATAATAACAATAAAAGTAGACATATTTTATAGTAAGTTCAGAAGAAGACATTATTTGAGAGGATTTAATTCTTTTTAAAAAGATTGTTCTTGACCGACTAGGATACATGTGAAATTTTGCTAGGTACTGGGACTTTAAAGATGAACTTGGAATGGTCTTGGGCCTCAAGGTGGAAAAGACACTGTGGAAAAGATAACTGTTAAATAGAGAATTGAAGACAAAGAGGGAGATGCAGAAATGTGATGATGGAGAAAAACATATTCTGTTCTTGCTCGGGAATATTATGTAAATGAGCCCACATGGTCCAGGAAGGAGCACTTCAAACAGGAGTGTTTGATTTTGCAAAAGGTGCTGAAAAGGGGGAAATAGGAAATAAGATTGAAAAGCACCTGGACTTGAGGTATATATCACTGGACTTGAGAAAGGGATTCAAGGGAAAGTTATGAGGAGCTGATAGGTAGCACTGTTAGTGGGATTTTAAAAAGTGGATGCAGTGAGAGAGTGGCATGGACATATATACACTCCCAAATGTAAAATAGATAGCTAGTGGGAAGCAGCCACATAGCACAGGGAGATCAGCTCAGTGCTTTGTGTCCACTTAGAGGGGTGGGATAGGGAGAGTGGGAGAGAGATGCAAGAGGAAGGAGATATGGGGATATATGTATATGTACAGTTGCTTCACTTTGTTATACAGCAGAAGCTAACACACCATTGTAAAGCAATTATACTCCAATGAAGTTGTTAAAAAAATGAAAAAAGAAAAGTGGATGCTAAAGATGCTATCAAAGGAAGATTAATGCTCAGATAATAAATGGATGTGGGAGCAAAAGGAAGGAGGTAGAGTCAAGGTTAATGCTGAGTATTTAAACATGGTTGACACGAGCCTGGCATAATTCATGCATAAAAAAAAAGAACTGGAAGAAATAATTTAGAAGGACTGGCAATGAGTTCAGTATTGACCCGACTGAGTTTGAAGAGCTGGGGAGGACCTATGGTGTATGTCCAGCCTGCAATTAGAAATCTGGGACTGAATCTCAAGACATGGATTGGGGTGGAGTAAAGATTTGCAAATCATTTGAAGAGAACTGTGATCTGAAGTCACAGGTTTAGTAAGAGTGTCAAGAGAGAGAGAAGAAAAAATGGGATAACCAAGGGGAGACCTCAAGACAGCCGCGGGGGGTTAGGGAGGTGGTACCTAAAAGGAGAGCAACAAAGCAAACAACAGACAGTCAAGGTTATAAGTGGAATTTATACAAGGAAGCATGGGGTCAGCTAACAGGGCATAAAACAATGCCTCTTTTGGAACACAACTCATGTTTTATTTGGGAAAAGCCAATATTTATGCTTTTCTCTTGTCTTTAACAGGTACACAAGAAATGATCCCTTATTCTCAGATATTCCTATTTTGAAACTATGTTTTGTTTTCTTTGAGCTAAAAAGTTGGTGCCAAGAACTATGTTTGCAGAGAGTATGCATTCAACAGTTTTGTGTTACTGTATGCATAGTGATACTAATTCCAGCAAATAGCTGTCTTAAGTTTTCATTTTAAGAGGTTGATCTTAGATAGAGGTAATTAAGTTTGACAAGAGTTGTGCATTCAAGGAGCTTCAACAGCTATAGTGCCATATATTCAGCAACACAAGATACCTAGAAATCAAATGTTACAGGAGTATGAAGAAAGAGATTTTGTTTTGGGCTCAGAGAACCACTGAAGCCTCAGTAAAAAAGGGAATATCTGAGATGAAAACTCAATGATGTGGACCAGTCTCCCTGGATTTCTTCTCTCTCCTGTATGGCCTTCTAAGTCTAAATTCAGTCTAAGTAAAGGAAACTCACACTTACATAATAAACTGACTCACTTTGAATAAGTATCATTTTATACTCAACATATTATTTTTCTCACCACGGCACCTACGAACACAACACAAATAGAGAAACATACTCAGGATAGGATTTCTGTAGATTGCAGTGTCCTTTTCCATCTCAAATATCTTCCATTCCTTCTATCCACCTCTTTGTTTTTTTCAGATTTAGATTTAGGAAAATGATAACATTTTAGTATTGACTTAATCCTGTAAATACATTTGTGGATTTGTCCAAATTCATACTTGTCCAAATTCCATTTTGTGTTTATGTATATACTTATTCATTGGTTTTATACAACATGGATTCATTTATTTTATATAACACAAAATTATTTTCTGAACTATTGGAAATAGGAATATTATTTCGCTTTCAGAAAAATATGCAAGGACGTAATGTTTTAGTCTGTAAAATATAACATGTTTGTGTTCTTATAATTTGAATTTTAATACAGCTGAGCTTCTTAGAAATATTACCTGTTTTTGAAAAAAATAAAGCAGCAGAATACTAACTACCATCTAACTGTGTGGCCACTGTTTTCAGTATCTCAGCCTATTTTTCAAGTCCTTTTTTTGTCATTCTCATGACCTTTCCTGTGAAAATAGGTTACCTTGTTATTCTGAGTATCAATTACACCGTCCTTGACTCTCTCTTGATAGTATGGAATTGAATTCCTCCTCTATTGAATGTCAACAATAAAGGATTTATTCAGCAGCCTGAAGATGGTGTCATCTGAAATGGAGAAAGGAAACCTTCTTTTTTATTCCAATTAGCAATAAAGGGAGAGACCTGCTCTCTTTCCCCTACTTCTCATAGTCTTGTAAAGGAACAACACCGAAATTGGACCCCATCTCCTGCCTAGACCAGTGGAACTCAATGGTAACTAGCAGGTAAGATGCAGTTTATAAATATGGAAACCTAAATTTCAAGATGTCTTTGTTTGGTTACTAACCTATTCCCCAGAGGGAAACACAGTGCAATTACCTTTCATGTAATAGTAAGATTTTTCTGTGAAAACAAGTTAAAAGTGGAATACAAGATGAGTTAGGATGTGCTGTGTAAACAAAAGTCCCACGTTGCATGAAAGCTGCTCTTTACATTTTAGGACAAATAGAAACCAAAAAGATACTAATATTTGGAAATAAAGTCATTGCTCAGTTTCCCCAATATGTGAATGTGATTTTGTTGTAATCATGTGATCTCACTTTAATCTCCTCTTATCCTCACTGATGATACATAGATATGTTGTGAAATTTTATATTTTGTTTAGTTGCAAAGGATTAATTAAAATAAAGTTTATTTTAAACAGTTAAAAATATCATTTTTACTCACTTAAAATGTATCATGTGCTCCAAAAAAGTAATTTTAGAGTCATATTAAATTCACTAGAATAGAAAAAAACAATTTATAAAATATTTGAGGTTCAAATAAGAGTAATCTATACAATCTGAATTTTGTCTACTCCCTTTTTCTTTATGTTTGTTTGAATAAACCATAAGACTTCATACTTTCATTTCTTTGGTTCAAGGTGATTTAGAGAGAGGCCAAATTTAAGAAGTTGGGAAAAAGAAAGAAATAACGTGAGGATAGATTTTGGAAGTTAAAGATGAGATCAAATGATAAGGCCAGATAGAAAATGGCATTGGAGGCTTAGAGACATTTTTGAAGAACAGTTACAAAGAAACATTTAGCCACATAACAAGCATTACATTTTATAAATATAAAGAAAGCAGGATTGATTGTTTTCTGGGAGGAGGGACAGCAAAACTAGCAGCTAGACAAATAGTAAATAGAGTGTATCTTCAATGATTAAGAAATGTTCTAATCAAGAAGAAGTTATAACTGAGAATTTGTTATTCCAGATAAATGTTCTTTTATGTTGCATACAAGAAAATTATGAGAAGGATTTAATATGAGTGTTAATAATGTTACTTTGACACGGTGTCTCAATACGAATAACTAAACATGATTTTTGGTGGCTATGATGAGAAAACCATGCCTATAGTAGTGTATAAAGAGGTAATACATATATACACTACTATATATAAAATAGATAACCAACAAGCTCCTACTGTACAACACAGGGAACTATACTCAGTACTCTGAAATAACCTATAAGGGAAAAGAATCTGTATGTTGAGGTATAACTGAAACTAACAGAACATTGTAAATCAATTATACTTCAAAAAAAAAGAGAAGATAATACCCACCAATTTCCCATTGCACATCGACTCCACTCAATGAACTGAGGACCAATGGAGTTGTGAGTACAAATCATCTGCAGGGTATATACTGGTCAAGTGCCAGGAGGTGAGGGACCTCAGGAGGTGGACCCAGTTGAGTCAAATCAAAATCTGATAAAGAGATCTTGACAACTTTCCCCCAACTGGTAACCCTGACTGGATATAATGATGTGGTCTAGTCCAAATGCACAGGAAGTACAGAACTTGAGTTTTCAATGACTTCATTCTGGATGAGGCCTCTAAGACCATCCACACCAAGCGAAGGACTTTCCTTTAAGCAAGAGTTGTGCACATGGCAGAGTTTTCCTCTTTTGCTCCATAAACAGAAAGAACTATGTTTTCTCAATATGGTTTTATTATAACTGAAATGTTCAAATTATAACATGAAGATCTGTTGTCTATTCATTCTTTTGCTTCTTCAATTACTCAACCAGAATTGATTTTGGTTGAGTAAATGAAGCCGAATACAGTGAGCCAGATACTATGCTGGATGCTGGAGTGAAGCAAGAAATAAGGCCTCAGGGTGCTGGCCTTCACGCTTGCAGTATTCTAGAAAACAAACAAACACAACAGCCAAACCACAGTAAGGATTATATCGATAATTACAATGACAGGTTCTGGTAAGTACCCTGAAGAGGAGGTGGGACCAGCTTCCTCACTGTACAACCTGCATAGTTGTAAGGTGCTCCATGCTTAGAGGGTCAGCTCTTGCTATAGGGCTCTGCTGGCACCTTCTCATTTTGTATTGGGCTTTACAAATCATTTAGCTAGTCCTGAGAAGTTGCTACCATAGTGAAAAATAAGAGAATACGTAGATTAGCTATGGTAATGAGGGAGCATTACCTCAGAGAAGGTCATTTCAAGTAAGTTTTTTCTAAGTCATAAGTATAGGGTAAAAACACCTCCAGACCCAGCCCTTGCCCTGCTCCTGAACTAATTGCAGCTCTAGTAAAATCAGTAGGAGAAGGGGATATTTAAAAGAATTAACAGATTAACTGGTAGAAGAGGGCACATAGGTATACATTTACAAACCTGTTTTTGAAAACGATGAAGAAACCCTTTACACAAGTGGATAAAGTTAAAAAAAAATGTTGCTCACAAAACAATAAGTAAAATAAAAAATAAAATAAAAATATATATGAAGGTGGTCTGTCTCAATAATCAGTAAAATAAAAATTAATCCAATATTGGATAATGGACTTTACCCATCACATTGGCAAAACAAATTATAATGTCCACAGTTGATGTATTAATCGATGTTGTCACTGCAGGAAAGATAAAGGGTTATCTGAATTATACAAGGATAGAATTTATAAGGAAAAAATCAGATAACTAACAGAGATGGGGAGGGGATATTGGAGACCAAGCCCCAAAACCAAGCTTGTAGAATAGTGCCCCAAACCATTCTTAAGAACTTCTCTGAAAGGAAAACCACCACAAAGCAACTGGCCCATGGAGCAAAAGAAAACATCATTGTCTCTTCCTCTGCACTATGGCCACTTCCGGATGAGGAAACTAACAAGCACTTCACCTAGCATCCTGACACTTGTTCCATACCACTTACAGCACAATGGATGTTGTAAAGGGCTCTCTTCCTCAAGTCACCTTTCACACAGATGGAATTAATTAACCATATAAAAAAAAAGAAAAAATGAACTTTTTTCAAACTCAAAATTTTTATTTGTCCAAAGATGTAGTTAAGCCACAGACATGAAAATATATTTGCAGCTTATTTTACAAAGGCTTGTATCCAAATATTTAAAAAAATAACTCCTATAAATCAACAACTGAAGGGAAACAACATACTTTTTTAAAAAAGTAAACATAAAATTACATTATAACACAGCAAGTCCTCCTAGATACATACCCAAAAGGATTGAAAACAGGTATGCAAAGAAGTACAGATACACAAATAAGTACTTATAAACACAAGTTCATAGCAGCACTATTCACAAAAGCCAAAAGGTGAAAACAAACCAAATGTCCAAAAAATGAATGAACCGATTCAAAAAACTGTTGTATCTACATACAATTGAATATTATTGAGCCATAAAAATAAATGAAGTAGTGACAAATGCTATTATGTGTAAGAACCTCCACAGAATTATGTTAAGTGAAATAAGTCAGACACAAAAGATCATATGGGATGTAATTTCATTTATATGAAATAACCAGAATAGATAAATCCACACAGACAAAACACAGATTGGCGTCTGCAAGGGGCTGGGGGAGTGAAGAATGGGAATAATTGTTTAATGGGTAAGGGATTTTGATTTGGAGTGACAGAAATATTTGGTAATTAGGGAGAGGTGGTGATTTTACATTGTGAATGTACTAAAAAATCACTGAATTCTTCACTTTAGAATGGTTAGTTTTATGTTATATGAATTTTACCTCAAAATTTATTTTAAAAATATTTGATCAAGAGACTTATACACATCACCAAAATAGATATGTGATATGGTAGTCAAAGCACACATAAAAGTGTCATGAACATTGTTCATTATCAGGAAATATAAAGTAAAATTTCAGTGAGGTATCATTTTACACCCACTGTAATATCTGATATTTCAAAAAAAATACTGTAAACTTTAACTATTAGAGAAATGTGAAGGAACTGAAACTTTCATATTTTGCTGGGGGGAGTGTCTGATGGTTCAACCACTTTGAAGAACAGGTTGGCACTTTCTTATCAAGTGTAGCATATGACAATGTCTGACCTTTTAATCTCAGTTTTAATCATGTATACAAGATAAATGCAAACATCAGTCCATACAAATGACTTGTTCAGAAAAACTCATAGCAGCCTAATTCATAAGAGCCCCAAACCAGAAGTAATCCACGTGTCCATCAATAGAAGAGTGAACTAGAAACACCACCCCTGAGGTAGACCTACAGTAAATTACTACTCAGCAATTAAAGTAAACAGACCACTGATCCACGCAACATCACGGATGAATCTCCAAAAGGGTATTTTAAGTAAGAGAAATTGGACACAAAGAAGAATATACTGATTTATTCCGTTTATATTATGTCCACAGACTCACACAACTATAGTAGCAGAAATCAAATAGTTTTCGTGCAGTGGTTTGTAAAGGGCAGGAGAGAATTATCTGATTTGATAGACTGTTCAACATCTTCCTTTGAGTTTAGTTGCATAAATATAAATAATTTCCAAAATTCATAGGACTGAGCACTTATGATTTGTACATTTCATTTATGTTCATGGATGTGGATATTTTTCCTTTGTTAATCAGTGTGGCTTTTCCCACACATTGCAACATTACTTACTTCAAAATATTTAATTGCTACAGACCATGAAGTCCTAGCTATTTCCCATTTGTAACAGGATTCTATATATCCAGTTTGAATATATATTTTTCAGTCTTTCTTTTAGAAATTAGTAACATACCTGTGTCCCACCTCATTTGGCACACTGATAGTCAGACTCCTGCTGATTTTCCATCATCTGACATAACTTCCCAAGAGTGCCACCTGTGATAGAACATATTGTACAGCTTCAATTTAAAAACTTTATGAATATTAAAAGCCAATGCTACTGTTTCCTTGAATGTACTTGGCTTCATATTTCACTCGCCATCCCTAACCCAGGTGTTGATTTAAAATTCAGTGGCACAGAATGCTTATCTATCATTCTAAATCATCTCATATTCTTTTAATTCTTGATATATCTAAGGCAGAAGCCTGGGAAACACTTCCTTTCCTTTTGACCATATAGCACATTTTGTCATTAAAGACTCACACATCATCATTCGGAATTTCATTCTAAACAAAGATTCATAAGTGAGCCTTCCAGCAGCTGCTTTGTCAGGTTTGTGAAAGGGAAAAATTAAACCTACTATATTTATTCTGAGCTTTCTCTGTAATGGATCTCATATGAGAGCTTAATTTTATTTTCTGTTTATCAGAAATAAGGCCTCTCAAAGACACAGTATGCAAGTAATTATGTAAAGCCATCACACAGATGGTGTGTAATAATAATAAATTGTTAATTGGAATCTGTGCCTTTAATGAGCGAAGAGAAATGGCATTTGACTCTTTCTTATAAATGATAATACCTACCACTTGTTAAATTTGGTGACACCTCCACTTTACCAGAAAGAGATCTGGCATTGATAAGAAACATTTTTGAATGGGGTGAAGTATCTCATTTTATTTTATCAATGTAGTTGGGGAGAGGTGTTAGAGAGATTGATAGGTGATAGATGGCAGGTACATAGAGCGATAGATAGAAGGTAGATACATAGATGAATAGATGATGAAAGATAGATGATAGATACATAAAACTATCATAAAAATGAAGGCACACTCATCTTTTTTTCCCCCCACTCTTCTTCACCCAAGATAACTACAGATAACACATGCTTCTTGGTTTTATTTTGTTATCTGGATTTTTTACAAAGATCCAATAAAGCCAGACATGGTTTAGTAGTCTTTTGCAGCATCATTTTACTCAATGTTTTTTTTTTTTTTTGGCTGTGCCATACAGCATGTGGGACCTTATTTCCCAGACCAGGGATCGAACCCGTGTCCCCTGCAGTGGAAGGGCAGGGTCTTAATCACTGGACCACCAGGGAAGTCCCTAACACTCATCCTTAATCAATTTTTTAAAGTTAACCTCATGGAAGCAGATTGCGGCATTGTCTAATGCTTTAATTTTTAGTCTTATTTATACTGTTACTGTTAAAATGGTAAGGGGTGAAAAACATTGGTTTGAATATTCATTAATTTGTTCATTTAAAAGTAATTTTTAAGGAAGTGACATGTTCCAGACACTATGTTAGGAGAATAAGTTGTGAATGAAACCGCCTGGACTTTACATTCTACCTAGTGAGTGGCACATACACAAATGATTATTTGGTGTACTGTAAATCTCTGAAATGAAATTAAATTCATCAAGCATGTATTCACCCAATCAGGACTTATTGAATATTACTGTCTTCCAGCCTAGTGAGGAAGTGAGACTAAAATGAAAAAAGCCATGAGAAGCTTCATCCAGGAAGGCTCCCAGTGACATTTTCAACCTCCCCAAGTGTAAAAGTGTTAATACAAGTAAGTTAATCATCACTATGCTGGATATTTACTAGGTGTAAAGTTAATGTCAGTTTCAGTGGTAGTCATATAAATTGTCATCATCATCATCATCATTGTATTAAGAGTTTTATCCAAGCTTACATCTATACTTCCACCATTCTGCATTTTGGAATAAAACCAAATGGTTGAAACAACCATGAAATGAATACGAATTTCTACTACCATTTCTTGTGACATGTTTTGGGATAATATTATTAATTATCCAGTGGAAAAATGTGGTGAAAATAATGATCAGAAAAGCAGCTGGCATCAACACAGTGCAACATGAGAATGAAAACTGTTGAAGATATATATATATATATATATATATATATATATATATATATATATATATATATATATATATTTAAATTTCTGTATTTTTGGCTGCATTGGGTCTTCGTTGCTGCATGTGGGCTTCCTCTAGTTGTAGCGAGCAGGGGCTACTCTTCATTGCAGTGCGCAGGCCTCTCATTGTGGTGGCTTTTCTTGTTGAGGAGCGCAGGCTCTAGGAGCGTGGGCCTCAGTCGTTGTGGAACACAGGCTCAGTAGTTGTGGCTCGTGGGCTCTAGAGCACAGGCTCAATAGTTGTAGAGCACAGGCTTAGTTGCTCTGTGGCAAGCATGTGGGATCTTCCTGGACCAGGGCTCAAACCTGTGTCCCCTGCATTGACAGGCAGATTGTTAACCATTGCACCACCAGGGAAATCCTTAAAGATATATTTTAATGTTGTCCTTAGAATAACAGACAAATGTATGCAAACTTTTTATTTTTATTTTCATTTATTTATTTTTTTTAATTTTTATTTTATATTGGAGTATAGTTGATTAACAATGTTGTGTTAGTTTCAGGTGTACAGCAAACTGATTCAATTATACATATACATATACATGTACCTATTCTTTTACAAATTTATGTACTCACTGCTATATTTAAAATAGATAACCAACAAGGACCTGCTGTATAGCACAGGGGACTTTGCTCAATATTCTGTGAAAACCTAAATGGGAAAAGAATTTGAAACAATCTTTTTAGAGCATTCATTTTTTTGGATTTTTGAGAGACTCCCTATAAAATGCCAATTCGAATCAATCACTGTAGGAATATAACAGACATCAAGGTAGGAACCAGGAACCATTAAAGCAATGCAAACTTATTATAATCATTTATAATTTCATTTTAGAATGACTTGGAATAGATTTTTTTCAATCTCAGTATTTGTTGACATTTGGGGTGATGTAACACTTTATTTGTGGGGGGCAGTCCTGTGCATTGTAGGATGTTTAGCAGCCTCCCTGACCTGTACCCATTAGATGACAGTAGCATGCCCTTCCTCTCCCAGTTGTGACAACCAAAAATGTCTCCAGACATTGCTGAATGGCCCTGAGGGTTAATACTGCCACCTGTGAAGAACCACTGACTAGGAGGAAGTGATTGAGAAGAAGAAAGTTATAGGCCTCTATAACTTAGAAAAACAAACATCTCTGAGAAATGGCTTATGCATAAGAAACTGACCAACCTGACCGAAGCTATGGCTAACTATGACTAAGGAAAAAAGAAAAGTGCTCATTTACAGTTAATATTCTGAAACTGTTTGAGTACAGCCTGAAATATACAGGCTGTTTTGTTATAAAACAAATTAAAGCAGTCAGACAGATCTCCAGAAAAAGTAGAACAGTGAACATATTTTTTTTAAAAAATGAGTGATTCTATATTTTAGTGAAAATAGAGTCTTAATTATACACTTTATTTCAACACGTGTTTAAATGTTACACTTCTTGGATTACAAATATAAGGTGAAGTTATCAGATACAGATTTTGTCTATCTATGTAATCATATTTTGACTTTTGTTTTAAGAGATTAAACCCATATGTATACTAAATAGGTTATCATCACTTTTCTCAATTATCCAAACAGTAATTATCTCTAAAAACTAACCTTAATGAAACACCTGGTGTCTCTAAGAGATTGAAACAATTTACCTGGGATTTTTAAGTAATTTCAACTCATTTTAAGTATAGAAATTTGCCAATTGGTGAGATTTATTTATGTTAAATATGATTAAATGTGACTTTCATTTAAAGTATTGTTAAGGTAGGCAGAGGGGCAGTGTGAATTTCCCATCTAATCTTTAGTTTGGAAAAATAAGTTAAAATGACAGCCACATCATTACTATCAATACAAAGATGTTGAAAGAAATACCAAGAATCCAAATTATTTTCTTTGGCTATATTTTTAAATTAAATTTAATTTTTTTGTTAAATGGGAAAATCCTTTCTAAAAATTTACTCCCATTTGGGTTAGTGATAGAGCATTGGCCAGCACCAACTCATTTTGATAGTATGTTTATGTGCATAGGGTAGAATTAAGTGTGGGATTGAGACTTCCACCTGTGTGACACAGAGCCAGTCCCTGGGCTGATGCTTCCCTGTCCTTCTGTGTAGACTTTGACTCAATTTTGTGTGTCCATCTACATGGTCTTAATCAACTTAGAACCTTGACCATGGACCACCTCACCACTACTTCAAGCAGATAATCCCAAGTGTACTCTTAGGAATATTAGTAACAATAGATTGTTATAGGCTTTAAAGGGGGAAAAAAGTTTTCCTTGCTTGCATTACTTTGGGACATATCAGATTATATAAGAAACAGGAATTTCTTTCAAGGAAGGAAAAAAGTGAGTTCTTTTTCAATGAGTATAAAACTGACAATTCATGGTACAAAAACATTGACGATTCAAAATATGTAAAATATTCAGACATAACATTTTCCAAAATTGTGTAATAAGCATATGGAATACATTGACCAAAATCACCCTCAAAGAAAACACACAAATGAGCTTAAGAAGCAGACATTTTTACATCAGGAAAAGTATTACGGCATACAACACAAGTCCGTGAACAGAATTCTGATAAAAGTGGACAGACTCTTTGAGACACGTGGTACTTTCAGTCCATCCATCTAAAATATAAATTGGTACTTTAATTAAAATATGCCTCCAAAAGCCAGTGCACATGGCTTAGCCTGCTTAGAATTAAGCTGGCCTTGGCCTGAGTCATAATTTACATAGGTGGTTCAAGTTCTTGCTTCATTAATAAAAAACATACTCAGGACACTGGAAGAAAAAGTGGGGACAATTTCTATCATGCCAGTTAAGCCCAGAATTAATTTTACTGTAAAACTTAGTGCCATGCCAGCAAAAAGAAGTTTGTAGGTGAATAGATTAGAGGCAACGCATGCATGCTTCTAATAATAGTACATGTATTAAATATTTTAACCATCCCATTTTATACTTTTTTTTTTTTTTTTTGTGGTACGTGGGCCTCTCACTGTTGTGTCCTCTCCCGTTGTGGAGCACAGGCTCTGGACGCACAGGCTTAGCAGCCATGGCTCATGGGCCCAGCCACTCTGCGGCATGTGGGATCTTCCTGGACCGGGGCACAAACCCGTGTCCCTGCATCGGCAAGTGGACTCTCAACCACTGTGACACCAGGGAAGCCCCCATTTTATACTTTTGGATCTGATTTCTGCTTAGACCTGGACACAAGGATTCTCTCTGCTTCTTGTGTGGTGCTGGACTAACTCTGTCCCACAGGGATGCTGTAGGTCAGGATCTTCATCAACTATTTCTTGCCTCTTAGAACCTATTCCTTCTCCTTTTCCCCACTTGTCACTGGCTGATGTGCCTATACTTTATAAAAAAAAGAAAGATCTGTTTTATTTTTGCTTCTCATTTTACACTATCACACCTACCATTTCTAGAACACTAATATACACCAGACACTAATAAGTGTTTTATAACACATCTATACATTAAATCTTAATGAAAACACTAAGAAGTCAATTTCTGTGAGTCCATTTTACAGATAAATGTTCATGCAGTAGCCCACATTGAGTGACCTTTAATAGTGTTGCCAAGGCCATGCCAAGTACTTTGTGTGTGTCACCTGATTTCATTCTCACAAAATTCTGAGAGATATGACTGCTATGGGTTGGATCATTCTCCACCAAATTCACGTGTTGAAGTCCTAACCATGGCCTTTCAAAACGTGACCTTATTTGGAAATAAGGTCACTGCAGATGTAACTAGTTAACATGAGTTCATACTGGAGGAGGTTGGGTCCCTCATCCAATATGATTGTTGTCTTTAACAAAAGGGGACATCTGGACACAGAAACACACACAGGGAGAACACTACATAAAGACGAAGGCAGAGATGTGGGTCACGGATTTGCAAGCCAAGGGATACATGAGATTGCCAGAAAATCACCAGAAACATGGAACCATGGGGGAGAGGCATGGAACAGATTTGCCCTCAGAAGGAACTAACCCTGACAACATCTTGACCTCAGACTTCTAGCATCCAAAACTGTGAGACAATAAATGTTCATTGGCTTGTGTTTTTGTTTTGTTTTATTTCTGTTTTTTTTAATTTTTGCTTTTATTTTATTTTTTTTAGTTTTTTAAATTAAAAAATTTTTTCTTCTACATTTTTATTGGAGTATAGTTGATTTACAGTGTATATCAATTTAATGTTTGTTGTTTTAAATCATCTATTTTATGGTACTCTCTTACAGAAGCCACAAGAAACTAACACAGTTACCATTTTATAATTGAGGATATGAAGACCCTTTAAGGTCACAATGACAAAATCAGGTATAAAAAATGGGACTGTCCAGTCCAGAAGTCCAGTCATTTTTGCAGGAGTTCATAGTTCTCCTCCACAATGACTCTCTCTATAGGTTTCTTTCTACCTGCCTCTTCCCACTCTCCTTAACCTGGGAATCATGAATCTGGGATCATGAATCTTTCCTCCAAAGCCTGGAGCTAAGGTACATTGATTAGTTGACAGAAGCTGGAGAGAGAACATTTGGGTAAGTGGTGTTCTTCTCTGGGAAGTCTTCTGCTAAGTGTCACATAAAAACTTGCTCTTAGCAAAATATCTCTTACCCCACGGGAACTAAGATCAAGATTCACCCTCCCATGGTCTTGCACCCGTCTGCATCCCCACGAACCCCTCTGGGCTGGTACAGACCCATCTTTCATTAAGTCATGCTCCTTTACTTACTCTGAACAGCCTGGGAAATTTAACACTGTGTCCTGCAAAGCTTCTGCTTCACAAGGAACACTAGGAGGGGCAGTGGATAGATAATGAGCAATATTATGCTTTTTCGCTTTTTTCTACACGTAGGAGAGGGTGATGAATATGGTTGCCCCAAGTCTCTTTGATATGCTTTATCCGCATAATCACTCTACAAAGACCAGGATATAGATAGCAAACAGCTCACCACTGGTAACAAGTCTTGATGATCCGGTGTTTTTGCTAATTCTGCTTGTCAAGCTAAGGTAGCTTCTTCTATCCAGCTATTCCCAGAAACCTGCAAAAACCAGCAGTCAGTTCTATCCTCTGCACTTATTCCTGCTTCCCTTGTGGTGGCCTTTGCTTCTCCCTTCATTCTTTTTCTCACTATACTCCTGTTACCGAAAGTGGGGTCTGGCTGCTCGCTGCTCTAAAGCCAATACTCGAGAGGCAAGGTTGGTGGAAAGGAAAGTTTGCTTTATTCTGGAGGAGGCTGGCAATGGGGGTGGGGTGGGAGTGTCGGAGATTCTGAGGGAGGGCAGACTCATGTCCAAAGACCCACTCCACTGCCAGTTGGTCAGTGTGCAAGAACTTTTAAAAGGGAGTTTCACGGGGGTAGGGAGGGGGTTATATGTGGGAACAGCACAGTCAGCTCTGACAGTCTTCTTGGAATTAGTCATCAGTGGTCTGATCAGAATCATCTTGATTGTTTTCAGTACAGATAGTCTTCAGTTCCAGGGTTGGTTTGTTCCTGTTTTTCTGGTCCCAGTTCTCAGATTTATGGCAGCTAATGTCATGGTTAGAGTCTGGTCATCGTGTAGATAACTTCTTCCACCTGGTGTGGGTTTCAGTGTCTGTAGACAGCTCACAGGACATGGCTCAGAATATTTTCTATAGCCCTTGAGGAGGAAGTTAAGGTCCTTGACTTTGCTTAATGATGAAGCTATTATTAATTTATCCTGTTTGACTTCTTTCTTTTGCTTCTACATTTTCTCAATTCTCTGATTAAACATATTCTTTGGCAGGACCATAGGGGCCTGCTCCATTTTTCCCCATTATCTCTTTGTATCCTCTTTCTCTGCTGTCCGTCCAATTCCTACTTGAATGAACTGTTGTTGGAGTACTTTTCCCACACCAGCAACAGTTTTGTCACTGTTTTTTTTTTGTTGTTGTTGTTGCTGTTTGAGGTTATATTTTTCTTTAATATTAACCTTCTAGTTAATCATCTGCTCCCCAATTTTTTTTCCTGTTTGAGTACAGAGGTGCTGTTCTTGAATCCCCTGCCCTTCTGATAACTGCTTCTCTGTGATGCTCCCTTTCTCCTTTACTTACTGCTAAGACTAGCTTATACTGTGCTAAAAATGAAGATACTGACATTCTGAATCTCTCTTCAGTGGCAAACAGATCTTTGGGGCAAAATATATTGTCACAGTTAGACATCTGATTGGGTGGCCTCATCCACTTAGGATTTGATGTTATAGGGCGAACTGTGAATGAATAAACTATAGCACATAGCAAGATTATTGTGCCTATGTGATAATGGAGCTGCTGCACTACTTCCATGGCAGGTCATGATATTACCATCAAGTCCATTCCACTATTTGAGGAAGGACATGGCCTTGAACTAAAGTGAAGCCAGAGCATAAGTGACACAGGAGCATCCCCAGAGAAGGGGTGTGATGAAAAGCCCTCTGCATGGGGAGCTGGGGTCATGCAGGACAACTGGCCAGAAACACAACTCTGTCACTGATTAGTCATGTGATCTCCTAGACTCTAGTCTTTGCATCTGGAAAATAAAAGAGCTTGGCCTAGACAGTTTCTAAAGTCCCTCTACATGGCTGGAAAAAATCAATTTTAAATTGTCAAAACCTGTTTTTCGCATTGTTTTTAAAAACCCGCCAAGAAATAATAGAATAAATATGATAAAGAAGAAAAGCTCCCAACAGATGGGAGGTAGTACAGAATCACTGAGACATGTTAGATATTTCCATTTAGCAAATGTAGATAAAATGTCACATACCAGGAAAAGAAAGAATCTACAGGGACATCTCAGCTCAGCTGTTAGTGATGAGGAAAAAAGAATCACAAAATCAGTAGGTGCAAGTTGACTGAAAGTTTGTGCAATAATGCAGTTGCATTTCATGAAGAGGAAAAACTGTTAAAAAAGAAAGAGGTTTCATAAGTTGTGAAATGAAAAACTATAGAAAAATTACCAAAGAGATGGACTTTGAATGTGGGAGTTATCAGATGATAAACCATTTGTCTGTTGGATTAATTTGATCAGTATGGGATGCTAAGAGAATCTTTTCTCTCTCTTAGAAATCCTGCCCGTCCATCCCAAGGATGTTTGCCCAGGTCACAAAGTCTCCATTAGCGCCAGAAGGAGGGCCTGCTCTGATGAATGTAGAGACAACTAAATTCCCTCTGTTATGAACTTCAGAAGAGTTGTTCTCTCACTTTTGGTCTCAGAACTCTCTGACACTATATAAATAAATCATTGAGAACAGACCCCTAAAATCGTGACCTTATTAGAATTAAAACTGAGAACATTTAATTTTTTATAAATTAATTAACATAAAATAACAATAAACCCATATGATGTTATTAGCAATATAATATTTTCACAAAAAGAACTAAAAAAATAATGAGAAGGATGGAATTCCATTCAATATTTGCAAGTCTCTTTAATGTCAAGCTTAATTAAAGTTAGCTGGATTCTCACATTTGTTTCACATTCTATCTGTAGCAATGTGTTTTGATTGAGTTATATGATGAAAATCCAGCTTCAAACAGATGTGTAGTATTTTAGTGGTCATTTCAAATAGTTGGGGAAATTTTTCTTTGATACTACATCAAAATGTGATGAATGGTGGTTTTTTACATGTTAGTTGAAACTAAAACCATATTAATAGATACTTCATACAGTGATGCATTAAAATCCATTGATCTATCTGGCACTTTAGATGAATCTTTTAACCATGCATGTTTTTGTAATTATGCAGGGGCCATTTGGAAAGTATTAGTTCACTCAATTATTTACATCTTCCAAATGTTGACACATTTCATTACACAATTCAAAAAAAATCACATTTGTGAGTATCACCACTGAGCAGAAGAGTCTTCAAGTATGACGAAGCTGTCAAATTCATGATAGTGAAGACAAATTTTCCAAATTCTGATTTTTCTTTCTTAGTTCAAATTTTATTCTTGGTCAACCAAACTGTGTTATTTTTATTGACATAAAATCTCACTTTGTTCATTTTTGAGAAAAAGTTTTCAAAATTACCCAAGTATAAATAAGCATAGTCTGTCTATAAGTAAGCTGGGGTGTGAAAGCATTGGTTTAAATATTTGCTAATCAGTAGGCTTAATAAGCTAGCAGGTGAGAGATTCTTGTGTGGGTTGATGGCCTCAAAGGTCCAAGAGTAGCTTTGTTTTGTTCCCAGGATGCTTTTCTGTAATTCCCCAGAATTAGAATATGCTAAGGTGTTGATTCAGCTTTGAACATGCTAAGGTGTTGATTCAGCTTTGATCCAAAGCCCAGTGTGTCACCTATTGGAGACCGTCCCAGCTCAGCCAGTCAAGTACCTCCTTTGTCCTGCACTCAGGCTCCCCACTGGGAGATGTCAAGGTTGGTTGTGGGTTGTGAGAAGGAAGGAGGGAAAGAAGGTAGGAAGAAAGGGGTACACACTAGGTTGAATCGCTGTGTACAGATGGGTTGGGAGGTGGTGATTCAGATTCTGGAGTTAGATCTTTTCCCCTCACATCCCGACTGCAACATTTGCTTGATTCCCTAAGAGGAAAGATGCTTAGGCTCCTGTGTCTCAGTTCTCTTGATTGTTAAATGGGGTGCATAATGGCATCTACCACGTAAGATTATTGTCAGAATTAATTGAAATAGCCCAGAGAAAGGAGTTCACCTAGTGTCTGGCAGTATGTAATGCTCAATAAATTTTAGCTGGTTTTATTATTGATGTCCTCCAAAGTGTTAAAGAATGACCTCTGAGTTTTTAATCAAAGAAGAAAGATGGCTGTTTCTCTCCTTCCCACAAACATACTTGGCATTGTTTCCACTTATTCTAAGCACATAAGGACACCATCTCTATATGTCTGGTCCCTCAGAGTCTCAAGTGGGGTCCTGTTGACTAGCTGTTCCCATGACCATACTTGGTGATTTGACATTTTATTTAGATATTAGCGTTAGGCCAAGAGAACATTTGTTTGTTATTCTATGGGACATAATGGATTTGTCCATGTTTTAGAAATGATAAAATAGCAAAGACCACTCTGAAGGGGGGTAGTGTCTTAAAGAGGGAAAATCTGGCAGTGAGAATTCCAGTTAGGAGGCCACAATCTTAGGTCAGGTCAAAGAGGATGAGAGTCTACACCAAGTTAGTGGCAGAAGAGATGGAGAAAAGGACACACTCAGGAGACAGCAGAGGGTCACTTTAGTTTGGTTTATTCCTCTATTCCCCAAACATATTTGACCACATTATCCTCTAATTCTTGAATCACTGATTAAGCATCATGTGTCAAGAGGTTCTGAGCGCTCGAAGTGCTGGTTAAACTTTTTAACGTTAGTTAATATACTATCACTTCTCCTATTCTTGTACCTCCTTCACGAGCCCTTCTAACTGTCCATTTCAATTGTCTGTGTTCTGCTGATTAAAATGCCAGAAAGTCTCCCAGCATTATGCTCACACGGTGTATTTATTCATTTTACTGGGAATCACCCCCAGGCTATTGTGTCTCCTCTTAAACCTCTGATTCAATTGCTCAAATTCACTGATTTCTAATTAGCCCAGTTAATATCATTGGTATTTTCTCATTTCATTTTTCTTAAGACACTATGTTTGAAAACATTGATCTTTCATATTTTCAGCATTCAAAAACCTATTTAAAATCACTTTACTCCCCAAAACCTTTCTGTATCTAGAAAAGAAGATTCTACCCAACCGAGAATCTAACCTAAATCAAGATACGCCTTTTGATGTTAGGAATAAATATGCATGACACTTACATGGCCATATTCATATAATATATAACATAAAACAAATAGAATCTCTACATTTGAATTTTTAGAGCAAGCTTGTCAACTTCTTAAAATGAGTCAGCATCCTTAATGTGCACTGAAGCCCTAAATATGTTATGTCTAATCCCTGTAGACCAGTAATGAATACAAGCTATGTAACTTGAAGAAAATTAATTGCCAAGATTTCTTCTTTCTATTGCATGATTAATACTTCAAAATGTTTAAATTTTTTCACTAAGAATATCGAATCATGAAAGCTTGATATTTATTAAATGTTTTCATGTTCAGAAAGTTTATAAAATATGGCTTTTATCATAGGGCATAGAAACCACTGAATTTCTTATTCAGCAAAGTCCACAAATGGAAATAAATAATTGTAATAAAGTCCATACACTCAAGTTCAGAATTTGTCTCCTAAAAAGAGTTTTGGAGAAAATCTTTATATTTTATTTATTAAAATTAAATGTTATAACTGTCATTTCCTCAGTGATGTAGTAAATATTATATCAATATAAGGGAACAATTATCTGTCCCCTCTGTGAGCGACAATATTCAGAAATCTGAGTGAATGCAACTTGCTCTTTACCACCTGTAGCCTCTGGCTTCTTATTTATATTTTCTCTGACTCAGACTGCAGAATTTAAAGAATGAATTGCATTTGTAGAAATATTTCAGGATATTCATGAACCTTGTCAATATACTTTTCAAAAAAGTTGAACTTATTTATCCTTACTTAAGTTGTGTACAAGAAAACCCATCTCAGCATAGACTTTTCAGCATTTGTGCATGGTTTATTTTGGTCATAATTAAGAATTTTGATTTTTTTTAAGTTATCAGAAAATAGATGAAGATGGTACACTTCTTCATTTTGTTCTCTCCTAGGACTGACGATCCTTTTAGAAGCCTAAGACTGTAGTTTAGGTAGCTAATGTAAATGAAAAAATCAATAGGCAATTTCAAAAGTAGAAGAAATCACTTTTTAAAAAAATTAATTAATTTTTTAAATTTAATTATAGTTGATTTACAGTGTTGGGTTAGTTTTAGGTGTACAGCAAAGTGATTCAGTTTTTTATATATATATATATATATATATATTCTTTTTCACATTTTTCCAATTATAGGTTGTTACAAGATATTGAATATAGTTCCCTGTGCTATATAGTAGGTCCTTGTTGTTTATCTTCTGTAACACCTTACAGAAAAACCCAAACGAATGTTTTGGCCAACCCAATATTCTATATATAGTAGTGGGTATCTATTAATCCCAAACTCCTAATTTATCCTTTCCCCTTTTCCCCTTTAGTAACCATAAATTCGTTTTCTATGTCTAAGAGTCTATTTCTGTTTTATAAATACATTAATTCGTATCATTTTTTTAAAGTCCACATATAAGTGATATCATATCTGACTTACTTCACTTAGATTGATAATCTCTATGTCCATCCATGTCATACATGTTGCTGCAAATGGCATTATTCCATTCCTTTTAATGGCTGAGTAGTATTCCATTGTATATATATATATATATATATATATATATATATATATATATATATCACATCTTCTTTATCCATTCAGCTGTCGATGGACATTTATGTTGCTTCTGTGTCTTGGCTACTGTAAATAGTGTGGCTGTGAACATTGGGGTGCATGGAGCTTTTCAAATTAGAATTTTCATCTTTTGTGGATATATGCCCAGGAGTGGGATAGCTGGATCATATGGTAGCTTTATTTTTAGTTTTTTTAAGGAACTTCCATACTGTTCTCCATAGTGGCTGTGCCAATTTACATTCCTACCAACAATGTAGGATGGTCCATGACATCGTTTTTAAGATATTTGCTCACTATGTGTCCAACTGAATATCTATTGCTTAAATGTCAATAACTTTTGAAGTGTACTGTGATTTGTTTGCTTTGAGTTCCAAAATCAAGACCAGTATTATGGGTAATAAATGAGATGATCATTTGTGTATAAAGGAACCACTTTCCATCTTTACAAGGGTATGCTATTCTATCACATATTTTTTTTTCTTTTGATTCAACATCTTCTCCTTAAAGATATTTGTCTCTGTATGTTCTTATTTTCTAATTAGTAGGATTTTGAAAAACATTTGGATTAACTTCTTTCTCTTTTGAAATAATTTATATTAATATGACTAAAATATGGCTTAATATATGTAGAGTAAAAGAGAGATTGAGGAGAGAGATGAGGTACATGTCTACATAATTATAGTGCACTATAGGAGAAAAAAGATTGTGGGAATCAGGTACAAGTATTTCATCCTACTCATGTAGAAAATGATGCTCAGAGAAATGATTGAAACAATATCAAATTCTGTTAAATAGCCCTAGAAAATTTTAGTCTATGTGCTAAATATCATTTCCAATAAAACATAACCTTTATACTGACTTATATATTTGATTTCAACACATTTTTATTACAGGCCTCACCAGTACTGGTACTATATAGAAAAAAGTCAAATCTTTTTTTAATATGTCAATAAAATATATCAGACATGTATTATCCTATAATTAAAATTAAATAGGCTTTAAAAACATGCTGCTAATTTATTATCACATATTCATTATGATTACTGTACTTTAGTATTAAAGTATAAATGTAAGTGTACTCCTAAATGAAGAACCAACATTGTCCACTTAGCTACCCAAAGTCAGTGAAATAAAAGTATATTCCATGTATATTCAATGTACATTCCATTGACAGCCTCTCTCAATCTCTATCTCTCTCTGAGCAGTTTTTGTCTTCCTTTACTCTAAAATGGAATCTACCTTCACTATTGGGACTAAAAGTGGAAACAATCGTTCACTGACTTTCATGAAGAAAAATAACAACATGATGTGTCCTGTTTGCAACTTATTTCCAAAGACAGGAATTCTGAGCTCTTCATTGATGTAAAACAATATAAACTGATGGTGCATTGTTAGGAAAACATGACCACATGAAATCAAGATGAATTAAAGCAGCACAAGAGCTACAAGCACACCTCACTGTTGAGGAATTCCAATGCTGATGACTTTGGTGCATCAGTCGCCTTTGTGTCCCATCCAGTAGAGGCAGATCCCTGACACTGGCAACTATTGTAAAGGAGCCCAAGGCTCAGTGGCTGCCCTGTCCTGAACAGTTGGGTGATGGATTTTTGGAAGTAGATTTGTAGGTTTCCAACTGCTGGCCTAGGTCTCTTTCAAAACAGTATGATGCTTTTAGTCACGTATGTTTGTAGAGAACTAATCTTGTGATGTGTTATCCAAACAATTAGTAAGGATTAAATATATGGTTACCAAAGGGAAAAGGTTGGGGGGAGGGATACATTTGGAATTTGGGATGAACATATACACACTACTATATATAAAATAGAAAAACAACAAGGATCTACTACATAGCACAGGGAAATATACTCAGGATCTTGTTAATAACCTGTAATGGAAAAGAATCTCAGAAAGAAGACATATACACATATGTATAACTTTGCTGTAAACCTGAAATATGGTAAATCAACTATACTTCAATAAAAAATAAATTTAAAACTAAATTCTATCAAACTAACTAAATAAATACATACATGAAAGCATGGATGCGTTACAAGTTACAGTAATATACAATGAGCATGCATTTGATATATACAATGTTATATACATTGAGAATAGAGGTGATGTGTTTTAGTCCATCTGTTGCATAAAATCTTCAGGGGGAATGTCAGCAACCATCATTTTGTGCAGGAACTCAGGGGCGGAATGTTGACTGATGCAGCGGTGGGACCCTTCATCTCTCGGCCTCTCATGGAAAGATTCTGGCACACCACAGGTCTGGTCAGCAGGCACGGCCAGCTTCTGTTTCATGAAGCCTCCCACTCGCCTTCCTTCTCCTTCTCCTCTCTCCTCCCCCTTTGTTTCTGTCTCTTGTATTCTTGCGGCAAAGACTCAGAGACCTGGGTTCAGGGCACTCCATTCCTGACACAGTTTACATCACTTGTAGTTTACATAGAACCGTGAGTCTGTGACACATGTTTCTGAGTAGCTTCAGTAAAGGGGTTCTATGTGGCATTTAGGGTCTCATCCAATTGTCAGGGAGCTTCTCAAAAGGCTGGAATGAATCTGAAGCCACCAGCAACGGATTCAGGAATAAAGTAGGTATGGCCGTCTGCACCTGATTACTGAATTCAGATCATTACGCTGGCAATCAGGGTTTTAAATGAATTCCTCTCTCCATCTCCCAGATTTTACTCAACCTCATGATTGTGTCCACTTGATTCAGAGATTCCCTTCCACTCAGGTTTTCCCGTGGGAGGCAGCTCACAGCTCTTCCCAAGGAGTTACAGATACACTGTTTTTACCTTTCAATCCTCCTTCTTAAGGCTTAGAATGATACCAGCCAGGGTTCTTGGCCTCCTTAGTCAATAGAAATTGACTAGCGGCCAGACAAAAAATTCAGGCAAGGCTTTATTGGGTCCTCTGCTGCAGCAGTGGGGAGCAAGAACAAGTAACAGGTTCCTTTGCTTGTCCCCGAGCGGGGGTGAGCTGATTCCTTATATGGGGTGAGGGTAGGGGTGGGTCCAGGGGGTCAGGCTGGAAGGGTGGCTTAGGTGATTTGCCCACCCCTTTGGTGGTATTTTGTGCAGCAGCATGTGCAGTACCCTGCTTTTTCTCCCAGTTCTTCAGAAGTGGCAGTTGGAGTTTTCCTTTTTTGGTCTTTTTTGTATCTTGTCCAGAATTTGCCTCAACTGTGCAGATGTGCAGTTATTTTTAGTCCCTTATAGTTTCTTTGTATTCTGTAGCTCGAGGAAACGATTGTCCAAGTACAAGCATGTCAGCAAAGGGTCCCAAGTCCCAGGTCCCGGCTTGTCTCAAGAAGGGCTTCCTCATTTGTGCTGAGAAGTCACGTGGTAGAATGGTTGGCAGCCTTCTCACTCCAGGTTTCCCTTGAACTTCAGGATTTCTGAGTGATCCACCCACTCCGGAGTGTGGTGAATAATGCAAACACCCCATTACCTCCTTTCATGGAAACTGATTTATCACAGGCTTTACTGCCTTATGGATCCTGTGAACACCTGAGAATACGTGACTCACCCTCTGAGCCATCCGGAACTCACAGTGACTCGCCATCACCTCCGGGGGATGTTTCCTCCCATTAACTTAAGGGCAGTGTGGCCCACAGATGGCCATGTGGCCCCTTGATTATTGTCCATCCTTATAAGTTACTCTCACCCCTAGGGGATGTCTCCAGCCCTTGGGATGACCCAGCCTAAGCCCCTAGCCATGGACCAAGACAGCAGTATCCCTACCAGTCTGCCTGCTGACTTTCAGCAAGCAGCACGTGGCTCAGGAACCCGAGAGCAAGGTTTAAGTAGGTGTACTGTTCCCACGTTCTGGCATCCTGTAGAGAGTCCTAAAGGCACTGAGACTGGAGGCTTCAGGAGAAGAGCTGCATCACCCTGTTGCTGTCCAAGAGAACAGTTGTTAAGTGGGGAGCCAACACTGATATCAGGCTTCTATTTAGGAGAGTGCTAGCAATACCCGTTTCCCTGCATCTGAAGCTTCCTTGCTGGAGAAATGAACTTGAACAGGATACCAAGCCTGTTGGAAGGAGGCTCAGAACTCAGATTTGTAGGGACACCTAGAAATGCCTCCTGGGGTCATGCACAGGAAAATCCTACTTTTCTCTGTAGAGTCATTTAAGTAGGAAAGACTGTTTATTTAAAGCACCCGTTAAAATAGCCTCATCACCTGATCACCAAAATTGTCAGCCTATCTGCTTCTGAAGTTATATTTTTTATACTTGGTTTTATTACTTGTACCAGAGACCCATTACTTCCCTTATTCTAGAGATCCTATCCCATATTGCCTTCTCATAGAATTTTCTTTGCACTGATGCATTTTCTCTTCTGCATCTCTCATTCCCTCCTCTCCATCAGATTCTTTTCATCATCCCACAAGCAAGACCCACTGTCCCCCATCCTTAAAAATTGAAATAAAATAAAGGACACCTCCACCTCATTCTTTTATGATTCCCAATCCAACTCTGTATGCCTTTCCTCAACAAAACATCCTAAGATTGCTGTCTATAGTTATTCCTCCAGTTTCTCTACCACTGAATACAGACTTGGGCCCCATCACTTTACTGACACTGCTCTTACCCAGGTTTCCAGACATGTCCACATTCACTGGCCTTTGAGCATTTCTTCAGTAATATCTCAGCAGCATACTCAAAACATCGCTGCACTTTCCTTTCCTCTCTTGGCATCCAGAGCACTGCATTCTCTTGCCTTTCATTCTACCTCTCACACACTTTTCTCTCATTCTTCTTTGCTGATACCTCTTACACCTTCACCTGTAAATGATGGCATTCCCCAAGGTTCTATTCTGAGTTCTCTGCCATCCATTAAATATTTTCTGATGTTAGGTGTTTCCATTCATTCCCGTGACTTTAAATGCCAATTATATCTGACCCCAACTTTCCTGTTAACTAGATTCTGTTTCCAACTCAATATTCTCAAATACATCTCTGAGTAATATTTCTAAACCCAAACTCTAGAATCACATCCAATCACCCACTTCTAGGTTCATGCAAATATCTAACAGGTATCTCAATCTTAACAGTGACAACAAAACTCAGTTCTCACATTTCCAAAATTGTCTCCTTCCTTGGATTTCCACATCTCCATAAGTAGGACAAGTTGCTCAAGCTAAAAATCAAGAACTTTGTTGTTGCTCCTGGCCTTTTATTTATTTTTTCATGTTCTACACCACCAGGCCAGGAATGTTGGGATGCAAAGAAGTGTCAGCTATCTCACTAACATATCCCATCACATCATTTCCATTTTTATTATTACTACCTCATCCAAGGCATTTCCATATCTTGCCTGAACTGTTAACATAGCCTGTTATCTGGCTTCTGTTCAGCACTTACCCCTTCTCTGTGCTCTCAGTCTAGCAGCCAAGTACCCTTTGAAAACCACATGGAATGTATCACGACCCTCCCAAGCTTAAAACTTTTAGCTGGCTTGTCATCAGTCTTGGAAAATAAATAAATAAAATTCCTTTCTCTTGCTTCCTAAGTGCTACAAGTTCTGACCCTGTCTCATATCATCCTCTGATTTGCCTTCTGAACATGACAGTGACATAAATTTGTTAAGCAAAATTAGTGTATAACTGGATTTTCTAAAGTTAGCCAAGTAGTAAGGAAGATGGGTTAGGAACAGTCTGATCTGTTAATTCTCTGGGGGTTTTACTATCGCTGGATCCAGAGACCATTATGTCCTCATTTGTCTTTTGGCTAAGGAGTCTAAAATAGGCTGTGAACAGTTGTGTGACCCACCCTTCCTTCCTCTAAGTGTTCAGATTATGTTATATACTTTTGGAGGTGGCTACAACCTTTCAGAATTAAGGATTTATCCTCATTCTTCAAAGCATCCAATCACTCCAGACAGAGCCTCATATCCAGCAACCTCCCCAGAAGAAAGACTTCTAGCTATGTTTCATCTTCGTCCACTGGTACATGGGGTGTCCAACGCCCGGGCCGCAGACCGCTTCCAGTCCATGGCCCGTTAGGAACTGGACCGCACGGCAGGAGGTGAGTGGCTGGGTGAGTGATTGAAACTTCATCTGCTGCTCCACATTGTTCCCCATCACCCACATTACCGCCCGAACCATCCTCCCCCCACCCCGGGTCATAGAAAAATTGTCTTCCATGAAACCAGTCCCTGGTGCAAAAAAGGTTGGGGACCACTGCACTAATAGACTCTGCCAGACTCTTTAGGAAGTGGTTAGGAAAGTAAAGTCTACCATGGAACAACTCATCACTGGAAAGCGATTATCCTTCCAGCTCAGATACAGATTTATGCAATGTTAAAGGAAATAAAACAAATGTTAATGGTTGTTTTTGAACGTCTGCTAATATGTCAGACACTATTCTAAGTAAGTACTTTATGTCCAGTTCTTGGGAATCTACCTAAGGCCATCAGCATAGTGCCTGACTCATAATGTTCTATCAATATGAGATATTATTGTAAAAATAACATTACTATGTCAACCCCGTGAGGTCAGTACTTTATCTCCCACAATTTGCAGAGAGGAAATGGAAACTTAAAGGGTAAGGGAATTTATTTTTGCTCATAAGTTTGGTAATTAGCAATCTGGCACTTGAACTAAGGTGTACTGATTCTAGAGTTCTAGCTGACGTCATACCAGGATGGGCTTAATTTAAACTCTCCACATCCCTTCACCTTGCAAAGATGATTACCTAACACACTTTACCACCATTTATCTCCTCTGGAATACACCTACAGAACAGATGTTATACAATGTTTTGTTTGTTACAGGCATAAGTGAGGACACCACAAGAAGTACATTGTTAGATAGAAAATGGAAAAACGATAATGTTCTCCTTAACTGAAATTGAAATAACAGTATGTTTATAATTTTTTATATATTCACTTTTATAGATCTAAATTTCTGTGACTGTCAGAGGCTATGTTCTCTTTTCTGTTTTAATTTTTTTTCCTTTCATTTTTGGGCCTATCAGCCTGGGACCTGAATCACTAAAATAAAGGAAGGTACAAGGAGACATTTTAGTGATGTGATTCAATAAACCGTATGACAAACTTAATCTGACACTAATGTTATTTTGGCAAAATTACTGCTGTTCAGAAAAGGATCCTTGTTCATGTAGACATAAATAAATGTGATAAATATAATTTACAATACTTTTATATCCTGAGTTTAGTGTTTCAAGGTTCAGATGGAGTGAAGAGAAAGAAAAGATAAAGAGAGAGAGGTAGAGAGAGGTAGAAAGAGCACATTGCATCTTTATTCCTGTCCTACCCGGTGCTTTGTGACCACCTACAGGGGTGGGATAGGGAGGGTGGGAGGGAGACGCAAGAGGGAGGAGATATGGGGATATATGTATATGTAAAGCTGATTCACTTTGTTATAAAACAGAAACTAACACACCATTGTAAAGCAATTATACTCCAATAAAGATGTTTAAGGAAAAAAAAGAAAAGAAGGAGCACACTGGACCTTTGTTCCATGTGAACAAGTATTTCAGGCTTCTTTCCTTCTTATCTTTTACCTCTGTACCCACACCCAGGAGCGCAACACTGGGAACTGATGCAAACTTCATTTCGGTCAACATGTCGTCTCTCTGAGTGGTTAAGATTAATCTACCTAACTCTGCTGAGGGTGGGGAGGAAGAGGAAGGAGAATGATAAGTTGCATATTTTTGTAAACATCAGGTGAATGTGATTATAAAAATTACTCAATGATTTTCCAAAAAAATCACAAAAGATCCAAAAACTATTTGGGTCAACTGGAATGTATAAGCATCATATACATTTACCTTTACACTCACATATGCACAAGCATATAAATTAAATATAGCATTTATGTATAAAATTTCTGTGGTGATCATTATATATGTATATTATATATAATCATATGACAGATCATTTGTTATAAATTATATTCTGATTATATATTATAGATTATCGACCATTATATTGATATATTTGTATAATTGTCTTTTTAATCATTTGATTATATGTGTATAAAGCCAAATTATACCTCTGTATCTTGAGTATCAATGTAGAGCTATTGACTTTTCATACCATCCTTTACATTAAAGAAATTAATGTAGACTCTGCACTTACATCCTATGTATCAGTGAGTTGTCATCCATGCATTCTTACTGTGAGTCACCCACACTCTGCCTTCCATAGCACATCTTTTTAACTTTCATCAAAGTTGTATGTGATGCAGTACCTTTGGGAATCCATATATGATGCTATTACGGATAATTTTATCTCAAGCCACAAATATAGATTTATGTAACATTAAGACTACTATCATTTTCTTTTGTTCTATAAGTGTAAATTCATGTGCTCCATAATGTGAGTCAAATATTTACTGTATTACTTTTCAACATACATTAAAGTTCTTGTTTATAATGACATCCAACACTTGCAACTATGAGCTCATTCCCAAGGGGTGAAAAATCATAAATGTGTATTCAATTTCTTTGTCTCTTTTTTCCCTGTAACTTTGGGTGACCTCTATAAACATTCTGAGCCAGCATTGATTGAGGTTCTTTCAGGCCATATGTCTCCCCGAAACAGCATTTTGTGGTTCAAACTAAAATCATTGAAAAAGTAACATGAGATACTTGGTTAGGGTCCAAATACGAGGTGACTTTCTTTACTGAGGGATAATTTTGAGAAATGTCACTTTTGGTTTAGTCATGTACTATAAGGTTTTCTACACCATTCTACATAAAATTCAACCAACCCGAGGATCATTTGCAGTTCCATACCTTTAGCAGTTGGCATTCTTCTTGCTGTGAATTAGTTTAGTTAGCTGTCCCCCTATTAGCCTGTGTATGAGCATTTACAGGTACCTCTGTGTGCGGGGCTATGACAGGATGTGGGATGCAGTGGAAACCAAATAGATGCCTTCCATGCCCTGACAGACCCTGGAGCCTGGCAGAAAAAAAAACAAGCACTGGATACATCATTCACATCATTATTTGAATAAACACCCATGGAAAGGAAAGTGCAGAGGAAATGTATAGGGCCCTGTGTGATCATTTATCAGAGATCTAACCTAGCCTAAGGGATTCAGGACAGCCATCTGCATCCTGACTCAGAGCTGGCCAAGCTTCAAAACCCAGCTCTACCTCCTTGATGTCTGACCAGGAACAAGCTACTAAACACTTCAGCTCCTTAATTTCCTCTTCTGTAAAATGATGATTATAAAAATAATCATGTAAATTTGGAGTGAGGATTAGTGATTGTATGTTAAATAAATATATATGTATACATTTGAATGTATATTCATTTAATATTAAATGCTTATTTAATGCTAAATGTTTATATATACACACATAGGTATGCATAAAACATATATATATATATATATATATATATATAAAGACAAAATATAAATATATATTTAATATATTTTATAAAACAGACCCTGATACACTGTAAGTTCCTTTGGTGTAACATATCATTATTAAACCTAAGGAAGAAATATTCAAGGCAAAATATAAATGATGAGTAAAATATAAATGATGAGTAAAATATAAATGATGAGTAAAATTTACTCTTGTAGGGTGTGAGGGCAAAGGAAAGAGAATTGAATTCATCAAAAGTAGAGATGGAAGCCCATGTCCAGGCCCTGAGTCAGGGAATAATTAGATTGGAAGACAGCAAAGAGGACCAGCAAGCCCAAGCCGAGGGACCAAGGCAGAGGTTGTTTGATGAGTCTTCTTGAGGCATATAGATTTGTGTTTGTAGAAAAAGGAGCACAAAATTGACAAATAGGAAGAGATAAAAGTGAAACCTTAAGGAAGGCAGGAGGAAAATGGTGAAAGACCAGGTCAGCACACGGAAGAGAAAGGGGTTCAGAGCCCGCTGACGTTCTCTGAAAGCAGGAAGGCATCAGCGTTCTTTGTACCGTTTCTCGGTAGGTGAACACACTTAATAATTCATTTTGGCTTGGTCATACTTCAGTCATCTTGTTCAGTTCTCAGTTCTCTGCTTTTACTGAATAAGGTATGACCGCTGGTCCATCATAGAGCCACTAAGGGCGGGATTCCTTTCCCTGACAGGCTTACTACCCCTGGGGAGGAAGCATGAACTTGAGTGAGGCCACTCCCTTTCTTAGGTAGAACTAGGTTGCCTGCTAACATCAAGCCGTGCCCTTGGTGCCGAGGGAGTGAGTACTTAGATCCCAAAGGAGAAGCTGGATGGCTCAACACAATGTCCGCAGCAGTGTACACAGTTGCCTCCACGAGGAGATGATGTTTGAGCAGAAATCTGAATAAAGGAAGAAAACGAAAATCTGGGAAAAGGATTTTCCAGGCAGAGAAACGTACAAGCTTAAAAGCCCTGAGGACGGAAGAAAGCTATTGAGATCGATCCATGTGTTAGAAGGAGTGTTCATGGCTGAAGGGCAGTGAGCAATAGCCGGTGTGGTCGGAATTATCTAATAGGGAGCGGGGACTTAGATCATAAAGAAACTTAGGTTATAATATGGAACTAGGGTTATATTTTAAATGTAATGGAGGGCCACTGAGTGATTCTTTTATGATTTAGATACTCTAAATGATGACTTTGTCTGTTTTGTAGAAAATAGTGTCAGGAGATCAAGGGGGAAATCAAAGTAACGAGTTAGTGGTCTGGTTGGAGGTGCAAGTCATCTGCACTAGGATCAGAGCAAAGAAGTGGAAGAAGAGGTCATGGAAATGTTCATAGCAAATGTCCCTTTTCATGACTTGTATACAAACTATGAGGGAAGCAAAAGGTGACTTCTAAGATTTTGGTTTGAACAACTGTATAAATGATTGTCATATTTTGACCTGGGCACAATGGTTAGGGAACGTTAATGAAGAGATGTTTAGACAGTAAAATGTGAAGTTGATATTAGATATTTAACTGGAGATTTTGAGTAGGTAGTTGCATGTGCAAGTTTTGGCCTTTGGGAGAAGCTGGAGCCAAAACTATAAATTTGAAAGTCATCTGCATATAGAAGGAATGTATAGACTTGGAACTAGAGGGGATCATCTCAAAATTTTACATAAAAGAAGAAAAGAGGGTCTAAGATTGAGTTCTAAGGGGCATTTGAGAAGAGGTTGATCAACAGCTGTGATTGTGTGTGGGGGGGAGTGGGTTGGTGGGTGCATGTGTGTGTGTGTGAGAGAGAGAGAGGCAGTTGAGAGAATAAAAGAGTACAGTACTTTAAAGAACTACAAAATGTTTAATAAGGCTCTAAGGAGGATGTGTAAAGCGTAGTAAATGATGCATTTCAACAATTATTTGGTGATGTACAAATGATAACTGAACAGTTATATCATGCCAGGTCATCCATATTTTCTTCTGAAGGCAATGGATGGAGTGATTCCTTTAGGATACACTTATACATAATGGCATTGGGGAGGAGAGGAGTGGAGAGATTTTAGGTAGATTTAGAATTTCAAAAGGAAATATTTTGTACTCATGAGACATTTGTGGAATGAGTGATTCTCAGATCTCTGACTATAATTACAAGGTTAGAGATGGACTCTACTCATTTATCAATTTCTTCATAAAACAAATGTTCAGAGCCCTTATTATACGTCAGGTTCTCTTCTAGGTGCTGAGGCTGTAACAGTGAACAAATAGAAAAAAATCTTGCTGTTCTGTTCTCATATAGAAGTCAGACAATTAACAAAAGACATTAGTAAATATATAGATTAGGTATAGCAAAGTATAGAAGGTGTCAATTGTCCATCTATTTTCTTTTATTAACCACCTGTAATGAATTGTGGAAGGAACAGAGGTGGAAAAGGAAATTTAACATAAAGAAGAAATAGAATAAATAGAAGATGAAAGCTACAAGATTCAGGAGAAATGTGTTTTGCTATGATGATAAAGAGAGATGTCTTCAGTTTCATCTGCTGGTGAGAAGCAGGCTGTAAGGAGGAAAGGAGAATTTTGAAATGGAGCACTTTGAGAGATGTGATTGATTTACTTAAAATTGTACAGAGGGAAGGATTATTTGGATGTAGGCCTGTCATAAGAAAGAGAGTTTCCAAACTGCCTCTTTATTTCATAGGTATATATATACCATATTCAAAACAGAATTTGAAAAATATGGAATTCCACAAATAATATTTAATTATAAAATATTTTGAACATATAGAAAAGTAGATTAATATTTTCTTTTACTTATTTCAGCTGGCATTATACTATTTTGTTGGAAGTGGTGTTATAGTTATGTATGTCTATTTTATTTCTTAACCAACTCAAGTTGGATGTATGAAAGTTAAGTGTGAGATAACTTCATGTATGCAACATAAGAGCTAGTTGAAACACACATAGAAGCTAGGATTATGTTTGTACCAAGGTAGCCCTTATACCTCTTGAAGTTACATTTGTAATTTAAGCCCTTCAAAATCAGTATTTGTAATCAAAAATATGTCTGATGGTAAAAAGAATATTCTTCTTCTACAACCTGATGATTTTCTTAAAATTTGTTAATAAAAAGTCATGAGGGTATTTAAGCAAGGAAAATTGATTAAAGCATCCAACAACAGCAACAGAGAATTAAGGAGATTAGTGGATTTTGGTCATGAGAAGTCAATTTCAGATCCTATTTTTTGCTAATATTTTGCTAATTTCCTATCTAATATTTTTTGCTACATTTTATTTCAAATCTGTTCTATGAATTACCAAATTAAAGCAAAAATGATTTTCACATAACTGGTACACAATGCATGCTCAATGAAAAGTTAGTGAAGCTCTTAAAATAGATTATTCCATTAATCTGTGGACTAAGAGTGCTACTGCATGATACTGACAAAACAACAAAGTTTATATAACTTCAATTACAGATTGAAAATGAGACATAGCAAAGATGTATGAGCAGGTTCCTTGTGTTCAGGGATTTGAAACTAACAAGGATCCACATATGTGTAAATACAAATTACTAGGTAGTAAGTGTTATGTTAGATGCATGACAGTGGGTGTATATTTTCATCTGAAGAAACTGAGATGAACTTGTAACATAGATGTAGTAAGACTTTATTAAAACTCTAGGTTGATTAGATAAATCTGACCTAGGAGAGCTATAATTTTATACTCAAGAAACTAGAGAATTCAGCAGAGATGATCTATGCCATTTGTAGACCATAAGAAGGGATGAGTGAGTAACATTGACAACTACACCATTGGGAGATTGTGGGTAAGTTGTTCAGTAAGACCAGTGATTCAGGACCAACACAGTCCAAGACTAAATGATTTAAAAAAAGGAAAAGAGGAAATAAAATAACTCAGGTTGTCATAAGTTTTTTTCTGTGATGGAAAGAGCCACAATATAAAACCATATGCAAAAGTATTAAAACAGAAGCTTGCCTGTAATGGATTTTATTCAGAGCTTCATTTCTTGAAATGTTGCTGTAATTCAGGGTATCTTGATGCAAGAGACAGCTGGAATTGATAACAGCATTTCTCAAGGCTGTCATTAGTTCTGCAATATTAGCTTAAAATTAGTATGGAGGAGTATGTAAAGTTCATACAGATTTTTGGTTCAGTTCCTTCAGCACATAAAAGATTAAATGACATATTTTAATAAGTTATTGGAACTTGTTTTCTTCAGAGTAGCCTCGATTTTACAAAATATATTATTAGAAATTCTTCTTTACTAAGAGTATGGAAATTATTTTAGTCATGCTGTAATCTAATTACAAAAGAAATTACCTCCAAAAACATAAAATGTTATTACTTAGAACAATTATATTTCCACTGACTTATTTATGTAAATGCTTTTAAAGGGAGATTTATATATGTTAGTAAAATATTTATTAGTACAGTGCATGTTATGAATAGGATTTTTCATGGATCTTGTCAAGCTAATTCTAAAATGTATACAACAGTGAAAATAGCCAAGAAACTGAAGAAGAAGAAAGTGGAATATTGGACATGTCTGACAAAATTATCAAAATTTAAAATAAAACTATAGGAATTAAGGAAGATAAATAAGTCAATAAATATAAAAGAATAGAAGCCCCAGAACCATACATGGGTCCTTAATATGTAACAGGGATAGGCATGGCAGACCCCAATGAATAAAGAAGGATAATTTGTATATATTTTGTAAGCCACATAAATAAAACCTGAAGTTGGAATCATACCTCACAATACACACACATATACACACATGTGTACACAAAGGTATTTTAGTAAACACGACAATATCTTTCTGACTTTAGGGAGGAATTCCTTAACAGACACAGCATGTGCTAATTAAAAGGATGGGTTGAAATTCTACACTACCTTTAAATCAGAACTTCTGTTCAATAAAGTACATTTTAAAAACTGAAAAGATGAATCAAAATCTAGAAGAAGATATTTGCAACATATACAACTTATAAGCATTAGAATCCAAAATATATGCATTATTAAGACAAATACATTTACCCAGCACATATTTTGTCAAAAAAATGAGCAGACACTTCACAGAAAACATATATGTCCAACTTCATTACTAGTTACAGAAATGCACATTATAACCAAAATGAGATACAGTTTCATATTTTTAAATACGGAAAAAAATAAGAGTCTAACACTGTGAAGTGTTGGATAGCATATGGATAATGGGAACTCTTATGCATTACTCTGGGAAGGTATATTTTAAAATTTATCTTGGAAACAATTTAGCATTTACATCAAACAACTCAGCAATTCCATGCAGAGTTATATCCAAGAAAAATTTCTGTATATTTGCTTCACGAGTCAGATATAAGATATTTCAGAGAACATTACTTCATTAGAGAATGGATAAATCATTTGCTATATATTAATAAACTGGAATATTTTACAACAGTAAAAATGAATGAACAATAACTACATGTATATCACAGAAAAACATTAGAAACCTGAAGTTTAGAAAAAGGAATTCCCAAAGTCTGAATACAATATAAGACCACACTTATATAGCTTTAAATCAAACTAAAAAAATATGTATTTCTTAACCATGCATACATATATGATAAAATTATTTACCAAGACAAGACAAAACTAGCACAAAGCTCAAGGTGGTGATTATTTATGAGTGGAAGGCAGGGGATAGGAGAAGTAAAAAAATTTGTGCAATATATTAGTATGTTCAATTTCTTAGGTGAAGTGGTAGGTTTACATGTATTCTAGACATTATTTTTCTTTACAACTTAAAATATACAACATATTACCTTTTGTGTCTGTCAGATATTATATATCAACACCTAATAAACCAAAAAATAAAAGCTCTACATATAAACACTTGCAAATAATTTACCATAAACACACAAGCACCCATTTGCAAATGTTTTGATGAGAGTCATAACAGTCCACAAATTTTCTCCCATGAAATTGTATAACATCTGTTATGGAATTACAACTTTAGTTTTAGTTGATTTGTCAACTGCTTTTACATTGAGAAGCTGTCAGGTATTTTCAGGGGACCATGGGTATATGATTTGTGTTAGTGGAAATTAGACTGGACTGCAAATTGTGAAAAGTAGATTCAAGTGAGAGCTGTAAGATTAACTCTCAGTAACTTTGGGCAAGTCACTTTAATTTTTCTCAACCTCTTCATTAGTGAGATTAGCAATTTAATTAAGTGTTCTCTGAAGTCCCTCCTAACTCTAAAATTTTACACAGTTGTGACCTTAATTTTTTGTAAACACAAATATTTTGAAATAATATATAACAAATTAGATTGCTTCAGTGTTAAGCTAAACTGCGTATGCATTATTACTAGAAATTATGGAGAAAATGCTTCTTGAAAATTTCCTTGGATCTTTTTCACTAATATACTTATAAAAATGTCTGTTGCATAATCTAATAAAATGTTGATACTTTTATAAACATGCCAGATATTAAGGCAAAAACCTAAATGTCCTGTTTAGTTTCATTACTTTGCAGAGTGCATCAGGGCATGAATTAACTAATGCACTAAGTTGAAATATTTAAAAGTTAATGTACTTACCTGATGTGAGTAATTTTCAATTTGCATATGAATTGGATTCAGACCCATTTTTTTTCCCATTTGCAGGAAGGAAGTATAAACAGCTGAAAATTGATGTTTTCCTACAATTCGAAAACTACTTCTGCAGATTTTTTTAAAAGAAGCTGAATAACAACAGCAAAAAGATTTTGAAAGAATAAGCTTAAAATAAATGATAGGTGGTAAAACATCAGATTTCCTAATATTTCTATCTCCAAGTTAAATAAAATATGTGATTATGGTTGATTTAATTTTTGAGATTCAATGTGGTAATTTATCTTCATTAAAATATTGAGAAAGCCTTGAGTGTGATATGCAAGATATCTTAGAAATCACTAAGCAATATGAAAATATAAGCAGATGAATTACCCATTAAATCTACAATTTCCCCTGGAAACAGATTTTGACAGAGTTCTGACTTTTAGGAGAACCATATTATTACTTTGCCTAGTGTTACTGTCAAATGTGTATAAAATCATAAGATAATTCACAATTTTCTTTCAAATGCAGCTTTCTCATCAGTTGGCATTTTTTACTTGCATAATTTTTTTCATTTTTTTTCTGTAAAAAATATCAAAATATTTCTCATGGGAAATCTTTGTGTTATTTTACTTTAATGGTTATATTTCTATTATATTACTTTCTGATGAAAAGACATTTTCATTGATAAACCAAATATACAGAGAAATATGTATAATAATAAGCACATTTTAGGATAACATTTAATATACTTAAATCAAAATGACATTCTCAACATGTAGACATTTCCCCATCCTCTTCTATGTCTATGGCATCTTCATTTTGACTTCTTGTGTTTAAAATATCTCATTCATTATGTAGATTAGTCTTGGGACTAATCTTTGGCCTTCCCTGGTGGTCCAGTGGTTAAGACGTCGTCTTCTAGTGCAAGGGGTGCAGATCTGATCCCTGGTTGGGGAGCTGACATCCCACATGCCTCACGGCCAAAAAACCAAAACATAAAACAGAAGCAATATTGTAACAAATTCAATAAAGACTTTAAAAATGGCCCACATTTAAAAAAAAATCTTAAAAGAAAAAGATTAGTCTGTCTAAAAAGAAATAGAATCATTTAATTACTTAGCTATAAAAATAGATCAAGCAGTCACTTTAACAGTGCATATATTCAACCTATATTTCCCAGGTCATCATACCCATAAAATAAGCAGCAGACAGATCTCCTGCCTCAGCCCACCTAGAATGGTCCACTATTCCATGCTTTCAGGCAATGATTCCCAGAGGATGGATATCTATTTCTAGATAATCAATTTTTAAGGTATTTTTGCAGAAAGTTTTCCCTTTTGCTTTGTAATAAATATATAATACCAAAGATACAGACATCTATTACTATATAATAAACCAGACCCACATTTAATGGCTTAAAATAATAATTATTTACATTGCCTCCAAATTTGCACTTTGTATAGGTCTTGGCAGGGATGGTTCATCTCTGTTCCACCAGACATCACCTGGGATAGCTTGACAGGGGCTGGAAATTCCACTTCCAAGAGGCTCCCTGGAATGACTGTTTGCCACAGTCAGTCTCCTGCAACATTAGCTGGGGCTACTGACCAGGGGCGATCTTTCTTTTCTACATTGGCCTTCCCATGTGGATTTTTAGGTTTAAATATATTTTCTCCTCTATCAACTCAATTCTCTTTTCCAAGGACATTGGCATGTAAGTAAGATTTTACTTTTTCATCTTCTGCAACAATCAAGATTTCACTGTTCCTTCTAATTCTTTGGTTCCATCTATTTTGCTTCTTTTCTCAGTTTCTTTTTCTTTTTTTTTCTCTAATTACTTTTGTAATTAAGCTGCTTTTAGTGTCACTGTCATACTCTTGAAGACGTTATTTCTTCCTTGGTCTTTTATGCTCTCTGTAAGTTCATGTTTTACCTCCATCTTCCTATTTCTTCCCTGAATCTCTTTGAACTCTTGTTTCCAAGCTGATTTGCTTAGGATGTTTACTTTGTCACTTTCAGATATGATTTCCATTCTTTTACGCATCAAACACAAATAAAAAATACTTTATCATGATGACGTGTACCAGTGCTTTCCAGACCAGTGTCCTCCTGATTGCTGTGTATCTGAAGGTTAAGAGAAACTCATTTGGAAAATAAATTGGTACAAAGTTGTAGCCCAGATTTACTATACATTTAGTAGGTACTTAGCAAGCTGTTTGGTAGACATTACTAGTATTTACCAATGCCTATTTTTTTCTTTGTTTCCCTTTTAAGGTCTGCACTTATCCTTATGACTAGGGTAGAAATTAGTACTGGTCAATGACATGAAAATGTGTCAATTATTGCTTGTGACAGTGAAAAACCCATGGAGTGTTCTCTAGTTTCTCTCTCTTCCACTGTTGCAAAGATCTTGGAAATAGACTTGTGATTCATTTGTTCGGGCAAATGAAATAAGAGCTACCTGGATTGTTGAGTCACCGTATGGAGGATAGCTGCCCTGGAGAGTGGTCCAGGATCCACAGTAGCCCTGTGTAAGTGGGAAATAAACTTTTATTCTATGATGTCAATGAGAATTGGGGCTTGTTGCTTCTGCATTCTGATTAATAGAACTAGGCTCATAATCATGGTACCATTTTCTGTTCCTGTGACCAAGAAGAATTTCATGTGACTATGGGAATTTGAAATAGTCTGTTATTTTACTTTGTTTTTATCAATCTACAGAAACATGACAACCCGTAATCTTTAGAATGACTATACCCAGAATTTTCTTCCCTCTGCTCTTACCTAGTTAAATGGTATTCAAGATTTCCATGAGTCCTTGTCATTCATCTTTTCCATCTCTGTTACCTATTTTACTTCAAATTACAGTACCTACTAAATATAGAAGACATGCCTCGATAAGGATGGAGGAGAGGAAGAGCGGTGATTCTATCTGTCTCAGAAAGCCCTTCTCATGCTGTTCCAGGTCATAGTAACAAGGGTGCACATCCCTCCAGTGTTCGTTTGCATTGAGATTGAGAGCAAGGTGCTGTTTCTATATTGTTTTTTTTTTTTTTTTTGCCTTCTTCCTGCAAAGTGATATCTCTTCAGAGACTGCTGATCACTTAATATATTTCTGCTATAGTTAAATTAATTCCTCCTTAACCTTACCTTATGTACTGATTTTCTGAAATTTCTGTAGTGTTATCATTTTAAATCTGTGTGAGTTTTTTTTAGGGGGGGTCTTTATCAATGAAAATATATGGAAGTTAAATTAAAATTAGTTGAACAACTTCCATCATAAATTTAGTCTCAAAATAAATGATTAAACGGAGGCCACAAATATCTACTCAGGTTTCTCCTATATAAGAAGTACGTATGAATATATGTGTAGAAGGATGGATATTGATATATACGTGTATAGATATCAACCTGATATACTCTCTAAGCAAGCACTGAAGCTACATTAAGAGTTTTAGTAAATGTTACTCAAATGTTTTCACATTACCTGTTCAAAAAAAAATGAAATGTTTCCTGTTGTGTTACAAATGCACACATTACACAGACTGTAGGGGTTCTGATTTTCTGACAATTATGTAAATTACTTTAGTCTGTGACTTTGTGACATATTTTCTTACTCTAGAATGTTAAGCGTCAGAGTCTTCACTATAAATATGTTAAAATATAGATGGCTTGTTTTCATAACCACTGTGTGAATCCTAATTTCGAGAAGGTTTCTTTCAAATGCATGCATTTACTTATATTGGAGGATGGGAACATTTGATAAAAGACTAAGAATAGTCTTTTACCAAATCAAAAGTAAGAATAAATTGGGGATAATTTATCAGCACTACTGGAAATACAATTATTTTCACATGTTCCTTTCTATAATGCTTCCCATTATGCCATTCATAGAATTTAATGAACAAGGATTGATGAGCATCTTCTGTGATGGGATGCTTTTGGAAGAATTCGAGAATTGAGTAAAAGAAAAAGGGTAAACTCTTGTTTCTGATGGTGCTCCATGTTGGAATGCTTTCAATTTAATGATGTTACCAATGAATGGATCTTCAAGAGCTAATGGTGAAGATACACAATGGTGTTGCCCAGATTGGTCATGGTCTTCTATAACGATGCCCTTTGGATCAATGGCAATAATCAGTCAGCTTTTCTGCAACACACCATTGTACAGAACATCCCCTATGGACTCTTGGGCTTCTTTACTCTTTAGACAGCTGAGATGGTCCCTCAAAAGCAGATCAAATCACTTTGTTCATATTGGTTCATATTTGACTTCTATCCCCAAATATTCTCATCCAAGAAATTTCTGTATTATAACTAAAATCAGTTAAAAATTGAGCTAAAAATTACCTCAAAGCTGTTTGTGAATATGAGATACATGATTTGTTTGCCACTTTTTACTGATTTTCTTGAATATGAGCAGCATATTAGTATGACTAAAATGTGCTAAAACTGGAACATTACAATGTTCCATTACAATGTTAATAAGGTAACATTCTTTACTTGATAAAACTAAATTCTAATTGTTTTTCAACTGAGCATTAGATACTTCAATGACCACTTCCCACAAGACACTTGAGAACACCTGTATAGCTATCACTATAGAAGTTTTCTGAAAACAAATAATCTCCAATAAGGCAATTTTCCTATATTTACAGGCAATTTTATATTGACACAGCATAGAAAAATGATATGATTGATGTCCATCAAAGGGGCAAATACAATGGTTGTATACTTGCTAAACTTTATACAGATATGATAGTATGTTTTAGGTGTTGTATTATCCACTGTGTGTGTGTGTGTGTGTGTGTGTGTGTGTGTGTGTATCTTGCAAAGTTCTCAGAATTCTGATTCTGGTCTCCATTTTGAAATGTATAATTTTCCAAAACATTTGAGATGCTGAATTTTTGCTATGAAAATGTCATTGTCATAGTTAATTGATAGCTATAACCTACTATGGAGAAGCATATAATTTTTAATGGGAATATCTTAGCTAGAGACCAATTAGTACTAAGGCAAATGTGAAGCAATTTCACAATCAAAATGTCATCAAGGGTTTCCTTATGTCTTTGTCCTTTTTTTATGGGTCTTTTAATGTCACACACACTATTATTTAGATATATGTATATCATTAAAAATAGGTTCAATCATTCAGGTTTATTCATATTTACCTATCTGTAAGCAGTACTCATTTTCAGAACAATGTTTATTATGAAAATAGTGATAAGAAAATTATCAAATTTTATTTAAGCTTTGTGCAAAACATATTTAAGATAAACTTCTGTATACCCAAACTCATTGATCATTAAGAAGACAGAAAATATAGAGAAAGTAGAGTATAGACATAACAACAGGTGCAAGAAAAAGAACTGATAATGTGTTTTTTTAAATTTCTTTCCTGATCCATCTAAACAAAATTATCTCTATTGGTTAGAAACCTTTTCTTTGTTAATTTTTCATTTTAGTTAGGTGCTTGAAGTTGGCATTTGCACTAAATAAGGTAGTTAATTAGATTCAATGTTTTATATATATTAAAAAAACTTGCTGAGAAATGTAAAAACTAAAATGAATTGGAGAATGACATTTAATCCAACATAAAAAAAATTAAAGGAGCAAAATGGTTAGCTTTATCTTAATATTTCCATAAATTGGTAATGGTTAATTTTTCACAAATAGACACCTAATTGACATTTAATCAAGCATATACAAGTGTATGTTAAATATAAATTAATTACTGTATGTTAAAAATACTGTAATTTTATGGTGTGTAAACATGTAAGTACATTTTAGTTACCATTTAATCACTGATTTCACAGACTATAAATGTATAATTACCTAACTAACAATTCACTACCTTTCTAAGGAAAGCGTTTTTCAGGTTAAATATGATGTAAAATTAATTTGATGTTATTTCTACAATAATACTTAAAAAGTTGTAAGTGATTTGGCCCATCTATTTTACTCCTGAATTAACTCATCCTCACCGTAATATATGTGGAAATTATAATGTGCAGAAAGACTACTTATAAATGCACATTTATATAATTGTGATTTGATTACCCAGCCCAATGCAACAGTATGTTCATGGAAAATACCAAGAAATATGTCTTGGGGTTTTAAAATAAAATATTATCTATTTCTAAAGTTAAGTTAAAAAAATAAAGGTGATTAAATAGCATAAAAAAACACATTTTAAAATGTATATTTCTATAAGTAATGCAGCAATATAAATCATCTTATTGCATTTTGCATTATTACCTTTTTCTTTATTTTACCCTCTTACTGCTCAATGTTTTTCTAAATACTGGTTTTCCACTATCATTTACCTTTTCCATTTTCTTTTATGTCTTCAAATAAACAACCTTGAATTCAATGTGGAAGGAAATGTTGCAAACTGACCTCAATCAGTTTGGTCATGGATAACAATTCTGTTCTTTTTGTCAGACATCAGTAACCTTGTGTAGGGTCTGGGTCTTCTACCACACAAACTCTAGAGCTGGCAGTAAGTTATAGAGAAAGCTAATTCCAGACAAAATTCTACCATGCATACAAGTGTTTACCAGCATGCAGGCAGGAAATCCCTCACTCTACATTTATTGTAAGCTAGCAGAATCCTAGCACTGGCTCTTCATATGCTATGGAAATACCTTGGCTGACAAGTTCACAAGAGACAACTGCAGCAATATCTCAGCAGCAGTGTTCATCTAACTTTCTCATTGGAGTCAGATTCTCTGTTGAGTGGTTTCATGGAAGACTGTTTCAGAATCCTAAAGCCACGTTTCCACTTGAAGTGGTGCAAGCCTTTGGGCTCAGTAGAGAACACAGATCACAGAATAGTCATGATGCTCCGACAATATTTCTAGTCAAGGTAAGAACCTTAGACACCACTTAATTCCCTTTAACATCCGTGTTGCTAATCATGAAGCCAGCTAGTGTGGATCAAGATAAAGACAGCTGAACACTTACAGTAACAGGTTACTGGGATATAATCTTCTGACTATAGTCTACCAACTGGGTACATCAAATATTAACAAACATTCTTAGGTTGCAGATGGCTGCAAATGACCACCTATGAATATATGGAACTGCACAATCTGAAGTATTTGAAATTAAATTACAGACAATATAGCAGATATATGATATATTTTGTCACTATAACTATTGTATACAAATAATCATTTTTAAGTTGCCCAAGTAGTTTATAAGCATGGGAACAACCATTTTAAGCAAAAGGAGGAACTATTTGGGGGAATACAAAGCAAAGTTAAAGGTTGATTAGGTCTACATTTACAAAAACTTGGGACGAAAGTATTTTCCCCTTATTAATAATCAAAGATGAGATGTGGATCCGTGCCTTATCTAAACAAAATGTTATGAAAGGTACAGAGAGGCATCCAAAGAAAGCTAAACTACAACCTCATCCCTAAATAAGTTTATTATAATCTGATTTTGGAAACAAGATTCAAAACATAATTAGAGGCAGAGAAAATTAAAGTTACCTAGTGAGCAATGGAAATCCACATTTGATTGAAGCGGTAAGTTGCTTGATAAAAACATAAGCCCAGAGAGAGTTCAAAAAATGAGAAATCACAATTATTTAGGAAGTCTTCATGGAATAAATATTATGGGAGTTATAAAAGCACTCATAGCCAATTGTAACTTTTAAGAGCTAAAAAGCTTTTGACTTTTTATTCAGGAGGTGCTTGAAGGAAGTCTGTCTTCTAGAAAGTTTCCTGGAAGTACGCACTACAATGGGAGCAAGGGAGTAAATGTATTATAACATTTGTTTATTCATCTCCCCCTAACGTCTTCTAAATACATTTTAAAACAACATCATCTATTTTCAGTATACGAATATGAAAAAGCACATTTTTGTCTTCTGTTTTGTAGGGTGGCTGTGGGGCTGCAGTTTTTAAGCTATTTGGTCTTTACATCCTAAGAAAATATTGAGGACTTCAAAGAGCTTTTGCTTTCCTGACTTATATCTACCAGTATTTAACACATTAAGTCAAAAAAAAGTTGAAAAATATTTTTATTTCATTAAAATGACATTGCAAAATATGCTAGATGATAAAGTAATACACACTCTTTAAAAATAATGATGTTTCCTAAAATCAAAAAGATGAGTAAGGAGAATGGCATAGTTTTACATATTTGTAAATCTCTTTAATGACTGGCCTAATATAAAAAAAATCTATATTCTCCTAACAGCTTCTGCATTTAATATGTGGCAATTCAGTGTTTTAAAGTATAGGGAAAAAACAATCTGGTCTCACTCAGATACGTACCTGGAAACTCTTTGAGATAATTGCGGATATTCTTCTTTTGATATCACACCAAAGCTTGACAAATGGAATTTAAAAAAAATATTTGTTACAATGTGTAATCTAAAGGCATATTAAAACATTTTTAAATGGATTTACATGAAAAGACAACGTTCTATCTTGCACTTTGAATAAATCTTTTACCCTACAGTGATTTTACACCGTCATCCGTTGGTCATTTGGAAAATTAGTTCACTGACTTATGCAGATTTTCCAAACTTGGATACAATTTACTTTTTAATCTAAAACAAAAAACACATTCACTTTCTCATCAGAAAAGCCCATAAGTATTGGAATGCTGTAAAGCTTGTGTTGATAAACAGAAGTTTTCTAAGATTTTAATTATTCCTTGAAAATTTGAATTTTACCATTGGCAACACCTACTGTGAGTTGCTCTCCTGGAAGTGACAGAATGATTTCATTCATTTTTTAGTAAGTCTGCCAAATACCCAAATGTGAACAACCTTAGTTTGCTCTCAGTAGTTCTTTCAAGTAAAAGTGGTGTTCTCAAAAAGAGAAAGGGCAGCTCAGCTCACCGACCCAACAGATACATTAGGGATTTTCCTCAAGAAAAACACCACGCACCTATATGCAGCCCACATGCTTTCAAATAGGTTCCATTTTCCCACATATTCCTAAGTAACATAAAAAACATGTATGTAGGGCCTCCCTGGTGGCGCAAGTGGTTGAGAGTCCGCCTGCCGATGCAGGGGATACGGGTTCGTGCCCCGGTCTGGGAGGATCCCATATGCCGCGGAGCGGCTGGGCCCGTGAGCCATGGCCGCTGGGCCTGCGCGTCCGGAGCCTGTGCTCCGCAGCGGGGGAGGCCACAACAGTGAGAGGCCCGCATACCGCAAAAAAAAAAAAAAAAACATGTATGTAAGCCCCAAGGTTAATTACATTAGGAGCTTGTACTGTTTCATCAGGACATTCTTATGGGAACTTGTTTTTTCCTGGGAGTAGGATGGATGACAAAGACAACCTGTTAGAACAGTCGGGCACCGTTTTCCTGACTGCTGCTAAGGCACCCTCACTAAACACGTCTCATGGTGAACAAGGCAAATGGTGTCTTAACTTTACTATGAAAATAGTTTTAAACATCATACCCCTTTGGGAATTTCCCAGGGGTCCCAAACCACACTTTGAGAATCACAGCTGAGAAGAAACAGGAAAATGGAAAAAACAACTTTTTTTTATTGAAGTATACTTGATTTACAATGTTTACTTTCAGGTATACAGCAAAGTGATTCAGTTATATATATATATATATATATATATATATATATATATAACCTTTTTCATATTCTTTTCCCTCATACGTTATTACAAGATATTGAGTATAGTTCCCTGTGCTATACAGTAGGTCCTTGTTGTTTATCTATTTTATATATAGTAGTGTGTATATGTTAATACCGAACTCCTAATTTATCCCTCCTCCCACCTTTCCCCTTTGGTAACCATCAGTTTGTTTTCTGTGTCTTGTGAGTTTATTTCTGTTTTGTTAATAAGTTCATTTGTATCATTTTGTTAAATTCTACATATAAGTGATATCATATGATATTTGTCTTTCTCTGTCTTAATAGTAATAATAATCTCTATGGCCATATATTTTAAGACCCCTTCCATTTCCCCTTCTCACCGAGACTTGTCTGTTTTTAACCATCTCTGCTGTAGTAGGATGGTGAGTGGAATGACTGTGAATAATATTGATTTTTTTCTCTCTCTAAGTTCTAGTCATGGGGTTGAAAATAAATTTTTTCAACTTTTTTTTTTTACTTGTCTTTTTTCTCAGAGCAAGCTCATTCATACAGACATGTTTATGTAGTTGCTATTTTTGTAAAGTTACAGACTCTCCCCCAATCATCACTTCTGCTAGAGTCTCTGAAAACCCAAATTTACTAAAAATACATGTCCCTGGGATTGCCACGTTATCTTCCTCAAAGAGTTGTGACTATCTCATGAAACGATGCATGAAAACCTCTTAAACTATGACTGCAATATACCAAGCAGGTCCTCCCCCTCCCCCTTCCTCCCCCCTCCCCCTCCTCTCTCTCCTCCTCCTCTTCATTTTTCTTTCTTGAACTTCCTCTGAGCTTAGCACAGTGACTGGCACATGGCAGATAATACGGGTGTGATAACTGTTTGTCCAGTAGGTGACTTCTGAATGCAGCTGGATCTCAACTTTTCCACATCTTATTCTCACATCTTCTTTGTTATACAAAGGTGGGATCTTCTTGGATTTTGGCAATGTGGCTTTTTTTCCTTATTTTTGCTACTGAAATAATGACCCATTATTTCCAAAGTTCATGACCTGGAGTTTATTTTTGGTATCAACTATACTTAGGCATCTTTAGACACAAATAGAACAAAGGCTCATAAATATATTTACAAAAACTAAGCTGAAAAGCAAAATAATGATTTCTACACAGGATGCCACAAGTTTAGGACCTTGGACTAAGCATTGGACTTGGCCTGAGTTAACAGGTTTTATATGCACTTTTAATGACCTTGTCTTTGAAAGGTTTAATATGAAAGCCACTCTGACATTTTTCAATACTTCAGAAGCCAGAAAGAATTGTGTGTGTGTGTGTGTGTGTGTGTGTGTGTGCATGCTTTTCACTTGACTGGTGAGGAATTTTAAAAGTATGTTTGTGCCTGTGAATATATGTATTCTTATAATGCAGGAACATGAGTGATGCCAATGGAAAACAAAATTAGTTCACTGACATAGTATTAATTCTGGAACTAACTTATTCTCTTCAGGCCTCTTATAAATACAGTTACCAATGCATCATATCCCAGAGAAAGAAAGCATTTTAGAGGACAAATAACGTATGTGAAATTTGTTCTTAAATAACTGCTTTTGGAAGAGTGAAGAAACAAAGTATTCAAGTGGAAGAAGTAGTACTTTAAAACAATTTTAAGGGGCTTCCCTGGTGGCACAGTGGTTGAGAGTCCGCCTGCTGATGCAGGGGACACGGGTTCGTTCCCCAGTCCGGGAGGATCCCACATGCCACGGAGCCGCTGGGTCCGTGAGCCATGGCCACTGGGCCTGCACATCCGGAGCCTGTGCTCCGCATGGGAGAGGCCACAACAGTGAGAGGCCCACATCCCGCAAAAAAAAACCCAAAAAAACAAAACAATTTTAAGTGTCTATTTTCAGAAAAGGTATAAATGAGATAAAAAAAAGGAAATTATTTGAATACTGTGATACAAGTATATATGTATATTGCTAATAGCAGTGATCTGAACTTAAACTTCAGTATGTATGTTGTTTGTTTTCTTATAATAAAATACCAATTCATCTAATTTCAGTTATATTTTTGTAGACATTTTTATATTACCTATGCATTGGACTCCAAAGTCATAAGGAAAAGGAATATTCAAAGGTAGTCAATTTTATAGAGATTGGAATAAGTATCTTGTAGCATCATCAGCCTCCTAGAAGACAAGTAGGTCACATAGAGAAAAGAGCATCTTGCAAGACAGGAGTGAACTCCCTGTTGTAGTACAGAGAGCATGTGCTTTGGAATCAAGGAGATTACATTTATTTATTTGTTTGTTTGTTTGTTTGTTTTTTTGCGGTACACGGACCTCTCACTGTTGTGGCCTCTCCTGTTGTGGAGCACAGGCTCCGGACATGCAGGCCCAGCGACCATGGCTCATGGGCCGAGCCGCTCCACGGCATGTGGGATCTTCCCAGACTGGGGCACGAACCCGTGTCCCCTGCATCGGCAGGCAGACTCTCAACCACTGCACCACCAGGGAAACCCAAGGAGATTAAATTTAAAAAGTAGCCCTGGTGTCTGTTAGTTCTTAGTCCCTGACTATTTACCCTCCTGGACCAACTCTGAAGATTAGATAGTCAGAATAAAGCTTCTAGCACTTAGTAAATATTCAGTAATAGTCTGCTCCTTTTAATTTCCTCACACAGATTTGCAATCTTAATTTCTGAGTGACCTACTTTAAGCTCTATTCAGTTTATCATTATTCTTTCAGAAAATTTCTTCACCTTTGACAACATAATATCATTTTAAATTGCCACTGTCTGAATATACCGTTCTTTATCCTGTTTCATGTCAATGGATTTCTAGGCTGTTTACAGTTTCTCAGGACTTTGAACACCATTACAGTGAGCATCCTTTGACGTGTATACTTCCACACTTGTGTCATTATCTCAATAAGATAAACTCTTGAAAGTAGAACTTGGTTGGCCATTGCTTTGCTCAATTAAAGTTTGATTTATATGGCAAAAGTGCTCTCCAAATTTTTGATTAGTTGCTCCTATTCTTAAATAATGTATGATTTAGTTATTTAAACCTTGGAAGATTTCAGACTCATTTCTTCAAATGCTTACTAATATGGTGCTTTCTAGGATATTTAAATATTTGCTAATCTAAGAGGCAAAGAGATTTTTAATTTTTAAAAAAATATATTTGCTTTCCTTATTTCTTTGATTACTAATAAAGTTAAATATCTTTTTATATGACATTAATTTTACTTTTCTTTGGGATAATGATGTTCATAGTCTTTGCTCTCTTTTATATTGGTAATCCATCCTTTTTAAAAATATCTCTGTAAGAATTTTTTCATAGTAGAGATATAATAGTTTGTCATAGTTATTTTATGCATTAAATTAAAAAAATAGTCTTTTAACCTTATGATTTTTGAAACAACTTTTTATAATGTTAGAATTGTAAAGTATAATTTTTCTATGTCTCCTAATACTTGTATTATGCATTTATTCATTCAATATTCTATCCATTTGGAATTCTTTTGATGTTTGATGTTAGATAATGAAATTTATATATTTTTTCAGATATTCTAGAGTTCTAACACCATTTTTTGATCAATTTGTTTTTTTCTCTTCAAAATAAATATGATTTTTGAAGGATATTGAAGCTAGTATAATTTTTTTAACTGCCATTTAGGTCTCTTGCAAGAATTCTATTAGCAGCCTGCTTTATCAAAAAATCAAGAACATTTTCTACATTTACAGTTCAGTGTTTATTCATTATTTTTTCCTACATCTACTTGGAGCATTGGCCATAATCAGGATACTATGCTAGGTACTACTGATGGAGAAAAGACAGAGAGGAGTAGAGAGATAAATATAATGTGGTCCCTATTCTCCAAGGCAAATGTCCATTTGTTAGATACCAAACACAGGATCATAAACACATCAAAGGAAATACAAATATATCCCATTGGGAATCAGGAAAAGAAGATGATACTTTTGATGATAAGAAGAAAACATTTAATGTGCATCCTAAACTCTTAGTATAAAACTGACAATTGAGAAAAGAAAAGAAACACTAGTTGGAGGAAATGGTGTAAAAGACTACGAGGAAAATGTCAGATACGTTTTTGAAAACAAAACCAAACCTAGATTAGTGTCTACACTCAGAGGAATTAATGGAGGAGAAGGGTTAAAAGAAAAGTCTGTGGTAGAGACTGGAGGGCTTTATTATGAGTGCCAGATTGAGTTCAAGTTTAATTAATGAGTGACTGAGAAATCATGAAAGTTTTAATGACAAGAATTTTGATATGATCAGATTAACAATTAAGACCAGTGTCAATTATGAAGAAGTTTGCAAAACCTGCATAGATTCTTAGCAAACAAATCAGAGGCATAAACCCTTGACATATGACATTTTGAATGCCCTGGTGACATCTATCATCCTTTTCTTTCTAAACAGAAAAATATACCTGATTTTAAGACAATCTGATGTGAAGAAAATTCATTGGTAAATGTTACAGATTTGTCAGTGTTTCTTAAAATTTGGACATCAATTGCCCTTTAGTGAATTATACACATGTAGTATCAATAATGGAATAAATAATTTGAAAATAATAAAATAAAACAACTAAAACATATTTTAAGTTAAAGAAAATATAGGTGTTATATCAATGTAAGAGATGTCATCATTTCTGAAAAAATATCTCTGTCAGTGGTGTTAGACAATTTGCTAAGTCATAACTCACGTTAAGACTGATAACAAAACAAAGATTTTTATACCAAGAAATTTTAGTGCAAAAAGTTGTTGAGTATTTCCTCCTTAAAAATGTTCTGCACATATCAAGAATTGATTAATATTCTTAGTATATATTATTTTATTTGACTATAAAATAAAATGTATGCTAACATGAAAGAGGATAGTAGTTCATTTTTCATATTGTGCATAATTAATTTTGTTATGCTTAACATTGTAATTTGATTAAAAATTTTTGCTAGAAGCCTTTTGTTCTGATTTCAAATACTATATATTTATCATTAACTTCTCAGAAATATTGTGACTTGTTCCTGTTTTCATTATTAGAACTGTGATTGTCAATAATGCCTTTGTAGCTATGTTCTCTTCTCTACCTTAAACAATAAAATTAATTTTGTATGAAAAATTTATTTTTTAACTTATTCTTGGAAAATTTAATTGATTGATTAGTTTTAATGAAAATTAATGCTTCCGTGGATTCTTGTTTCTGTTCGACAAAGTTTTGTAACACACATTATACGGGGGATCACCTGGCCTATAATACCCAGTTTTCACTTATGTTATCATCATGCTTTTGATCTGAGCTTTGATTTTCCAGATGTTTCCATAGAATCATCACACTCAAGTACTGAATTTATCTCACTCTATGCAGATTCACATTCCTCATTTGCACTGAAGTTACCATATTACTTTTATTATACTTTATAGTGAGGAGTACTTTTAAATTACTTTTCTTCTCAGCACTTTATGTTTTAATTAACCACTTTTGAAGGATATAATCATTTTGGTAGACATAACAAACATTAATAAGGAGAATATAAATTTAAGAAAACTAAACAATGCCATCCAAATTATATTAAAAAATATTTACAAGCCTACTCTTTATTGTCAGTCATGATGAGCTGAGCACTGCAGCTCTTGTAGTTTATGTATAATCTTACAGAGCATAACAGTTTTTAAATCTAATTAATTACTTTGTGAAAAACATAACTATTTAATAATTATTATTATTTTAATAATAATTTAATTTAGTTCCACAATATTAAATGAAAACAGGGACATGTTTTCATCTATTTTTTTCTTCAGAAACCAACAGTTTCCTTCTGAGCATAATATGAGAAATTCTTATTCTTCCCTCAATTTTGTTATCTACCTGCTGCTGTTACTTCCTTTATGATATCAGATGTGGCAGCCAATCCACTCTTTCTATGCCACCAGTAGATGTCTTAAGGCTTACCTTCCTTCTCCTTTATGCATTTGTATCATTCTCTTGGAATGACTGACCCAGGCGGGGTGATACCTTCAAGGAGTACAGAAACTTAAATAAGAATGAACATGTTGCCAGGGCTAAGGCATATTCTAGACCTATGAGTCACAGCTCTCACAAGAAGTAAAAAACATTAGCTTCTAATTTCCCTTTATTGACTGGATGTATGATGGATTATAGATAACAGTGAACAATGGAAAGGAAATCCAAGTGTCCCACGAAATACTGATATTCTGCTATATCCACTTAAAGATGAAATTTATCCTTTGCTGGTAGCATCTTCCCTTAAGTTTACAATAATATGTTTCCTTTTACTTATGAGTTCTGTGTTTCAATGATTTAGTTACTATTTTATTCTATGTTTAGGCAACTATTTTTATTTAGACAACTATTTCTAATATTTTCATTAGTAGAAAATAAATTCAAGTGTTGAAGGAATATGTCAGTTACTAAAATCAGGACTTGATATCTTAGCATATAGGTCATGACATAATGATCAAGGTACAATCAGAATTGAGTCAGCAGAATAAGCTTCCTGCCTCTTCTGGGAATCCCAGTGGTGCCATACTAATGCAGATGTTAACAAGGGGGAAAACTGGGTACAAGGTATATGGGAACAATCTGTATTATCTTCAAAACTTTTCTGTAAATCTGAAGCTATTCTAAAATAAAAAGTTTATTTAAAGAAAACGAGTTGAGTCAGCAGATAGTCAGGAATTGTTCCTGCCATAGGTTGAAAGAGAAACAATAGGTAGAAATGAGAAACCGCTGGAAACAAATTTTGCTCTAGCAAATGAAACCCAAGAGTTAAAGTGGACAGTAGAAAACACCCCTAAAATCTTGGAGACATAGCAGAGAAGGCAGTGGAATTCAAAGACCAAGTAGTAAGCAGTGCTGAGCACTGCAGGTGCATGCCAAGTTTAGGTGTGAGTTCCAGAAGTGAAAATGGGTAGAAAAATTCAGACAAGAAAGAGCCAGAGAGATACAGGAATGACGATGTGGGAGAAAAGCTTCTCCAATAGCCAGATGGATTGTGATAAGTGAATGTTTCCAGATGGTGTTGGACTAGATTTAGTCAGTTATGTTTGTTCTTTGCTTCTCCTGTTGTAAAGAGTTTCTATCTTGGTCTCCAAGGGGTGGTTGATTCCACTTGTAATAGTTGAACTCGTAGGTCAGGGATGAAAATACTGGGAAAGCTTGTTAGTGATGAGATGAAGATTTGAAAAAGGCTGAGCATGAGCAATCAACAGTGGGAAAAACAAAGAAGAAACAGACACAAGAAATGTTTATAAGGCAGAGTTAGGACCCCTTGGTGGCTAACTGCACACAGAGGACAAGGAGAGAGCAAATAATCCTGAAGATTCTGAGCTTGAATGATGAGGACATAAAGGTGAGAAGGAAGAGAATACATTTACATTCAGATGTGCTTCATTTAAAGTTGCAAGGCTACACCCAGGTGGGGACATCTGCAAAGCATTTGAGTGTATTGCTTGAGAAAACTGGAACAAATCAGGGTTGAAGATAATCATATATACAGAAGTAAATGTCCACGATTAGGAGTGGATGAGATTATTAAAGCAGAGTTTTATGGCAGGAACATGATCTAGGACAGAGTTTTGAAAAATGTGTAAGGGCTAGGTTTATGAAGAGAAGCCAGTTGATGAGATGAAAGACATGGTGGTCAAAGAAGTAGGAGACTCCGGAATATGCAATAACGTGTGAGTTTAAGGAGATGTTTGCATGGCTTTTCTTTCTCAAGGGCTGGAGTAATTTTCAGGTGAGGTGCCTGTGGCTTCACATGAAGTCTTTCACTGTGTATGTTAGAATGAAAGGGAGGCAGCTACACATAATCATTGTATAGATCTTCATGATCATCATTATTATTACTATTATTATTATTCCAAGGATAAGGCATGTAAGCACAAAAACGTTAAACAAACATCATTTGATACATTTTGCAAACTTGGAGAATTCCTAATTGTCCCACTGATGTAGTGGATTTTCAATGTATCTCATGCCAAACTGATAAATGTGTTTCTTCTCTCCTCCTCTAGGGTAAGAATAGGTTTATGCTGTCTTCACTAACTCACACCCAAACCAGAGTCTCATGGATCTGAGCAAGGGATGGATGGTATATCTAATTCCTGGCGTTATATTTACCAATACTTCCCTGTTGCAAATATCAAATTCTGAAACTAAACTTAAATATTTAGCGAGAGGCAAAGGTGCCTCTGAAGATGCACTTCTCTCTGAACAGGATTCATGCTAGACAGAGGAGATGGCTACAAAAAAAGCAGAGGAGGGCAGTGCCTGGAGAGGTCTTAAAAAGAAGAAGGAAGAGGTCGGGGAGGTGGAAGTGTTGAGGATTGGAGCCCAGACACAGGACTAGCGACAGAGCCTTGAGGAAAATTTCTGATAAAAGCTAAAATGTCCTAGCATCCTTCATTTTAAAGGTCTGGGATGGTAAAATGCAAAATGAAACTACACGAAGGCCCTCTTTTCATCAATTCTACATCAATTCACAGTCCAATAAAAAGAATGCAAATACAATGCTTGCTTGTTTTTCTTCCTTTATTAAATACAAGGAAAGCTTTGGAACCAAGAAGGCCATGTCCAACTCCAAGAAAACACTTGTGCATACTGCTTTATGCCTTATTATTTAGGCAGTTAGTAATTGGGCAAATTAAAATTCAGAAAAGAAACTTTCTGGAGAAACAAACAAAGATATTTTGTATTTTCCTGCTTCTCACATTACCATCTCATGATTTCTTTCATCATAAAGGCATGTCCAATAGTTTTGATTCACACATACCAAATCTGTTAACTTTTACCAAGTTACCAATTCCAAATTTAAGAAACATTTGTAAAATCACCTGCAGTCTTTCAATTTCATGTAAATAATAAGTTTATATAGTCATGTTGAATATAAAGGCTCAAATATATTTGGATACAATAACAGTAATCCCAATCCACGATTCTTTACTCTAATTTTTTCTGACAATATTATTACCTTAGCATACACATCATCCTGCCTCTCACAGAAAGCAGCTCTATCTTTTTTGCCTATGTTCCTACATAACAGCAGTCATTAATTTACTGATACCCTGTCTATCAGGCCCACATCATCTTGATTAGGGCTGTTATCCTAATCAAAAGGCTGATAATTAAGACTATCCATCTGTAGAGTTCTAAGTGCTAAGATGAGTTGAAGATCCTAATTAAGATTATTTAGGTGTTACTTAAATGCCATCATTTGATTCAGCTAATCATACCAGTAGGTACATTAGATTTGCATTAATGTTCTTCTGAAGCCAGCAGCTATTTAGGTAAATCAGAAGTGTATATTGCAGACACTATTTCAAACATCCTTATTTGAAAGTGATATTGAGAAAATATGGTAAGATAAGCAGGCTGTTGGAACAGCTAGGTTATTTCAATGTTTCTTAATTTACTCTATGGTAATAAGTGGAATATTTAAAATAAACAGCCTTTTATTGAATTTGCTGTGTATCTTTCATCATCTTGCACCCTCGCTCTCTCATACACGCACACACAGGCCAAAAGTGATGCATTTTTACCAGCACTTCTCATTTTTTTCACAGAAACTTACTGTAATATACTAAAAGTCTCTGCAAACTAAGTTTCCTAAATAGCAATGCTTATGTTCAATAAAAGGTATTTGTCCCAATCAATGCCTGATACTGCCTTGCAAAAAATTAATAACAGAATATTTAGTTTGTTTTTAAAAGTCACATGAATATCTAATTATCCTCTAATAAAAACAATCATGAAAATTAGTACAATAAAATATAATTTATTAATATCTTCTTTTCTCTTACTTTATCCTTGGTTAATAGAAAATACAAAATAGATTACTCTGTTTAAAATTTTATAGGTATAATGGACTAAAGTGTGTTCTTAGTAACCTATGCTGTGTTGCTTTAATTTACCTTTACCAAATTTTGATGATGAATAATGTTACTACTTGTAGAGAAGACGGGGTTGCATTTATTTGAAAGAATTATTCTTACAAAGTATGTGATCTATATTTTGAGTTCTCTTGTTCTGGTGTGAAAAGGAAAGAAAACATATACTTGAGTTTTCTGTTAATGTGTAACTTCTGACATCGTATTAAGAGATGTATTTCAAGTGCGACCAGCAGAACAGATAAAAAGGGATATTGTGTAAGGGAAGGGAAGTGAACTAAAGTTTATAAAGTTTCTGCTTTGTGCTCTATATGGTTTGTAACATATATTGTAGCTATTACAACTGCTAATGACAGGCTACTAATGACAGCACTTAGTAGTCTCAGTTTTCTTGAAAAGTGACAAAAATTCCTTATTTATGGCTCCTTTTTTATAATGTGACCAATGCATATTTTGCCTTAATGGTTTACTAAAATTAATTTGCTTTTACTACAAAGAATACACATTTATTTGAAATTTTATTTACATTGCCAGTAAAACCCTAATTACTTTAAGTTAACCTGCAGCCTTCTCTCTTTTTTTTGCGGTACGCGGGCCTCTCACTGTTGTGGCCTCTCCCGTTGTGGAGCACAGGCTCCGGACACACATGCTCAGCGACCATGGCTCACAGGTCCAGCCACTCCGTGGCATGTGGGATCTTCCCAGACTGGGGCACGAACCCGTGTCCCCTGCATAGGTAGGTGGACTCTCAACCACTGTGCCACCAGGGAAGCCCACCTCTAGCTTTCTTGATAGATGTCTATTTCATTTTGTTGAATGGTACTTTTGTTTTGAGAAACTTACTAACATTAAAAATTGTGAATAAGAATGAACATAAATTCTAAATATAGGTTCAAGCATAAAATATTGCAAATGTGCTAAGAATAAGGTTACCATTATTTATTGGGCACATACTATTGTGTACTAGGCACTTAATATATATTTTACTCTTCACCACCCTGTAAATGGACATGATTGCCCTCCTTGACAGCACTAATATAATTAAGATCACCCAGCTAACTCTCAGCATTTCTGAGAACATCTTTATCATCTACAAAGTGGGAATAACAGTATCTACTTTTTAGAGATATTTAAGACTCAAGATTCTTGTTTTCACATTTTTGTTCTTAAAAAAAAGCTAATCTTGCAATCTTTCTCCTCTCAGTAAATGACAACTTCAATTTTCCATTTCCCGGGTTAAAAACCCTTGGAGACATCTTTGATGGTTCTCTTTTCTCTTCATTCCATAATTATTTCATAAACAAATCCCATTAGCTTCCTTTCATCATGCATCCATATTCCCACTTCTCACCATCATTACTGCATTAATTCAAGCCCATGCTTCGCTGGTAGGATGACGGCAGTAGTCCCCAAAATAGTTCCCTGTTTCCGCTCTCACCACCATGTCCTACCCACCCAGAGTTTTCAACCAGTAGCCAGAAGAAGCTGTAAAAATGCAAATCTGCTCATGCCACTTTCTGTGGTTTCAATGTTTGTGTTCCCCCCAAAATCATACTTTGAAATCTTAAATCCAAATGCCATGGCAGTAGGAGGAGGGACCTTTGGGAGGAGCTTAAGTCATGAAGGTGGGGCCCTTATAAGTGGGATTAGCACTCTTATAAGCAAGACTCCCGAGAGCTGCCTCACCCCTTTCAGCATGTGAGCATTCAAAAAGATGTCTGGGGGCTTCCCTGGTGGCGCAGCGGTTGAGAGTCCGCCTGCCAATGCAGGGGACATGGGTTCGTGCCCCTGTCTGGGAAGATCTCACATGCTGCAGAGCGGCTGGGCCCGTGAGCCTGCCCCTGAGCCTGCACGTCTGGAGCCTGTGCTCCACAATGGGAGAGGCCCCAACAGTGAGAGGCCCGTGTACCGGAAGAAAAAAAATAAAAGAAGTCTGGGACAGAAGAGGGCCCTCACCAGACCATGTTGACTCCCTGATCTCAAACTTCAGCCTCCAGAACTATGAGGAATAAGTTTCTATTTTTTATAAGCCATCCAGTTTGTGGTACTTTGTTACAGCAGCCTGAATGGACTGAGACACCACTCCTGTGCTCAGAATCCCCCAATAGCTAAGTCAAGATGTTATCACTGCCTCCTTCCTATATTACCCACCCACCCACCATGACCCTCAGCACTCTGTTCCTGGACATGAAGACCACTCCTGATTGCAAGCACCTGTAGCTCTTCTCCTAGGAATTACACTGGCTGTACAGTTGGTGATGGCTGCGACAGAGCAGCCTGGAAGCACAGAGGGTTGATACCCCTGGGAGCAGCCCTCAGCCAATGACAGAAGGAAGTGGTGGATTCTACCCCAGCATTCTGAGCCCTCAGGTGAGACGGGTCTGAAGTCTGCCATGTTATCTCCCAGAGGCCCCAACAGAATGCTATTCCAGTTGCCCTGAGCAGTAACCAGCTGCTGAATGATTTCTATATTTCCTCCCTCTCCCACTTCAGTACTGGTATTTCCTAGACTCTCCTCCCAAAGGAACACCTCGGCCTCAAATCCTTGTCTCAGGGGTTGATTCTGTGTGAGCACTTCTTGCCCAGAGACAGCATCCTAAAACATCTCCTCTGAAAGTAATAAACAGTAATTAAGTACCAAAAAGGATGTAAACAAAGAAGATATAAAACAAAGTTATTAGGTTAAAATGAAATTAATTTGGAAATTTAAATAAAGATTAGAATTGTGTGTGCTTTTTTACAGACTCCACACTAATTCAATTTCATTTACATAGACTAGAAACATATATGATTTTGATTACAACAATCATTCTCACAACTGTAAAGGCTTTTTGGGTGATTTCAGGGTATTTGCTTAGCATAGGAAAGTTTACTTAGAAAGGACGTTTAAAATTTTTTTTTCACATTGGCTAAAATATACAAGCCAACATTTCCTGCACTTGACCTTAGACGCTTATCTTTCTGGAATATTTCTTTAGCCTTTGCCAAAGTGTTTACTTTCCTAATTACCTCCTGTTACGTTGGTTAAGTTCCCTCATGCTGGCCTGAGAGTTCTTCTAGTCCACTGGTATTTGCACTTGGAATTTAAATATTTGCCAGAGTACTTGCCCTGTTCTTTAGCCATCAGTTAGCAAAGTCAAACATCATTTAGTCTCATGCTCCACAACCAGCATGGAGCGAATGCTAGTCCATCTTTCCTTTTTTTTTTTAGCTGTCCTGGAACAACATATGTTTTCAATGGCAGGGTCACTGGTTATTCATTCGTCCACCATCCACTGAACATCTATATGACAGGCACAAAATTTGGCCTGTGAATTTAAGGAGCTTTACCCTAATGGGCAGAGACAGATGTGAGCAAATAATTACAAGGTTATTGGACATGTTCTGGTGTGCACAACATGAAATTAACACACAGAGGATGAAGAAGCAGCCTCTGACTTGGAAAATGGAGGATGATGCACTGGAGATAAGAAAAAAAAAAAAGTCCTGCAGAAAGAAGTCTAATACCTAGTTTCTACCTTTGTTTAACAGATTGAGATATAATAATCTGTGCATGTTTAAAATGTATACTTTGATATATTGTATGTATGTGTTTAGACGTATGAATTCATGAAACTCCACCATAATTAAAGTAATGGACATAGGCATCACTCCCAAAAGATTCCTGATGTTTTTTGTAATTCCTCCATACTACCAACTCTTTGGATCTTCTCTCCTCCATCTTTTTGTTCTGGAGGGGAGAGGGGTGGGGATGGGGAGTGGGGTTATGACTTCTTTCATTCAGAATAATTATTTTGAGATTGATTCTCCTTGTAGCATGTATCCCCGGTTTATTCTTTTTATTACTGAATAGTTATCATAGTTTGTTAATTCTTTCATGTGATGATGAAGAGTTAGGATGTTTCGAGTCTTGGGCTATTTCAAATAAAATTGCTATGAAGAATTTTACACACAGAAGGTATAAGTATTTGTAAGAATGTATGTATTTATTTCTCTCAGAAAAGTATTGAGGAATGAAATGACTAAATCGTATGGTAGTTTAAACCTTTAAGAAACTACTAACCTGTTTTCCAAAGTATTTCTATGATTCTTTACTTCCACTACCAGGATATGAGAGTTCTGGGTCCTCCATATCTCTGCCAAAATTTAGTATGGTCATTAAAAAACAATTTAGTCACCGTAAAAGCAGCGAGTGATATCACATTGTGGTTTTAACTTGCATTTTAGTGACTAATGTTGGTTACCATCTTCTCATAGTGTTGTTGGCTATACATATATCTTCTCTGGTAACGGATCTCTTCAAGTCTTTTGCCCATTTTTTGTTGGGTTGTTTGTTTTCTTAGTGTTGAGTTTTGATAGTTTTTTTGTATATTATAGTTATAAGCCATCTGTCAGTTACGTGATTGATAAACATGTTTTCCTAGTCTGTGGCTTTCCCTACATTTTCTTCAGAGTGAGAACTTTTTAAATTTGATGAAGTTCAATTCATCACTTTTCTTCTTTGTCTGGTACTTGGCGTGGTATCTAAGAAATGATTGCCCCATCCAAGTTACAAATGCTTTTCTCACATATTTTCTTCTAGAAGATTTAGAGTTTTAGGATTTATATTTACAGTCACAATCCATTTACAGTTAACTTGCCTATCAAGTGTGAGGTCTTGATAGATATTTTTTGGCTAATAGATTTACAATTTTTCAAGCCCTGTTTATTTAAAGACTGTCTTTTCTCCACCCAGCTGCCTTTGTGCCTTTGTTGAAAATTAGTTGTCCATAAATGTGTAGTCTATATCTGGACAGTTTATTCCATTCCAATGGTCTGTTTGTATCATTACATGTAGGACCCTCAGCAAGAGTTAAAATAGCCCCCTAGATAAACCACAGAGACATTCTTCCTCCTCTGGCAGGTCCAGATAACTCACTATCCTCCAGTTTTCTTGCACATTCTCTTCCCCATCCCTAGTTCTCTTTTATGTTTCATCACAGATTGTCTCAGAAGTCTGAATTTTTCACCTGGAAATCCTGCTAAAATGTTTTAAATTAGTTGTGTTTGGGGTGGACTCGCAAACTGCATCCCTGAGAACAACACATGTGTATATCCCTTTACAGTACTTTGTCAAATCAGTATTTAAGAACAAAGTTCTTATTCCAGCAGATTTGTTCCAGTAAAATCGGTCAGTGGAATACTGGGAAATGTGAGAAAAATATTCCTAACATCCTAGGATAACTGAGATACTTGCCATCAATTTTTTTTATCACATCACTGATTCCATCTTATGAAAGCATGTATCTGTTTTGCAGTAGATTTTTAATGTGTTAGAATTCCCAACACATATTAGGTGAATTTTAAAATTATATTAAACGGAATTATATTTTATAATAGCTTGAGTAAGAATATTCATATCTGATAAGGAGTTAATGCCTGAAATATACAAGGAACTCATACAAATCAACAGCAAAAACACCCATAACTCAATTAAAACATGGGCAAAGGATCTGAATAGACATGTTTCTAAAGAAGACATACAAATTCCCAGCAGGTACATAAAAAGGTGCATCACTAATCAGCAGGGAAATGCAAATCAAAACCACAATGAGATATCACCTCACACCTGCTGGGACGTCTATTCTCAAAAAGACTAGAAAAGCAGTGCTGGCTAGGATGTGGAGAAAAGTCAACCCTTATGCACTGCTGGTGGGAATGAAAACTGGTGCAGCCACTATGGAAATCAGTATGGAAGTTCCTCAAGAAGTTAAAAATAGAGCTACCATATGATCTAGCAATCCCACTCCTGGGTATATACTGAAGAAAAATGAAATCATTATCTGAAAAGGATATCTGTATTCCTGTTGTACACAGAAGTGTTATTCACAATAGCCAAGGTACGAAAATAGCTTATGGGTCTGTCAGTGAATGAATGGATCAAGAAAATGTATACATATATTCCATTGTATATCGTCCATTGTGTATATATATATGGAATGGACTATATTCAATGGAATATTATTCAATCTTTTAAAAGAAGGAAATCCTGTTATTTGCGACAACATGAATGAAACTAGAGGGCATTATGCTGAGTGAAATAAGCCAGATGGAGAAAAATAAATACTGGATGGTGTCACTTATATATGCAATCTTAAAAAAAAGATTGAACTCATAGGAAGAGCAAAGTAGAAAAATGGTTGCCTGGGGGTGGGAGAAATAGGGAGAGGTTGGTAAAAGGGTTCAAACTAAGATGAATAAAGTCTGAGTGAATGTATAACATGGTGACTCTAGTTAATAACACTGTATTTGATAATTGAAATTTGCCAAGAGAGTAGGAATTAATTGCTCACACCAAACAAACCAAAAAAAAAAAAAAAGGTAAATATGTGAGGTGATAGATGTGCTAACTAATTCAGTGGAGAGGCATCCTTTCACAAGGTATATGTATAACAAATCATCACATCCTACACTTCGAATATCTTACAACTTTATTTGTCAATTATACCTCAATAAAACAGAAAGAAATAAAAGGTAAAGCTATCTTTTGGATTACAGAAAGAAAGAGTACCAGTCCTATTCAAACCATTAAAGATAATTAAAAATATGGTTATGATTAAGTGAAAGAAAATTGAAATCAGTTCTTTTTTTTTTTTTAATTTATTTATTTTTTTATTTTACAAATTTAATCAGTTATACATATACATACGTTCCCATATCCCCTCCCTTTTGCGTCTCCCTCCCACCCTCCCTATCCCACCCCTCCAGGCGGTCACAAAGAACCGAGCTGATCTCCCTGTGCTATGCGGCTGCTTCCCACTAGCTATCTACCTTACATTTGGTAGTGTATATATGTCCATGCCGCTCTTTCACTTTGTCACAGCTTACCCTTCCCCCTCCCCATATCCTCAAGTCCATGCTCTAGTAGGTCTGTGTCTTTATTCCTGTCTTACCCCTATGTTCTTGATGACATTTTTTTCTTAAATTCCATATATATGTGTCAGCATACAGTATTTGTCTTTCTCTTTCTGACTTACTTCACTCTGTATGACAGACTCTAGGTCCATCCACCTCATTACAAATAGCTCAATTTCATTTCTTTTTATGGCTGAGTAATATTCCATTGTATATATGTGCCACATCTTCTTTACCCATTCATCTGATGATGGACACTTAGGTTGTTTCCAGCTCCGGGCTATTGTAAATAGGGCTGCTATGAACATTTTGGTACATGTCTCTTTTTGAATTATGGTTTTCTCAGGGTATATGCCCAGTAGTGGGATTGCTGGGTCATATGGTAGTTCTATTTGTAGTTTTTTAAGGAACCTCCATACCGTTCTCCATAGTGGCTGTACCAATTCACATTCCCACCAGCAGTGCAAGAGTGTTCCCTTTTTTCCACACCCTCTCCAGCATTTATTGTTTCTAGATTTTTTGATAATGGCCATTCTGACTGGTGTGAAATGATATCTCATTGTAGTTTTGATTTGCATTTCTCTAATGAGTAAAGATGTTGAGCATCCTTTCATGTGTTTGTTGGCTGTCTGTATATCTTCTGTGGAGAAATGTCTATTTAGGTCTTCTGCCCATTTTTGGATTGGGTTGTTTGTTTTTTTGCTATTGAGCTGCATGAGCTGCTTATAAATTTTGGAGATTAATCCTTTGTCAGTTGCTTCATTTGCAAATATTTTCTCCCATTCTGAGGGTTGTCTTTTGGTCTTGTTTATGGTTTCCTTTGCTGTGCAAAAGCTTTGAAGTTTCATTAGGTCCCATGTGTTTATTTTTGTCTTTATTTCCATTTCTCTAGGAGGTGGGTCAAAAAGGATCTTGCTGTGATTTATGTCATAGAGTGTTCTGCCTATGTTTTCCTCTAGGAGTTTGATAGTGTCTGTCCTTACATTTAGGTCTTTAATCCATTTTGAGCTAATTTTTGTGTATGGTGTTAGGGAGTGATCTAATCTCATACTTTTACATGTCCCTGTCCAGTTTTCCCAGCACCACTTATTGAAGAGACTGTCCTTTCTCCACTGTACATTCCTGCCTCCTTTATCAAAGATAAGGTGACCATATGTCCGTGGGTTTATCTCTGGGCTTTCTATCCTGTTCCATTGATCTATCTTTCTGTTTTTGTGCCAGTACCATACTGTCTTGATTACTGTAGCTTTGTAGTATAGTCTGAAGTCAGGGAGCCTGATTCCTCCAGCTCCATTTTTCGTTCTCAAGATTGCTTTGGCTATTCGGGGTCTTTTGTGTTTCCATACAAATTGTGAAATTTTTTGCTCTAGTTCTGTGAAAAATGCCAGTGGTAGTTTGATAGGGATTGCATTGAATCTGTAGATTGCTTTGGGTAGTAGAGTCATTTTCACAATGTTGATTCTTCCAATCCAAGAACATGGTACATCCCTCCATCTATTTGTATCATCTTTAATTTCTTTCATCAGTGTCTTATAATTTTCTGCATACAGGTCTTTTGTCTCCTTAGGTAGGTTTATTCCTAGATATTTTATTCTTTTTGTTGCAATGGTAAATGGGAGTGTTTCCTTGATTTCACTTTCAGATTTTTCATCATTAGTATATAGGAATGCCAGAGATTTCTGTGCATTAATTTTGTATCCTGCAACTTTACCAAATTCATTGATTAGCTCTAGTAGTTTTCTGGTAGCATCTTTAGGATTCTCTATGTATAGTATCATGTCATCTGCAAACAGTGACAGCTTTACTTCTTCTTTTCCCATTTGGATTCCTTTTATTTCCTTTTCTTCTCTGATTGCTGTGGCTAAAACTTCCAAAACTATGTTGAATAAGAGTGGTGAGAGTGGGCAACCTTGTCTTGTTCCTGATCTTAGTGGAAATGGTTTCAATTTTTCACCATTGAGGACAATGCTGGCTGTGGGTTTGTCATATATGGCCTTTATTATGTTGAGGAAAGTTCCCTCTATGCCTACTTTCTGCAGGGTTTTTATCATAAATGGGTGTTGAATTTTGTCAAAAGCTTTCTCTGCATCTATTGAGATGATCATATGGTTTTTCTCCTTCAGTTTGTTAATATGGTGTATCACATTGATTGATTTGCGTATATTGAAGAATCCTTGCATTCCTGGAATAAACCCCACTTGATCATGGTGTATGATCCTTTTAATGTGCTGTTGGATTCTGTTTGCTAGTATTTTGTTGAGGATTTTTGCATCTATGTTCATCAGTGATATTGGCCTGTAGTTTTCTTTCTTTGTGACATCCTTGTCTGGTTTTGGTATCAAGGTGATGGTGGTCTCGTAGAATGAGTTTGGGAGTGTTCCTCCCTCTGCTATATTTTGGAAGAGTTTGAGAAGGATAGGTGTTAGCTCTTCTCTAAATGCTTGATAGAATTCGCCTGTGAAGCCATCTGGTCCTGGGCTTTTGTTTGTTGGAAGATTTTTAATCACAGTTTCAATTTCAGTGCTTGTGATTGGTCTGTTCATATTTTCTATTTCTTCCTGATTCAGTCTTGGCAGGTTGTGCATTTCTAAGAATTTGTCCATTTCTTCCAGGTTGTCCATTTTATTGGCATAGAGTTGCTTATAGTAATCTCTCATGATCTTTTGTATTTCTGCAGTGTCAGTTGTTACTTCTCCTTTTTCATTTCTAATTCTATTGATTTGAGTCTTCTCCCTTTTTTTCTTGATGAGTCTGGCTAATGGTTTATCAATTTTGTTTATCTTCTCAAAGAACCAGCTTTTAGTTTTATTGATCTTTGCTATCGTTTCCTTCATTTCTTTTTCATTTATTTCTGATCTGATTTTTATGATTTCTTTCCTTCTGCTAACTTTGGGATGTTTTTGTTCTTCTTTCTCTAATTGCTTTAGGTGCAAGGTTAGGTTGTTTATTCGAGATATTTCCTGTTTCTTAAGGTGGGATTGTATTGCCATAAACTTCCCTCTTAGAACTGCTTTTGCTGCATCCCATAGGTTTTGGGTCGTCGTGTCTCCATTGTCATTTGTTTCTAGGTATTTTTTAATTTCCTCTTTGATTTCTTCAGTGATCACTTCGTTATTAAGTAGTGTATTGTTTAGCCTCCATGTGTTTGTATGTTTTACAGCTCTTTTCCTGTAATTGATATCTAGTCTCATAGCATTGTGGTCGGAAAAGATACTTGATACAATTTCAATTTTCTTAAATTTACCAAGGCTTGATTTGTGACCCAAGATATGATCTATCCTGGAGAATGTTCCATGAGCACTTGAGAAAAATGTGTATTCTGTTGTTTTTGGATGGAATGTCCTATAAATATCAATTAAGTCCATCTTGTTTAATGTATCATTTAAAGCTTGTGTTTCCTTATTTATTTTCATTTTGGATGACCTGTCCATTGGTGAAAGTGGGGTGTTAAAGTCCCCTACTATGATTGTGTTACTGTCGATTTCTCCTTTTATGGCTGTTAATATTTCCCTTATGTATTGAGGTGCTCCTATGTTTGGTGCATAAATATTTACAATTGTTATATCTTCTTCTTAGATTGATCCCTTGATCATTATGTAGTGTCCTTCTTTGTCTCTTCTAGTAGTCTTTATTTTAAAGTCTATTTTGTCTGATATGAGAATTGCTACTCCAGCTTTCTTTTGGTTTCCATTTGCATGGAATATCTTTTTCCATCCCCTTACTTTCAGTCTGTATGTGTCTCTAGGTCTGAAGTGGGTCTCTTGTAGACAGCATATATATGGGTCTTGTTTTTGTATCCATTCAGCCAGTCTGTGTCTTTTGGTGGGAGCATTTAGTCCATTTACATTTAAGGTAATTATTGATATGTATGTTCCTATTCCCATTTTCTTAATTGTTTTGGGTTCGTTATTGTAGTTCTTTTCCTTCTGTTGTGTTTCTTGCCTAGAGAAGTTCCTTTAGCATTTGTTGTAAAGCTGGTTTGGTGGTGCTGAACTCTCTCAGCTTTTGCTTGTCTGTAAGGTTTTAATTTCTCCATCAAATCTGAATGAGATCCTTGCTGGGTAGAGTAATCTTGGTTGCAGGTTTTCCTCCTTCATCACTTTAAGTATGTCCTGCCACTCCCTTCTGGCTTGTAGAGTTTCTGCTGAGAGATCATCTGTTATCCTGATGGGGATTCCCTTGTGTGTTATTTGTTGTTTTTGCCTTGCTGCTTTTAATATGATTTCTTTGTGTTTAATTTTTGACAGTTTGATTAATATGTGTCTTGGTGTATTTCTCCTTGGATTTATTCTGTATGGGACTCTCTGTGCCTCCTGGACTTGATTAACTATTTCCTTTCCCATATTAGGGAAGTTTTCAACTATAATCTCTTCAAATATTTTCTCAGTCCCTTTCTTTTTCTCTTCTTCTTCTGGAACCCCTATAATTCGAATGTTGGTGCGTTTAATGTTGTCCCAGAGGTCTCTGAGACTGTCCTCTGTTCTTTTCATTCTTTTTTCTTTATTTTGCTGTGCAGCAGTTATTTCCACTATTTTATCTTCCACCTCACTTATCCGTTCTTCTGCCTCAGTTATTCTGCTATTGATCCCATCTAGAGTATTTTTTATTTCATTTATTGTGTTTTTAATCGATGCTTGATTCATCTTTAGTTCTTCTAGGTCCTTGTTAACTGTTTCTTGCATTTTGTCTATTCTATTTCCAAGATTTTGGATCATCTTTACCATCATTATTCTGAATTCTTTTTCAGATAGACTGCCTATTACCTCTTCATTTGTTAGGTCTGGTGGGTTTTTATCTTGCTCCTTCTCCTGCTGTGTGTTTTTCTGTCTTCTCATTTTGCTTATGTTACTGTGTTTGGGGTCTCCTTTTTGCAGGCTGCAGGTTCGTAGTTCCCGTTGTTTTTGGTGTCTGTCCCCAGTGGCTAAGGTTGGTTTAGTGGGTTGTGTAGGCTTCTTGGTGGAGGGGACTACTGCCTGTGTTCTGGTGGATGAGGCTGGATCTTGTCTTTCTGGTGGGCAGGTCCACGTCTGGTGGTGTGTTTTGGGGTGTTTGCAGACTTTTTATGATTTGAGGCAGCCTCTCTGCTAATGGGTGGCGTTGTGTTCCTGTCTTGCTAGTTGTTTGGCATAGGGTGTCCAGCACTGTAGCTTGCTGGTCGTTGAGTGGAGCTGGGTGCTGGTGTTGAGATGGAGATCTCTGGAAGATTTTCGCCGTTTGATATTATGTGGAGCTGGGAGGTCTCTTGTGGACCAGTGTCCTGAAGTTGGCTCTCCCACCTCAGAGGCACAGCACTGACTCCTGGCTCCTCAATTTGGGATGATTTGTTGTCTATTCATGTATTCCACAGATGCAGGGTACATGAAGTTGATTGTGGAGCTTTAATCCGCTGCTTCTGAGGCTGCTGGGAGAGGTTTCCCTTTCTCTTCTTTGTTCTCACAGCTCCTGGGTCTCAGCTTTGGATTTGGCCCCGCCTCTGCGTGTAGGTCGCCGGAGGGCGTCTGTTCTTCGCTCAGACAGAACAGGGTTAAAGGACCAGCCTCTTCGGGGACTCTGGCTCACTCAGGTCGGGCGGGAGGGAGGGGCACGGAGTGCGGGGCGAGCCTGCAGCGGCAGAGGTCGGCGTGACATTGCACCAGCCCGAGGCGCGCCGTGCGTTCTCCCAGGGAAGCCGCCCCTGGATCCCGGGACCCCGGCAGTGGCAGGCTGCACAGGCTCCCGGAAGGGCGGCGTGGACAGTGACCTGCGCTCGCACACAGGCTTCTTGGCTGCGGCAGCAGCAGCCCCAGCGTCCCACGCCCGTCCCTGGGCTCCGCGCTTTCAGCCGCGACTCGCGCCCGTCTCTGGAGCTCCTTTACGCGGCGCTCTTAATCCCCTCTCCTCGCGCACCAGGAAACCAAGAGGGAAGAAAAAGTCTCCTGCCTCTTCGGCAGCTCCAGAGTTTTCCCGGACTCCCTCCCGGCCAGCCGCGGCACACCAGCCCCCTTCAGGCTGAGTTCTCGCCGCCAGTCCAAGTCCTCTCCCTGCGCTCTGACCGAAGCCCGAGCCTCAGCTCCAGCGCCGCCCGCCCCGGCGGGGGAGCAGACAAGCCTCTCGGGCTGGTGAGTGCCGCTCGGCACCGCTCCTCTGTGCGGGAATCTCTCTCCTTTGCCCTACCCAGGTATGTGGGGAGTTTCTTGCCTTTTGGGAGGTCTGGGGTCTTCTGCCAGCGTTCAGTAGGTGTTCTGTAGGAGTTGTTGCACGTGTAGCTGTATTTCTGGTGTATCTGTGGGGAGGAAGGTGATCTCCGCGTCTTACTCTTCCGCCATCTTACCCGGAAGTCTGAAATCAGTTCTTAATGATTATGAAGGCATGTGACTAACAGCACTAAGATAGCAGTAAGCCTGTGAACCCTTGGAGAGGGGAAGTAATTTACTGCAGACAAATGAACTCATCCTCACGGGCTGCTTTGCAAGGCGCTCTGGGAGCAGTCCTGCTTCTCTTGCTGTACAAACCTGGTGCAAGTTTCCAGACCTGCTGAAGGTGTCACCTCCTCCTTGTGGCTGGATTTTTCCCCTTGTTCTGTGGGTAACTGTGAGGCAGTCTTGGCACCAAGCCAAGCATTCTGCATCCCAAGTGAAAAGCACACAATAAAAACACCCTCTGCTTGTGAAGATAGTTTGAAAGCTTGTGTGAGGGCTCAACACATTTCTTGCTGAATTCTCTATGGATTCAACTTTACTTCTTGCTGAGAAGTGTTCATTGACATGGCCTTCTGGTGTTGAAATATTTGTATTTAATTTACCTCAGCATATGGCACAGACACATGAACCCTGATCTGACTCATTTAAAAATTAATATTATTTATACTTGCTTGCTTATAGGTAGAGTTTCTATGTTCATACAGGCAGCATCATTCCAAGACATCAATCTATCAAGTAACCCAGCCATGAAGTTATTCTCAAAGGTTAAGTATTTGTTAAAGAAATATATGTCAGGGTTGGAAAGACACGGACATTGTAGTAACCATATCTTATTAGGCTTTTGGTATATGAAACACATTGTGTGGCTGGGGTCAGGTCCTGTTGAAATGCACGTGGGATATTTGCCCTTGCTTAGACAGCCATACGTGGCCCAGGGAATCATTTTCATGTCCACTGTAATGTAATACAAGGATGCAAATGAGAATTTCTATTACATAGAAATGAAGTACTCTCCCCATACCTCTTTAACTCTCCAACACTTCGTATATCATCAAATATTCCTGGAAAAAATGTATGTTAGATGGTAGATTAGAAATGTATATTTGTGCATAATAGGTTCATGGAAAAATACAGCCACATTTTTGGTGGCTGTAATGGAGAAGTCGGGAAGTCTTTCCCTGTGACTGAAGGATGACTGAAGAAATGAAGGGTTTTTCTATTTACTACAACTTGCTCCTAGCTTTGAAGAATACTTTGCTCCAAATCTGTGACTCTGTGTGCCTCCTTAGCCTGGTGGCCTCTTAGCTATGTTCTGACTTCAGTTACTTACTCTGCAGCTTAAAATGACACTGAAAACTTTTTTCAGCTAGGGAGACTGTAGGAAGGGAAGAGAAAGCAAAATCTGTAGACTTTATTTCTCATTCTTTTCATTTCTTTTCTCTTCTGGATACGTCTTTCTTCCTGCAGATTTTTTTTTTTTTCTGTTACAGTTTGTGTCAAGGGAAAGGAGAGTTTCTGACTTCTTGGAGATTTTCTCTTCTTATCACTTTTCAGAGGAACCTCCCCCCGCCCCCCGCAGTACTTCCCGACATCAATTTTCCATCTCCCCCAACTTTGCCCACAGCTCCACTGCTAGGAAACTTCCTGTGTCATATGTCTTCCGGCCTGCCCTGTGGTTAAGATGTCAGGCCTGTTTGCAGGATGACACAGAAGGATAAACGGCATGGAAAAGGAGCCCACAAGCACGGCAGACATATGTTCGATGTGTACTTGAAGGTAATGTGATGAAGATCACATTTTGCATCAAGGGAAAGAGGGATACATTGGTTAACAGATGGTACTGGGCCAATTGGCTAACCATGTGGAAAAGGAAATGAAGTTAAACCCCTACCTCACAACATGCATCCTAATAAAATCCAGATGAATTAAACCACAGAACTACTGAAGTAAAACAGAAGTGAATATATACTGTTGGCATAAAGGAAGCCTCTGGAAGCACACATGCAAAGGCAGAAAGTAAGGGAAAGAGCAATAAATCTGACCACATACCATGAATTTTCTCCATGGTAAAGAAGCTAAACTACAGGCAAACACATAATTTGTAATATATAGCTGGAACATTAATATTTAATTTATAAGTATCTCCTAATATTAACTAATGGAATACATCATTAGAAAACCAAGCCTAAGAAAGTGTAGGCGAATAAGCAACAAATACAAGTTAATGCAATGGTCAAATTTTATTTTACCTACAAGATGGGGATTTAAAATGCATTATCAGTATTTACAAGGCTGGGGGAAAATACAGCCTCTTATATATACCTTAAGGTTTAAATTGGTTCTTCATGGTGAGCACTTGGAAAATTGTATCAAAAGTCTTAAAAATATGTACATTTTTCTACCAAATTCCATTTTTAATATTTAAGGAAAATTTAAAATCAATGTTATTTAAAATATTCAAGTATTGAAAACAATTTACATATTAAATTATAAAGGTTTACCTTAATATATTATAGCACAAAAAAGGGGATGTTATATATGCATTTTAAAGTTTTTGTAGGATATTATTTAAAACCATGGGTAAACAATTGCTACTTAGGTATTAAGTATGAATTAACGGCATACAAGAAATTAAAAAAAAACAGTATATAAAGTCTGACAGCTTAAAATGTATATATTTATACATTTTAACTAGCTGATGAGGTTTATTTCTTTAAATGCACTTTTAAAATCAAATAATAATGTTTAAAAAGCGTAATTACTATTTGTACATATCACACAATGTTATAATATGTTTCTTTAACATTAAACAAATTGATTGACAAAAGTCCCTTTCATAAACTTTTTTTGATTATTGCTGGCATGTACTTAGGTGATTAGAAAAGGATAAGCAGATACACTGGGGAAAATATGGGAAAATTTTGCTTTTCAAACTTATTTTTCCTGCCAGTTTTATTGAAATATAATTGACAAACATACTGTATAAATTTAAGGTGTACAGCATAATTCAAACTTTTATTCCTTGGTTGAAATAAACCATGTTTGTTACATGCTTCTACCTTTCCATGAAGTTCCACCAACCACTGAGCCCTGTTCACAAATTTTGCAATAATTAACCTCTATCCCTTCTTTTCATTTTCTCTGATTTTAATTCATGAATGCATTTTTTATGTGACTTCCTTAATTTCCTGGTACATAAAATGGGAATAGTATTCCCAAGTTTTAGGATTGTTTGAAGAGCAGATATAATGCAAATACAAACCCTTGTGCGTGTTGAGGTAAGTTGATCTTTGAAATTCAGTCTTGGAAATCTGCTGGAATTCTGGCAAGGATCAGGGGACTTGATGTTTAACCAGTTTCCCAGGCCTCTAAATCTACAGGCTCTTGCATGGGCTTTCCTGTTCCAAAACTCAGTATCCAATGCATTACCATTGATTTTGCTCTACAAGGCAATTTATCCCAGCCATCTTTGATTCAGTGAATAATTATCTAAAAGTGGGGAGACTGAGAAGTTATGAGAACTCTTTCGAGTCACCCTATTCTTTCTGTAAGAATGCGTTCTTTTTTCTAGCTGCTTCCCTTTAAGCTCAGTACATAACAATTACCACTGTATCTAAAACCTCATTAATTTGCTGTCCTAAATGATAATCTCTTTCAACTGTTAGCAACTGGGAGAAAGAATCAGAGCCTTTGGAAGTTTGATCTCTCTCTTCTTTCATCCCACTAGTCTCTGTGAAGTATAGAGTGATTGCAAAGATTTATTTTTCCCCTAAGATCGATTGGCTTGTTTTTCAAAACATATTGCATGTTTTCTCCATTTTACTGGAGAAATTAAAAATTAGTATTGCACCTAATACACAATATCTACTAATTATTGTGCATAAAATTGCTAAATAAAAGTTTGCTGTTTTACTGTTGTTTTCTTAAATGATTTTCATTTGTCAGCTATTACACCAGAAGACCAAATGCAGAGACTCTCAAGGAAACTGTTTTTTCTTGTATGAGCAGTGGTCGTTGTCCTAAAGACATGTCCTTTTTGATAAGACAGGGGTGTGAATACACATGTTGTGCTTCTGTATGTGATAGACACCGATCATTACAGGTTTGCTACAGGAAAAATCTTTACAGGGTTTTCTGTATTCTCAAAAGGTAAAAAGAGAAAAGCACAAGGGATGAAATGAAAGTAGAAAGTTGCAGTCATGGAAACCTGAAAATTCCACCTCAAATAGAAAACGAGAGAGTCCTTTGTCCATTTTGGAGTAAGACTGTCTACTTTATTCAGTATCACAGAATTTAAAAAAATTGAAGAAGATATGATTTGAGGACTATGATTAAATTTCCTTTCTATGTAACATATTTAGAATGCAGAACTGGATCTCCAAGTTCATCATCAGACCACCTTCACAGCCTTTAAAAGGGCCACAGATAATCTTGCCAAGGCAGAAGAATATCTGTCTTATTCATATTTCAGAAGATAAGGTTATTCTACCTTACTTAGTAAGGTATTTATATCTTTGCTGAACTAGAAATCATGCCCTAAGCCTATCTAAATCTCCCTTGCTGCATTTCAATAGATTGATAACTAGTTCTGTTTAGTTTGAGATTTATGTGTATTCCATTTGATTCAAGGAAGTTAAAAGTGTTTATGATTATTTATCACATCCTAAGAACCTCCTGGTATGCAGGATTTGGAATCAAAATACATAAATTCATACCCCATCTTCGTCATGAATTCACTGTATCACATTCAGCAAGTTATATCTCCTTTCTAAACTTTAATTTCTTCCTCTGCAACAGTAGAACTTATTTTCTGAAGTTGTGAGACAAAAAATAGGATAGTTCATACAAAGGACTTTGTAAATCAAAACACGATACCACCTAAATATTGGCCACTTTTAGTACAGTAAACATGTTCTGTCAACATGATATCTTGGATCATTCTTTTTGATAATTAAAAAAACAGCAACATTGTACCAGATTGGTTTGTCATGCCAGACTTTGTTTCCGCAATGTTAAAAACCTGCCAATTTATATCAGCAATGTTATAAACCTGCCAATTTGTATCAGCAATATATTGTCCTTATCTCAAAATATAGGATCATTTTTTAACTTCCTCTTTCCATATTAGTTTGTATGTCTATAATGATTAAGTCTTTTCATCTCTCCTTAAAATGTCTCTCCCATCCATCCCCCCCCATCCCTGTATGTTTCCTGTATCTTCAACTTTGGCCAAGGAGAGATAGATGTGTCAGACAGACTTATGTTTGAATTCTCCATCTGCTGGTTCCTATTTGTGTGACCTTGGTTATACTATGTAATCTTAAACTTCAATGTTCTCACCTATAAAATGGGGATAAAACAAACCTGTCACAGTGGTTAAATTTAATGAAACTTCCATTATAAACTTTCTGTGTTCAAAATTTTCAATTTTTCACTAAATAAAGTTTAAACTTCCCAGACAGACTTTTGAGACCCGTCTCCTATTCCCCATCTAACTTTTATCTCTTAATTCTTCTCTGATCATTATCACCATCCATGAGATTTTGCTGCCTTGACATTAGAGACACAAAACTTACATCCTAACAATACCTCTTTTTTTTTTTTTTTCTTTTTGCGGTATGCGGGCCTCTCACTGTTGTGGCCTCTCCCGTTGCGGAGCACAGGCTCCGGATGCGCAGGCCCAGCGGCCATGGCTCACGGGCCCAGCCGCTCCGTGGCATATGGGATCCTCCCAGACCGGGGCACGAACCCGTATCCCCTGCATCGGCAGGCGGACTCTTAACCACTGCGCCACCAGGGAGGCCCCCTAACAATACCTCTTAAAATAAGGTAATTAAACCTTTGATTCCCTTGTTTTGATATGGATTAAGGAAGGTTTTCTGCATGTATCACACAATTAATTTTTAAGGAAAATGTGCTAATCTATATCATAGAATATTGGAAGATCCCCAAACTACTTATTTGCATTACTAATTGGCATACCCTTTGGCTCATAATGCAACTGGCTGAAATAAATTTTTCACCATTCCTCTTCAGTCTCTCTAAATGAGAGTGACTGACTACAAGCGGAGAGATGGAATCTTTTTCATCCACCATTCTTTACTACCAATTAGATGCAGAATCAAACTAAAATGTATAATATTCATTCACCCATCAGATTTATTCACATAAAGGTTGGGGACCAGATGATGACATAACCTTATTTTTTACAGTCTACTGAAGCTCTCAGGCTTTAAACATCTAAAATATTTATAGTTGACAAGCATTTCTCACGAGCAATCATACACAACTATAAAAATATATGAGGAACAGTGTGAAAAGAATTGTTTCTTTTCTATGAAACATGCCTATTCCATACTGTACATAGCACAGTGCCTAGCCAATAACTCTGAATACATGCTCCTTAACGACTGAATTAAACATATTGTATATGTTTTCTAAATGCATTTCTGCCTAATTAATCACATTTAAATGATCAGTATTTAGATAATAGGCTTCACTGTGCATTAATTTTAAGCAAAGAGCTAGAACTCTGAGCACTCAGATAAGGCTAGGGAATGGGTACTGGAGGGGTGGGGATGAAGAATGTTTCTAGGAGGGCTCTAGCCCAGAGAAACATCAAGGTCTAAGAAGAGTTTAACTGTGGAACTAGGGGTACTTCATTGTAGACCTGCATCCATTTATCCAAGGTCAGAGCAAGGCCATGAAACAGATCATGGGAGGTTCAGAATGAATTCATTTACCACCTCTCAAAAACAAGACAGGTAACGAGGTCAGAAACCAGGCAGCAGAGATGAACATAGATGAGATGTTAAAGAATATAGGCACAGATGTGAAGTTGATGTCAGGGGCTGAAGAGACCGGACAAAGCACCTTGATGGGTAGAACATCATCACTACACACAGTGATTGCCTACAGAGAATGCTCAGTGAACGCTAGGGAATCAACAAATAAATTAATAGGACAAATACAAAAGCATCACCATATAGAGGATCTGTTAAAATTAGCTTCTTTAGAACTGGTTCTTTAAGGCTGGAGCCCATCAGAAGAAAATTTACAGAAAAATTCTAATTTAATGTAAGACGATTTTAAGATTCTATGTGGCTAGATTGAGTCTTTTATGTGAAACCCTTTATGTGGAGCCACCCACTGAAGCGAAGAGGGTGTGAATAGGTAAAAGTGGCAGCTAAAAGTGAGAACATAACCACATTGGTCAGTTTTGTATGTATTTGAATAGCCAAAAATGACCAGAGCTAAGAAAATTAGATCCCAAAATCAAAATCAGCTTTCTAGTTCCACCTAGGGACTAGCCCTGTTTTCAAGAATCAATCTTTCCAAGTGAAATGCTTAATCAGTTTAATTATATCAAGAAAGCTGAATTGTCGTTTCTTTTATTTCCCTTTATTTTTAAAAATACTTTAAGCAAATTGCTTGTTCTTCAACCATGAATAAAAACAGCAAGAACATTCTCAAAAAAAGCATATTCCTTCTCAGCAATAAGTCTGGTTCCTTTGATGAGCAAAAGAAATACTGGTCCATCTTAATGGATTGTTGGCTTTTCATAGAGTAAGGTTATGAATTTAAATTACAAAGAGGGACAACTGGATAATTCTGGTGTAAACAAGGTGGTGGAACAGTGACCATTGCCAAGGCTGAAATTATTTAGGGGTTTTATAAATGATCCAGAAAGATGGCACAAATTGAAATCTCCTTCTTTGCAGATGACATTCAGCTTTTGGGGGTAAAGAAAAGCCAAGATAATAGAGGTAAATATCTTGTTTTTTTCTAGCTGTTTTGTATTCCAGCTGTTACTTTTGGATGTGCCATTATCAACTTACTGATATACTTTACTATATAGCATGGTGTCTACCTTTCAAAAAGTGTGAATGTGAGTTCTTATTTACAGATTCAAAAAACCAACATCAGAATACGTTAGATGTCTCAAGATTATCTGAATAAATGTTCTGACTCTCCCATTATGATTTTGAGAATCATACCGCTTTTTGAGAGGCAAAGAGAAAAGATTGAAATTTGAAGATGATGTTAACAATCCTAAAATGCTTTTATAGGCAGGACTATTATCATATATTTTTAATCAGAGGCATATTTAATATAAAACAAGTAATTCATGGTGGTGCCTTAGTTGGGGTAAGAAAAAAAAATGCCCTATTCCCTTGGTACTGAAATTACCTGGTTTTCAATACCTTATGCAAATCATTTAATCTGTTTGTATCAAATTTCATGTTTCTTATAATTAAAAAATACTAATGATTTAAAATAGCTCCAATAATAATTGAAAGTCAAACTAATTTTCAAATTATCCCTCCTCTCTTCTGGTAAGGAAATGGAATCAAGAGTATGTGTCAGAAGGAACTTTGCTGATGATAATATGACAAATATCACTCTATTAGTATTTCTTTGTAGCTAGATATTTTTGACAATTCTATTGTATTTTGGCTAGTGAGTTATGTGAAGTTTATGTTATCTTAATTTTTGTCCTTTCCTTACAATATATCTAAATTTTTAAGAATATATAAAGTAATAATTGAAAATCCTCAAAGTAACAAAATAAGATTGTACTGTGATATTTGGCTGGGTTGACTTAATCAAATTATTTATATAATTATATAATTCATCCCCCTTAAATTATAATTTTGGTAAATTATTTTTAAATTTTGGTAAAACATGTATTCCTTTTGAAAAGAATTTATCCTATATATTTTACATATTTTTGGCTAACTCAATCTTTGATTTAGGAATAATCAAAGTTTATAAACTGTGTCTACATGTACAAAATTGCTCTGTCAAAAACAGCTTTTAGTGAACTCTGCACAAAAGCCTGGATATATTTGCAAAAATTTGAGAATAAAAATTGGGGAGTAGGTAAAAGTCCTTGAAGCCCATACTGTGCAGTTTTCCAGTTCTACACATGAACCTCCTATAACCCACAAGTCAAGGGTAGAGGGTAGACTAAGTAAGCAGGCTAAAGAGTCTCCACACCTTTTCTTTGTATAAAATAATTTGCATTGTTTGGAGTATCCACACCAGCTTTCTTAGAAACTTTATTATGCAGTTTAACAATGAGAACAAATTGACAATCAACTCTATCACACTCATATTGTACATGAGAATCTAAGGTCCTGAAAAGTTATATGGTTTTTGTAAAGTCACACTTGTTGTCGATGGAAAAACTAGGATTAGAATCTGTTTCTTTTTTACAATATTCCATGATTAAAAAGAAGAGTTGCAATAAAAATGGCTGCAATAGTCAGACTTTCTACAATGTGGGTGGTAAATTTAGAGAACTAACCTAAAAGATACATTTCAACAAATCAATTTAAAAAAAAAGTCTAGCCTATGATCAATTGAATAAAGCTTATATTTTTTCTAAAGACAAAATTACTTGTAAGTATTTCTGACTAGGCTCTGTTAACCATGATGAGCTCCTGCACAGCACTGTGGGTAAATGCAATGCTCCCAGGGAAATGAACATCTTTTTCCTGACTATGCGGGGCCTCACTGTGTACTAAACAGTGCATGGAGTGATGATGCATTCATGATTTTATCACAATCAATCTTGACATGTCAGGTAGCTGCTGGCAGCTCATGACACATTGGAAAAGCTCAGTGATTCAAGTACAAAGATGAGAGAAAAGAAGTCAACAAAACCCCCTGAAACTTGCATTTGTTTTTCCTGACCAGTACATTTTGGTTCCAGAAACAGTATGTGGCACATAATTATCCTCGTCAACATAGATTTATCAAATGCAGGGAAAATATATGGGGGAAAATGGAGATACTTCTTTTCTGCCAATCCACCTGGTATTGATTTGCCAGGAGAAAAATATTTATAATTATGTGTGTAAAGATAAGATATATGCATATATGTTCATAATTCACATATAATATAAATTTATTTATATATACATATATGAGTATATAAATATTATATATATATATATATATATATATATATATATATATTTATACACATACATATATGCATCTAATTCTCTGCAAGCCCCTGGACCTATGATTCTTCAGAATAATAACATCACAGAGGAAAATTTTTCATCCAGATCTAATGATGCTTGACAGTGGGACGCAAGTGTTGGCTGCATTCACCGTGACATTGTATTGACCTAATAGCTTGCTTTGCTGCAGTTTCCTGCTTTCTGTTGCTGTTTAAATGAATATAAATTTCAATATTTCGCTTGCTTGAAAAATCTGGTATCACATTCCAGACTGTTAATAGCTTTTCCACATATATATTATTGGGCTATCACTTCACCAAATCTGGCACACTGTGGTTATTTTTAGCATTCTGTGCTTCTTCCCAGACTTCTTTTGGTGGCATTGCTGTTACAGACCCATTAGAGGGAAGAGAACTGCTGTAACTGCACAATGTCAGTGATGTATATTAGGAATCAGATTGCTAAAAGCATACATATTTAATGAAGCAAGGCTAAATACAAGGTTATAATGTTTAACAGCCCTAAAAGGCAAAAATATATACTACAAATCATCTCCATGTCATTGAATGCTAGACCCGAGAATTAGGGAAAAAAAACATTCTTTGTGGGAATTAAGTGTCTGTGACATTTTTCTGCCAATATAACAAATAAAATTAGCTTTTTTATGTTATTAAATTATTAATGCATGGCCTCATTATAAATATTTGTAGCAATTATAATTAATTTTATGTCTCAGTGTATGATGTAAGTAAATTATTTCTAAGGACAAAGCATAGTGTATATAAAACCCTCTGTAAAATAGCATTTATAATATTGGTATCTCCGTGTTTTTTTTGTTGGTAAATCATGAAGCCAAGAAAGCAACATGCTTTGTATTTGTTTACGTTATCCTTTTTTCATTAAAAAAATTGCATGTGTGAGGTAAACAGACATGTTAAAAGTGTAAACTAGTGAAACTAAATGAGGAGCCTTTTTAAAATTTGTGCTGATTTTATTTAATATTAAATATATGTGTTGATTTTAAATAAACAGCATTGCATTTGGCAACTTGCATTATTTTATCTACAATTGGAACTTATTTCTAATTATTTCAAATTTGGCAGTAGTTTTTATGTCATACCCTTAAATATGATTTAAAAAAATTCTGATGTCATCCTGATGACTGATGAACCAGGATTGGCAGTTTTGGTTAGCAAACCTTAAGCAAGCTTTATGCAAAAAGGCTTTTGGGAATCCAGAATTTACCTGTTCATCTATCATGTGGAGAAAATTTGAGATAGCATATCTAGTGTCTAGAAGAATTTCTTTCCTCACAGTAAATTCCAGACAATTCAGTGTGGACTGTTGACCAGTCATGACATGACAAATAGGTACTGCTCACCATCTCTGACCTGGGCCTCATTAACCATTCCTGATATGGTCATCACTGACCATCTCTGTCCAGAGATTACAAACCATCCTTGTCACAGCCATTGCTGACTTTCCCTGACATGGGCATCACTAACCACCCTTAACAAGAGCATCACTAACCATCTGTAAAATCCCATCACTGACCACCCCTGACCTGGGCATCTATTGCTGACCATCCCTTTTATGAGTGCCAGTCACCATAGCAACCTTTTGTAATAGGGAAACAGGCTCAGAAGTTTAAATTTCTCATAGTCTCACAGCTAATAAATATCAAAACAAACATTTAAAACTAATTCAATTTTTTTAATTAAGAAGTTTGGAGGTGGGATAGGGAGGGTGGGAGGGAGATGCAAGAGGGAGGAGATATGGGGATAGATGTATATGTATAGCTGATTCAGTTTGTTATAAAGCAGAAACTAACACACCATTGTAAAGCAATTATACTCCAATAAAGATGTTAAAAAAAAAGTTTGGAATTCTTAAGTACAGTAAAATTAGTTTAGTCCAAAGTACACAGTGATAAATAGACAAGTACTGAAAGCATACATCTATCAAAGCTCTGAGGTATTTAGCTGTGAATGAAGATTCTTTTAAGACATACTACGCAAATCAACATTCACATAATTTCCTTATGTTGACATTAATGCTGATACTTTTTCTGTTTCATAACCAAAGTGTTATTGCATACACTTGATTATAATTTTAAGAGTAAAATCTGACCTTGCATAAATAATCTTCTTAGGACAAACCACATGATTATTTCAGTAGGGAAACTGATTTCCTTCTCAAAAGTGTTTGAGATAAATGGAGGAAATCGAGCATCCACAGAGATCATTTGTTTAAAGAAGAAATTTTTAATAAAAATAATTTGTCTTTATTTCAATTTCTAGTGAATATATTTTTAAAGCAAGGATAGTTAACCTTTACATTGTGATAAGATCAATGTTCAATTAATCATTTTCTTCTTCAAAGCCTTGAAAGCCAGAAAATTTTGTTTTCTATCTTTTACATTTTACCATTTTCCCCTTAGATTACATCCACAGGCAAGGAAGATTTAGGAATTCCAAAAAAAGAAAAAAAAATGAAATGCCCCAAAATGGGTTATCAAATGATTACGATGTAGCAAACGATCTTGAAAGTCATTTGTAGTTGAGTAAAATAGCAGAATAAGAAGCATTATAAATTATACTGTTAGAATTTGAAAAATGGAAACCAAATGTAATTGTATGTGGCTGTCTGTTCATACATTCCCATATGTAGGTGTGTTCAACTTTGCTACTTTATTTATTTTTGCTACTGCTCTCTAGTTAGCCAGTCACTAACAAAAGTTGTTATCTTTTCCTTAAAGTCCTTCCCTCTCCTGCTCTCACCTAAAAAATGAGTTAAAAACAATTACTCACAGAATTAGATGGGGACCAGTCTTCCTAAACAAATGGTTTATCTTTGAAATCACATTACAGAGAGCACTGTATTAAATTATGAGAACACACTTTCCCCAATGATTTTTCCAGTACCATGTCTGTAACCTTTATTTTCAAAACAACCAGAGAGTAATTGCAGTTATAGAACAACTGAACTGTTTACTGAAGTTGAGAATTCATAACATATATTCTAGGATGTACTCAATGTCTAAAAATCAAGTTCATCCATACCCATTTTGAATAAGAACTTTCACGTGTACAGGGGCCAGAACCTGATACATGGCAAAGTCTCAGTCCAAATTCACTCCTTTCTTTTCTCATCAATTCCTTCTCAATTTTCATCATATTTTTATAGTATCAATTCTTCCTGGAGACCCACACCCAGACTTTGGCTTCTACATTTGTCAAAAAACTAAAACAGGAGAGAGAGATGGGAATTTTATAGAGGAATGTCATTCTTAAAGTAGAGAAAGTAAATAAAGCCAGGAAAACAGTAAAACATTATAGTCTGTTCTTCTCCTTGATCTGATCAGTTCCAAGCTTGGAAGTAGTTTTCCCTTCCAAGTTTCTGACATGGCAGACATTAAAAGCCCTTTTCTATATTCAAACCACTAGAAACAAGGTGGTAACTGATACATGAGTTCACTCAGTTAGTAATATTTTTGCAAATAAATTACCTAAATTAAGTAATATTTGAAAACTCAATGTGATTGAGAAAAAGTTCTCTCACTTTATTTCCATACATCCAAGAGTTCAGTATTTATTTGTAAAACTACTTATAAAGAGCTTAATATGAACCAATGCCCTATAGTATCTATCTGTTCTGAACATGTGGACTGATCAGTGAGCAGAGCAAAGTGGTTTCCCACCTAGAGTTCACCTTCCAGAAAGGGAAGCCAGGCAATAACATGCACAAACAATATAGAAAGTGATGTTACTGTTACAGAAAAAAGAAACAAAGTAAAGTGAGGGGGGAGAATGGGAACTGTACAGGTTGGGGTGGTAGAGATATATTAGTTGGGATGGTGAGGAAGGGTCTCCATGATAAGGAGACAGTTGAGTAGAGACTATGGAAGGGAGAAAGTTAGCCATGTGGGCATCTGGTGGGAAAGTTAGCAGGAAGACCAAACGTCACCCCAACAAGGATTAGGCTGGTGTGGTCAACGGAGAGCAAGGAGGCCACTGTGGCTGAAGCCAATTGAACTTGGAAGAAGCTAGAAAAAGAGGTTGGAATCTTAGTCATTAAAAAGAAAGAAATATAGCCATTTGCAGCAACATGGATGGACCTGGAGATTATTATACTAAGTGAAGTAGGTCAGACAGAGAAAGAGAAATATAATACGATATCGCTTAATTACAAAGTAGAAACAGACTTACAGACTTAGAAAACAAACTCATGGTTATCAAAGGGGAAAAGTGGGGAGGGGGAGGGATAAATTGGGAGTTTGGGATTGACATATACACACTATGGTATATAAACTAAATAACCAACAATGTCCTACTATATAGTACAGGGAATTATATTCAATATTTTGTAGTAACCTATAAGAGAAAAGAAACTGAAAAAGAATAGAAATATATATATATATATATATATATATATATATATATATATATATATATATATATATATATAACTGAATCACTTTGCTGTACATCTGAAACTAACACAACATTCTTAATCAACTTTACTACAATATAAAATAAAAATTAGAGTAGCATATACATATATACACTACCAAATGTAAAATAATTACCTAGTGGGAAGAAGCAGTATAGCACAGGGAGATCAGCTCGGTGCTTTGTGATGACCTAGAGGGGTGGGATAGGGAGGGTGGGAGGGAGGCTTAAGAGGGAGGGGATATGCGTGCATGTGGCTGATTCACTCTGTTGTTCAACAGAGGCTAGCACAGTATTGTGAAGCAGTTATACTCCAATAAAGAACTATTAAATAAACAAAAAAAAAACAAAACAAAACAAAAAGAAGTTGGAGATTTGAAGGGGAGTGAAGTCATGTAAATTCTAAGGGGAGATTTTAATGAGGAGTGAGATGGGAAGGCGCTGAGAAGGTAGAAACAGACTCAATAAAATTAAGATATTTTCCCAAGCTCACAAAACAAGAAAGGGAAGATGAAGGTCCATCTAATCCCATGGCTGGAGCACTCACCAAATCTGCTATGTATGAGACAGAGATCCACAGTCATCTCCGTGTAATACTGGAGTTGTTACTGGAGATAAAATGCAGCTAGTTTTCGTTTCCATTGGAGATACCAGGTATTCTCTAAATTTTTCTCTTACATATGTTTTGCTTTCTTCCATGTCAACATTCCAGTTTCCAATGACACATACATTTGTTTTTGCCTAAATACATGTACAACAGTCTCTAGGTAGCAATACCAAGCTTTGTTTGGAAGAGAGCCACTTATGAATCAAGAATCCCTAAGGATTTTACTAGAGTAGTGTATAAACTTCTATAGTGTAAGCTTTTGGGACTGAAGAGTTTATCTGTCAGAGCAGCTATTTCTTCATTAATACATATAATACCTAAATATGCTTTTGTTATACCCTGCATGCATACAAGTTTGTAATATCAATGAGTATTGTGAATAAATGACCTACAGTTCAACAAGACAATGAATTTGGTGACTTAAGCATCAATAGATACATATTGAGATCTATGTGAAGGGTCAAATACAAGTAAGGATTTTACCCTATAGGGCTAGAAAAATCTTTTATCATAAGTATAAACAGAAAAGCTAGGGCACATAACCAGGTTGAGAGATGAGTTTATATCATGATTCGATATTAGCTTCAGTTTCCTAGTGGAAAAATTCCTAGTGAACAAGTGAGTGAGATCATCTGCTGTGTTCAACTGAAATTAAGAAAATATAAAAAGTTTAAATCGTTGGAGTGGTAACCATGTAGTGACTGTATGTTTGCTTTCGGAGTCAAAGAATATGAAGTGGAGAACAAAAGACCAGGTGGAAGCATCTGACGAATGTCCAATTTAAGTGGTGAGAGAAAGATTTGACAGAAAGAGATAAAAAGTAGTAATAAAAGGGCAGTAGGAGAAGATAATGTGATATGAAGGGACCCACAGGAGAAATGTTTCAAGAAGGAAATGATATACTAAATGAGACAGAGAAAGTGCGGATAACAAGACCACTGAATTGAAAACTTAAGACATTGCTTGAGATTGGTGAGTGAGATTATCAGTAAAGCAGCTGTAATCAAAAGAGGATTAGAGGGTGATCAAGGAAAGTATAAGAGATAATAACTTTGAGATGGTGACTGTAAAAAAGAAGAATGACAAAATCCTAAGCAGCTCTGCTCAGACCATCTGGTGAAAACAGATACCGTCTCATTTTGTTCTAAGATAAAGGGTCCCTCAAAGTTCTAGGATCCCACGGGGCCATTTTGGTTCCAACTCATCGTTTATACGTACTACCTCGCAATAGCTGGTTGGACCAGGAGTGGGAGCTAAGCCCAATGCAGGTAATCATAGGATACACAAGGGACTATTGATCCATGAGGTGGCTCGGAAAACAAACAAACAAAACAAACAAACAAACGAACATAAAAGAAACCAAAGAAGCCAGACTGGACTTCTTTTGGAAATGTGAGACAAGTAATACCGAGGAAATAAGACAGCAGTGGGAGCTAAACTTAGATGTCATTTGTAAGTCATAGAAGGGGAGGAGTCATCAGTGTTTGTCTGAGGATATAGGAAGTCAGTACCTCAGCGAGAAGAGGTTTATTCCAGAAGTGAAACCATGGGATTACAAGTGATAGAAAGATGCTGCAGCTCAAGACACAAAGATGGAGGGAGTAGATGGTTTTGAAATGACCTCAGATCCTGACAGATCTCTTCTTCATAACTTGCCAGTGGCTCTCTGTGGTTTTGTTTTGTTTTGTTTAATCAAAATAGCTTGGAAGAATCTGATGTCTTCTGCAGTCCTGGTTCTAGCTGTGTCAGAGTTAGATGACCCCAGTAGTCTGTATCCTTCAAGAGTTGATAGAGCGTGTATGGAATGCAGGAAAAGAGAAAGAAGCAGAGAGGAAAGGCAACAAGTGAAAGGTTAATGGACTTTAGCTTAGTGAGAGTGATGAGGAGAATGATGCCTTCCACATGGCTCCAGCTCCTTTCTGCTTCCCTCAAGGACAGCTACAGCATGAAAAGGGAGAAAACAAATGCACATGTTCTAAACCAGGTTGAACAGATCACACTCTTTGAACATGTCCCCATGCCCCTTTCCAGAGAGAGAAAATGATCTGTCCTTTTCTGGTCATGAGCACGTGAAAGCACCATGCTATTCCTCAGGGAGGTGAGAGCACCGTTGAAAATAGTGTTGTCAAGCATTAAATTATTGAACACCCAGCTTACAAAGAAAAAAGGCTAGAACTGAGAACCTCTGAACCTTTACAGATCGAGACCCACAGTAGAAATTGTGACATGACAGGTTATGAGTTTAGCCACCTGGGTGAGGTAACAAGACCTGCTGGAGTTTTATATCTGGGAATTTCCATTATGTGATGTCATCCTCTGTTCAGACTATGAGAGGAGCAGGAAAACAGCTCCAAGTTGATGTTAAATTCTCCCATCTCTGTTGAAGGTGTAGTTCAGGTCTTACTTGTCCCTTTGGATTATCTAAAGGAACTCTAATCAATTGATAAATTTTCCTTCTAACTGAGTTAATTTTCTGGAGCTGTAAACAGCCTTCAGATAACCAGAAATTGATCTCATGAAGCTCTTCTAAATAACAGAGTTAATAATTGGATAATAATGGGTTTTCTTATCCTTCTAGGAATATCCAAATCTAAAACATACCGGACAACAAGACGTCTCCCAGATTCGAGATACTGAGAATCAACAGGCATCCTATTCTGCCAAAACATAGACTATGGCATATGTAAGGTGAAAAAAAGAGAAAACTTATTATACAAATCTGGCATGTCCTAACTATTACAGTTTCAGTAGGAAAGCTACCAGTTAATTCTAAAGTAATATCCCCTGTATTCTTATCTTTAACAGGCAGACCGCTATTTAAAAAGTCATTGTAGAATTCCTTTGGTAACACTAATCATTCTTAATTAATATTCAAATAGCCATTAAAATATTTTCCTCTCATGTCATGGTTATGTGATAACAACAGCCAATAAATAAAAGTACTTTTTTGAAAGTCCTCTTGGACTAGGTAGTTATGTAGTGTTTTACAAATTATTTACTCCTTTAAGTTCTACAGGTTATAATCAATGATGATTTTCCACTGATAATATGTTGCATATTCATAGCAAGCATTCTAGGTTTCAGAAATACTACCCCTGGAATTGAGCCTCCTGAATATTTTGTGTAGCATTCCAAACAATAAAAAGAGAAACTAATGCCTATTCTCTTATCTGTCCTTAAATATAGTTGTTCTTTAATACAAATAATAAGGTTTTCTTGTACCTGTTTTACAGATAATATGAAAAATATGTTGCACACACATTCAAAGTATTTTACACAGTAAACAACACTACTTCTGGAATACTCTATTCTGAATATTTTGTGGAGCTTAAAGTAATAATCTGAGCAATTATAAATTAGTAAATATCTACACTGAGCACATAATTTATATGTGCTTGCTTATTTAAACAAATAACAGAAGTGATTTTACACAAAAAAAATTGACTCTAGTAGAAGATAAGAAGCTTAACTGAAATATAAGATCTCTGTGTCAGACATTCTAATTCTGCCCTTCCAGTTTCACTCCACTCTTTTTCTGCCTGGGCTCTGCCCCATGAAGCTCCTTCTCTGGGTAGAATCAACCCACCTTCTTCGTCCTTTGTCTTCTGGGTGATGTCAACCAATAGGCGGCAGCAACAGCCTTAGATGGTAGAAGAGAGAGAAGCCAGAGTGTTTATTCTACTGGCTTCTTCCTGTCAGCCTGTGTTTTGGCTGCGGCCACATCCCTCAACCAAAAGCACAACTTCTGCTAGTCAGCCTCCCACCAGAACCTGCAGCTACTGGTTTCTGTGGTCCAGCGAGTGCTCTCCTTGCCCTTTCAAACTTAAGGTGGTAATGCTTTTCCCCCTTACTGACACTGGGGCTCTTACCACCCACAGTTAGCTAAATAAATTTGCCTTTTCATTAAATTCTATTAGAGCTCTTTAATTCCCCTCCTGAGAGTACATTGATTTATTCTAGGACTTTGATATAGAAATTGTCACTAGGAATGGCCTCAGAAAACAGAAGCTCAGAGTGGAATTTTGTCATAGATTGTCAAGACACACTTGATGAGTGCACTGATCATCTCCTTGCTGCTGGGGCGTGCTGATCTGTGGCATGTGGTGGCATCATGAGGGCAGGTAGAGGACACAGTGCTCTTAGAGCAAATGGCTGTGACACAGAATCACTGTTACTACGGTGAGAAGTGGAATAAGCAGAGCTAGGCTGGCTATTTCTGAAAACCTTAGAGACTACACAAGAGAAATGGATCAACTGAAGGTCTTGAACGCATGCCCAACTCAGGGCATGTGTGGTACACACAGATGGCCACCAAGACAGCTTTATTTATTTATTTTTAAAATAAATTTTTAATGGAGATAATAATTTATGTATAATGGAATGCTCAAATCTTTTTGTTTAATTTATTTATTTTTGGCTGCTTTGGGTCTTCATTGCTGTGTGCAGGCTTTCTCTAGTTGCGGCAAGCAGGGGTTACTCTTCATTGCAGTGTGCGGGCTTCTCATTGTGGTGGCTTCTCTTGTGGACCATGAGCTCTAGGTGTGCGGGCTTCAGTAGTTGCAGCACACAGGCTCAGTAGTTGTGGCTCACAGGTTCCAGAGTGCAGGCTCAGTAGTTGTGGTGCAGGGGCTTAGTTGCTCTGTGGTATGTGGGATCTTCCTGGACCAAGGCTCCAACCTGTGTCCCCTACACTGGCAGGTGGATTCTTAACCACTGCACCACCAGGGAAGCCCAAAACAGCTTTAAAGATGCCCTTCATCTTCTGTAGCCGCACAGAAGACAGAGCTGAAAATTAAGCCCCGGTCTAACCTGCAGTTGTCACAGAGTTGCAGCATTGATGAATGGACCCTACAGGATTCTTACAGGAAAGTAAGAGAACTTAGAGGAAGAGGGGTGCTGCTGTGACATGGGATGGGACATGTGGGTAGGCAGAATGGAAGCTAAGAACTTTGAACCCCTAAGTTTTCCTATAGGGTCCTTGTCTGTTAACATAACTCCTCCCCAATGAATAGAGAAACTAGGCTTCTCCATCATGACACTCTTGTCGTGGTTGTACCTGGAGCAGTTGCCTGACTAGACTAGGGATGTCTCTTCCCACCACATTCATGGATCCTTGGCCCACAATGAAAGTCAGATCCCAACAAAACCCAGAGAGAGAAGTACATACCAGAGAGGGTCTCCTCTGAGAGAAAATTCTCTCTACCCCAGGAGAGTTGCAGAACGTCTTCAATCTGAACTGGCAGGAAACTGGGAAACATGTTGGAGTGGGTTCTGAGGATGACAGACCAAGAAAGATTAAGAAAATACTTAGATACACTGTCTGGAATTGAGAATTTCATATATTAGCTCAAGCCTCTGGGAATGGCATTGATAGATTGTTAGTTTAGTTAATTAAGTGTGATTCTTCTCAGTCAATGGCATTTAATAGCCAGAGCTGCTGGGCATAGTCTCTATCACAGGTCAGCCCATGGGCCAAGTCAGGCCATCCAGTTTGTTTTTGTAAACAAAGTGTTACTGGAACACAGCCACATGCATATTATGCATGGTCTGTTCATGTGTTTGCATGGAAATGGCAAAGTTATATAGTTGCAACAAAGACCATAAACCCAAAATATTTACTATCTGGTGCTTTACGTAAAGACTTTCTGGCCCCTGCACTAAAGGCAGGAACCAGAAACTCTAGCAGAAAGAAACCTTAGAGTGGATTAATTTTATAAAACTGCTCAGGCACCCTTCCTGCCCCCACCCTGCCCCCATCCCTGTCTAAGCTGGACATCAGCTCCTTCACCACAATGGCCTGAAAATGAAATAATGTCCCTCTTCCAAGGGCCATGCGTGGCATTGGCCCATGTTGCAATCAAACTAGACTCAGGAGTGGAGCAAGGTTTTGTGGTTTCTGTGACATAAAATTTTGGAGTCCTCCTTTAAGTAAAAGCTGCAATATTATACATGCAAAAATGCAAAAATTATAATTGAATTAGAATGATTAAAAATAGCCATGATAATAACAAACCAGTTTTAAAGCTGTCAAAACTAACATCACAAGATCTAAGAAAATAACTTTTAAAATATTAATTAACTTTATGATGAATTCTTTAATACTTCTTTGTTTTTTCCTATTGGGAGAGATTGTTTGTTTTTAGTTTAGTTTAGTTTTGCTGAATAAGACTTCTTTTTGTAACAGTGATCCTACAGTGGTAGAGGCCATGCTTCACTATCAGATGAGTTTTGCCCAATTACCATTATAAGCTGAGGGTATCTGTGATTGTGGCTGATTCATCATAAATCCCTAGCAGTGACATACATGAGTAGTCCTTTTAGGTCTTGTTTGACATATACAATTAGACAATTCTAAGTCTTTCGGGTTGAAATTGACTTGCGTTGCATTAGTGAGGATTGATGGCCTCTTGCTCAGTTTCTAACCGAAGTCAGTTCACAAAGCTGGTGTCCCTTGATTGATAGGAAGTTATGTTACTTAAGGAAGAACCCCTATCACATCCCACTTCTGCTCTCATTATAAAACTGGGACAACAACCACAGGATGGTTGGTGGTTCAGCTGGACTCCCATGAGGTAGACTTGGGCCAAGACTCCATTTGTCAATTGACTTCTATACCTTTCTACTCTGAGCAATGAATCTTGGTGGAATCTCAGCAGATTAGTAGAAGAACAGAGACAGTATAAACTTGTTAACTCTAGATATTGATAGCCATATAACTAATGCAGGAATTCAGGTAAAAGTCTCCAGATACCTTTAGGGAAAGACTACAAGGAGGGAGGAGGTGAGAGAAAATATATTTAGTAATATGCAGAATCTCTACATTAGTAACCAGATCTGTGAAGAGTTATAATGTTAGGAAGAGTCAAGTGAAAGCCCTGAAGCTATCTCCTTTCACCCCTCATTCCTCATTTTTGCATCTATGAGGACACAACAGAACTTGGTGCCATGATCAAAGCCTTGAGGGATTCAGAGGTTTTCTAACTTGTCTGTATATGACCTGTGTACTTGTCCAGTGAAAAAGCCAGGAGGGCCTTGCAGAATGACTAGGGGTTTTTAAAAATATAACTAGATGGTGATATCAATTCCAGCTGTGATTGCAGGTGTGCTATCTCTACTGATCAAATAAAGAAGCCTCTGGCATCTGGCACATAACTATTGACCTAGCACCATGCTTTATTTTCTAGTGCCTTCAAGAAAGATATTCATATCATTTTGCCTCATAAGCTATGGACAGAAGTCTAACTGCCTTTCTGTATATCAGGACCGATCCAATGATGTAGGAAATTTAATAATATTCTGTTGGACAAGTTTCTGTACCTTGCACTGCCTACCATGGAGAAAGAAGCACTTTTCAGTAGGCTGCTCTGATCCGCTGACCAAAATTTGTTAGGCTGATGCATTTAACTGGGACTGGGACCAACTAAAACCCTCTACTAATTCCAGGATGTAGTACAAGGGACCTTGCCTCTTGGGTCTTATGTCTTAGAAGTATCAAGGGCAGATAAGAAAGCTCAATACAGCCTCTGAAAAGCCCACAGTGCTGTGCTGTTGATAATTATTCTCCATTTCAAAAGCAGTTCCTAAGACTAAGCATGTGACTCAGTGACACATGTAATGAAATGACTATTCAACTTAACTTTCAGCTATGAACTGGTGTTATATGACCCATCAAACCACAAAATTGAAAGTGCACACAGCATTTTATTGTTAAATGGAAATAACATTTATAAAGCTGGCTTGTGCAAGTCCAGAGGACCTAAGTAAACCCTACTTTGTATCTAGGATATATCTGTTGAGGAAAATGGTCGTTTCTTCATATACCCTACATATAACACACAAAGCAGCTGCATTTGACTCATAATTGTCTGCACAGCTTTGAATAGACAACTGAGAGTAAAATTGGCCATTAGTTATTAATAATCTTTTGAATAACTTATTTATGAAGACAATATTATTTGGGGGGAATAGTTTCACATGGCTAAGAAAGGGTTCCTTCTTATTTATCTTATACTGTGGTAAATAACTGTATCACATTCCTCTTTTACCCTTAGAAATTGAATTTTAACAAGAATATTCTGATGACTGGTGCAGTCTTTTTCTTTTTTGAAGATATTTACAGTGTTTGGCTTGTACATGTTTTTTTTTTGTCTTTTCATACAACGTTTTACAATGTCTGATTTACTAGTTAAATGTTTGTTTTCATCATTAAGTCTTTTAAATACTTAATAGTCTTTAGATTTGTTGTGAAAAACTACAGTATCACTTACATATTTCATTCTATCATTCTTATTGAACATGCAGATGCTCATGTGTACATATAAATGTGTTTGGAGTAGCTTGTCCTAATGGTTTGTCTCTTTTTAGACACATTAACTGAACTGTACAGAACCCCCTTTAACAGCCCAAACATTTTGCATGGTTTCTAAAAACAAAGTTCCCTTTGAATTTGTCACCAACTCTAATTCTGACAATCCCCCTGGGGTCAGATGATTCTTGGTATTCTTACCAGATCAATAGTGATTAATCTACTTCATTCACCCAAAGTCATCCTGACTTGCCTGCATGCTGGGTCTTTGAATTACAGTGAAGAGAGTGTGATTCATTATTAAAACTTGTACTCTCAGTCATGTGGCACCCTTGGGGAGTGAAGACCTCCTTTCAATGAGTTTTTTCCCCCAGTCTTGCCAGGAGTTAGCATACTTCGAAAGAAATTGCATCAGTGCTGGTCCATGCAAGACCAAGAGGTAACTGAAGGCTTAGAAAAATCCTCATGTGCACATTGCTTCAAGTCTGCATTTCAGGGTTAATAGAATAATAGGTTACTGAGGTTGAACTTTGAACATTCATAGGTATTCCCTTAGACCTTCTGAGTATCAATATGTGTGCCAGAATTTGAAAAGAAAACAGTATTGAGAGAAGTCCAGAAGGTTAAAAAAAAAAAAAAAAAGGATTCTTTTTAGAGGGTTTGCTTAATTCCTATACCTCAAAGCTTGTTTCTCCCTATAATGGTAGTTTTCTATTTACATTTCTATTTACCATGCCCATTTCTTGTTGACTCCTATAGCTGTCAGGAAGTACTCTTACCCTTCAGTCTCCTCTCTAAGCCTAAATGGAGACATCTGTTATGAATAATTCTCTTTTGAAGCATCCTTCTTGATGAGACCATCAACTTGTCTCTGTGATTTTCTTCAGATATCCCTTATTATCACAATTAACTGGGTATGTTTCTGAAACATATTCCCTTATCTGTTTTACTCTGACAATCAAGACTGTTTCTCATTCATTACAGTGGATTATATCCATCTCAGAATTCATGTCAGCAATGCAAAATAATATGTGGAGGGTACAGATATTTGGATCTCACTTACACATGTAAAGATGCCTACACAATATAATCATTTTACTTAATCTTGTTTTCAGAATGCAAGGTATTACTTTCTTTTCAATAGCATGATCCAGGAAAGTATTGGGAACCAAAATCCTAAGTTTCCTACTTCATTCCTTTATCCCATTATGGGTCTATTTTACTTCGCATCATTCTGTCTCATCTGATGTTGAGTTTCCTGAGACTCTAGCCTTTCTTATTTCTTACATATCTTTCAGTGACATCCTGGACCTTTTAGAAAGTCAAAGAAGACACTTCTTGATTCCATATTTTATTTCTGCTGTTGTACAAGCCATTGGCAATGCTGAGGACTGGTCACTTTGTGCAAATAATCACAGACACACAGGACACCAGGAGAATGAGATTATGTCTTTTGGCATTCTGTGGTTCTCTCTACTAATTTATTCATTGATAAAGAGACACAGAAATGTTGACCTACAATCTCTGTACCAGTATCAGGTAGACAATCAACAAATGTGCCATAGGCCAGAACAAGCGTGTTTGGAATCATAAATTTATGTGAACTCAAACCTCCTCCTCCCATTATTCCCCCTCTGTGTATTCCTCAGCTTTCTACTTGTACTAATCATGGTCCATAGCATACCCTGGGAGAATCCCACAGACAGGTAAATTGGGTCTGTACGTCTGTGCTTTTTGAGTAATTTGTCAATAACTTGGAAAGTGACTTAGCTTATTTTGTTTATAATATATGCCTAGTTCCTTTTTGGTCACTATACTAATGCCATTGGCTTATTTACATATTATGCTTCCAAGATAAAATTTATATTCGAACTAGAAATTTACATTTGGTTTTTTCTTAGAGACAGCGGTTGGTATTAAACTGTAGTGTCTGTTATTTTATTTCATTTTCTGTGCACTTTTGCTTCTGCTTGATACCAGGCTCTTTTCCCATGGATTAAGTTTGCTTTTTTTTCAGATGCTATTAGAACACTCTACTATAGACTGAATGTTTATGTCCCCCCAAATTTCATATGTTGAAATTCTAATCCCCAACGTGATGGTATTTGGAAATGGGGTCTTTGGAAGGTGATTAGGTCCTGTGACCTCATGAATGGAATTAGTGCTCTCATAAGAGACCACAGAGAACTCCCTTTCCCCTTCTACCTTGAGAAGACACAGAGAAAAGATGCCACCTATGAGCCGGGAAGTTGGCTTTCACTAGACACAGAATTTGTCACTGCCTTGATCTTGGACTTCCCATCCCCCAGAACTGTGAGAAATTAATTTCTGTTTATAAGCCACCCAGTCTATGGTATTTTTGTTACAGCAGCTGCTCAAACAGACTAAGATGCACACTAATATAATTTATTGCCAAAAATTTGCCAATAAATTCTCATTATTTTACTACTCAATAGCCCTAAATAATAAATTTGACATGGGTGCTAAAACAATGCCCCTTTTTATGAGTTTTGAATTCAAAGAATTATTGTGTATCATGGAAAAAATGTTAGTTTCTTTGTCATATTCATCAGGCACCCAACACAGTTCCTGAGACATAATATAAATGGGTATATGCATTGGACCCAGGATACAATAATACTGAACCCCAGTCATTCTGTTGAATTACTTAAATTGGGCAAACAAATCATTTGAACAGAGAAACCTGCAGCTGACTCATATTAATTTATAATAAATAATAATATCTAATTGACAGAGCTGCTGTGAGAATTAGTAAAATTGTGCTCTAAAATAGGAATTATCCTTTCTATCAAAGCATATTAAGTTGTAGTTGACCAGACTTCCCACTGAGAATAACTAGAAAATATGTGAAAAATAAAATTGTAGAAGGTCTGGTATTCGACGCATTCGAGACTTACCCAGGTTGCTAGGACTTGAGGGACCAATGTGTGGAGATCAGGGAACCTCACAGATGTAGCGTTTCCTTCGCCAGCATTCAGTGATTCCTACGTGGCATAGCAGAGAGGCTTAGAAGTTGAGTGGAACGTGCACACTGGAAGATGCACACCTTGGGCAGGGAGGTGACAAAACTCATACATAAAATCATGCATCTTGAAAAGTGATTCTTTAAGCAGACTGGCAAGTTGGAGAGTAAAGACCAATACAGATAATATTATATTTTATTTTATGTGACTAATAGTAGCTTAATTTCTTTTTGGAAAAAAATATATATAATTGACAAAATTGAGACCAAGAAAAACTATCCTAGATTGCCTTGAATTAACATCAGATGCTTATATGACACAGTGTTTATCTGACTTATTTTTTCAGACTCCAGTTCTTACTTTTGTGCTTAAGAGAGTAATGTTCATGTATTGAAATTATAAACACAGTGAAAGGCGTAGCTTTGCAATCTTAAGCCTTCGGTTGTTACTTATAACTTCTTTCCTATATCCACATGCAATGAAATTTAATAAGACAAAAACATTTGTCTGTTTTGAGTCCTCTGGTTCATATGGTAAATGAGAAGCTAAAGAATGACCCACATATTTGAGAGAGGAAGGAAACGAGACTAAGATAAACTATCACAGAAGTATATAAATCTGAATCTCTTAAGTTTTTAAGATAATAACAGTTTTTTAAACTCCCAGTGTAATGAAATAGAATTATATTTATTGATGTATAAATATTTCCACAAAAAATGTTAAAGTCTTAAAAAGTTATATAATAGCATATATATCATGGTCATATTTTCTTTAAAAGCTATTATGCACCAAAAGATAAATACCTCAAAGATCATGCAGCAAGAAATCTAAGTGGTAGACAGAGTGTGAAAAGATTATTGCATTCTTCATATATACTTCATTTTCTGTTTTTTATCGAGCATGGGTTATGCCAATAAATTAAATCAACAATGTTTATGTGAATGTCACATCAGTTATATTAATGCTCTTTCTCATCATTTAGTAAATAAAGTGGGTAGAATCTATGTTTTTTAAATGTATTTATTATTTACTGTTTGCCTCTTTGACATGGATGCTTTGTCCTTTTCTCATAGACTCTTAGATATTACAATCTGAATCAATCTGGTATTAATAATCAGATATGAATCAACCTCTTACAGAGGGCATTGTGAAAGTGTGATTAGGACATCTGATCACTGAAGATTGAGTGATAATATATGCCACGGGCTGCCCTGTAATATCACCTGTGTCAACCTATTTCAGCCTCAGACAACTTTATGAAGTAAGCATAATTCCTAATACTTGGTAATAACTTATAAAATCAAAACACCTTGTGAAACACACAGTGCATTCTATTTGATACTAGCAGCCATTCACATGTGTACTATATCTCCATTTTATAGGAAAGCAAGCTGAGCTTTGAAATGTTCATGCAAGTCACTGACAGCCATTCACAAATTAAGTATCAAAGTCAGAATTCAAATACAGATTCTGAATACTAGAGATATATTGCTCCTTCTTTGTTAACCTTTGCTTAATTCCTGGAGAGGACTAAGGTGTTAAGAGGTTAAATTATTTCTCCTAGGGACACTCTGTAGATGAGAGCTAGAATTCTGTTCTAGGTCTTTGAACTCTTTTCAGTAAAACTGTGCTACTGTGTGGGGTTGTGTAGGGTGTGTGTGTGTGTGTGTGTGTGTGTGTGTGTATTTGTGTGTGTGTATACCCCATAATACCACATATATTCCATAATATCCCCCAGGGATATTGCCATTAAAATTAATTATAGTACAGTAGTATATATTAGAGGCTCCTAAATAAATTTTTTGTCAAACATATATGATACTTTATCTTGTTGAGGCAAATGCTACTGAATTCATCAATATCTCAGTTCTTTTCTTCTAGGTTTTGGGAGGAATAGATTTTCCCATGCTTTGGAAGGTAATTATAATTGAGTGATATGAGAACACAGCACTTCGAGGTGGAAGCATTTCAGAGCTGATGGGTGATTCTTGATGTTTCTTTTCCCACGCTCTGGCAAACCTTGAAAGCTTGCATTGGATTCATAGTAAGATGATGGATCGTCTGTTAGCTGGGACCTGTGAGCAGATTCACCCAGTCTGCTCTAAAACTTATGTTCTTGGTTTCTATACTGTGCTATGTCATACACATTTTAAAATAAACAACAGAAATTTACCTTATAACATTTGTTGATATGCTTTTAAATGCACGCCATAGTTATGCACCCCACAAATATTTAGATGCATGATGTTTGTATTACAACTATAGCACGAATCAAAATCTGAGTGTTCTCTTATGACATGAGTTACTTCATTGGCAATTATAACCAAAAATACCCTTAGTGGTAAAACGGCATCATGTTCAAGTTCAACTCAAGCCTATGGAACAAGCAGCAGTAACTCATATTTTCACAATATGCTTAGAAAATGAACTTTGAAGAACTGCCTATTGCATGTTTCATAAGGGCCCTGAGAAGAAATAGTACAGTCATATGAATTTTATATGAATAGGTAAGAAGTTTAAAATGATGTCCTTAAAGGAATGATTTTTTAAAAATTGAGTTTATCTTCCTTAAATGCTCGAGACGTGAAAATATAAAAATTGTAAGAAGAGGCACCTTTATGCTCTGAAACCAAATTAAATATTCTGAAATGCCAACTTAATTTTGATCCTCTATTTTTCTGATTGCTATAGATTTTGCTTTCTACTTTATTCCAAAAGGACTTGCAAAGATTTAATGTTGAATAATTGGCATGTGTGTATTTGGTTTCTTCTGTGTTTCAGGATCGTTGGACGTGAACGTTCAAGATTTCCTCTCCAGGCTAAAATGCCATTCCCTGATTCCTTTTGGGTTGGGCCTCCTTCCTTTTTCGAGACTTTGCCTTGCTGTCATCTTTTTGGAGAACTCATCATGATCCTTTCCACTCCTTGCCCACCTGACCTCCATCTTGTTGAGGGCTCCTCCCATGTGATTTCCTAATACAGTCTGCATCATACTTCAATTAACTACAAATTGCAGTTGGTTACTTATCTTTGTCCTCAACCTCATTGTGATTTTCTTGAAACCAGAGTCTGTTTTATTTTTTTAAACAGCTTTATTGAGATATAATTCATATACCATACAGTTTACCCACTTAAAATATACAATTCAATGGTTTTTAGTTTATTTATATGGTTGTTCAATCATCAGTGCAATCTAATTTTAAAAGATTTTATCCTCTATTAAAAAAACTCCAACCCATTAGCAGTCAATCCCCATCCTCCCCCCATACTTCTCCATCCCAAAGCAACCACTATCTTTGCATTACTTGGAACTAGTACAATGGTAGATACACAGTAAATTATAAATACACATTTGCTTTAATTTGCATTTATCTAATAATTAGTGATGTTGAGCATCTCTTCATGGGCTTTTTGGCCATCTGTATGTCTTCTTTGGAGAAATGTCTACTTAGATCTTCCACCCATTTTTTGACAGGGTTATTTGTTTTTTTGATATTGAGCTGCATGGACTGTTTGTATATTTTGAAGATTAATTCCTTGTCAGTTGCTCTGTTTGCAAATATTTTCTCCTATTCTGAGGGTTGTCTTTTTGTTTTGTATATGGTTTCCTTTGCTGTGCAAAACTTTTAAGTTTAGTTAGATCCCATTTGTTTATTTTTGCTTTTATTTTCATTACTCTAGGAGGTGGGTCAAAAAAGATCTTGCGATTTATGTCAAAGACTGTTCTGCTTATGTTTTCTTCTAAGAGTTTTATGGTGTCTAGCCTTACATTTAGGTCTTTAATTCATTTTGATTTTATTTTTGTGTATGGTGTTAGCAAGTGTTCTAATAAAAGAAGAGAGGGATAAATTGGGAGATTGCAACTGACATATGCACACTACTGTATATAAAATAGATAACTAATAAGAACCTGCTATATAGCACAGGGAACTCTACTCAATATTCTGAATGCCCTGTATGGGAAAAGAATCTTTAAAAAAGAGTGGATATATGTATATGTATAAATGATTCACTCTGCTGTACAGCTGAAACTAACACAACATTGTAAATCAAGTATACTCCAATAAAATTTTAAAATAAATAAATAAATACATACATGTTTGCTTTAAAATACAAGTCATATGTATTAGTTTCCTAGGGCTGCCCTGACAAGGTATTATAAACTGGATGGCTTAAAACAACAGAAATGTATTGTTTCATAGTTCTGGAGCTCAGAAGTCCAAAACATGGTGTTGGTAGTATCATGTTCCCTCTGGAAAGTGCAGGGGAATCCTTCCTTGCCTCTTCCAGCTTCTGCTGGTTACTGGTAATTTTTGGTTTTTCTTAGCTTACAACTGAGTAACTCCAATTTTTTTTTTTTTTTTTTTTTTTTTTTTTTTTTTTTGCGGTATGCGGGCCTCTCACTGTTGTGGCCTCCCCCGTTGCGGAGCACAGGCTCCGGACGCGCAGGCTCCGGACGCGCAGGCTCAGCGGCCATGGCTCACGGGCCCAGCCGCTCCGCGGCATATGGGATCCTCCCAGACCGGGGCACGAACCCGTATCCCCTGCATCGGCAGGCGGACTCTCAACCACTTGCGCCACCAGGGAGGCCCGTAACTCCAATTTTTGCCTTTTTAATTACAAGACATTCTTTCTGTAACTCTTATCTTCATATGGGCATCTTCTTATAAGGGCAGGAGTCATGTTGGTTTAGGACCTTCCCTGCTTTTATGTGACCTCATGTTAACTAACTACATCTGCAATGACCTACATCACAAATAAGGTAACATTAGAGGCACCGGGGGTTAGGACTTCAATATATCTTTTGGAGGGGGGGCTGGGGTTTAACAAATCAACCATTATAATAGAATGAATTAATGATCAATGTAATTTTTCTTTATTGTTTGCAAAGTCTTCCATCTTAAACATGGTGAAAATGAATAATTATATCATTTTTACTTCTCCAGACGGAAATATTTCCACAGCATATATGTTTTGAAAGTTATACCCTGAGTCACTCAGAGTAAACTATTCCTAACATAGGCTGCTTTTAGATGAAAATTAACTGACGAATTTTAATCCAAAAAATTTTTAATGTTTTTATTTCCCATCTACAGTCTGCAACTTCTTTTTAGGAATATCTCCAGTGGAATTATAAGTGAACGATTCCACCTGTGCACCTCAACTATACTTTTTTTTATGGGAATAATGTTGCCTGCTTGAATAATTCAAATTAGAGCTGCATTATTAAAAAATAAGAGTGGTGAAATTTGGTTACATTTTTGTGTCTTCTCACTTTCCTTATGCAATTTTCTGGTGAAAACCCAAGAGGCTTCTTAGCCCAAGGGTTATTCTGGTACCTGAAGAAAAAATTACCGACCCAGGAACTCTAACTATCAAAATAGGATGGCTGATGAACAAAAAATGAGATAGTAATTAGTTTAGAAATTGGAGCAGAAATTAATTTGAAAACTGTACTGTAGTACCCAGTAGATATCACTCACCAAGTCCAATATGAGACGTTGTTAGGAGTTAGGTGAAGAAGAAGAAAATACAATGTAATTTTAAGGATGTGAATTTGGAACTAGAGAGGTAGTTGCCAGATACTGGTATCCAAAAAACTCTCTGAGGAGATGAGACCACCAAGGAAGTGTGTAAAGAGGAAGAACAACAAAAAAATGGAACTGAGGGGGAAGCTTCTTCAGGTTTGCATTTATTAGGTGTTTCTGTAACTGTAATCAGTTATAGGGAATTTATGGCTGCACTTTTAGGGTCATATCTCCAAAAGAACTAGCTTGAAAAAAGAAACTAGCTTAAAAAACATACTTATCTAAGTGAGCCATTAATCTTGTGATGTTTAATCTGAACTACAAAAGAAACTTTTATCTGAATCAAAGAAGAAATTCCAAATAAATCACGAGACGATCTCCTGTTATATTTTGTAATTTTCTTTTCATAATTAGTTTTTTGATTTATAAGATGTTACTTTCTCTTGATTTCAAGAAACCTGAAACCTTGATAGCTTAGTGTTTTTGATGGCCTGGTTTCTTCAAATATTTCCTTTACATATTAACCTATTTTTTCCCTTAACATCGACTCAAACATGAAAGGAGGTAGCCTCTTCTATTATATTAAAGGTATTATAAATGTTTTTTAAATGTATTTTGGTTAGAAGCATTGTATTCTAATCTCCAATTGACTTTACTATGTTCTGATATCTATCTAAATCTCTGTCTGGAATTCTAAAAATTTTATCTGAGGCCTTAAATATTTTATTACATATAGAAAAACTGAAAAAATCACATTTGTTGTTTTTCTTCATCACTTAGTTCAAGAGCTGAATTAAGATGGACTTTTAAAAATCACTTTGTTAATTTTATTTTATTTTCTAAATTTTGAATGCCTACATTTTCCTCATGACTAAGAATGTGTTCTGGATCATATGGGGATTACATTAGCGAATAATGCATAGTTACTTCTTTCAAGATTTCTTACAGTCTAGTAGTTTAATAAAACAGAGATGTGAACAAAAATACTGAGGGTCTGAAAATCAGTTCTGGGCCAGAACATTGATGGGGACGATGCTGTTTTTATAAGTTCAGATTACTTACAAACTTAATACATAGATTCTTTCTCTCCAAGAGTTTTACTTTTCGTAATTTGACCTCAATATTTAACAGAAAAATTATGGCAAAGAATAGCTATCTGAGTGTTTGTATAAGTGGATTAATGAACGTAATTCAGGCACAAAGTAAAGAACACGTAGGCATCAGTTGAAAAAAGCATTCTTTCTGGAATTAAAATCTTTTAAAATGTTTCATTCATCTGCTTACTTTTTAATAGAAGATAAAGATTTATAAGAATTTAAACTCTAATTTTTAGACCTAGTCTTTGTAGGTCAACATGAGCAAAGTTATAGTTCACCTACTATTTGTTTTAAGATGAACATAAAAGTTCTTTTTCACTCTTATCAAATTTCAAACTTTTTTAGAAGCAGAAAAGTACACTCAACAAAAACGATAACATTCTTTTGAAAGAAACTCTTGCTTAGAAATGTGAGTCTGTAAGGTTTTTGTGTATGTGTTTTGCCTTTTATTTTATTTTTTTTAACCATAGGAAACTCCTGTTAGTGCTATAGTAGAGATTTAAAATAATGAGAAACAAAAGATAAGAAAGGCCAAATGGTTTAACGTTATTTTATCTCTGGAAGTATCCCAATGACAGCCCGATACTAAAACAATCTACATTGTGTAGCAGAACAGTTAAAATCAGTGTGGCCATCTGGAAACATTCCAAGCATTATGGATTGATGGCCAAAGACAATTCCCTTTTAACAACTGAGCACGTTCACGCAAAACCTTAACTCGAAGTCTATGAAAAAGAAAATGTTTGTATAAAAAGGTAACAGGCTGAAGAAGAGGATTCTCTACATGGAGGAAATAAACCTTACAAAAATTATTTGGAAGAGTAATGATGATAATAAGAAAATCCAAATTACCAAAATTGGGTCCATATGAATATTGGTCCTAGCATGATATTTTCTTTTCATTTAACGCACTACAGAGAGAGAAGAAAATAAATATGATATATCGCTGGACATTGAAATATTCAGTAATGTCATAATCTAAAATAAATGTAAGATAAAAAAAGACCCTGATAGCCTCATATTAAATTATATCACTGACCAAAAGAGTGGATAGAAGTACCACCAAACTCCATTTTGAAAACGTGATTAATTAGAGTTTCATCTTAATTAGTCTGTACCTCTATGCTTTTGCAAATGAAATCCAAAAGAATGCAGCTAAATCATGCATCAAGGTTAAATAATTAAATATTGACAGATTTTTTTTCTACAGTGATTATGAAGAAGGTACTTTTTAACGTGGAAAATGGAAGATGGCTGTTGACAAGCAATGTCTAAAATGTTCAAGTGAATCTGCATGGAACTGATCTGCGAGTTTGGTATTTGCTTCTAGCATCAATGCTTAAAACTATTTTTGAATGCAATTAAAATTATATAGGTGGCATAAATCCAGAGAAGAACAGCTGTCCCTATTGATAAGCCAATTGTGCAGAAGACAGTCTCATCGTTATTTTCACCCTTCCATATTCACTATCCTTAAGAAATTTGGGAATAAATAAAAGCTATCATATTTGAAACATTAAAGTAAAACTTTATAGAAAAAATATTTGTTGATAGTTTGAAAATCATCATCAACCAAAAATTGATGATATATTAAATATAATAGGAAGAATATAAGATTTTTTGGATGCTGTTATGATTTATTTTGTAATTATCATTAATTTGCATGAGTAAGTACCCAGTTTTGAATAGAATTGCTTGAAATTCTATGAAGACTCAATGGACAAATTTTGTACGTTACAGAGATCTTGGCTGTTGATCATTGTTGTTACACGATATTTAGTATTAATCCTTTTATAGAATTGAGGACAATAGCTTCTCGGGATGAGTGAATCAGATTTTTCCAGTGCCCAAGATACTTCTTTATTATGACCTAATAGCTATTCTTTTTCTACTTCAGTGTCATGACATAATTTATTTTTTTATTTTATTGTTTTATTAGTTTCTGCTTTATAACAAAGTGAATCAGTCATACATATCCCTTCCCTCCCACATCCCTTCCCTCATGCATCTCCCTCCCTCCCACCCTCCCCATCCCACCCCTCCAGGCGGTCACAAAGCACCGAGCTGATCTCCCTGTGCTCTGTGGCTGCTTCCCACTATCTATCTACCTTACGTTTGGTAGTGTATATATGTCCATGCCTCTCTTTTGCTTTGTCACAGCTTAACCTTCCCCCTCCCCATATCCTCAAGTCCATTCTCAAGTAGGTCTGTGTCTTTATTCCCGTTTTACCCCTAGGTTCTTCATGACATAATTTATTAAATGATGAATTTTGTTAAAAGGCAGCCCATCATGAATTGTCAAAAATATGGAACCTGTCCCCAAAATAATAATAGAGGTTTAACTCAGAGTCACACTAAAATTTCATTTTACCTTTAAGAAGTTTATTACACTTCCTGAGCATATAAATGTTCCTTGTTTTTGCTACTATCACAAACATATCTTAATCATTCCTAATGGAATATTTCTAATATAAAAGCCTCCAGGTTTATCAGGAAAAAATAAGTGAAATTGTGAGTTACTCAGATCTTTGTCCGATTTCTAGCTTTATAACTTATTTGAACTGTGATTTTGCTTTTTAACCTATGGACCTTACAATGATAGGGATTAAAAGAGAAAATCAATGAAAGAAGCTAGCAGTGTGCCTGGCTCAGTTTAAGCAAAATATTTGAAATAAAAAAAGAAAAAGACATATCTCATCAATGGGATTTTTTTGAGCAGTTTCTAAATTTCTGATCCTACATAATGCTCTAGGCTCATCTTGCATGTTTTTTTGCCTGAGTCCTAGAATCAACCATTCATCCAAATAGCCCTGGTACTTATTAATGAAAACTGCTATTAGAAACCATGATCTGATAGGCTGTTTACTGCTAGGGTATAATTTCTTTTGGGCACTCTCAGTTCACAGAACAGTTCTTATGTATACATGTATCCCTAAATACATCACATAGTATGTGGCTTTTTCACACTGGCTTCTTTAATATACATTTAAATATCCTCCATGTCTTTCTTGGCTTGCTAGTTCATTTATTTTAATCACTGAATAATATTCCAGTGTACCACAGCTTGCCTATCCATTCACCTATTAAAGACTACCTTGGATGCTTCTAGTTTGGGACAATTATAAATAAAGCTACTATAAATATTCATGTACAGGTTTTGTGTGGACCTAAGTTTTCAAATCAATTGGGGAATTACTTTGGAGCATAGTTGTTGCATTGTATGGTAAGACTATGTTTAACTATGTGAGAAGCTACCAAACTACCTTCCAAAGTGGCTATACTATTCTATATCCCTATCAACAATGTATAAGAGTTCCTATTGGTCTTCCCTGGTGGTGCAGTGGCTGAGAGTACGCCTGCCGATGCAGGGGACATGGTTTCGTGCCCCGGTCTGGGAAGATCCTACATGCCACGGAGGGGCTGGGCCCGTGAGCCATGGCCACTGAGCCTGCGTGTCCAGAGGCTGTGCTCTGCAATGGGAGAGGCCACAGCAGTGAGAGGCCCGCGTACCACACACACACACAAAAAAAGGGTTCCTATTGCTCCACACCCTCATCAGATTTTGGTATTGTCAGTTTTTTTTGGATTTTAGCTATTCTAATAAGTGTTAATGGTGTCTCATTATGGCTTTAATTTGCAATTCATTGAAGAAAAATGATGTTGAGCATATTTTATATGTTTATCTAACATTCTGCATATCCTTTTCACTGAGGTGTCTTGTTCAGAACCACTGCCCGTTTTTTTAGTTAATTTTTTCTCTGTATATTGTGAATCAAGTCCTTTATCAAATACGAGTTTTGAAAATATGGTCGCCTAGCCTCTGGCTTGATTTTTCAGTCTTTTAAGAATGTCTTTTGCAGAGCAGTGGTTTTTAATTATATATATATATAATTAAACATTATAAAATTATATATATATATATATATATATATATATATATATATATATATATATATATATATATATATATATATATATATTTCTTTCATGGATCATGCTTTTGCTGTTGTATCTAAATACTCATCACCAATCCCAAGACCACATAGATTTTCTCCAATGTTTTCTTCTAGAAGATTTGTGGTTTTGTATTTATATATCTATATCTATCTGTATCCGTATATGTAATCCCTTTTGAGTTAATTTCTGTGAAGTTTCTAGGTCTGTGTGTAGGTGTTTTGTTGTTGTTTTTAGTCTTGATTTTTCTAGCATCATTTGTTGAGAAGGCTATCTTTTCCTCCTGCAATCCCTTTTGCACCCTTGTCAAAGATCTGTTGATTACATATTTCAAGCCTATTACTGGAGTCTCTATTCTGTTCCACTGATATATTTATACATGCTTTTTCCATTGTTAGTCTGTCTTAATTCCTGTCATTTTACAGTAAATCTTAGAGTTGGGAGCATCAGTCCTCCAACTTTGCTCTTCTTTTTCAATATTGTGTTAGCTATTTTAGGTCTTTTGCTTTTCCATATAAACATGAGAGTCAGTTTGTTCATACCTACAAAACAGCTTGTTAGGATTTTACTTGGAATAGTAATATAGTTATAAACCAATTAGGAAAGAAGTGATATTTTAATATTGCGTCCTCCAATTCTAGAACATGAAACATCTTTCTGTAAATCTAGATCTTTGATTTCTTTTTATCAGGTTTTCTGTATATATATAGCATAATATTTTATTAGATGTATATCTAAGTATTTCATTTTTTGATGCTATGTGTTTTTAATATTAAATTACTATTTCTCATTTTCCTTTATAGGAAAACAGTTGACTGTTTTATATTAACATTGTATCTGGTGACCCTGCTCCCACCCCTCATTGGTTGCAGTTTTTCTTTATTTGCTATTTCCATGAGATTTTCTATATAGAAAATCAGGGCATGTGTCAAAAAAAAAGAAAGATTAATTTCTTCATTCTCAGTCTGTATACATTTTATTTTCTTTTGTCTTATTACATTAGATATAATACAGTTAACAGTTGATATGATGCTAACATGTGGGAAGTAAGAGAAACACTCTGTAATCTTATTACTAAAGGTCAATGTTTTAGTGCTCCTATGTGCTTCGGCTGTGAACTTGACTATTCTTTCTTGCCTTCTCCCTGACACCTTAGTTGAGGCAGGAAGGCTAGAGTGTTCTGCAGCTGGATAATTTCCTCCCCCCCACACACACACCGTAGGATAAACTTCTGGACTTGTTTCAGAATGATTTCTCTCCCATACTCCTTCCCTCCGCTCTTCCCTCAGAACCCAAACCACTAAAGATTTGTTGTTGTTGTTTTCTCTGGACTCTCCTCTATGTGAAATTGGTAGGAGTCCTGGAGGTAAATTCCATGAAGGTGCTGGACCCGCCCCTGAGGCATCACTGCCCAGAATTTCCTCACTCTCATGCGAGTCCATGCTCTGACTCCAGTAATTCTTCATTTTCCCTAAGCAATCCTCAACGATTATGACTCCAGGGCTGCTGCTGCAGGGAAACTGATCTAGGCTGTAATTCTCTGGATTGCCCTGTCTCTTCAGATTTTGGGGTGGTGATTTGACCTGAATCCTCAGTCTCTGATGGGTCCAAGTAAAATCATCGAAGTTTAGGTTTTTTTAGTGGTAAGGATGAAAGTGACAACTTCCATTCTCCTTACCTTTTGGAGCTGAACCAAAAGTTAAGTAATCTTTTAAAATATACACCCCCTCTTTTTATTCCAATGACTTGATCAACATTACTCACTAAGGAAGCACCATATTTGAATTTTATTTTTTATTTATACAAAGCCCAGAGCTGAAGTTTTAAAACATCTTTATTCTCTTTTTTCTCTTATTTCCCTGCTAAAGCTAGTGTTGACTTCACAGCTGCCTTTCTAAGGAATACAAGAATAAAGAGCTGTCCTCTTGGTACTTATAAAGGGGAAAAACAATACACTAACAAATGTAAGAAACAAGGATTTAGCAAAATAAATCAGATACCATATTTCTACCTTTGAATTACTTATAGAACGTGAAATCTCTTACTATTTAACATGCATTTCTTGAGTTAAATCTTGCTCAAATAACAGAAGGGGTGTAAAGTATAATATCATCTTAAATAATAGTCAACCTTCGCCAGTACCATAAAATGTATTTGCAGATTCCTGATTTTAATTATATGTCTTTTTTTCTTTAAAAAATTTCTTTTTCTTTCTTTCTTTTTTTAAATTTAAGTATAGTTGATTTATAATGTTGTGTTAGTTTCTGGTTTACAGCAAAGTGATTCAGTTATACATATATATGTTCTTTTTTATTATAGGTTATTACAAGATATTGAATATAGTCTCTGTGCTATACAGTAGGACCTTGTTGTTTATATATTTTATATATAATAGTTTATATCTGCTAATCCCAAAACTCCTATTTGTCTTTTCTTTAGGAATATTATTACTACAAGTTAATAACTTTGATCTTGTTTCAAACTTTCTAGTTTTATCTAAGCATAGTATTGATTCACTTAAAACATTCAATCCACGTGCCTAGAAATTACTGATGATCAAATTCATGCGCTCTCCATAAAACTGAAACTCTGAAGTAAAGGAGGTTCACCAGGAAAGTATAGTTTCATCTGAATCAATTTTAGTTTTTTAAGCTTTTCATCAGAACTCAAGATGAAACATTTTATGCTCTCTGACCAGGATGCATTTTTGCAGACAAATTTCTGGTGTTCTTCAGTTCGTAACAAAACTTTCATTATAGAGATCAGAATAAAGATATTGTAGATTTGAAGCTTCACCAAAAAATGAAAAGCAAAGTGTAAAATAAGCTGCAGCATCACATTTCTGTACGGAAACTTGAAGTGAAAAAAATAGTCATGGTCAACTATCATTGGCAGGAAATCCTACCTGCTGAGGGTGAGATTTGAAAAGTGATACCATGGAAAGGGATTAATATTTACTGAGAAAATCCTATGGACTTGGATAACTGACTTACCATCTCCTGACTGAAATTGGATATAAAGCAAGAAGTTTAAAAGATTCAAGCTCATTTTAATTTTCCATGTCTAGTTAAATCCCACATGGTGACTGTTATGAAAGTGGTTTTCATTAGAAGTATGTTGTTTTTCTTTATACTTCCCTTTTTTGAAAATGGATAAAAATTTTGATATGTTTTAATCATATGCTTATTAACTGTTTCCTCAGAGAAGCACCTGGATTTATCACAATTTTTTATAGCACCACCTTTTAAACTTGAATGCATATATAAATTACTTGGCAATCTTGTTAAAATGGGTTCTCTGATTCCATAGGTCTGGCAAGGTGCCTCTGAGTCTACATTTCTAACCAGTTCCAAGGTGATGGTGAGGCTGTTTGTTAGGAACCATGCTGGTATAGCAAGTGTCTAGACTCCTGAATAGACTTATGATGTTCTCAGAGGTACCTTGTGCTTTACTTATTTATCCTCCCATGTTGGGCATATTTTCAGAAATTAATTTCTAATTGGGTTGGTTTGCTACACTGACTACCCGTTATTAGCTAACCACAGACATTCAAGAAATACAAGGTACTTTAAGTGCCCCATCAATCCTACTATAGTAATATGGCTAAGAAACTGTAGCAGTAATATATCCAGTTTGTTTCCAGAAGCTGTGAGTACTCTTTTTCTTTCCTCTGAGTGACGTCATGAATGCAGTTAAATTTTGTTAAATATCTACTCTTGGCAGGGAATTATGTAGAATAATGTGTATACAAATGTGGCCTCGCCTTTCTGGAAAAGTGCCAATAATTTTGTATATTTACAAAATATGTATTTCCTGTGTTTTTAAACTTCATTAGTGTTTTAAAACTATAAACTATTTAAAACATAATGAAAACCATAGAAATTATAGCAAGCATATGTTAATATTTTGTCTTTGTTATTTTCTCACTCCCTCTTTTCCTTAAATGCAGCTGTTGATACTCCCTAAAATAAGCTCCTTCTTCTTTCCTCTTGGTTCTGTGGTATGTCTTCTTTTATGTCATACTCCTGGACTAGTTCAGATTTTTTTACATAACTATAACTATATCTAGACATAGATCTCTCTACAGATAATAGGTAGATGATTGAAAAGTAAATATTTAATATATAATATGGTTTCTACTTGCTTTTTAAAATTTAAATAAATCATATCATTATTACATGGATTATTTCAACTTGTTCAGTTCAAAGACGATGGTATGTGTATCTAGACAATGCATTTGCAGATCTGATTATAATTCTATTGTTCAGAAAAACACATTTATTAGTTTCTGTTATGTTAGATAAATTTCTGCTAAGTTCCTATTACAAAAAAATGATGCAATAAGCATCATAGGGCAAGTGTCTTTGTGCACATGAGTGATGTCAGGGTACAAGTGTCCCTAAGTGTTGCCAATACTTCAAGTTATTAGATTTGTACAGATTTGACTAACTTGATGGCTATGGGATCTTTACCATACATTTCTTTGTTTACTTGTCCAAATAATAAATATTCATATCTTTTTCTGTTCAGTTTTTCTAATCAGTGAATTTCTTGTTCATATCTTTTGACCATTTTTAGGGATATCTTTCACTTGTGAGTAATTGTTAATTTAACTATTCATATATTGAGGGCACTAATCCTTTTCAGCTATGTTTTGAAAATACCATCTTCTGGTTGTGGATTATCTTTTAACTTAGTGCACCATGTTTATTTCATTGTTGAAAATTTTTCTAGTTTTAACTTTTTTTTTCTCTTGAGGACCTTGTCAAAAATATCTTATTTAAAAAAATATTTTTCAAGTTATATTTTTCTTTTACTTTTGCATGTATATTTTTAAGCCTAGTAGATGGCAATTTGTGTACACTATGCAATTGAAATGTTTTTTTCATATGGTAAACATTATGTCAAGTACCATTTATTGAATATGCTGACTTGAAATTTTATCTGTTATATGAAAAGTTATAATACGTACGTGAGTTTGCATGTGTGGATATGCTTCCTGGCTATTTCCTTCAGAAGGTGTATTTTGTTTACCATTATACCAATACACACATCACTGTTATTTCTTCATATGAGTTTAACTGAATAGTGGGGAAATTTTAGTTCTTCAAGTTCGTTTTCACCGTTCTTGGGCTTTTCTCCCTTCATAAGAAGCTTAAAACCATTTTGTCAAGTGTTATAAACAAAAAGACTTGAAATTTTTATTGGGGTTGAATGAAATAATTTGCATGATTTGAGAAAAGAATTATTTTGAATAATATACTTCTATCTATGAGAAGTATATGTCTTATTTGTTAAGTCCATTGAAAAAATTTTATATTTTATGTATTAAAAACTAACATATATTTGTAAGGTTTCCTCCACCTAGGTATTAGCAGAATTTGATGGTACCTTTATTTAAATTATATATCCACATATTTCTTGATTATGAGAATGCTGTTGTTGTTTGTAAAATCTCATATTCTCTTGCATAGCCTCTTACAGGATCACCTTTCTTTTGTTTTGGTAGCAGGAGTTTCATTTTTTTTTCTTTTCATATCTTTATTTACTTATTTAGTTATATTTTGTTTTAATGTCCCAGGTCTTGTATACAATGTTGTGCATAAGTAGTAATGGTGTTAACCCTTGTCTTCTGTGGGAAAGTGTGGGTTCTGTCTAGTAAGGAATTTCAATAGCTTATTTGCCATGTATTTTCAATGTTTGCCACATATGTTGAATGTGGATAATTAGAAAATATCTTTGAATGAATGAAAGCATGGTCTAAACAATGTTTTGCTTGTTGAAAATAGTTCTCTCCACTCTTTCTTTCCTCATTTTCTAAGTGTATTTCCTGAGAGAATTGATATCAAGGAAGTCTGAACTAAACTATTCCACTTTTTTTGTGTGTGTGTGGTACGCGGGGCCCTCACTGTTGTGGCCTCTCCCATTGTGGAGCACAGGCTCCAGACGCACAGGCTTAGCGGCCATGGCTCATGGGCCCAGCCGCTCCGCGGCATGTGGGATCTTCCCAGACCGGGGCACGAACCTGTGTCCCCTTCATCGGCAGGCGGACTTTCAACCACTAAGCCACCAGGGAAGCCTTTCCACATTTTTTAAGCCAGTGATGGGTGGGTTAGGATTGTCTATAGATATGAGTTATCTACATCCATAGATTTTGTAGTGGAATAATTTTTTCTAGTACAGACTCAAGCTTCAATTTATGCAATGAATCCATATTCCTTAAGAGCTTGCTCTGTGCAGAATGGTACTAAATATTTTCAACAGATTACTACAGTTGTGTTTACAGGTGAACCTGGCAAAGATAGTGAGGGGTCAGAGTTTGAATTGCCAGATGTGGGTTGACGTGTATGAGGTCAATGGCTTATATTCTTTCCCTTGTCCTTCACTTTCTGCCTTTGGTGACCTCATCCTGACCTTTATAAGGCTCTGCGTAGTTATTTTACCTATGAGTACTCTGTTTTCACTTGTCTGCGTTTGGTTATGTTTTCTTTTCTTTATTAAGAATCACTTTTCTTCATTATACAAAGTAATCTGCTGGTTTGTTATTGTTGTAGTAGCAGTATATTTTGTAGTGATATGTAATTTTATTTTTGGATTTTCCCTTGTGTAGCTATGTTTCCAAATTCTGTATTTATTTACCTGTATCTATATTCATTTTATGCTCATGTAAATTTTCAACCATCTTTGTGATTGCTTTAAGTATTTTTAAATTTTGTAATTCATTCTTTAATATATCTTTGTTAACATTTTCTTTGTTTAAATTGATTGAATTTTTCTTTGCTTAACTATTTCTAGTTTTAAATTTCTATTTTATATTGCATTATATTATCTTAATTTTATAGTTTTACAGTTAAAATTCCTATTTTTATTTCTTATATATATTTTTATATTTCCACCTCTATTTTTATTTCTCCTGTCTGTTAACTTTTGTATGAGGACTTATATTTTAACACGTTAATTTTGATTTACCCATGCATTATTTATTTTGCAGATTTTGAAATTGTTTCTTTAAATTGCATGTATTATTTTTCATTAACAAAAAATTGAAAAGGCAACCTCCTGTATGAGGGAAAGTATTTTCAAATCATATATCTAATAATGTGTTTATATCCAAAATATATAAAGAACTCACACAACTCAATAGCAAAAGAATGAACAATCCAGTTTAAAAAAGGGCAAAGGATCTGAATAAACACTTTTTTTTTTTTTTTTTTTTTGCGGTATGCGGGCCTATCACTGTTGTGGCCTCCCCCGTCGCGGAGCACAGGCTCCGGACGCGCAGGCTCCGGATGCGCAGGCTCAGCGGCCATGGCTCACGGGCCCAGCCGCTCCGCGGCATATGGGATCCTCCCAGACCGGGGCACGAACCCGTATCCCCTGCATCGGCAGGCGGACTCTCAACCACTTGCGCCACCAGGGAGGCCCTGAATAAACACTTTTATAAGGAAGACACAGATGGCCAACAGGTACATAAAAAGATGTTCAACATCACTAATCATCAGGGAATTGCAAATCAAAACCACAGTGAGATATCACCTCACACCTGTCAGAAGGGGAGATAATATTAAAAAGCAAGAAGTAGAAAGTGTTGAGGAGGATGTGGAGAAAAGGGAACCCTTTTCCCACTGTTGGTGGGAATGTAAATTGATGCAGTCACTGTGCAAAAATTATGGAGGTTCCTCAAAAAAAATTGAAAATAGAACTAACATATGATACAGCAATTCCACATCTGGGTATTTATCTGAAGAAAACAAAAACACTAATTTGAAAAGATATATGCACCCTCATGTTCATTGCAGCATTATTTACAATAGCCCAGACATGGAAACAACCTAAAGGTCCATCAGTGGAGGAACAGATCAAGAAAATATGGTATCTATTTTTAAGTGATTTATTTTATGATGTTATCAGGAGACATGTTTGGAAGTTTCAGTGTGGAAAAGTCCACACTGCACAGTATAGTTTGGAATCATTTCATCTAGTTCTTCCTGTAGCTGATCATCCTCAGCTTCTATCAATAGAAAATTGTCATTTATATCATGCATCCATCTATCTTAAACATTTTTATGAGGTTAATGTGTGCAAGGGAAAGTGCTGGTAGTTGGATGGAGCAGTGGAAAATGAACGGGATCTTAGCCCATGAAATAATCATACAATGTAAAATGAGATATACACACAAGAAAAATACCATATGGATATAAGAGTAGGCCAAACATAATCTGCAAGACCAACAAGATGAATTTGGGAAAGTAGGTGAGCAGAATCTTCTTGGAGGAGAATAGGAGTTGTAGATGCCTAAGACAGGAAAGGGGTTTGTAGTATTAGAGAAATAAAAAGATCAGTAGAACTGGAGAGTAATGCATGGGAGTTTGTCTGGAGTGTAAAGAAAAAGTTGATCCTACTTCTGGAGTTTTAGCTAGAGCCCAGCCATGAAGTACCTTGTAGATCATACCTGCCTCTCTAACAGTTCATTCTGGTTCCTGAATGGAGAATGGATTTAGGAAGAAATGAGAACAGAATCGTTGGAAGGTAGTGTGCTAGAGAGATGAGAGTGGCTCCCTAGGGTGGTAGAAATGGCAGTAGTAAGAGGATGGATGTGGAAAATATTCAGGAAGAAGAATCGGCGGGCCTTGGCTTTGGGAGTTAGGGTTCAGCTTCCAGCTGAGATGGGGTATTGGAGAAACAAGTTTGGGGCAAAAGACCTTCTATCTGTTTAGAGTATGTTTAGCTTAAACTTGCATCTTAAACACAGTAACTCACAGAAAACTAATCATTCATTCATGCGTTTTCCTTTACTTATCTCCTGGAAGTCTTGCCCCTCCCTTTCATGATATGATAACTTAGAAAACTGTATTTCCAATATTTTATACTCACCACATTCTGTTCTAGTCTGTTTTGCTTATCCAGTCCTACTATCCTCTATCATCAGGTCAAAAGGACATTAATAAATAAACTCCAGGGAGTAAAAATAACCCACAAGAAAAAGTGTCAATCTTGCCTATTCTATGACATATTCTTTATTAAAAATCAGTTTGTGTTAAATTATATGCATTAATAGTTAATCTTTATATTATAATCAGTTAATTAGTAGTAATTAGCAGAGTTTAGCCCAAAATAGCTACCTTATATTTTATGTGCTCTTTGTAATGTTACTTATGCCTCTGCAACATTTAACTCTCTAAAAAAATTTCTTTTTGAAAGAACAGTTTGAAACATTTTAAATATCATTGTTTTGTTTTGTATTTTCCAAATTGACAATGCCTTAAAACGAACTCTAAAGAGCATGGCTATGTTAAATGATGTCAACTGGAATTTGAAAGGATGGTGTATAATTTCTATAGTACTTGTAGTGATTAGAATAATCCCCCAGAGATGTCTATATTATAATCTCTGAAGAGTTAACATGTCAATGTACAAGTCAAAAAGGACCTTGTAGAAGTGATTTAGTTAAGAATCTTGTGATGGGAGATTGTACTGGATTATTCTGGTGAATCCAATGTAGTGACAAGGATTCTTATAGGAGGGAGGAAAGAGAGAGAAAATGAGAGGTAACAAAGAAAATGAAGGCCAGACTTAGAGACTTGAAAATGCTACTTTGCTGGTTTTGATGATTTAGGAAGGTACCTTGAGCCAAAGAATGTTTTTTTCTGATGCTGGAAAAGCAAGAAGATGGAATCTCCCCTAGAGGCTACAGAGTACTCTCAGCCCTGATGACACCTTAATTTTAACCCAGTTACACCCATCTCATACTTCTGAACTCCATACTATAATATATTAAATCTGTGCTGTGTTAAGCCAATAAGTTTGTGGTGATTTGTTACAGCAGCAATAGGAACCTAATAGGGCATTCTATAATCGCTCTGTAATGTTACTAATGCATTATTTCAACACAACACACTTTGTCAGTGATTTCAGTGTTGGTTTATGTAGCTGTGGCTATTTGTATTCAAACAGTGAAGAATACTGAGGTGGAGACAGAGAGAGGCCAACTCTACTGTAAATATGAGGTGACTTATGAGGACTGGGACAGTCAGAGGAGCAGACAGAACCAAATCTGTCCTCCCTGATGACTGGACACATCAGAAACGCCACCTTCTGCCCAGTCTGTGGACCACATTCTGTTATAGAGCATTTCCACATAGCACCTCTGCTACTGCATTTTAATCCATAGTCTCAACCCCTACAAGAGCTCACAAGGACTCCTGACATCTTAAAAGAGCCTCTACCCATGAAGTAACTGAAAGGGAAAAAGAGAAACGTACATGATATTTGCTACTGTTAACATTCTCATTCCTGTGACAATCCTGTTACTCTAGTGTTTTATAAAATCCAAAGAGAACTAGTCTTTTCTCTTGGAGGTGGGGTGGAGGTGGGAGGTAGGCATTTATTTACCAATCCTGAAGCAACTCAGAAATTATTCTGAAAATATAACTGCGGATATGGAAAAAAATGTAAGATGTTTCCGTTTCTGACATTTAGCTGACTGTAAAAAATTTTTAAAAAGGAAATATTTTTTGAACGGTAGGAAGAATGGAAATACTGGGAAAGTCCGAATTTGAACGCCCTTTAATAAATCAACAAAAGCTTTGTGCTTTATTCTTTTCACCTGTGTTCAAAGTTTGACTATGTCTTTTTTCACAAAAAAATTGCCAAAACGGTGCCCCACATAAAGATTCATAGCTCATTGCATTTCCAGGTTAACTAGAGACACAAAACGATGACATTCTATCATTACATCAGAATGCCCCCATTAACGTAAGACAGAGCTCTTTACAGAAGTATGAGAGAATAAAGGTGAATAAATCTTATTTTGCTGACTCAATTTAACACTTGGAAAATCTATGAGTCATGCTATAAGGGCCACGTATAAAACACACAAAGAAAAAAAGAATTGTTCCCAGTGACAATCAAGAAGTAGTTGGGCTTGATGGTTTTTTAGCAGCTGTGTGCAAATCATTATATGTCAATGGCCATTGGGAAACATTGTCAACATCTGGAGTTTTTATTAAACAGATACCAACAGCTACCATTTGATTGCTCTTTCCCAAAGCAAAGATTAAATAATAGTCCATCAGACACCTGCTGCATGAGATTCATCACAGCAGCCCGTCCTCCCCATCAAGCATAAAGTAACATCTTCCTTGCATTCTCCAACACACAAAATGTGTGTGTCTGTGTGTGTATGTGTGTGATTAATACTGGAAACAGAAGAAAAGTTTACTGATTAATGAGAAACACTGTTTCTTCTTTAGTTAAATAGGAATTTAAAAAAACTGACACGGAGATCATTGCATTATAACATTGTCATATATTTTCCTGTGAATTTTAGCTGCCATATGCTCTTTTATTATAGTATTAACGTGTTTTGAAAGATTATTCACACACAGTAGGACTTGGAATGAATCATAATGAGTTCTAAAGACAGAGATTTTGGGGACCCATTAAAACAAAAGCTATCCGATTTAGAGGAGGGAGACCACTTATTTGCATAAATGTGTTCACATAAGTTTAAGAGCTATATGTTTGGGAAATCAAGCTGTTGATCTAAATATCAGCTGGAACTTTGTCAATGCTATGAAATGGTCATACTAGATACAAACATGGCTTTGACCTAGCATATGGCAACACCTTTCCCAAAGACAATTGGTCTCTCCAGTATGAAGAATTGCAAATATAACAGTGTTATTAATGAGTATCATTTGAAACTGTTTATATCTGTGCTACTGAAAATGTGGCCCTCAGACCAACAATATCAGAATCACATGGAAGCTGGTTAGAAATGTAAATTGCTGGACTCCACAAGTAACCTACTGGATCAATTTTTGCAAATGTGACCTAGTATCTGGATTTTAACAAGTTTTCTAAGTGATTAGTATGCATGATAAATTAAAGAACCACAGGTTAATGTGATTTGGGGTCATCAGTAACTTGAATTTATTTGTAAAATATTGAGAATATTCAAATTTAACACAACCTCCAGATGATTGGTCATATAGGGGTTCATGGTCTATATATGTAGTTTTCAAACACACCTCATTAAAGAACTTCCCTCGTATTTCATTTTGTAAAAGTATTCAGATATGTGGGACTAGGTCCATCTAGACCTTTTCCCAAATTTAGTTTTAAATGAAGAAATACACGTTTTTAATATGTAGTGGGAGTGGTTCATTTAGGTGAAATGGAATAAAAAAATAGTTGGAGTAAAAAAAATTGTCAAGACTAAAGGAAATTATTCTTGGTTATAGAGTGAAAGTGCTTTCTAGATTATAAACCTAGATATGATAGTTGAAGTTATATTTAGAGTGAGAATTGAATTAATATTACTCTGACTACTGTGGTGTAGGCTTTTTGTTGTTAAGATAATTGTGAAGAATATTTAGACGCTAGTAAGTGCATCATTTAAGTATGTTTTCAAAATGAAGTTAGTGAACTAAGCTTGGCTTAAAAATGGGAGTTAATTATATTCGCATAACAAAAATGTGTTGCCAGGAAAATTGCTGGAATAATATCAGCAATTTGCAATTCTCTTGCTTTGCCTCCATGGTTGCAACACATCAGCAAGTTCGTGTTCAAGGGAAGTAGAAGGGGAGAAAGCACAGCATGAGACCCTTTCGTCTCTTTAATCAGAAAAGCAAATCCTTCTTTAAAACCTTCCAATGAGCCTTGGATTAAGGCTCACGGCCCCATGAAGCCCCCTTGAATGGGAGGGAAACGGGGGTGGGAATGACTTTTACATCAGCCTGTCAACCACGCCTGAATAGCCAGACTAGGGCTGCCACAAACAACATGGCCAAAACCCAAATCATTTTTCAGATCAATAATTCTATAATCAATAGATATTTTTTAGTGGTTAATGTCAATTACCAACATGTTCTTGAAACAAGCTATTTCTTGAAACCCTGTAAATGTGTTTAAAGAGGAACATCTGTTTATTGGCTCTTCATCTCTGAGGATTCTAATAATTGGTTGAATACATGTGATAGGAAAAACCTAAGTAGTCATTTTTCCCATTTCCTATGTACAACAAGAGAGACTAATATAAAACAGATGAGATGTTGGTAGCCTACACCCACACTTATCTAGGGAGATGCACTGCATGGCTGTCCTCAGTGACCTATTCTGGTATCTCTATGCATATTACCTCAAGGATGCTCATCCAGGACATAGGACTTTGTCAAACACAGCCCTATCAGCTACAGGGAGCTGAACTCAATGAACTTTCAAGGTCTCTTTTAAGGCCATTATCAGATTTGCCTGCCTGTGTAGTCTCAGGACTTGTTTATATCCACATGAGGTCAATGCTTCCTCTCTGCTATTAATTTTCCTACCATCTGTGCTGCCAGATGTAGTGAGAAGAGGGGCAGCACTCCGCCCTGGGGAAGAAAAGGCAACTCCGCCCAACAGCTCTGCCCCTGCCTCAGAATTGATTCTTCCCTTTGTTCCAGGAGATCTGCACTCTCATTTACCAAAAGTAAAGGTCTGAGTGTACAACCTAGTTGAAAATAGCTATCCATTTGGTGCAAAGAAGAGTCAACCTGAATGGATAACATTGCACATACTTCTTCACTTTTGCTATTCATAAAATATTTTGGAATTTACCTGTCAGCTAGAGATATGCTAGAATATGGCTTTGTATTATTGAGTGATTGACTGAAAAGAATTGGGGTAAGATTCACTCAGAGAAGGAATTAAAAGGAGCATAAGGTAAGGATCAGGGCCTGAAACTATTTTATGAAAAGGACAGAAAAGACATAAGTTTCCACTTTCATTCCCAGAGCAAACCTATAAATTATCCCCTAAATGTGAGATGTACCAAAATAAGGAAGTTGTACATTGTCAGAGACCTGCATTCCTCTGGCTCTTCAATGTTTTTGTTATTCATTTTGTACTCTTGATATTATAGAACTGAGAATAATGGGAAGTGCTGGGAAATTATTTCTTAGCTTTGAGTCACCCTTTTGTAGACTGTGTGAGCTAGAAAGGTCTTCCAAGGTCATCCATCTGTCTCATTTCATGTTACAGATGCAGCAACTGAGGCATGCAGAGATGAGGTGATATTCCCCAGCCCTTTTTCATACAGAGCTACCTGTTATAGAGAAAATGGCTCATTCTTATAATAATTAATTGAATATGTTAATATTTTAGTTACCTTTCACACATCTGTCTACAGATCTTATCAACAAAATTGAGCTTTGTATTTATTGAGTAGAAAAACCATTTCTCTTTATATTATACAAATACTAGCAGCTTCTAGGAATAAGTTTACACTAGGATCGAACCATACCTAATGGTGTTCACAAAGATGAGGTGTTCAACTGTGCATTTAAAATTTTATATGTTACTGAGCTTCTACAATCAAGTGAACAATGCAACTGTACAGTGGTATTTGATAGGAAGCCTCAGGGAAAGTACTTCTCTTAGGATGGAAAAAGAAACCACAAATAAAGTAAAGCACACATTGGGTTCCTTAGCAGAGAAGTGCTGAGGAGACTTTAGTTTGTTCCTGAGGATTAGAAAGACATTTCACAACCTTTGGTCAGTGCTCTTCAATGTTGGAAGCTTATACTTACTGAGAGCAGGCAATCTCACTCAACTTCAGAAGTAGTTCAACCCTGCTCTGATGAAGAACACAGTGGCAGATCTTAACAGGCATTAAGATAGGGACCAATGTGTCCCTTGGGCTATTCTTTCCTTGGATAGTTGTTGCTACACCTGGGAAGGACATCCAACATGGAATTTTTTCCTGTTTACCTTTGGTGCTCTTCTTCCTGTCCTTTGAGTTACTTTGTCATTCTCTTCTCAGGGGTCTGCTAAATCCATGAACAGATACTGAAGGAGTACCCTGTTGTGAGAAAACACAAGGCTCATAAGATATTTCTTTTTTAGAGACCTGCAAAATATTCTTACAATGGTATAACTAAAGAAAATGTTATAGTTGCATCTTTATTCAAGAGTAACCAATACTAAAACAAGAGGCTATGGACATATCATATCCAAGATGAATATCCAGGTTGTTATTTCCATAATGGCAGCTGTGATAGAATAAGAAGAGTTCTGGATTTGGAGACAAAGAAACTAGTTTTACGTCTCAGCTATGCCACTTAATATATGACCTTGGATTTTATGAGCCTCAGTTTACTAATAAAACAGAATAAAGATAATCTCTTCCCCAGGATGTATTTAATGACAAAAATATAGGGCCAGTAGCAGCACTGATTGACCCAATGTAAGCATTCAAGAAGCATGGATGAAAACCAGCTACATCTAAGTTTACATACTAATTCAGATCTCCTTCAGTATTTGTCTGGGTGTTAACTTCCTTTTAAAATACGTAACTCAACCTTGACCATATACCTAAAAGTTACATTCAGACTAAGTTATCTATAGAATTTCCCAATCAGAGATTCATTCCATCTACTCACTACCTCTACCTCTTCAAATTGCTTTGGACTAAATCATATTCTAGGATGCAAATAGTCCAAATTCATCAGCCATATGTAGTCAGTGGAGATTGCCCACTCCCACCCCCCCAAAAAAACTTCATCTACAAGGAAGGGACCATTTGTTTTCATGTCACTAAATCTCAAGATCAGCAATGGGAAAGAATGAAGTTCACTGCTTATTATATGAGATTGCCCTGCCTAATTGAGTTATTGACAATCAGGCTTTGTATAATTGTTTTTCTTTTCTTTGTATGATTGTATTTCATTATAAAACTCTTTACTTATTAAAGATTGTTTTTTTTTTTTTTTTTTTTTTTTTTGTGGTACGTGGGCCTCTCACTGCTGTGGCCTCTCCCGTTGTGGAGCACAGGCTCCGGACGCACAGGCTCAGCGGCCATGGCTCACGGGCCCAGCCGCTCCGCGGCATGCGGGATCCTCCCAGACTGGGGCACGAACCCGTGTCCCCTGCATCGGCAGGCGGACTCTCAACCACTGCGCCACCAGGGAAGCCCAAGATTGTTTTATTAGATAATTGAGGCTACATATTTTTAAATATCAAATGGAAAGAGCAGGTTGCACAATGATGAGCCGTATGCAATAACTGTTATATAAAATGTGAACATTTTATATTTTGGAGAAAACTATTTGACAATTGTTTTCAAGATGAGCACTAAATTGAAAATAGTGATTATTTTTGGAGATAGATGAAAAGGAACACGATTAGGGGAGAGGGGCTAAAAGGGGACTTTGATTACACCCACATTTTTTATTTCATTAAAAATACGAAGTGAGAGAGTGGCATGGACATCTATACACTACGAAACGTAAAATAAATGGCTAGTGGGAAGCAGCCGCATAGCACCGGGAGATCAGCTTGGTGGTTTGTGACCACCTGGAGGGGTGGGATAGGGAGGGTGGGAGGGAGGGAGATGCAAGAGGGAAGATATATGGGGACTTATGTATATATAACTGATTCACTTTGTTATAAAGCAGAAACTAACACACCATTGTAAAGAAATTATACTCCAATAAAGATGTTAGAAAAATACGTTCACACAAATATGACTAAATTACAATATTGGATGAAGTGGTGAGTAAAAGTAAATTCATATACTATTTAAAATGTTTTTTCTAGTTTTTGAAATATTGAATCTCAACAACATGTTAACATAACCAACCATAAGTTTAAAAAAAACAGAGCAGGTCCTGAAAAAACAAGCCAGAAGACATTTTAAAGTGTTTTGCAATCCTGAATAAACTGAGTCTCCTTAGGCAACTAAACTAGTATGAGTGCATTTATTCAATTATAGATTTCAATGAACTTGGAGAAGTTTCAAGGGTCAAGGTTTCACAAGTTTGAAACAGCTTCAGAACAGGTTTTCACTGTTCATTTTTACAGTGACATGCACATCTTGAGGTAGAACTTCCTGGATTGACATTATTCAACATGGCACCAACCCCCACTTAAGAGACTTGGTTCTCAAAATAATATCAAGTCTTCCACTGTGCCTGCGAACACACCTGCACATGAGGCTCCCATAGTTTCATATTGTTATTTCAGCTGGCTGCCTTCCCTCAAATTTCCCATAAATCCTAATAACACTGCTGCATTGCTTCATGACATCTGGTTCTTGGTGGAAGGTTATGGTGTGAAGGGGAGACTCGCTACACAAGGATCACTCATTTGTGCATTTTCAGTGTGAATAGAACCTGGATGTAACTCCAGGGTCCCTATGCCCTCAATATGAAAAATAAATATATATATATATGTGATAAAACAATCAAGAATAATAATTTTGATTATTTTCAATTGAATGAGCATTTATTAATGGTAACATTTTTCTAGATCTAGTGGGAAACATGAAGATGTTTAGACATAATACATAGGCTTCAAGAACTTGATGTTTTAAAAGGGACACAGGAAACATATAAATAATAATATGAAACAGACAATTCTTGGGACATGAAGTTTCATACAAACGTGTATGTACAAGAAAATTAGGAAGGCATTCTGGGAATGATATATTTCAATCTGGGCATTGATGGATGGCTAGAAAGTTCACTTGGACATACTTAATTCTCTTTGTTATCAAAGTAATATGTATTCATTTTAGGGACTGGGAAATCATTCAGAGAAGCACAGTGGAGAGGATTTCTTATTGTGTATGATGTGCTCGTGTATTTCAATGCATGAACAATCCTCATGTCCCTTCCCAAGAGGGGTCCCATTGGCAAAAATACTTCCTGGTTCCCACAGGAATAAATGCAGCTAATGGAACTGGGAAGGCTCTGACAGCCCCAGGGAAAAGTTTATGCTATGGCGTGTCATTTTTCCTCCAAAGTAGAAAACAGATTCCATCTTCTCCTTTTACTATGGGAACACTTGGAAAAGCTATCGGAAAGCAAAATACATAACTCGGAGATATCATGGGTTCGTTCCAGAACTGCCACAATAAAGCATATATCACAATAAAGTAAGCCACACGAATTTTTGGCTTTCCAATGCATATAAAACTTTTGCTTACACTATACAGTGGTCTATTAAATGTGTGATAGCATTGTGTCTATAAAAACAATGTACATACACTAACTAAAAATACTTTATTGGTAACAAATGCTAACCATCATTTAAGCATTTAGTGAGTCATAATCTTTTTGCTGGTGGAGCCTCTGAAATATTGTGAGAATGACCAAGATGTGACAACGAGACACAAAATGAGCAAATGCTGTTGAGAAAATGGCGCTGATAGACTTGCCCTCAGCAGAGTTGTCGCAACTATCAATTTGGAAAAAATCACAATATCTGCAAAGCACAATAAAGTGAAGTGCAATAAAAAGAGGTCTTAATGTAAAAACTGCAGAAAGAGGAGCAAACATTGAGTGTTCAGAACCTGGTGGGTGACCTGAACTGGCTCAAAACTGCGAGGCAGCTGACGGCTGTGGTGGAGTGAGAGGTTTTGTGGTTTGTAGAAACTGTTTTGGAAACATGCCCAGGTTAAAAAATATGACCACTTTACCTGACATGTTCTGTTTCTCATAGTGATAGATCTTAGAGCTTTTTCATAGAAAAGTTTTGTTATGAAAAAAATTCAACCCAAATATTCTCTTTTCAGTGTGTCTGTTCTTTACTAGGCCTTTGCATGCATACGGTTCTCCCGGATTTTTGCTTTTTTCAGTGGTGACCGTGCATGAGGCTCTTCTCCATGTCAACTGCAGAGTTAGGAAACATGATTACAGGAAGATTCCTCCCTTCAGAGGGCTTGAAGTCTAATGACTGACCTCCCTGTCTTGCCCTGGTCTGGAATCACTGGATTTTCTGTCGTGTGCCCCTCTGATACCTGAGTCACCTTTGAGTGGGTTTTTAATCCATCATGGCACTAGGTTGAGCCTGCTCCTGAAATCATGAAAGAAAGAATTCAAGACACAAGTTAGAATTCAGGCTTTTGAGGGTCGGGCTTGTCCAGCTCAGCCTGCTGTCACCTGGCATATCTGAGGCCCAGGGCCATCTCTGAGTCCACAAAGCAAGCCTCCACCTCCTCTTAAAATCTGCATCAGAACTTCAGATTTTGTGAATTAGGATTTTCAAATATTTCCTTAGCAGGTAACACTGCATTTTGCACATTTCCTCTGACAAGGTTGTCATAAGAGCCTTTCACTCCGCTGCAGTCAAAACCAAACATTAAATGTTCTTGGTCACTTTTCGAACTGCATTTCAATAAGGAAATTAAAAAGTTATGCTTCTATACCTAGGTAATTTTTCTATAACACACACACATATATTCCTTAAATATTAGGTACAAATTTAATTCCTATATAATGATTTATAGTTGAAAACAAAAAGGAACATACTGCTCAGAGATTTCCCATGTTGCCAGGTTTAATTCATTGTAAAATAAATCTTAGTCTCTACATTTATCATTATTATAATTATTGTTGTTATTAAATCTGAATTTCATAGATGTCTTCATGTGAGGGATCAAAATATAGAAAAGTCCTGTCTTTCTAATGTATTTTAATCCTGAGACTTCTCAGAAGACCTGAAACCATTCTTGCATTTGTTATGAACCGTGGATTAAGTTGATTGAATATCTAGCTTGTGAAGAAAGGAACGGAGAGGCCTCTCTTCATTATGAATAAAAGAGCACAATTTACCATTTGTCTTTAAAGATAGGGTGTTAGAAATAGTATCCATAATGGTTTTATTATTTATCATCCTGTGCACACACAAAAAAAGAAGAAGAAAGTGTGAATTTCCTCTAAACCGCACTGTTGAGAAAATATGAGAGTCACAAGTAACTTATTACTGTAGGTGACTTTGTCAATACTCATATTATTCATTCTCAACTTTTTTGCTCCGCTGTATGTTGAAGCATAAAATCATGCTTTACCTGTCATGAGTGTGATATCTACTCATGGGCCAGCCAGTGATTCAATATTTTCCACATTACCCTGGCATCTGATAGAACGTTGATGTTATAATTGTATTAATACAATTGTCAGAACAGTAAAGAGGATGATGTACACACACAAAACAATTGTTGCTTTATATTTATGTATTACATTTGCATACTGGAAGCATGCATATAAAATATATATGCATATATTATATAAATATATACACACATATTTTTGAACTTTTTTTTTTACCATTTATCAATTTTCAGTTAGTACAGTCATCTGTGCAATTATTTGCATTTTGACAGATCATAGAGTGAGCATTAAGACTTTTGGCTTCTAGAGAAGACTGGCTTACAATGTCTCCTGAATGCAGGAAGTAAGCAGAGGATGGGCAATTCGAAAGATTCACGTTATCTGCCAACAGCAGAGTGATCTCTGTCTGTAGAGAGTTCAAGGGTATCAATAGGAAGAAATTGTCTGAGAGGAAAACTTTAAGAAGGAAGAAGAGATTGCACACTTAAGGCTGTCCTCTACCCAAAGACAAAAGTTTCTTTGGAGAGTACACAGCAATACTAACAGTATTCTAAATTTAGAGGAAATATAAGAACATATTAAATATAGATTAATATTATATGTTATTCAGGGAATATTTATGTATATGCAAAGCAAATTTCCACAATGTTTTCTATGTTTCTGTAACATTAGAATCAGAGCCTTTACTGGCCTTAGCTCAGTGTCAAAACTCTCAGCGTCCCAGCTGAAACCTAATTATATTTTCTCTCGGAAATCGTTTTTGCTTAAGCCTAGAGATGGACTAATGTGCATTTGAAAGTAGTATAGATTGTTTTGATTTTGTTTGCATATACATTTCTGGAAATATTTGCAATATTTCAAGGAAATGTAAGGTGAAAATTAATTTAAATATAAAAGTTCTAGTAGAATATTTAGAAAGATGAAATTCCTCATTTATTTTTGGGCCAACTGCTTCTGAAAATACACACACACATAACACTGAGTAAAACCTCTTAGAAAACATATTTTACTCATTGCTCTACAAGAAATCTCATTCCCTGGGGCCTATAATCTATGAAGTTACTCTGAGGCAATAGCAATGTATATAGAATTCCCCAACATTTAAGTCTTTAGAGTTGTTTTAAAGTGAAACCCTAAAATAGTGATTACAGTTTTAGTCAACTAGTATAGATCTACAAACTCACACAAACTTTATGGTTTACAAGTAAGATTTCAGTGACTTCATTCAACAGGAACATATTGTTAGTTATTATTTTACAACTCTATTTTTCACTAAACATGGGAGTTTGATCTATTTTAGCTAAGATAGCATCCATTTTATATGTAAAATTATTTTTAAAATGCCTAATTGCATGCTTTCTTCTCCCTAAATTAGCTATTATAAAGAAGAAAATGGCACACTCTATATTATAGTACATCGCACTTAACATGACTGTATATACTCACATATATACTATAAAAATGCATACACACATTTAGCTAGAGTGTGTGTGTGTGTGTGTGTGTGTGTGTGTGTGTGTTTGGTTTAGATGCCTCTGTGACACAAGATACAGAATATTCACTCTATTTCATATACAGATCATTTATTCCCTACAATTTTATTCCCATTTCCTCAAACTTGACTAAATTTTGGCAGGTGTTCTACAGTTACAACCATAGTATCTGCCAATCCCTATCACTTTATTGACTTTCATTGTCTTGTTGAACTAGCTAAGGCTGGCAGTTTGATGTTAAAGCAGAGTGGTGAGACCATACCCTTGCCTTGCTACCAGTCTCAGGGGAAAAGCATCCAGTTTCTCACTGTTAAGTAAGATGTTAGCTGTACAGTTTGTAAATATTCTTTGTCCAGGAGAAATACCATTCTATTTCTAGTCTTTTGAGAGTATTTGCCATGAATACATGTTTGAATTTGTCAAATATTTTCCCACATCTATTGCTATCATCATATGATGTTTTTTTATTGTGTAGGTTCAATTGATTTTCAAATGTTAAGTCAGCCCTGAATATAGGTCATATATCTTATTGGATATGGTATTGAATGTTTTTGTATATTGTTGAGTTTAACTTTTTACTATTTGTTGGAGGATTTTTGCATTCTATGTCCAGGGGAGCACTAATGAAAAAATGGACAACATGCTAGAGTAGAAATACAAGCAGAGATGGAAATGCTAAGAAATAGTCAAGAGAAAATACAAGGAATAAAAAAGTGACATAAACGAAGACTCCCTTTGATGGATGCATCAGTGGACTGAACACAGCCAAGGAAATGATCAGGGAGGCTGCAGAGATATCACTGCCTGTTTTAAATATATGATCTGCTAATTCCAACATCTGTGTCATCTGAGCCTGGTTCTGATGTTTGTTGTCTCTTCAATGCTGCTTTCCCTTGTCTTTGGGCATGCGTTGTGATTTTTGTTAAAAGCTAGACATGATATATAAGTTAATAGAAACTGAGGGAATTAGGCCCTTAGTGTGAGTATTTATGTTAATCTGCTTAGGATTTTGACTGTGTTTAATGTTTATTTTAGTTCTTGGTTCCAGAGTTTTCAAATTCCTCTATTATCCCTTTTTCTTTTCCCCTGTTTTCTTTGGACTTTCCTAAGAACTCCTCTTTAGATAAAGACTCTGCCTCTCAGCTCTTTCAGTTGTAATTTAATGTTTATTGTGGGAGTCCTATCAGTGTGGCAGTAAGGCGGGGAGAGGAGAAATTTTCTAAAATCTTAAAATTAAATCCCAGTCTTTTAGTTGATCTGAGTTTTTGGACTGCGATCTTCTCAAGTATTTCTTACCTTTTTTTTTTCTCCTTTCCTTAGGGCATCCAGGTTGGCTAGAGTGTGCTGGCCTTAGGATATTCCCTCCCCCAGGTGATATGTGACTCAGGTAAGTTCGTCTCCCCTGGAGACTGGTCCTTCTTTATGGAGAATGCTCTAGGATAATTTAAAATGGTTACCAACATCCAAATCAAATACTTCTCCATGGAAGTTTTCATTGTTTTCTAAGATTCTGATTCTGAGGAAGCAGGAATTCTAAGACTCTTTCCACAAGTTTTCCCCTAATCTTTGTATTAACCTACAGATTGGATAATAGCTGCTTTGGGATAGATATTATAAATTTGAATTATAAATTGAAATCAATTTAAATACACAGAAATTACACTAGAGATTTTTTTAGAGTAACCTCATATTATAAGTTATGGGCCAAGATGTCATGGACAGTTTGATAACAGGCCCAAAGGATTATACATGCTTTACCTTAGATCCACATTTATCAATCTACCCAGCAAGGAATGGTACGTGCCCTCAAGCTACGTCTTTTTTAGGCAGAAAACAATCCATGCAGTAAAATAACTTCTTTCTTTTCCAAAATAGAGTTGGTTGATGTTCAGACTTATTTGTGGGTGACATGGCTGTATAATACAGAATGCTGCATTTTAAGTTACAAAACTGTGAATATTGAGAGGCATATAAATAATGCTCTATATAACATTCTTAACAAATGCACCAAAACCATACTAATTATACTAAATAAATAGCACTGATGGCAACAATGTATAAATGCAGGATCTGTTAGGGGAAGGGAAAAAAAAAAAGGCATCCAACTCTGTAACTGAACCCTGCTGTTTCCTGGGATAGCACCACATATGGTCCCCAGTCTAAAAGCACCGCAACAGAAGGCGGTATTACATGCCCTAAAGCATCTTTAACAAAAAGATTATAATGGTGTGGTATGGAAAGTATGGAAAGAATTTCTTTTATCTATGAGTCAGGAAAACCTATAGTAAAGTAGTAAATAATTTTTTAGGAAGTTTTAGGGAAAAGATAGTTTTATAGAACTCCACTTTATGAAAATTAGGATGTTGTATAAAACCAAAGGGAAAATGCAAAACAAATGACATCCTTCGCCTTAAGATATTTATATTTTACTCTTTTGAGGACAGGCATATTATGGCACAAAAGTTTATTACGATGTAGAGAACAATGACAAGGTTTTGATTGTTGCTAAAAATATGTGAACTACCTGAACAAGTTGATACATCAAATATTTCCTTGACAAAAATGAAAATTGGGATTGATAGTATTGAAATGCTGTTAACAATAAATTTGTGCTAGTATGTAGTATAGTAGCAAAGTCAAATCTGTCAGATAGGAAGCCTTCAGCTTTTTATTTAAGTGATAGACCCGTACTGTTATGTTAATGCTTTAATGTTATGTTATGTTATGTATAATTTATAACTTGCTTGGCAAAAATGCATTAATGTGGACCCTTTGATTAGATCATTTCTGAGCTAAAAAGCCTGAAAATACTGCATTTTATTTTTATTTTGTTTACCAAATCAACTTATATGATGTGAAATTACATACTGGGTATCTTTTAGAAGACTCACTGGGGCATAGGGTGTTTTATCATTAGAGAGGTACCTAGAATCTTGGTATTTCAATATTCCCATGATCCCTGTTAACAAAAAAGAATATGAATACATTATCATAAACAGTTTATTATACTTGATTAAGACATTTCCTCACACTTCTTGCTTCTTACACAAAATGTGTCTGTGCCTTCATCTCTGTGTTTGAAGCAGAAATACAAGTTTATAATGAGAATTAACAGATTTAAATCACAAGTGCCTTTTGGATTTTCAAGTTACAACTTGAGAAGCATTAATTTTTATGGGATTTTGTATTTGATGAGAATACCATTTTGTCGCTCATTCTACATTAATCTTTTATGAGAAGTCAACATTAGATAATATAGAGATAATTATTTGTGGTAAGCTAAAATGACAGCAAAACACTCCAACATCAATTTACTTCATTGTAAATTATAAGCTCAGCTTCTAATAGAATTAACTGAAGACCAAGCAAAATAACATAATTTATTGTATAATCCTGCAAATCTATACAAAGGATAATGAGAAAATATGTGCTACATTACAATCATGAATTTGAATATTGTTCATAATCACTGAATCTTTGACCTTGTTATGTTCATGCAAAGTGGATGGGAAAGGAGAAATTTGATTCTTTGGATAAGTGGAAAAATAAGGAGATAAATCAAAAGAATGGGATATTATTTAAAATTATTCAGTCAAATAACATAATAACAGTCCAAATGTAGGCATAAACTTTGGATTCCAATGTTAAATTTCAGAAAAACTGCCTATGTGCTAATGGCTAAACATATCTCCTTACTGTATTGGAGATATTCCTTATGCCCAGGAGACAAAAATAAATTATCACAATGTCATTTTTTTGTCTTCCCTCTCCGCCTCTTGCAGATCAAAGTCACATGGAAATAACCCAAGCAGGGGACAAAATGGTAAATTTAGAAGCTTATTTGAAATAGATAATTTTCTAAAATGATAATAGTGCAAATTTCAGCTTTCTGATCATTTTCAGAAAATTACCCAAGTTTTATCACCAGATCTCTTTCGAGCCAAAGTTAACCTGTCTTTAAGGCTGGCAGCTTAGGGTCCTTCATGTACTCTGTGAATAATGAAAATAAACTATTGCACATTTCTGTGCTTTTAAACTTGTCAATTCACCTTTATCATACACTTTCACCAGGTTCTATGAAGAAAATAGAGTTGACATTAATCACATTGGTCTAGAGTAAAATTTAGAAAGTTTAGGTAAATCTACCATTCACTGAATAGCTAACTACTTGTGTCAGATGTTCTGGTAAGTATTACATATATGTGACCTCATTTAAATTTTTCCCAGAAGCCTGCGAAGTTTAGCATGATTTCTATTTTGGAGATAAGGACAATGAATCATGACAATTTAGCTTGTTATCGAAAGTCACAGAGCTAGGGATAGGATCACCACCCTGATCTGTCACCTGCAAATCCAGTCTACTTTCTCCTACAAGATGGCTTTTAAACCTGGAGCCATGTTGGAAGTTTTTTCAAATCTCTGGGGGTTGAAGCGGTCTAACTCTTGACCCCTGGTCTAAGCAAGACATGTCTTTCTCTCATATGTTGTACATGTAAAAGTTTTGCTTAAAAAAGGACCAAATCCCATAGAATGTACAACCCCAAGAGTGAACCCTAATGTAAACTATGGACACTGGTTGACAATGGTGTGTCTACATAGTTCATCAGTTGTAATGAGTGTCTCAAAGTGGTGTGGGAGATTTATAGATGGTGATGCTCTGTGTGTGTGAGGCCAGGGAGTATGTAGGAAATCTGTGTACCTTCTGCTCAAGTTTTGCTGTGAATTTAAAACTACCCTAAAAAGACAAAGTCTACTTAAAAGAACAAGAACAAACAAACAAAAAAAGAACCAAAGGTTTAAAAGTGTTTAACATATCTATCCTAAAAAATGACTTTCCCTGGACAGCAAAATACAAGATTTCACAGTGTATGAGAAAGTGAGATCTAAAACCCATTTTTTATGTCTCACCACCCTATTCGTGTCAAATTAAAAAATAGCATCATCAGAATGTTTTCGTCCACCTCCATTTGGTTACTTTTCTGTCGTTATTTACACCCCAAAACAATACAAGAAAGAAATAGGTGTTATATTTTCCTCAATATTTGAAATATTTTACCTTTGGGAAGTTTGTAGTTTGCTATTTTAAAGTGTTTCTTAAACTTTGTCCTCCAAATTTAGTATAAGATGAGAAAATAGGATCACATTCTTCTTTATACTTATGAGAGTAGTTCTCAAGTTTACCCGTTCATCTTCCCCAACTTCATCAGTGTCACATTACCTGACCTCATAGATTCTGTGTTCCTGTCCTTTAGTGATTTTCACTGCTGTGCTGTGTACCTTCACCAAAGTCTTGACAGTTCTCTTACATATTGGAGTACAGCCTGGTACACAGCACCTTAACAAGCAGCAATGACAAAGAAGTAAGAAGATTGCTTCCCAGATTCTTCCAGACCTTCATCTTCTCACCAGAACCATTTCATAGCAGGATTTCTTTGACTCTTCATAGCGATCATGTGGTTCACTAGGACCCTCTGTTCTTCTTCTAATATATATGTAGATAGAAATTTGTATATGTGATTTTCCTTTGGAGACTTTATGAACTACTTAAATATTATCTGTGCAGACAATTTAACTTTGTTGGAAGAGAGAGTCTGATATGATAAGAATGTTGTAGATTTTTATTTTTTATTTTTTTTTTTTTTTTTGCGGTATGCGGGCCTCTCACTGTTGTGGCCTCCCCCGTTGCGGAGCACAGGCTCCGGACGCGCAGGCTCCGGACGCGCAGGCTCAGCGGCCATGGCTCACGGGCCCAGCCGCTCCGCGGCATATGGGATCCTCCCAGACCGGGGCACGAACCCGTATCCCCTGCATCGGCAGGCGGACTCTCAACCACTTGCGCCACCAGGGAGGCCCTGTTGTAGATTTTTAAATCAGAGAAAACGAGTTTTGGATCCAGTCCCCATCATTTAATTGCAATTTATTAAAACTCTCTAGCTTCAGTCCCATCATCTGAAAAATTATTTACAAAGTCCAAGAAAATATCTTTTTTTCCAGAAAACTGCCACTTACCTCGATGACATATAAAGATGTACTTGTCCTGCACAGAGCATCAGTGACAATATTTGCCTCTTGGAGTTAGTTCTAATAAGTGTGACTTGTCTCCAGAGCATTCTCCACCTAAAAAGAAATGGACAAGGGTATTTTTGGAGAATTCGAAATTCTAAAATTGGGATTCACATCTTAGGTGAAACTCTTACTGCTTAAATAACTCTGAGTAAATCAATTAATTATTTAGCGTTTCAATTTCCTTAAATACCGTAATTATGATGACCTATATGTTTTAAAGTAATTATAACAAATTGAGATAACATGTGACAGCCATTTATATAAGCTACTATAGAAACAGAAACTACAAAAATACTGTATTTGAAATTAGACCAGGATAAATATATATACCTATAATATATATCTTTCTGTATGTACATATAGCCATAAAATCTTCTTGTCTATCTCAATATATAAATTGTATAATTATAATAAGGGTGTGTATATTTTCATTGGAACTTCTGTACAAGATACTCAAACACACAAACAACACAAATATTCAATCTCACTACATTAAATTTGCTGCTTCTGGAATATTGTGTATCTTATTTATAAAGAATGCAGTGTTGTTTACTAAATCGAATGTGTTTTAAAGCTGGGTGTGAGAATCTTAGCCCTTGAAACTTAAAACAGGAAATCACAGTGAAAAGTTCTATTGGCAAGTGGTTATAACATTCCATTAGAAATGATCTCTTTGAAATGAGAGTGACGCCAAGGAACATGGCTATTGTGTTGGCGTTAGAAAGTAAATGGAGAAGCACTGATGATATTATTAGCACTTATCATCTCCAAGTCTTTTGCAAATACTACCTAATTTTTATTACATCTGCCAACATTCTTTTGCTTGGGCATTAATGCCTTTTTTCGCCATGGGTAAATTGATGAACCTTTATACATATGTTAGTGTATGGGTGATAAATGCATTTTTTGAGTCTAAGGAAAATATTAATAACAAATAAGCTTGGTGAGGATCAACATGTGAAAAAGTATACAGCCATCGTCAGATATTTGGCACAAGGTCTCCTACACCCTACATTTAATCCATCAACAAATACTGTTAGGTCCACCTGCACAATATATCCAGAATCTGACTACCTCTGAAATCCTCCCAGCTACTACCTGGTAAACCACAATCCCTGTTGCTGGACTTAGGAACCAATTCTCCACCCAACTGCCAGATTGACCTTTTAAAAAGTAACTCAGATCATGCCACTCTTCTACTCAAAACCCTCCAGTGGTTGGTTTGCAATCTCATCCACACTGAACCATAATCATCACAATGACCTACAGACCTTGCAACATCTGGTCCTGATCCAGTTCCCGACCTCTCCACCCAACAACTCTCTCTCTCACTCTCTCTCTCTCTCTCACACACACACACTCACACACACACACACACACTCTCTCTCTCTCTCTCTCTCTTGCTCTCTTTTTCTCCTTTCTAAGTCTAATTCCATCACTCACGTCTCAAAGCTTTATGTGTTATTTTCTTTGCTTGGATACTTTCCTGGAATATGCACATGGCTCACCTCTCATTTCTTTAGGTCACCACTGAAACTTCATTTTATAAGGGAGGCCTTTCCTGATTTGGCAATTCCATCCCACTCTTCACTCTGGATTTTCTTTATTCTGCTTTATTTTTCTGCATCATCCTTAATTTCACCTAATGTTCTACACGTACACATATATAGGAGCACACTTATGTGTTTCTCTGCATGTGTATCCACATTGTCATATGTTAAATTTAATAGTGATAATATTTATGTATATTATGGTTCTTTCTTTGTTTTAATTTTTAAAGTATAGGAAATTGGCTGATTAGCCTTCAAGAGCCACACTTCAATTGAAACACAGGAAACTTTAGGAGAGTATGTGTTCAGACAGAGCTAGTTGGTCTCATCACACGTATCCCCATGACACTAGATAAAAATCCTTCAAACGGGGGTGAAATGAAAAGGAAAACTGTAGGGTAGATAAGAGGGAGTGATGCTGAGAAGGGACCTTGCACCCTGCTATTCTTTGGGGTTTGGTCTGAAATCAAAGTGAGAACCCAATTTGGGACATTTGTGTATTGAATGCCTTTAGCACCCTGTCAGAGAGTACTTGTCACCATCAAAATGGACAATAATACTTAATCTTTTCAAAACATAAATGCAAATCATCAGAGATGGAAAAAGAAGGAAAGAATCCTAAATTGGCAGAGCTTACATGATAAAGGTTGAAAGGTAATTACCTGATTGAATTTTCCTTAATTTTCAGGAAAAGATTTCTATGAGCAGGACAAATGGAGCTCAATATAAAGAATTAAATAGTGTAATAGAAAAACAAAAAATAAAGAGTTACAAGTCATGCACAGCTACTGCTCGTGGCCTGGATATAATTTCCTAGAGTCCTGTTTCAATGGAGAATATATTTGTACATTCTGGAATTACACTTCAACTTTTTTAAATATGTAGTAAAAATATATGAAATGGGATACAAAATAAAGAAACTTTTATTGCAAAATGAAATATGTCATAATGAGAAGCACTATAATAGATTCTTAACCTGTACAGGAGAAAATCCTTACTAAAACATATTGAATGATGTTGATCTTGGCCATCTCTTTAGAAAATGTGATTCACATTCACAGAGAAATGCTGACATGCCTTCTTAAGAACATGCATTCATCAGGAAATTGGAAGCACACCCTCATTCTCATTAGAAGCACAATTCTTACCTCTCCTCAACACCTACCATCCAAAAAAGAAAGGAAGGATTGTTTGTTGATGCAAAACAAAACCCCACAAAAACAAAATAAAAATCAATCAATTAATCATACCTGTAGATTTCCTGACCTCTACCTCCCTCCTGAAAACTCTATGATTTCATTCACTCAAAGCTTTAGTATATGTTCATAGATTTCTCTTTACCCTCACTGACTTCAAATCCATGTGGGTGAAATTTCCAACCACTTCTTTTTTTCTCATCACTGTGATCACCTCACATTCAGTTTTCTTTTACTCTCTTTTCTTGCAGCTACTTATTGCCAAGATGACATCATGCACATTTTCATCACCAAAAATTGCAGCATCCTTGCAATCACTTTCTTATCTAGCTTAATCACTGTAATCACTCTTTTAAAATACCCTCACTTCCTTTGCTTCTTTCTCCTTCCATCACACTTGGTCCACCACATCCACAGCTCTATAAATCCAACCAGCTGAGTATCTAAGTCTGAATCTTCTTTATATATGCAGCCAAATGTTCCTGAAGAAAATCAGTGCTAAGAAGCCTGAATCCACTTATATATTCACTGCCACCTGCCTGATACAGGACACCTGTCAGTCCTTTTATATTGTTTGAGGCAGCTTGGTCTTCTGCTGTCCACAATGTCTGCTACAGACATACTCATTCCCCAGCCTCCCCTCATGCACCACAGAGACATATATTCTTCTAAATATTCCATGGGACATATAGGTACTAAGACATTTCTCACTGCCATATAAAATTCAAATTTCACTAAGGATCCTATATTTTTATTTGTTAAATTTGTCAACATTGCCACTACTTCTTCTTGAAAGCCAATCCCCCTGCCTCTGCTTCATTGAAAAAAAATGTTGACATCCTCTGGACATGCCCTCATTTACCTGTGAGCACTCTCTCTGGGTCTCCACACTTAGTCTCATCTTCCTTTATATTTCTATGGAAAAAGAAAAAAAATATTTTATGGTCAAAGGACAATACCATGAACTTGAGATCTTATACCCCTGTTTCTTTGCTGACCCCTCATACATTAAAACATCGTATTGTGCAGTAATATTCCTCTTAGCCCACCTTTGATTTATATCTTTTGTTATACAACCACAGCCAATAAAATAAGAGATGGTAGGTCGTTCACACTTTCTCAGCTGCCTGAATAACAAGATGCATGTTTTCTCCACTCCCACATCCCTTTCCATTCCCATTATTTCTGCTTCCATACTCTTTGTGTAATCTTCTGGCTCCTCCACCATGGGCATCGAAAATTCTCCTCTGCTTTGGTGATGTCAACTCTCTCTGAGGTATTACAGCCACAGATATGCCAGCAACACCAAGCTTTATATCTCCAGCTCAGCCAGGTCCTGGAGTTCCTGTTTATTCAGCAAACATCTACATTTAAATGCCTGACAAATACCACAAACAGAAACTGTCCAAATAGAGCTCTTCTCTTTCTCCAAAGGATGTTTCTTAAAAAATAGTCCCGACTGGAAGGGGGGTCACCATTTGTTTCCCCTCTCACTCATCCCATAGCCAGTGGATCATTAGACTTTATGCTCCCACATGGGGCTGGAGGTGGTGGGGAGGGTGTTTGAATCAGTAGGAGGCTTTGCACAGGCTCTTCCCTCTGCCCTCTTCCTGGCTATTTCCTATGTTTCAGTTTTCAGTTCAAATATGAAATCCTTAGTAAACCTTCCGAGACTACTTTATGGGGAAAACCCTGCTTCCATTTTTCTCTCACCACATCCTATTCATATTCTTATCATTTTGCCTTTTTTGCTTAATTGTCTGTCTTCTCCATTAGGCTACTGTTTGGTTCACTACTGAATTTCCTGTAGTATCTAGCACAAGTAGTACATAATAACATGAAATAAATACTCATTGGATAAATGGAAAAATACATCAATAAATAAATTATTTGTGGAAAAGTATTTTTAAATGTAAAACACTTCTCAAGTCTGCAAAATTTTATCATGGATTATGAATATAATTAAAATACTAAGCTTATATCTTTATGATATATAATTATACCTTCTGCCATTAGGTTAATATATGACACAAATGTTACCAGATAATAGGTTACAATAATCATTTAGGTCCTAAATAAAGTAACTCAATAAACTAAGATAAATAGCTAAAGAGATCTAATGGGAAAAAATTGCATCTATTAAAGCAATAATTCTGAGCTTTTAATTAAACTTGTTGAGGGTATATTTCATTGTGAAGGTCAGTTGTCTAGAAGCCAGTGTTTTACTTCTGAGGCACATTTGGGGTTGTTTTTGCAAAACCCCGGTACAGAAATTTATTGTTCTGTGATTGCATCAGCCACTATCACCACCATAATTATTTACAACTTATAAATCATTACTAAACAATGAAAAAGATTTAATAGCCCATTTCTCTTTTACTGATCTTTTGCATAAGAGTAAGAAATTTGTTTTCCCTTGTATAATAACACAGTCTGAAAGAACATCATCGAACTTTAGAATAATAAAGTATAAAAAGTACATAAATTTTATTTTACTCCTAGGATTAACAAAAGTAATTAGTAAAAGACAAGGTATTCTTTAATTTATTAGAACACTTCTCATCCTATTCTTTTCTTGTCTTTTTCTCTCTTTCTTCTTCAGAAATCTCTCCTGACCCATCAACACCACACACATGTGAGACACGTTGTTTCTCCCATCCAAGGGAGAAGTGATGACAATCTGGTAAACAAACAACACTGGCACTGACTGACTTCAAGAGCTATATCTTATTGCATAAGACTATTTGAATTTTCAAAGATTCTAGGAGGCAGTGGCCAATATTTAAGACAGAGGGAAACATGACTAGTGGAATTTCCACCCTCAAAGGAGGAAAGAAGGAGCTGGATTTTCCTGCGGCAACAAAATCTGCCCTAGCCTCTTGCCAATACCGTCCATGCAGGAAGAACTCTCAGATCTCGTCTTGGATGGGACCATTTGATTAGATTATGAATAAATGATAGTATGATAGTATATTACTTCCTTATACTTAATTCAAATCATCAGCAGGCTTGTTCTGCTTTCCAGAGCAAAGAACAGCCCTTCAGAGTGTATCAACTGCATCAAGTACCAGTAGGCTGTCACTAAGAGTGCCTTGTTTTCTGATACTTTTAGCTGGACCTTGCCCTTAATTACACTGTGACTCTCGTCTGAACATTTTGCAATTGCTCAGACCCCTCTTTACTCTAGAATGGAAGTCAGTCCAACTGCTAATAGAGTCTGATTTCGGCCAAGAAAGATCAAAGGGATACTTCACAGTTTAAAGGACATGCACATGGCTTTATCAAGTAGACTGTTTGGTACTAATGTTACAATTACCTATCATTCTTCCAGGTGATATGTATGGACCAGGTGATGTGTAGCTTGCAAAAACTATAAAGATATTTATGACAAAGCCCTTGACCTAATGAGCAGACAGGAAAGATGAGTCCTCAACCCAAAATAAAGCCACATGTAATAAGTGCCAAGTGACAATGTCACTTCTGGAGAATCACTCTCCAAAACCAGACATAAATTCACTGCATATTTCACCAGTATGTACTTTTAAGCTGTTGAATTTATGAAAGTGACTGCACTGTAACAAGAGTCTAAAGCTTAATTCAATGTTCTTGATTAATAACTCTGCTGTCATATAACTCAATTTTGTGTTGTATTTAATATCTTCATGTCACAGAATATATCACTACTCTATATTTAATTTGTGAGTTCTTCTCATCAGTGGTGTGTGTTGTGTAGCTAAGTCTACATGAAAATAAGGCTATAATCCTGTGATAGTATGGTCCATTTATTTAGGAAAAAAAATAATAATTGGATAGTTTTACCATTGCTTTTTTTTTTTTCTTTGCGGTACGTGGGCCTCTCACTGTTGTGGCCTCTCCCATTGGGGAGCACAGGCTCCGGATGCGCAGGCTCAGCAGCCATGGCTCATGGACCCAGCCACTCCGCGGCATGTGGGATCTTCCCGGACTGGGGCACGAACCCGTGTCCCCTGCATCGGCAGGCAGACTCTCAACCACTGCGCCACCAGGGAAGCCCTACCATTGCTTTTTTACCAGAGAAAACACATTCGCTATCATCGCTTCAGTTCTGCCTGCAATTAGCTTTCTTTTATTAAAAAACAAAAAGCAAAAACACTCAAACACTTGTCATTTTGTTTTTCTCTCAAATCTTGTAGAAGAAAATGAAATGTAATTTGTTTTCATAGGTAAAATGAAAAAAAAATTCTTTGTTTAAAAGAACAGATATTGAATCACCCCAACTGCTTTAAAGCAGCAAAAATTTTAAAATAATAAAAAAATAAATTGGAATCACACAATGTCTCCTAACTTTGTAAATTAAATTCTTAAAACTTGGGGAAAAAATATAAATCTTCCAGTAAAACAACTTCCAGGAGGGAAAACGGAATGACTTAGGGTCTAATGAGGAAAGTTTCTCAGGATCACTGAGAAAGGAAGTATGCAGTGTACAGTATGAAAAGTTGCTGGTGTTTACACAGTGATAGAATGACTTTTATACTAGTCAGAGTTTTCTGCAATATCGCTCCACAGATAAATGAAGAAGGAAACCCAATTTTTAAATAAAACTGCATGAAAAATTTGATAAACAAACAAAAATCCTTCTAAGAACAAGAAGGGTTTAATGAAAACTACATGCAGAATTATCATTTATCTGAGGTGCATCATATCTAGAAAATCAACTTCCCATTGACTTATATTGGCTAGGATTGATAAATGATGAGAAAAAGAACTTGAAAGCATATATTTGCCAGAGTTCCGCATTTGAATAACTTGAAAGCAGGTAATTTTATCTTTCTAGTGGTGTCCAACTCCAGGCAAATTCAGTAAAATAGGCAGGAATTTTTAGTTTCCCCTCCTCTATCCTGTGGTTTTGCATGGACTTCCATAAATATTACTGGATCTCCCCAACTTCAAATACTCTTTTCTCTTTTCTCTTTTTCCTAAGTATATCTGCATGGTGCTGAGGGGGTATTCCAGCCAAAAGACCACTTTGATAGGACATCACTACTAATGTAACTCTTTTGCAAGAAATAATCCCTATACTTTTCAACAGCGTGATCAGTTCCTGCTCTGTCTACTATATTCTGTTTCTGACTTTTGTTTGTTGGCTGGTACCAGCCTGTACAGCCTATCTCATCAATTTGATCCCCTAACTCTGTGGTGGGCTGTGAAGTGTTTAACAACCAGCTCTCCAGAAAAAATGAAATGCTTATGTGTATATAAGTTTATATTTTATTGAAGTAAAAATGTATGGTAAACAATTTACAAATAGTAATAAAGTACACAGTATCTTTATTTTAAATTCTATACAGCTAATTGATTTTCACAGAATCCTTTTATTTTTAGTTTTGCCAAATTCTTGTATCTTGTCCACAGCCAACTGATGGAATGAGGCCTAAGATTTCTCTAGGGTCCTTCCAGGTCTAAAGTTTAATGATTCCATGATTCTCATTTCACTGTTGCTCTCAGCAACTGCAGTAAACTGGAAATGTTGCCTCTGCCTGCCTGCTGCTTAAGCAACCCTGAACCTGTGGAAACAACCTCTGCTGTTTGGTTTAATGGGTCCGTGAGCTCATCAGCTACAGAAGCAGGTAGCGGAAAACAATGCCTTACAATCCAAAGAAGGAAATAAACAAGATTTTTTTCTAATCTTAAAATATGAATTTATGTTTCATCTATAAAATTAACTTTTATTTTTCCAAAGCAGAACAAGTGATCTCCTGGGTAATATATAGTAAATTGGTAAACACTGTGAATATTGGTCAGACAAAGTCTCAACCGGGAAGTTGCAACCATAAATTACACCTCATATGTGAAAATGACACTCACGTTTGTTGAAAACATCATCTTACTGAGGAGGAATTAGGCAAAATAGTGATAATTATAATGATAATAAATTAATAGTACTGAACTAAGTAAAAAATTAAACTGATTTTTAAAATATTTTATATTCTCATTCCATGTAAAAGATAAATCAGTGAAGTAAGCTACTGAACTGTGGATATTGGCTGTCAGTATCCTTCTTGAAATGTAATTCACTGGATCCTGTATTCACCAATGTCTTCCTTACTCTATCTGAACATTTATATTGATATCATTGATTATTCTTACTTAATTAAATCTTTCTTCTTTGGGATTTTTCATCAACATGCATTCCTCTAACCTTTTATAGTATCTCTTACGCTGGCCCCCTCTTCCTTTGCCAACTTCTTATATTTCCTAAGTTATTTCTAAGGATTCTACTCTTTAAGACCTTTCATCTTCTCTCGCTATTCTTTTTTCCTGGATAAGCAGGTCTAATTCTGATGCTCCAATTACCCTCAGCAAGCTGATGATTCACACATATATTCTTGGTACATATAGATATAGCATATAGATATACTATATATGCACAGTATATACATAATATGTATATAATATATACATAATATACATTTTATATACACACAGTAACATATAATAAAATTGTGTATGTTGCATATATGTATATGCATCTCTATGTATGTATATGCATCTATATATATATAAGTATATATATATATATATAATTTACAGCAATATTCTTGCCTCCTGCCTTTGGATATCTCTTGTTATTATTTTTAAGTATAGTTGATTTACAATATAATGTTCGTTTCAGGTGTACAGCACGAGTCAGTCATATATATATATATATATATATATATATATATATATATATATATATATATATATATATATATATATATATATATATATATATTCTTCAGATTCTCTTCCCTTGTAGGTTATTACAAAATTTTGAGTATCATTCCCTGTGCTATATATTCAGTATGGATGTCTGTGGTAACTTGCCTAAATTAACCTCTCAGAGACCTTCATTTTCCTTGATGTCCTCAGTGTCAATGTCAAAACCTTAAATGTCATTCTTGACTGCTTTCTCTCATTCATTCTCCCATATTTTATCAGTCAGTAACTTGTATTGATCTTTCAGAAAACTGTAGTTTTCTCCATCTCCACTCTAATTCTTCTGGTGTAAATTACCATCAAGCATGGCAATAAGCTGCCTGCATGATTCCCTGTTTCAGGCCTAACTGCTCCCACCCCAAATCCATTCATCTGACTGCAGCCAGAGTGTACTTTCTCCACGTGTGATCCCATCAAGCCCTCTTTTACAATTTCCTCTTAACCTTAGCCTATATAGACCTACTTATCTTGTTTACGTGGGATTTTAAGATTCATATATCAAATTTCCACCTGCTGCTCAATGCTCTGGGAACATAAATTAATTATAATTCCTCAGTGATGTTCCTTTATGCTTTTAAGAGCTTTTATAAGCTTTTCCTTCTAACTGAATAATTCTTCCTCTTACCACCCTCCTGTGATTTATAATTCCATTTTTGGCATGGACACCACATCAATATTTCCAGACAGAAATATTGGACCACCCTAAAGAGGAGTTAAATATACTTCTCAGCATCCATATTGCACTAATTTATTGGTATTATACCTGTCTAGATAATTACACATCTCACTGCATGGTAATGTCTATAAGGACAAATAATATTTATGTCTTGTTCACAGTTGTATCTCTGGTAAATTTGGCAAATTTAGCAAATAAACATTAGAGAAGTCTATGTAAAGTTGAAGTTCAGATGAATAACAATTGTCTTTATGCCCCAACATTTAGAACATATGCTAGAAATTTGCTTGTTACCTAAAATTTAAATTTAACTGGGCATCCTGTATTTATTTGACAGTCTTAGTATCCAGATCTTGAAAAACATGCCCATCACATACTAGTTGTTCAATAAATATTCAATAATACTAGATGGCAACAGAATTATTATAAGATTTTACCCTATTTCTTCAAAATGTCACAATACAATTTAATATATTCATTTTGGGTAGTTAGCAACACGTGTTCTTTGCTTTATTTAACAGTAGAGTCATTTTAAGACAGTTAATATTATGGGATTGATTGTGTATATATCACTTAGTTGCATACAATATGCTTGCATACAAGCCGTTACTAGCGGATTCAGAGACCATGTTTTTTTGTGTGTGTTGTGTTTTTGTTCTTCTCACAGGTCAGAGGTAAGACCTGTCTAACTTGCTGAGGAAAGCTCTCCTTAGGTTTTCATTTCACACATCCTTATGCAGAACAGTTCCCTCCATAGCACAGCTGCAGTCAGAAGCACTCCAATTTCTTACAAAGGAGAGAACCAGGGCCATCTGGTCCTGACCTGGAGGTAGCCTCTGGGGAGCAGAGGATCATTTCTTAACTTTCCACACTGTCACTTTGATGCATACATCCTAAAATCTCATAAAGACATGCCTTGGTTTTCTCTGAATTATTGTGAAGGAAAACTTACATAAAATATTAACCTAATTTTGTTGTGTTATGAAGTCCACTCAATATAGTCTGATTTAAGAAAAAAAATGAAAAATATTAAATATAGCAGATGGTCTCCACCCATAATATGAGTAAAATGACTTAATGAAATTGATGAGAAGAGTATTCATAAATCTTTTTGCATATACACACGTATTGCATCTTTTTGAATGTACACAAATTATGTTGGTTGGCTTATGGCTTTCCATTTGTGATAAGCATGAATGTTAATACAAAAGTGGATGACCAAATTCCTGTGAGGTAGCAAAAATAATAAAGAACACCAAAAATCTACCTCCCTATAAAAGTAATGAAATAACTAGGAGAAAAAAATCAAACTGTGAGAACCGACTTTTTCAGAATTTTGGAAACTATTCAAAAGCTTGCAGCAACCAGGGAAAATTCATTCAAGAAAAGTGTCTGGGTCTTGGCAAGAACGGAGAGCTATGTGTCATTTTAACTTACCCTAGTCCCACGTCCCGATCCCCAGCTTAGTGGCAGCCTTGAAAATGACAGCCTGGATTCCACTACAGGTACAGGAGGAAGCGGAACTGACCTCATTTGCAAAGAATCCTATGTATTTATATTTATTTGCATTTATTGGTTTGTTTGTTTACTGCTTGCTGGTGTCTATTTCTAGAAGATTGGCTCAAAAAGTTTACCTTTATCTCACCTAACTCAGAATTTACCCAGTGCTAAAGCTTCTACTTGTGAACAACTGTCCAGAACATACACAGAAACATATTTTAGTCACTGCTGCCTGAGGCAATGGATAACAGTTGGGAAAAAAAAATACATTAAATAAAAAGATTGTGTGGAAAGTTTGTGGAATGAGATGCTTTGGAGAATAACGTCTTTGAAAAGCACCAACACATTCTTCAGTATCAAGAAAGACACACATGCCTATGCTGTATATATATATATATATATATATGCTCAGTAAAGACCTGAGAAGACCCTAAGCTCTCACCTCTGGTTGACTTTGAAGATCTGTACAAGGAAGTAGTGAAGGCTAAAGCAGAGTTGTCAGCTGCCTGTCTAAGTGCTGAAGGTGCATTTTAATGCAGACACAGAGACCCTCTGCAAAGACTGAGAGATTTTTGTTGGCACTTTCTAAGTCATTCCATGAATCCAATATTACCATGATATCAAAGACAGATAAAGGTGTTACAAGAAAAGGAAACTACAGACCAACATCCATCATTAATATACATGCAAAAATCCTCAACAAAACACTAGTACGGCAAATCCAGGGTCCATATTAAAAAGATTGCACACCACGATCAAGTGGAATTTGTCTCAGGAATGCTAGTTTTTTTTGACATCCAAGAATTAATTAATGCAACATGCTGTATTAACAGAATAAAGAAAACAAAAACACATGATCATCTCAATTTATATAGAAAATACCTTTGACAAAACTCCAACACACTTTCATGAAAAAAAACAAACAAACAAACACAAAACTAGGAATATAAACTAGGGATAGAACTAGGAATAGAAAGGAACTTCCTCAACTTGATAAAGGGTATCTATGAAAAACTCATAGCTAACATGATACTTAATGGTGTCAAAATGAAACTTTCCCCCTAAAACTAGGAAAAAGAAAATGCCTTTTCTCACTACCTCTATTAAATATTATATAGAAAATCCTAGCCAGGGCAATTGAGCAAAGAAAGAAATAAAAAGCATCCAAATCAAAAAGAAAGAATTAAATGTGTCTTTAAAGGAGCCCTGGAGCCACAACTAAGGAGCCCACCTGCCGCAACTAAGACCTGGTGTAACAAAATTTAAAAATATATATATCTCTATTTGCAGATGACATAATCTGAAATATAGAATATTCTGAAGAGTCTAACATTAACATCCAAAACAATAAAATAACTGCAAGACTTGTACAATGAAAACTGCAAAATTTTGCTGAAAGAAATTAAAGACTTAAGTAGGTATAAAGGCATCCTGTACTCATATATTAGAAGAAAATATTATAATAATGACAAAAATCCTCAAATTGTTCTATAAATTCATCACAATCTCTATAAAAATTCTAACTGCCTCTTGCAGAAATTAACAAGTTAATCTTAAAACCCATATGGAAATACAAAGGACAATAAATCATTAAAAGAAACGTTAAAAAAGAAGAATGAAGTTGAAAGGCACAAACTTCCTGATTTCAAAACTTCCTACAGGGCCTCCCTGGTGGCGCAAGTGGTTGAGAGTCCGCCTGCCGATGCAGGGGATACGGGTTCGTGCCCCGGTCTGGGAGGATCCCATGTGCCACGGAGCGGCTGGGCCCGTGAGCCATGGCCGCTGAGCCTGCGCGTCCGGAGCCTGCGCGTCCGGAGCCTGTGCTCCGCAACGGGGGAGGCCACAACAGTGGGAGGCCCGCATACCACAAAAAAAAAAAAAAAAAAAAAAAAAACTTCCTACAAATCTAAAGTAATTAGATGGTGTGGTACTGGCATTGAATAGACATATAGATCAGTGGATTAGAATTCAGACTACAGAAATTACTCACATTTACCATCAATAGATTTCCAACAATGATTCCAAGACTATCCAATAGAATAGAATAGTCATTTCATTATACTGTGTTTGTAAAACTGTATATCCACATGTGAAAGAATGAATTGAGAATGCTGTTTCACAGCATACACAAAAACTGACACAAGGGGATATATGTATATGTACAGCTGATTCACTTTGTTATAAAGCAAAAACTAACACATCATTGTAAAGCAAGTATACTCCAATAAAGGGGTTTTAAAAAAATTGACACAAAATGGATCAAATATCTAAATGTGAGAGCTAAAACAATGAAATCCTTAGAAGTAAACATCAATATGCAAACTGGGAAGGAGACCATTTGAAAGGGAATATAGATGGAACTCATGAGCTGATCAAGCATATGTTCAATGAACTTCCACGATTGCCTACTGGGTCCACCACAGAGGGAACATGGAAGTCCACCTCAGATGCAAGAATGGGCCAAGTCATGAGGACTCGCCCTGGAAGAAACAAAAGCCAAATGTATGGTACAGTCATGGGACGCCTGTCAGGGACCAAGGGCAAACAACATGGCAAACTGGGCCACAACAACAGGAGTGTAAGCCTTGTATAAGTGTGTCAAATTGACCACATTGCTCAGCCGGTCCCCAGTCATGGATTCAGGTGGTGATTCACCACTGTGGGAACATATGTCACATATGAGATGGGCATTTCAGTGCACCATGTAGATACTGGAACAACTATCCTGACTTTAGGAAAACACCTTTGCCTTGTGTTCGGATATCTAGCAGAATTCCAGTCTTGATCAAGCCATTGTGTTCACTGCATAAGCTATCCAGCAGTGGGCATGCTCCCATGGCATAAGATGGATAGTTCATACTCCCCCAGGCAAATGGATAGATAGAATGATGGGACCTGCATATCCATCCAGTGATTCCATAGAAGAGAAAACTGATTAAGAAAGCTCAACATCCATCCTTTAAATTCTGAGAACTTGTGTGAACATCAAGACTGGTGACCACTTCCTTACTAGCAATATCTGAGTTTGGAGAAAGCTTCAATGAAGAATGAGAAAGGATAATAGTTTAAAGTACCTGAAAAACATGTGACTTTGTCCCCAATGGATTTCTGAGCTCCTGGAAGAAAATCTAATTGGTGATTATGGATCCACATGAAGAGAAATGTAGAGTTCCGATGCAGGAGGTCTAGACAAAGCAGGAGAACATCTGAGCTAGAACAACATTGGGAATAATGGAGCATATGGAACTAAGAGAGAGTTTCCTCTCTCTGGGGCATCCTCATATTGAAGGAATCTGAATTCAAAGATGACGGAGTCCTCTGGACCACTGGATGGCTGAGCTCTGTTCCAAGCTAACTAACTATGAAATTGTCTTCAAGGAACTGGAGGTGCAGTAGTTGCTCTCCTGTGAAGACCACTTGTGGATCTTTCCCACTGATGTGGAGAAGCTCTTTCTTTTCTTAATCAAGACCACCATGTTAAAGACAGTGACTAATGGTGCCTAATGATGGATGTGCTAATCCAGAGCACTGAGCTTGACCTTGACTCCAGAGCTGAAGTCTTTACATTTCAAATCATCAGGAGTTGATTGCTTTTATGAGTTTTTTTTCAAGAGGAGCTTTAAATCAAGATATCACTGAATAGTAATTCCAATCTTGTATAATAAAATCATTTAAACTCAGACAACAATGCCATACAGTAATGTTTCCCAAATACAGAAGTATTAATTTAAAGTTATTCTCCTTCACAATTTCTAGCTATGAAAAGAGGAAAGAAGAAACAGGAGGAAAGTAATTTCGTAGCCTCATTTTCTATTATATTTCAATTTATGTTAATGTAGGATGAAAAATTACTTTTTATTGGTCATGCAAATTTCCCATAAAAATAATTTCCCGTGTGTCACAGTTAATATTAACATGTTGACTCTTTTCTATAAAAAGGTGCTTTTGTCACAATGACTGTCACTGAAAAAAATAGTGGTAATGTATAACTCAATAGTCAAAACTAGAATGACAAAATTCCTGAAATAAATTATTTTAAAAGAGAAATAAAACTTCTTATGAGAGTACAAATAAAAATGAGTTAAGGGGCAATTAAAGTAGAAATGTATTCCTCCACTTTTCAAAATAACTTCATTTTTTATGTAAATATTTGTATCCATCGTATTACTTAAATATGTTTGTCTCTAAAGAGAGCAGAAAAAGGGACAGCCTTTGAATGAAGATGTAACTGTTTTTATTTATTTTTCTTATTACTTAAATATGTATGTCTCTAAAGAGAGTGGAAAAAGAGACAGCCTTTGAATGAAGATGTAACTGCTTTTGGTTTTTGTTTTCCCACTAAGCCTGTTATCACAGGTAAAATTACACTTATCTTTTGGTTCAGGAAGCCAGGAATAAAAAATTTAATGAACTTTTAATGTGTTTATATTTCAAGAATGCATTTCAACTTACCGTGTGCGTATACATTCTAAATTAAGACAAGTTAATTAACCAAACTCCAGGAGCTTAGTGCTCTGCTATCCTCATCACTAATTTGCTTTTGAGGAGTTTCCAAAATGTGTTTCAGCGTGTAGTTCTGCCACACTCTGAACCTTCTTAATTTGGGGCACAAACCATTGTTTATTTTAGTCTTTTCTTTTTCTTCTGCCCGTGTGCTCACAATTACTACTTTCTTTATAGGGAAAGTATAAATTTTATGGCTTTAGACCCATTTACACAATGAAATTGGTTGCCCATTTTAACATCTTTTATAGACTCCTCAGTGTGCAGACAGATCTATGTAATAAATAATTGTTGTCCTATGAATATTAAATGATTGGCATGGTGTGGATATCTCTCTATAGGATCATACCATTTCCATTATTAGACACCTGTCAACTATATCATAGATTTCTGTCTGTTACATAATGGTTCTGAACCAGAGACATATGGTGAGGTATGTCTAGTGTAGACTATGGAGGGTCATTGTTGCTAGTTTCCTTTCCCTCCTCCACCTATGATATAATCTCTCTTGTATGCAGGGCAAATGGACTTATTTTTTCTCTACTACTTATTAGCCTTAGCCATTACACATTATCATTTATAAGAGTCTGAAGCACTATTGAGTTTCATTCTAATGGAATATTTTTTGTTGAATGTGAAAGTTCAATAAAGAGATTTTAACATCTTATTGTGAAAAATATTACACCAATCAAAATTATGTTTTATTCATTCTTGTGTTTGGAGATTTTATGTGTGTGTGCATGCATGTGTGCACTGTTTTCCAAAGCCTCAACCACGTTGGAAGAATAATTGTTAATATTTACTGCCCCAGCCCCGGGGAAAGGAGTATTATGTCACTTAATCCCCAGAGCAAAGTAAAAGGGATTTAGGGGCTTGACATTTGATTCCATTATTTTAGCACTAATTCCAGGGTTCCTGTGTGTGTGTGAAGGAGCCCTGATTGTTTCTCCCCCATGTTTGATGTTGATTTCAGCTTTGATTTTCCCACTGTCTGAGCTGAAAGCTCCAAAGTATCCTTTCTCACCTCTGAAGTAAGGCATAGGCTGAGCATCCCTTTGGGGTGTTGAATATTGGCTGCTGGCAGTGAATTTGTTCATCTGCTCTGTGTACCCAGGACAATGTAAGTATGGGACAATCGTCCCCACTTCTCTGTAAGGCACTGTGTATTAAGACTGGGCTTCCCTAAAGCATGGATCTTAAGAGATGAAGACTTTTTCCAGAATCTCACTCCCATTGATTAAGTATTCTTCCAAGGAGCCATCAAAGGCTGCTTTCTTGCCCGGGCTCTGGTGGGCAGAGCTGGGGGGTGGGATTGAAAGGGAAGGTAGGAGACTGGGGGGTGGTGTACAGCACTGGGGTGATGGGGCTTCAGAACTTGCTCCTCAATCATGGTCTCTGGTACTAGTTTCATTTTTAAGCCCAAGTTACATAGAACATGTAATAACAAATCTTAAGCAGCTTAAATAAATTGATAATCTGAATTTTGAAGTTACAAAAACTCAAGACAAATTGACATTTTGAATAAGGAGGAGCAAATTACCTCCTTCTTTTTTGTGTGTTTGGGGTTTTTTTTCTGATATTGTACTCTATAACAGGAAATTATTTCATTTAACTCCAACTCTGCTTCAAAATACAGGCGAACAAGTGTAAAGGTCATAACTGGGGACACATGTAAAATAATTCTGGTAAAAAAGGATATTATTATTATCTATCTGAGTAGATATTTCATTATACTCTGAAAATAGGATTCATGAAAAGCTGTTTTATTAAATTTACCCACAAGATTATTCGAAATGGAAAGAATAGCAAGTTCTTCAATGTGTCTTATTTGTTACCCAATTATCTGATGGAAGTTAGGTTGGAGAAGGAAAGGGGAAAAAAAAGAAAGAAAATCACTTCTAATTATCTTGCAAGTTGCTTTAATTTAAATTGGAGTCTAATTTGTTGTCATAACAGATTAAGAGGGGCTGCACAACGGAATGTAATGAATTCAGTGTCTTTCAGAGCTAAGGGCTAAAACTTGGATTCACTGCGGGCATGCCCTATATTCAACTTCAGACTTCTAGAAAAAGAAATGATTTTTAAGTCATAAACATAAACAAATAAGGAATTTAAAAATCAAGCAAAATTCAAACCAGTGGCACAGGTATTCAGGACAATGTCATAAACAGCAGTAACCCTATTTCATTTTTTTTATTAGCAAAAATTCAACTGTTTTATAATACAGCATTGACTTGTGCTTAATCTGAAATAGCCCTCTTTATTAATATTGTACTAAACCCCAGGAAATGATGCCATAGGCTACAGATTAGTGTCAAAATACATATGAAGCCAGTTGATTCTATTTATTAAGACCATATAAGGTCCCTGACCCTGTTGCCATGAACAAACACAGAGCCAGCTGCTACATAGCCCTTCTTTTATACAAAACTGTTCACTCATATCTGTTCTCAACTTTTCCTTTCATCGGGGTCAGAGCAATACAAATCTGTGCAGGGACCCAGCGGTGATGATCAGGATTGGGTTAGCAGAGGGGGGCCTGCAGCAAGTAGGTCAATTAGCCACCAGGACAACTGGGTGCTAACCAAACCCGGCTTCTTGCAGACATGTGTAAAATAGCACCTGGGGGCCGTCACATGCAATGAGGTGCCCTTCAGTGATTTATTTTTTCCTTGGAAAAAATTCTTTTGGCCATTTGAATGGAAGTACTCATTTTGAATAGAAAACATAGCATGGGAAAATAAGTTTCCTTTTTTTACATCTTTTTATACAGTTCAGGATACGGGGCAAAAAAAAATAGGACTTGTAATTCAAAATACGTATCATTTTCTACCCAAGTGACATAAGAGTTACATGGAAGAAGTGTGCAAATACACACCAATACCACTTCATGGGTATTTTTTTTTAAATGAACTCAGCATTTATTTATTCATTTTGTTTCTTTTTGTACTTAAATCTGCAACCTGATTTTAAATATCTTTAAAGCTTTCCCACTGCAGTCCTTCTCTTTTCCAGAGTGAAATGTTTATATCACATAGAATTAGGGGACTCGTGGGATTTCAAATCAAGTCAGTGGAGCAAGTGCTAAAAAAATGCCACAGAAATGATAACTTGAGAAAGAAGCTCTGAAGATAAATTTCTACAGGGGAATTGCTTGTCTGTAGAAATCAGTTCAACTGAGTAGAGCATGATGTTTTCAATTTATACTTAAGTGCAAGTGCCTTTCCTTTATCCACAGTACTTGATGACTAAATGATTCAGCTTTTTTTGGCATTGTTGAACTTGGTATTTGACAAAGAACCATAAGGTAAATGGTAGAAAGACTATTAACCTAGTCTGCTAGTAGGCGTGGAGATGAGATGCTTCTCTTTCCCTTCAAGGAGGACTTTGTGTGAGGAGTGCATTTTGCCCACAGCCTTCAGCTTCTCACCCTAGGGACCCACTGCAGCTTTCATAATGAAGCCAGACTTTAGCATTGATGAGCATTGAAGTACAACTACAGTCAGGCCATTCCTGGTCCCCATCACACTGGCCGTGAATCTCTCAAGGATGCTCTGTAGGGTGACGTTCCTCTTCCACAACCGACTTCCTTAGAACTGCGGTCTGGTCGGCAGGCTTTCCCCTCCTCTGCCTTCTTCCTTTATCTTTATCTTTCACAGGTAGCCCCTCACCTCACCTCAGAAGAAATGGTTTAATTATATTATATCTCTTTTTTGGAGGACTCAAACCCATAGTCAGGTCTTTCCTCTCTTTGTATTTATTTTCAGAGATTCTAATAAGTAGCTGCATTTCCCCAACTGTCAACTACCTAGTATGAGAGAAGCCCACCTTAAAACATATATTAATTAAATGAAGTCTGGATATGTCCAGAGAAACGATTATTTAAGAGTTTGCAACTGACTGTGATGTTATAAATTCTATTCCCATGCGGTTGTCCATTTTAAACTTGTGAAGTAATGTATGCCATCACAGAGGATCCTCTAGCTGCAACTCCCATTCTCCCCACCCACCAACCCCAGTTTATTCCACTGGGCTTTCATGCAAATTTATTTCAAATAAGTACTTCGAAAGTATTTCCATTAATCCTGCTGAAACTGAGAATGCATCCCCTTTCAAATAACAGTCAAAGAGAAATCTTTTTAAATTGTCTCAATTTATTTGCCACCTGTTTCTTATAATTATTGATTTTTTTCACACAATACCCAGCATTTCATAGTGCTAGTTGTTGCCTTCCAAAATAAAACATCAACAACAGCACACAAACCCCCCAGGAGCCCAGGTCATCCATCTGGATCCTTGACCAATTCCTTTCTGTACTCTTCACTAATGAAACAAAACTCCAACCTCAGCCCCAAATAAAGGCATTGCCCATGATTCTATACAATCTCACCTCTCTTCTTTTGTCCTTTAATCATTTCACCACTTACCCAGAGTTTAATTATCTCTCAGTTTTCCACCCATTTTGTAAGTTTCGGTGGCACAGCTGATTTTATCCTGTCCATCACTGTGAGAGAAGCTGCCAGTAAGTAAAATATTCAAAGCTTTTAAAAGAGGAATATTCACATTAATGTTGTAGGGCCTACATTTCACATCTCTGGCTCTATGCAATATCTAGCAATGGCAAACAATTTCTTGAAATTTGTAATAATATAATGAATGCAAATTTGACGTTTTCTTCCTTTTTTCTCCCCGTTCTTACTCCCCAATAAGTTACATACAAAAACTCAGTCTAAATTTCCTGTCCATATAGAGCCTCTTCTCCATCTCATTGCTGTAGTCCATATTTCAACTTTTATTATAATTCTATTTCTTCTATGACACCTCCATTAATTTCACACCAGAGCTGCACTTATTTAACCAATATTTGATTGTATTCATTTACTCAACCCATGTTTCCTGAGTCTCTACTATGTGCTTTGTACAGATAGCAGATATATTCTGATGTCAAGCAGCTTGTGGTCTACTGGAGACAAGTGCTAAATAAATATGTAATATCAATTTTGCTAGGTTCTTGGAACAAAAGAGCTTAGAGGAGCCATGATTAGAAAAAGTATTTATAAAATTTCTCTCCGAGAAAATATTTAAGTTGAGACCTAAAGAATGAGGGGATGTTCAACGTTGACGCCGCCCAGACACATCTACAAATATACATACGTTTGCATCTATATGTAGCTTCCTTTGCTTCAGAAACTAGGTTTCAATTGGTCACTATCAATTAGCAAAGATAAAGCATGACTGTAGATAAGAATATAGATGCGAACAAGCCACCAGCCTCTCCATCTGCTTACACCTCCCTCCCTCCAATGTGACAGAAGGAGGGTTTTTGGTAATTAATTGGAAAGCAAGAGATGGAAAGGCAGGAGGGCACTGTCTGGCATCCTTCTCCTTCTGCGGTGCTCTCACCTGATTCCTGCCATCACTGCCACTTTTCAGCGGGGGAGGGAACACTCCCAACAGCTCTCACGAGAGCTTCCTTTCTACCTGCTGCTCAACCAAACACCTTGTTAAGATCCCCTCATGCTCGTCCTCATTTTCATGCTCAGCCACTGTCTCCTTCTGTTTATTCCAATATCCCCCATTTTTATTATTGATGTTTTTAGTGAGTTGAGAAGGATGTACGTCTTCTATGGCTCTATTACCAGCAATTTAGGCTGTAAGTCTTCTTCAGTCAATAGGCACCTGTCCATCACAGAAGGATAGCTAGAAAGGTTCTTATAAATTCCTGAATCTGCCCTCCTTTCTTATGTTGGTAGGACAGGAGGGGTAGGAATTTGTCATGCCTGAATCCAGTGACATGGCCTAAAACCCAGCTCTCCTGATTCTGTGTATAAGATGAGCATGTGTTTTGGGGGTCTGCGGAAGTCCTGGTTTATTAATAATCTTGTCTAATAAAAACAGGTGTATGTATGCCTCTTGTCCCAGTGAAATCATTACTAGAAACACTTTCACCTTCATGCATCTCTCCATTTGGAGACTATTTTAGCTGCTCCATCTATATAGAATCCACTTACCTTTTTACTGCACCACATATACATGTTTTGAATTTCACTGATGTCTCCGTTTATGCATACGCTGTGTTTCGGAATGTAACACATTGTTACATAAAATAAATGGTGTGGTTTTTTCAAAAGTTCCCAAATGCATGATTTTTCTTACGTGGAGGAGAGAGTCCCAGAATGGACCCATCCAGAGGTCTACGTTGCTCACTTAAGCACCTCTTCATATGCCTGTTAGTTCTTCAAAAGAGCAACTGTATAGAAAGTTAAGGCTGTGATATGAAGAGCAGACAGCTTGGTGGCACTTCTTTTCTCTAGGATGGAAATGGAAGGCAGGCATACATGTGGACCTCCACTGAGTGTCACCGATGGTGAAAAGGGCTGTGGCTTTTAAAAATATACAATATCTACTTACTCAGTGGCTGTCACTGCTCCAGGCCCTTTACTGGCATCACCTCAGTTGACACAATGTCCTTATAAATTATGTACTTTATTTCCCCCATTTGATAGATGGTGAAAGTGAAGCTAAATGTGTCTGACTTAATAGCTTTTATTCCTTCCATTAAGCTTGCTGACTCCATTTTTGGTTAAGTTTATAACATTCCCTGTTGTTTGCATTTTTCCTCTGTGTCTTCTATTTATTATTTCCTTCCTTTTCCTCATATAAATCCCAAAGGGTATTATAACGAAAGCAAGAGTATCTTTCTTAGGGGGCAGACAAGCAGGGAGAGATGAATATGGGTAATTTAACTTTGTGTTCTATTTTCCAGTTACTTTGGGATGAATCTGCGTCGGTGACAAGAGTGATTTTTAATAGTTACTAAAGTGATGGGCAAGTGGGCTGAGAAGTTTTGTATTATTCAGAGGAATAAATAAAGGCACTGCAGTCCATGAGAGAGTCAGGAGGGGCTGAACGGCAGACAAGCAACCAAAAGGACAAGATCTTCTGTACAAAACTGCCTGACACCGTCATTTATTATTTCATCAACAGCAAAATAATAATTGAAGGACATTTACTGAGCTCCATGGGGTGTAAGTGTTCAGCCATCTGACAAGGCTAGGGAATAGAATTTCCCTTTATTTAACTATTCTCTCTAAGATTTATAACATGTATTACTAGGGTTTGTAACCCCATAAAGAAAATGTCTCTGTATAACTACTTTGAAAATAATTAATTTTCCTATGATGACTTGAAAGGAGGGTATTTCCATTGGCTGAGAGTAAGCATGGTCAGAACATTGATAAATGTGAGATAGGAAGTTCCTGGTCATCGAATACTAAATATGCTTATTTTGATCATTTATAAACTCAGTTTAGGAATAATATTTTTAGATTTTTCTGGTTAATTATTTCTCTGTTCATTCACCAGATATTTGTTAAGCATCTAATGTCGTGTTACTTGTAACTGGAAATATGAAAGTTTATGTTATGGTCCTTGACCTAAGGGCTTATAATCCTAGAGGAAGAAGGAACAAAGTAGTAATTGAGTTGCATTTGTTCTTTCTCCCTTCCTTCTATCCTTCCTTCCCTCCTTCCTTCTTTTCTTCCTTCCTTCTCTCTTTCTTTCACCTATTTATATATTTTCCTGAGAATGAAGAATAGATTCAGGGATTAGAAAGATTGCTGAGGCTTGGATTATAAAACAACATGATTTGAGGAGTCTCAAAATTAAGGAATCTGGACATGGCAAGGTTCTTCATATATCATGTCACATTTTATTACAATAAACTTGCACTTATATATAGGTGGATAAAGGAAGAAAAAACATTGATTGAACACCTACTCCATATCAGGGGCCATTCCACAAACATTTCTCCATGCATTTCTCACAACAATTGAAATTTGGTTTTCAATTTCCAAAATTGAAGCTTGTAAGATAAACTACAACCACATTTGCATTCTCCAGAATGTATTAAAAATATACACAAAAGGACAGGAGAATAGAATCAAAAAGGAATGCTACAAAAACTAGTTACACAAAAAATAAGGTATTAAGGGAATAAATGAGAGATAAAAATACTTTAAAACTGTTACATGAGACAAAAAGGATATTATCTACTGAGAATGGGTCAATTTCTTTATCAGGCAACAATTGCAGATCTCCATGCTTTTGGGGTCGGCTACTGGAAGATTATTGTGATCCTTTGATGGTGTCACCTTTCCTTGAATTTTTATGTCCCACAAAATCTTGCATGGCTGGCCTTTCCTTGAATTTTTATGTCCCACAAGGTCTTGCGTGGCTGGCTTTGCATTTGTGGTAGCAGTCACCTCTTTAGTCATTACTAACTGACTCTGGGAAAGAATTGCCCTCTGTCAGCCCTGCTGGAGGTTCTGGGGCTTTCTCAGACCTTCTGTGGTGAGGCTGTTTCTTGCTCCCTCTGTGGCAAAATTCATAAGCTTGCATGCCTTCTCTCCATCCTGTGGTGCACCAGGCCACAGGCTGACCACCTGCCTTTTGCTTTCCCATGAGCAAGACTAAATCTCCCGTTGTGGTCTCTCCCTGACCCCCAGATTCGAGCTGCTTTTCTGGTGCCACTAGCCATCTGCCAATGCCTGCCTTCACCACAGGCAGAGCCGGCACAGAGAGCTGGCTCCAGGGTGAGTGTATGGGGTGTGGAGTAGGGGTCAGGTGCAGAGCGCTGGGGGTGCCCATGGGCCAGTAGGCAGGCATCCATGGGCAAGGGGTCCCCAGAGGGTAGTAGAGAAGATTCTCTGTGGAGTCTGCCATTTAGTCCATAGGATCCAGGTCCATCGAACGCCCTCTGAGAGCTGATCTGCGTTTCTCCTAGCTTCTTCCCGCCCCAGAGTCTTGGAGCCCAGGACTCTGTGCTCTAGATGGAGCCAGAGAGAAACGGGCCTCTGCTAGTGTCTCACACAGCGGCGGAAGCCAGGCATGCACTCTTGCTCTCACCCTCCCTCCTGGGAGGAATCACGGCTGAGAAGCTCTGGCTTGGCACTGTGCTCTTTGTCCAATCTCGGGGGAGAGGGGATGGGGGAAAGTGAAACCATACCTCTGACCCTCTCCAATGCATCCAAACTTGTATTTTTGGCTCCAACGTTGTGCTGGAATTTCTCTGCTGGAAACCCCGGTTTCCACAAAGGCTCTCTCATCCATGGGTGATTACCTAAGACAGTGTTCTCCAGGCTCCCAGATCGCAGCTGAGAGGGGCACAAGCCAGGTCGCAGCCACTGCGGGGTCCACAGCTGGGACTGAGGTCACACGTCTGTTACTAACACACAGGTGGGCAAGACTCCTCCTGCGTCTGGCGTATGGTGCTACGTCCCACAGCTCCCACAGATGCACTTTTGTCCGTGGATGGATGCCAGATGGTTGTTGTTGAGCCATGTTCCTGATGTCATTCTCTCCAAAATAATGATCTTGACACATCACATTAACTTCACCATCAACAAACTTTCAGTTTGCATGCGCTGAGTTTAAGACTGTATCTTCCTTAAGGCCCAGAAACACCGTTTTCAGGTCAAAGGAACCAATAAAGTGTAAGTTTCACAATCTAATGTTAAGACAACATATGTAAATCTTGGAAATAGGCAGAAGGACCACATCCTGTCATTTCAGGGTCCCACAGGAGCATTGCCTAATGATTACACCGTGGCTTTATTTAATTCCCCAAGAGAATAAACTTTCATTTCCTTTAGTATCTTAGATGGATTAGGGCCAAGACCATGTAATGTTGCAAACTAACTTGCAGAGTTTTAACTTGTATTTCTGTCTAGGAAGATGGAAAACAACAAAGGGTATGGTTCTATTGTGGGATATTGGCCAGTTTTTGTATCTCACCTGGTAATTTTATTCCAACATTCTTTCTTTCAGGGACAATATTTATTTAGTCCCTGGAGCTATATTTTCAACCAGGTTTCCCACCCTGGTGATGCTTTCATTGAGCAGTTAAACAAATCTTTGACACAGGCTCACTCCATGTTTGTATGAGATTCATCATTTTTACTTTCTGTAAATTGTACTTTGAAATGTTTCATGTGTTCTTCTATGCCATTTCTATGGATAACTCTCTGGGGTTAAAGAGAAATTTACTGGTTAAAAAGGCAAACATAAAGGAAAGCATATTTTCAATGTAACATGTGAAAGAACATCTAAATGTGCTTTATCCTTGTGTGTTTATATTATTATTCATCTTTTCATAGGGTTTCTGTTTTGTTGAACTTTTCCGTTAGCCCTGTGTTCAGTGTTGATCACACTACAAATGAATCCGTTTATCAAAACCTTTCAGTGCAAAAGAAACTCATTAATACTTAGTCCATCATTTTGTCACCTTTGTCTGAGCTGTAGCAGAAATCTGAGTATAAAGGAAATATTGCATTTCTAAATTCATTTTCTTATACTGTGTAGCTAACCTCTAATCTACCTTCCAGGTAGCAAATTGGAAGTAATTATTACTTAATTTTTTTCAATTAAGTTCTAAAGGCGGAAACAGTAATTTAGTTTTCCTCCCACAGTTAGAAAAGTACATGGAAAAATTGAAAGAGTAAATACTACAAAAGGAAATAGAAACTGGCTACCCCATTAATTTACAGCCAGATTGTTCATCAAAGTTTTGACATTAGTATTTGATTTGAAGACACAGCTTTTATTAATAAGAAGTAGACAAGAAAAACAATGTTTAAAAAGTGCTTATGCTGCACTTGCATCTCCAAGTTAATAGCAATAGGAAAATATGATACAAAAGCCTTGCATGTTTTTATTAAAAAATTACTGTGAATTTTCTGTAAGACAAGATAGATACAAATTAAGGAATAGTTTTAAAGGCACTTGGAAAAAGTGTAGAACCAAAATAAATTTGCTTGAAGAACTACAAGGGAAGATTTAGATAGCAGTACAATTTTGTTTTAAAGCACTCACTATCTTATAGCAATTTATCATGGCAAAATCAAAATTGAGACATTTTGCACATGCTAATGATTTAAGGGGTGATGAATCCAATGTTTAGTGAATTAGAAGAAGAGGATTTGAAACTAATTCCAGTGACTCCAGTTGTTTCCCATCCTGTCTTGGGCTGCTACTCAGGAACACAGCTCTCAGTCAATTGTTCAGCAAATTGCACCATAGAAAGTCTATGGTCACCCATTCACACCTCTAGAAACTGTCATGAACATGTGTGAAAACTTCAGTGTGATTCAGTGAGTGACACTATGGATTGGATGTATCAACCTTGCTCACCAATATTCAACCTCCTGCTTATGTTTGTTGTAGATAAACAATAAGTCCATCTATTATCTCATAGTTCTGGAGGTCCGAAGTCCAAGCACAGTGTGGCTTTGGTTTCACAGCGTCAATATCAAAGTATCAACAGGGCTGCATTCCTTTCTGGAGGCTTCAGAGAATTTCCTTCCAAGGTCATTCAGGTTGTTGGGCAAATCCATTTCCAGGTAGTTGTTGGCTGTTGGCCAGGGGTTGCTCTCAGCTTCCAGAGGCTCTGCCTGTGCTCCTGAGTCCATGGCCTCCTTCCTCAGTCTCCAAGATAGCAATGGGAGGTTAAGTCCTTCTCACACTTCAAATCTCCCTGGGCTCTCTTTCTCTGACTCTGGTTCTCCTCATCTCTCTGAATCCAGCCAGAGAAATGCTTTTTTACCTGCTCATGTAATTCGATTGGAACCTTGTGGATAATGTGAGAACATCTCCTTATTTTAAGGTCTTTTTATAGTAACTTTAATGATGTTCACAAAGCCCCTTCTCAGCAGTACCTAGATTAGTGTTTGATTGAATAACCAGGTGATGGGGTTACAGGGCACAACTTAAGAATTCTGCCTACCTCAAGTGTTAAGAGCACGATCCACAGAATGTCACCCTATTAGTAAGCTAGCATTTCTCCTTACTTGATAATGGGAATGTTGGAACAATTAGCTTGGTCAGGTTGCCCTTTGACTGAGTTACATACTATTTGCCAAACGATCCCCTGAGCTTTCCTCTGAATCTCTGCTTCTCTATCTCATATATTAAATGCTTATGTACCCAATATAATGCTATTTATTGTCTTTGTTATAGCACCTTAATATAGGCATTATTCAAAGGGACCTTGCTTCTTCTATTGTCTCAAAACCCCTCTTTCTTTAGGAATATCATGGTCTCCAAGTTCACCACCTTCCTGTACGTTGAAAATCTCTGAATGCTTTTCCCTTCTTATCTTCATCCTGAACTTAAGTTAAAACTTACTACTATATTTTCCTCTAGTTAAGCAGGGGTCCTTAACATGAGGTCCTCAGAGGGTCTTTATATGGAAATTAGTTAAGATGGGGAAAATTTACATCTTTCTTTACCTTAACAGCTAGCTGAAGTTTAGCATTTTTCTTAATTAAAATGTGTTTCACAAGTCATAGTAGTATTAGCAATATATTAAGTATTAACATTTTAACATTGGCTTTTCCATTCAACATGATTCACCTTGCTCAATATTATTCCTTAATATGGATGCATCAGGTTTTTATTTCTCTGTATTTTTTTTTTAAACCGTCAGCCATTAAAGGACATTTGGGTTGTTTCCAGTTTTAGGCTATAATGAATCAAGCTGCTATAAACATATATGTACAGGTTTGGGGTGAATATAAGTTTTTATTTCTCTAGGATAAATGCCCAGGAGTACAGTTTCTGGGTGATGTGGTATTTGCATTTTTTTTTACTGCAAAATTGTTTTTCAGAGCTGCTGAACTACTTTACATACCCACAACCAATGGGACATTGAATATTTAGTTTCTCTGCGTCCTCACCAGTAGTTAGTGTTGTCACTAGTTATTTTAGCTATTTGTAGTGGTATCTCATTGAGGTTTCTATGTGCATTTCTCAAATGGCTAATGAAGGTGACCATTATTTCATGTGTTTATTTGCCATCTTTGTAGCTACTTTAGTGAAATTTGTATTCATGTATTTTTGAGCAGGAGTAACATATATATATATATGGCACAGTGATGGAAAGAATGAAGGAGTATAAGAGTGTTAACATCAAGACTCCCAAGAAAATGAATCAATAATTAATAATTCCTAGATCTCTGCTTCTTAAGTGGGTGATCAACAAGGGACAGACCATTTGGTTGACTACAAACCATGAAAGACATTTTTCAGTTGTAAAATTCTGCTCATAACATCAGGGTACATCAATTAAAATAAGAACTTTGCCAGATGTATTTCCTTAGAGGAATCTGGTTTGGAAGTTATATTGCTACTATCAACGATTCTATGCAGAATTTTCCCTTGACAAAACATAATACTTTCTGAAATACACATCCTTACTCTAACAACATTTATGGTGTCAGAAAAATCTCCTATGCTCTTATATAAATCAAAGGATTTAAAAGATAGAAAATACTAATATGTCAACCACAGTTTTCAGTATGAAATCACATTGACCATTACGAGTTCACTGGAAATGACTTTTTGTTGTTGTTATAGAAGAATTTCTCCTATAGGCTCAGGATTTTTGCAGTCAATAAAACATTTCTTTTTAAAGTAATAAATAGTTAATTTCTAGTTCCACATTTCATTGTATATGTTTTCATCTTATTTTTTTTATTGATTGTGTTTCATATGTCTATGATTTGCAGAAATGTTGTTTTGTTTTTAATAATAATCAGTTTTGAAGATTCTGCCAAATTGATTGAAAGTTGGGAAATGACCTTAACCAGATTACTTATATCTGCACATTACTAAGGAGCTTATTATATGGATGCCTTTATTAAACTATTGTCAGACACAGTATCTAGAATGACTTTTGATCCTGTACATTTTTCTTGTATCATTATAAATTAAGGCAAATTAATAGGCAAACTATTTGTATTAAAAAAACTGTGAAGTCATTAACTGTCAGGTGATCAAACTTCAAAATATTGCCTGGAGCAGTAACATTATCTTGAGAGGAGCCTTCACGCAAAGAAAAGAATAACATCATTGTGATGAGAGAGATGAAAGTGTTTTTGTTTGTTTGTTTGTTTGTTTTTGCCATACGCGGGCCTCTCACTATTGTGGCCTCTCCCGTTGCGGAGCACAGGCTCCAGACGCACAGGCTCAGAGGCCATGGCTTACGGGCCCAGCCACTCTGCGGCATGTGGGATCTTCCCGGACCAGGGCCCAAACCCGTGTCCTCCACATCGGCAGGTGGAGTTTCAACCACTGCGCCACCAGGGAAGCCCAGAAAGTGTTTTTATAGAGGTTAGATGAAATATTTAATGGTTAATTTTATTTTTTTGTTTTTGTTAATTCGCATGTAGAATTCCTTTTAAAAAACTGGGAAATGAGGCCCGTGTTATTGAATATTGTAACTTTTGCACACTTGCAAGCATCCAAATACACTTGAAATGCCCTGATATTTTTATGTAAAATTTCAAAGTTAAAAATAATTATTTTAAGAATTTATAAAGGTTTTCTACTTTCCTAAAATTCACTAAGTGAACTTGTTTCCATTCCTATTAAGCACTGTTAGAATCAAATAAGTTTATAGATAACATAGGATAGATTCTCTTAAATTTAGAAAAGAGCACTGAGATTAAAATATAGAAGTAATAAATTGCCTCAGAGTAAGTGAAATAATCACATAAATCAGGTAAGATTCCTTTTTCAAATATGTCTATTCCAAATGTTCTCTTCTGGTCATAAAATAATTATAATAAAGTCAAGCCATACTTATGAAAATATCCTAAAATGATTTTAATATATGGGAAATTTATCCTTATTGTTAAATTAAGTTACTGCATATATACTGAACTCTTTGTATTTCCAACATATAATTTTTCACCTCTTTTGAATGATCTAAGAGACCCATTTAAAATTTCTAAATCTGCAGTGGGTTTTAAAAGAACTAATATTTTGACCCAAGACCTTTGGCAATTACAGTGCAATACATCTGCAAACATAATGGATTCTGTTCTACTCTTAACTCCAAAAATGTGAACTTCAAAAAGTTCAGAGAAGATGTATTGCATTCTAGCATACGTATCTGTCATGCATAAGAACTAGTTAACTAACTTGCTTGCTTTGGGGTCATTTTTTTTTCTTAGAAACTATATATAATTCTTTGAATTCAAACTCATAAAATCTGTTGATGAGATTCAGCTTCAGAGGACTATTTCCTGGCTCATAATATTTCAAAAAACACATTTCTGGAAACTTTACTATATTAAATCTTATTAATACTGAGGTCTGGAGCAATCTTTATTGAGTTGTCATCAGAGTCTACAGAATATAAATCTAAACAAATGCCTTTAGTATAAAAAGAATTCTTTATTAAAACCACCTTTGTTTAAGGTTCTATTACCTCAGTATGTGACTTTGGTGTGTTTAAAACAGGGCTCTCCCTTATGTCACTGTAACTGGTCACTGCTTGCTTGCATTCCATCAAAACTGACAGCATTAAGAATTTAGAAGAACCACTTGGAAAACTCCCTGTTCTCATATAAAGTACACTTAGGGAAACTGATCATCTTAGGTACAGTTTTATTAGAAAGGGTGGATTGCAAATATTCCTGTGGTTCAGGCAATTAAGTTTATCCAAATGTCTGTGATTGTTTTTAATTCCCATGGCTCTACTTTTTTTTCAATCTGTTTTCCTTTTTTGTAAAAATCATTCTTTTTTCCTCATTATCACATTCCAAAAGATGAAATCAGTCATCAACTAAATGTCTGTTCTTTAAGCAAAGTGATCTATTTAATAAAAGAAACTCGAAGTTTATCCATATTAGTGGTTACTTTTCTTAGGCTACTTAACATGCTGACATTTGATCCTCATCTTGCAAAATGCACCCGTTTTTAAAATGTGTTGCCAAGGGAATGAAAAGGTTGAGCTTCGGAGACCCATAGATTGTTATATGTGATTTGCTACAGCTCACATTACTGCAAGGTGGAAACAATGTCAGTAGGAACAAAATCAACTTTTTATATAACTCATTGTACATAATAATCCATGAGCTAATAAAATCAGCATTAATATGCTGCCACTGTGCATAATAATTCTTAAATACTAGTTTCACATTTTAAATAGGGCAGGTATGTAATATAACCAGTTATAATAAACTCTGACTTCACCGCTGCTTGTGAAATTCTTAAACTAAGCCAGAATTAAATATGTATTTCCAACACTCTAATGGGCAGGGAAGGAATGCCCAGTGCTATTTTATTTCAAAATAAGGAAGGCACCATATGCTTTAACCAAATTAGGGCAAGAGAAAGTTCATCTACCATGCAGTAGCTGATATGCATGTTGTCGTTCAGTTGAGTAAGCATTTCTACATTGAAACTAGAGCATTCGCCAACTGTCTTTAAGAGAGGGTGATACTTGAGTTAAATTGAGCTAATTGTTAGGAAAAGAATACAACTCAGCGTCTATGTTTGATCAGGCTTCCTCTATGTCTAGAGTGTATCAATTATTTTATTGTGAAATAGGACTATAAAACTAGACAAAGGCACTTTCACAGTTGAAATTCTTTCAAAGATATGGAATAAAAATCTACATGTGATGAATGCCTCAATTTCAACCTCCCTGAGACTGAACAACCATTCTTGTGGCTGAAAGTCCAAGATTGATAGATATCCCAAAACAGCCCTTTACTTCAGCACTTGCAATAAAATTAGGAAACCCCATTCAATTCTTGAGCACATGTTCTTAAAATACCCAGGATCTAATTTCCCTATGGTCTTATTGGTTAATTTTAAGACAAGTTTATTGGTAAGGCACAAGAGTTGTCTGTGACTGCAGCTAGAGTGAATCTACCTTTGTATCCTGTGTCAGGCAACCAGGCATTACAGGTGTCAGCTCAAAATTAAAAAGAAAAAAAAAATGTCTTTTATCTGTAGCTTTCAGTCCATGTTCCCAACCATTTCGAATGCACTACTGATCCTGTGAGATTGGAAAACCTTGTCCCAATGTACACTGAGCCTAGAAACTGCCACACCTTCCAACGTGGTGTTACATTTGGAAATTATGTGATTTCTTAAGGTAAATGACTATAATTTTTACAAGTACAAATTAGCTTCAGAATATGCCAATTAATCATATGTTAAACCATCAATGTATTTCATTAAATTTCTAAGAAAATGTCGACTCTTGATTTCCTAAGAAGAAAATCTTCAGCAATTCCACTGAGCCCCATTTCCTCCTACGGTCAGTTTTACTAATTGTCTTGTGTCTCACATTATTTTCCCCAACCAAATTAAAGTCATATTAATGTCAATACAAAACAAAATCTGGACACGTTATACCCGCACTGTCCTTTGGAACAATTTCAATTGTTAAGCTTCTGAATATGTATAATTTTGAATTTCTTTATATTTTCATTCTTTAAACCATAACCTATTCTATTGGTGTGGGTAGGTTAGATTTTTTCCTTTCTTTTTCCTATAATAGGTTCTAAAATTATTTGTTGTTGAAATTTTTTAAGATTCTGAGTGAAAAGCATCACATACACACCAGTTATACAGAAAATAATTTATTTGACACCAGAAGTGATCATATATTGTGAATTTGCAAAACAACAAAACGAAAGCTCCCAGTAAGTTTTCATCATATATAGTCTAAACATTTATTTTTATATACAGTAGTCAAATGTACCACTACATTAATGTATTATATGTACTATGAACCACAAAAAATGAGATATTTAAAGAAAGAGGAAAACTTGAATTTAACAATATTTTTAGCATAGAATTATTTTATTTTCAGGTTTTCTAAGATAGCATTATGTATGACTGTTTTTAATTTAAGAAAGCAACTCTGTGCTTTTTTTATCCTTTGTTTTGTTACAAGTTTTATAAGAAAAGTTTCAGACATACTAAAGCATTTGAATAATAATATAATACCTAGATATTCACCACCTAAATCCAACAGTCATTAACATGTTTATTATTTATATTTTTGCATTGTTTGTTTGTGTGAGTGTGTGCAAGCACAACCATATGAAAATAAGCTAAATTATTGGGACATCTCAAATTTAAACAACTCAGCTTCCCTGTCTTATAACTAAAGACATTCTCTCCCATAATCAAAATGTCACTAGCACAGCAAATGAAACTAACAGTAGTTTCCCAATCTTACCTAATATTCAATTCATATTAAAATTTCCTAAATAAGCCCCCAAAGTTGTTTTTGAAAGTATATATTGATCCAGCAACAAGATCTTTAATACATATCACTAAATAATGGTATGTATGAGAAGTCTCTAAATAAGACATATTTTCTGTTGGGGAAATAATTAAATAATATGTAATCAAATGTAAAGCATTAGAAATAAAGTTTCCTTTCTTTGGTTCTGATCAGAGTGCCCTGATTTTATTTTAAGACATAATTATATGTAGTCTTTTTTTTTTTACCACTTTTAGTGAGTTTAGAAAATTTACTTCCACTTAGATCGTTCTATCTTCTCTACTTTTAAAACCAACGACTTTACTTTCCAATGCTATTAAAATTTTTGTTTCAATCATGAAGATTGGTTTATAAAACACATGAAGATATGCTATTATATGTACTCTCAATTCTCCTCTTTCCATGGGTTTTTCTTCCTTTTTGTTGCACTGAGTGTTTTGTTTGTGTGTTTTTTTTATTTGCCTTTCTGTTTGAAGATCTTCCTTAAGCTGTATTTAAGGATATGTTTACTAGCAGGAAATGCTTTTCATTTTCCTTCGTTTGAAAGCATCTTTATTTCCCTATCATCCCTGAAGGAAAGTTTTCCTTACATTTTTTCTTCAGCACTTTAAAAATGGTGTGCCTCCTCCTGCTGGCTTCCATGGTTTCAGGTAAGAGATCTGCTCTCATTTGGGTTTCCCATTGATAATGTGTCATTTCTCTTTGTCCACTTCTAAGATTTTTTCCTTTATTTTTAGTTTTCAGAAGTTAATTATGATGTGTTTTAGAGTAGATTTTTTTAGTTTTATCTTTTTTGTGATTCATTCAGTTTCTTTGTTCTGTAGATTTTTATCTTTCACCACATTTGGTAAGTTCTCAGCCATTATTACTTTAAATACTCTCAGTCCCACTTTCTTTTGCCTCTCCTGAAATTCTATTGATAATAAGGATCTTTCATTACTGTCTTATGAATTCCTGAAGCTCTGTTCTTTTTTTTTTCTCTACTTTCTTTCTGTTGTTCAGATTGGGCAAGTTCTATTGGTCTGTCTTCAAGTTCACTGATTATATATCCTATCATCTCCACTCAACTTTTAAGCCTGTGCAGCAAGCTTTATTTTTAAATTTATTTCTAATTTATTTTTCAGTTTTATAATTATGATTTGGTTATTTTAGATCACTTCTATTTCTTTGGTAAGATTTTCTATTTTTTCTTTGTTTCAATAGAATTTATAATTGCTATTTGAAGCATCTTTAGGATGTCTTCTTTAAAACCCTTGACGGATTTCAGTTTCCTCTAAGGCACTCCATTTTAATGGATTAAGCATTTAAACTATTTCCTCTGAAAACAAACTGAAAACAACCAATAGAAGTCATACTATAGCCCAGTTTTTGCTATAAATATCTTTTGGTAAGTTATTGGAGGAAAGGTTTTTTATTACTTACATATACATCCACTTTAGTCTCTTACAGTAATAGATATATATTGCATATTTGTTGGATAGTTAAATTTATGAATCTAAATTTATGTATGTAATTCATAGTTTGGAATCAATTATAACATGACATGACTTGAACTCAGAATTCCTTTTTTAAATTAGTTAATTAATTAATTAATTAATTTAGGCTGCACAGTGCAGTTTGTGAGATCTTAGTTCCCTGATCAGGGACTGAACTTGGGCTACCACAGTGAAAGCACTGAGTCCTAACCACTGGACAGCCAGGAAATTCCAAATCTCAGAATTTTGAAACAACTCTATGACATGCATTCTCTCATTATTTTATCACAAATTCCAATTTTAACCAATCAGAAATCAATAATTATTTCCCCTTTGAAATCTGAGAAAACATGGATTTTTAAAATTTTAGACTAAAATGCACATCTCATCCTTTCATTTTTGCCAAAATATTGGCTTTATTGCTTTTAAGTTATTTTAAATGAGTTCACGTTTTTGCTCTATCTTATTAAACACATAAGCACAAGTTTTATTAACACCAAGAGCAGAAATGTCTATATATGCATCTTTTGAAATGGTAGCATGATACAAAGATAAATGCAAATTTGGCCACATACACAAACTTTAAGAACTATTTAGATAAATATTGATAAATTATATACATATATATGTATGTAATTGCATATAGAATATTTCTAAATATATTTAATATTAATATTTGTATATGTTTTTGAGGGATGTTAGTTAACTCTCTGGTAGAAAAGTTTTGCTTTTGTTTTTGTTTTTTTATAACAGAGGATTCGTTTTACGTTTTAGGTTGACCACAGAATTGTAATCTCTCCATCACAACTGACCAATCTCTCCATAGCCACCTGCCAGAAAAGATTCTTAATGAATAAAAATTAGGTATGGTTACACCAGAAGCAGCCAAGATTGCAAATCTTTTTACATCCAAACACCCCAAATATTTGTTAAATATCTACTTGGCTTAAACCATTATGAGAGATACAAAGAAGACCTTGCATTTTCCAAAATATAGCTTTAAGGAGGGTAAATAGAGGTTGGCAGAGTATCTGCAATTTGGTAGGCTACTTCTATCACATCCTACCAAAAATTTTAGAATTTATTTTGTTATTCAAAAAAAGCCTGCTCTACGGCTACTATTATTCTCCACCGTGATTGTTTCTCTGCATGTCCTTGTCTTCATCTCTAAGATCTCTGTAATTAAATAAAGTGGTTAGAAACTTAAGCATCAACAGTAATAACCACATCCACAATCACAGCTACCACCATCACCACAACAATATACACAGGCACTGCACACACACATGTCCACATGCACGCACAAGCTTCCAAGGCTTTCCATTAGCTGCTAGTAATTAAATATTTCTTTAAAAAATTCTAATGAATTCCAAAGGACTTATTTTGCTTACTTTGAGGACAGAGGAATAGATTAAGAAGAAATATGGGAGATTATGCGATGTCTGAACACACAAAATCACCAAGGCCATGTGAGATACTCAGAACCAAAGATAATGGTTAATAAAAGACAGAGCCTCCAAGTTCAAATAGCCCAGGGAACCCAGGAAGTTTGTATACTTGGTTGGAGTAGAGTTTGTGGCATTACAAGGAGTACTATAATTGTGGGCTTCACCTGACGGCTCCACTCTTTTAAGAAGGGGAGAACAGGTGGGTTGTTTCCCCACTGTTTGAGCAGACACACCTCTGTGTGCACAATGGCCCCTAACAATAGGAGCAGGACTTCAGATCTAAATGATAAATCTGCAAATCAATTTCCAAAAATCAATATATAAATAAAATGAGGACTACCATTCTTTTTTTTTTTTTTTTTTTCTGTGGTACGCAGGCCTCTCACTGTTGTGGCCTCTCCCGTTGCGGAGCACAGGCTCTGGACGAGCAGACTCAGTGGCCATGGCTCCTGGGCTCAACTGCTCTGTAGCATGTGGGATCTTCCCAGACCAGGGCATGAACCTGTGTCCCCTGTATTGGCAGGCGGACTCTCAACCACTGCACCACCAGGGAAGCCCCTATTTCTTTTTTTTAGCTGTTTAAAAAACAGGCATTTACTTCTGACAGTGTTGGAAACTGGAAGTCCAAGATCAAAGTGTTGGCAGGTTTGGTTTCTCCTGAGGCCTCTCTCCTTGGCTGGCAGATAGCCACCTTCTCTCAGTATCCTAACATAGCCTTTTCTCTGTATGTGCATGTCATGGTGTCTTTCTCTTCTCATAAGGGACCCACCCTTACAGTCTCACTTAACCTTAAATTACCTCTTTAAAGGCCCTGTCTCCAAATATAGTCACCTTGGAGATTAGGGTTTCAATATATTCAATTTTGTGAGTGACATAATTCAGTACATAAAGCATAACTTTAAAAGTTCACAAGATATTTTACCTTACAGATATCCTATATTTTAGTAATTCTCCTGGCTTGACAATTAGATTTTTGACAGATTCTGTTACTAATCATAGTACTGTTATCTGCATTTTATACATACATAAGCTACATTTGTATTTTTATCTACATCTTTGATACTTTCTTTAGTATATGTGCACATATACTACCATTCTTTCTTTTTTCTTCCATTTTTTCTTTTCCATTATTTCTTATAAACTTTCATTCTCAAAGTTTTCCTGTCAGAAGAAGAAATAAAATACCCAAAACACTTTATTCTTACCTGTGGACACAGACACACTCATGCACACACACGGCCCTACATGTATATGAAACATGGAAGTTGTATCTATACATATAGTCCTAAGATATGTTAAATGTGTTAGAAATATTATTTTATTGTTTAAAAAATTACCCTTGCCTTGCTTTGTAAGTGTATCTGTCAATTTTCTAATTAGTGATGATATAAACACAATGTGATTATTTCCCAGGTAAAAAGTTTACAGATAAAATGAACTGTAAACATATGTATTCGATATTTGTTGCTTGATACATTCCAGCTGTTTGGTTTCTTAATCTTGAGTCTGTAGAAGACGTTATTTTCATGTTAGTGTTTTGTGTCCCACGTTGCCTTTCTTGAGGCCAAATCTACAGTCATGTTTCAAAGATTTTTAAAGTTTTCATTTTTGTTTGTTTTTCTGGAAAGCAACTCAGTATGTCTGTTATCATAAAGGTACATATTTAAAAAAATATTTTATTGAAGTATAGTAGATCTACAATGTTGTGTTAGTTTCTGATGTATGGCAAAGTGATTCAGCCATACATACATACATATAAGGGTTTGCATTTGCTAACCCCAAGCTCCTAATCCATCCCTTCCCCAGTGGACGGTATCTTTTCCTGAAGGTGCACAGAGTGGCTATGTCAATCCTGAATTATCTCCTGCTGCAGCCAAGACATCTACTTGCAGATGTAATCTACTCATCTTCAGCATTTATGCTCTCATCTGAAAATGTGGAGTAGAAAACAGGAATGTGAGAAAGGAACTTGAAGTTAGTTTTCTCCCCACTCGTGAGAAAAGAAAAACTGGGTACATTTGAATGCATTTACCATGGCAAGAATATGCACTTGTTGTGTTAGAAAAAGATTCACTTTTGCATGTAATTGAATTCTGGTAATAGAACTCCTTCCACCAAAAACTCTTTGCCATCATTATTCAAGATAGAACTTGGAATCTAATGGCCCATTAGACTGGTCCCCAAATTCAAGGATATTAGCACAGTCTAGTTGCCTAAAATTAGACAAACATTTCAGAAATAGTGTTGACTTACTCCTGTTCACATCAGAAGTACAGAAGCAGGATGCCTGCTGAGAAGAGGAAAAACTAAAGGAAATTCCATTTTCTATTTGTGCTTCTTTAATATATGTTTGATTCCATTTCTAAATTTTGCATCAGAAAATAAACATTGAAAAAATCCTAATTCAAACGGCAATGTTTGTGCCTGTTATGATGTGTTTTATTGTCCTGCCTTTTCCCAGATGTCATTAATTTCAATTTGCTTATAGTGCAATTCTTTATTTCTATATCCTATAATACAAAACCTTATGATAGTTAGACTATAAGAATACAGATATTTGTCTCTTTAGATATATACTGTTCCCCTCACAGGGGCAAAAACAGCTGACTTTTATCCACCGAGCTGAAGCTACTAGATAGCCCACTTTGTATAATGTAGCATATAGATGAGATGGAGCAAAAGAATACCCTTAAAAACTTTTAGCTGAATTGATTATGCATATATATGTATATATCTACATATATAGATATATATTCATAGCTATATGTATGAATGATCTATAGTATCATCTTAAAAAGAGTAAAGATCTAAAGAAATAAAATGCATCTTCTATTATTTTAAACTTATTTTCGAAAATGTTCTATAAATAAAGTATTATACATGATGGAATTTAACAGGTTGGCTTTGGCCTGTCCACAGAATAGTACTCTGTGTCTTATGCCATTTCATGTCACCGGATCTAGCATCTGGCTTTAGAAGGGATACAGGGGACCCTCTTTCTTGAGTTGGGAAAATCTAACCCAGGTGTGGCAAGCTCTTTCTGTAAAGAGCCAGAGAGTAAATATTTATGGCATTGCAGGCCGTGTGGTCTCTGTCACAGCTACTCAGCTCTGCTTTCAGCAAGAAACCAGCCATAGACAATATGCAAATGAATCAACTTGGCTGTGTTCCAGTAAAACTTTATATACAAAGATGGGTGGGGCCTGGATTTGGTCCAAGGGTCATAATTGTTGATCCCTGACCTAATCCTGAGATGAACCCCCTCTACTTTTTAGCCCGTTTAACACGCAGAGGACCCTGGGGCCAAGAACTTGTAAAGAAGAAAACACACACACACACACAAACATAACATACTACCATACTATCAACACAAAATTTGTGTGAGATAAAAACATATTACACATATTTATATGAATTTTCCACTAGTTTACAAAAAAACCACTGTATTTTTGTACCAGTAGCCTTTAAAAGCAACAATACAAAATCACTCCCCAAGTTAATACATATTTAGCTATGGCACAGTAGTTAAAAAAACAGTGAGCTCAAAACATAAAAATACTGATAATAATTCTGCAATAAGTGAGTTTTAATAATTCAGCATGCTAATTTTGGTTTACATTTTTCTTATAAACTCAATATCTAAGATGTGGCCTCTCCCTATATATAACTCTAGTGTTAAAAGTAATATCCCATCCTTTGAAATTCAAATGAAATTTGCTCTAATCCCTTCCACATGCTAGGGTTGATCCCTGCCATTCCAACTTCTTTTCCTGGGATTCAGGTGGAAAGGGGAGTTCAAAGCTGGGAGAGTTTCCCTATTCCCTGGTGACTCTCTATACAGTCTTCTGCTTCCAAGGCCATTGTCTGGTCATTCCACTTGCTCTCCCCATTTCAATGACACCATGACATTTCAGAGACAGAGCACAGACCCTTATCTTAAATGCACCAAAGGCTACATTAACTTCGTACAAGAATTTTCTAAAATTTTGTACTGAGAGATTTTATAATCTCCAGGTGAATCACTTCATTCTCTTTCCAGATGCCTTAATTCCCCATTTCTGGGTCTTCTCAGCATGAACTCTCTCCATGGAAATTCAATCCCTTTAGTTTTATTATGTAGAAAAAATTAACTCTTCCACTTTTCATTAATGTATTCTGCTACCTGATGGAGGAATTAATCTGCCCTTTATTAGTCAAGAGAAAAGCAAGATGAACAAGAAGAAGAAGGAAGGGCTTCCCTGGTGGCGCAGTGGTTGAGAGTCTGCCTGCTGATGCAGGGGACAAGGGTTCGTGCCCCAGTCTGGGAAGAACCCACGTGCCTGGAGCGGCTGGGCCTGTGAGCCATGGCTGCTGAGCTTGCGCGTCCGGAGCCTGTGCTCCGCCACGGAAGAGGCCACAGCAGTGAGAGGCCTGCGTACCGCAAAAAAAAAAAAAAAAAAAAAAAAAAAAAAGAAGAAAGAGGTGAAGGTGAAGGAGGAGAAGCAGGGAGAAGAAAAGAGGTGAAAACCTTTTACCTCTCAGTATCGGAAAAAGCCCAGTGACCACCACCTTCCTCACCGCCGTGAGTAACAACATTCCCCTGGGAAGGGATATGCATCTCCTACCAGCTAATATTTGGAGTTCAGCTACAGAGTGATGCTCTAGGGGAGAGTTACCTGTGTGAAAAAGTATGCTTCCATCTAATTAATCTTAAATTCTGCTGCCACATTAAATTTTCCTGTTGTGATTTGGAAATGAGGCAGAATCTGTCTCTGAAATGGCATCTATGGGGAAAATACTAGGTAGGAAAGAAGTTTTAAGAAAGTTACATCAAGAGTAGCTGTCTCTAGATAGGGAAGACAGAGAGCCTGAGTGGTCCAAGGAAGGATGTAATTTTCATTCCTAATGCTAAATGGGTGTCACCAATGTAGCCAGTCATATGGGACTTTTCAAGAAGTGGGAATTCAAGCCACGGGAAATATTCTGCATTATTTAGAGAAGGAAAAAAATAATAAAAGAACTACAAAACAAGAGCAACAAAACTCTCTGTTTTTGTGATTTCATTAACACAACTAAAGCATATGTATATGTATATATATATATATATATATATATATATATATATACACACACACATATGATGTGTATATGTATATCTTGTGTGTGTGTGTGTGTGTGTTGCAAGACAGTCCTAATGCTACTAATCCTCATTAGCAGTTCTCTGGAAGCAATCACTAAGTTGGAGGTCAAAATTATGCCTGTTATTCAAAGCTTCAAAGGAAGGAAATTCATAATAGTCTCGCTTCTTGCCTTTTAGTTTAAACTTACCCAGTAGTTCCAGCACCAGTAACAATAAAAATGTTTAGTCACTCTTCTACATATAAAACGTGTTTCACGTTATTGATTTAACTGTACCCTGATGCTTTCTTACCTAAATACCAGTTGAAGAAAAATATTGATTAAACCTAGAAATGCTTTATTGCAGTCTCCTTCTTAACTGTCCGTGGCATGAGGTTAATGAACATTTAATCAATTTCTGATTCATTGTGATTACAAAATCAGTAAATTATTTCATTCAGCCTGAGAAGTACACTCATTACAAAGATATTTAGTTGACTTGAACTTTGACCATGAATCTGAATGGGCATCAAATGGCATAATTAAGTAAATCCATAAATTTTATTTTATAAGGTGAATATTACCCAATAGGGATATGCCACGTTCTTGGTTTACATCCAGACTCCAGAACCTTGGCAGAGCTCTCCAGGGCAAATCCTACCTGTTGTGAGAAATGCAATTACATCTTTCATATATACCTACTATGGACCAGTGGTAGGTATATACTTTTCTTGTAGTATTTTCTCTCAGTAATAATTACAGAAAGAGCTGGATTCTATCTCTCCCATTTATTCCACATGGGGCTGACACCACCTTAATGCCTTTTTCCTTGCAATTCAAAGATGGACTCACTGGATCAAAGTCGAGCCAAAAATCTGCAGCTTGGGATTATGATGCAAGAGATATTTTTAAGCTGGTCACTGTTGTAGATCTAGAGGTCATTTCTAGACACACCCAACCCTTTGACCTACAGGAGTAACTTTTCATGGAAAGAGAGGAAAAATCTGGAGCACATTATGCATATTACCTGACCCTGATGTAAATGTAATGATTTTTCTACGTGTATTATTGGAGTGCGTTTCAAAAATATGTAGGAATATAGAGATAATAATTATGTTTGGCAAACGTGTTTTCATTGTTTGGCTTAGGAAATAAGACTGTTCTATCCCTTCTGCTTCTGCTGAATTAAAACTGAGATAGTTGTAACTCTGTACCTCATTGTTCTCGTATAGAAAGTAATATTAATACACTTTGCAGTAAAAGGGTAAATGAAACATTGTAGGATTTTAAATTGGTCATAAATGCTTAATAAAGATATGGAGACATGTGATAGTAATTGTCCCTAATGCTTTTTCTGATGATGCAAGAGTAGTAATGAAAGGGTCTGTGAAGCTGTATTTGCTTCACAGCTGCAATAAGATTCCTTCCAGCATTAGGATAGGTAATGTATATTATGATGTTTATGTAAAAGCAAGAATAAAGGTGTGAAATGACACTGCAATCGCTATTAAGCTTTTCTCCTCTTTCCTGTTTGTTGTTTGTCAACATATCCATGCCACAGTAGAATATCAAGTCTTCCTTAAGTGGAATCTCTCTGTCCAAAACCAAGATCAAATATTGCCTTTGTTGTTTTACTAACTAGTACTGTATCCTTGATGTGATTCTCTGAATCTTTTTATGTTGCTAGTAATGGTTGATGATTGGTCTTGGCTTTGAAAACGTGAACACATAGAGAGTGAAGAACTTTGTGCAATGATATGAAAAGTATCAATTTCCACATGCGTTTTTCTTTGTGTTCATTGATCTTTTGTGTAAATTGTGCAGTCTGGTTTTGTTCTACAATGTAAAATAATATTTTCTTGCAGATTATTTGAAAGTAGCTGGGGAGATTTTGGTGACGAAGGTGATGATGAGGAGGAGTATTGATGATTTTCAAACTACAACCCATAGCAAATTTTTAAAATTCATCATTTCTTTTGGAATGAGCTTCTTGACATGTAATCACAGAAAGCAATTCAACATAAAACTGAAATGTGTATGTACCTATGATTACAACAGATCGTATATGTTGTTTCTTTCCTTTTACCATACTAAAGAGCAGGACTCATTTAAAATAAAACAAACAGACAACAATAAACAACCACTGTATTTGTCTGTTTCTGAGTTAGTCTGATCCTGAATCTATTCCCTATAAATAATTCCAGTCTGCCTGCACTCTTAGATAGTGGGACCACCTTAAATCAAACCCACCTACGCATGTCTGGCAACTCCCTTCTTTCTCATTACTTCTCACACTTACACATCTTGACAAACCACTCCCATGTCCCCTCTGTGCTATGCACTTATTTCTAGCCTAGTTGAGGGTATATGCCACCATTCAACGTTGGATCATCTCCAGGATAAAACTCCCAGATGTGGATCTTCTTGTCTGTATCTCCATCAGAGATTTCTAGAGTGGCTACTCCAGCCAATCCACTTCTTCCCATTCCCCTCTTGACCAGAGACAGAGTTTCACTTTACCCAGCATGAGGAGTATAGCAGAAGACCACAGAGGCAGGAAAAATCTACCATTCACTGATTAATCTAATTTCCTAAGAGGCTATGTGTGTTGTGACCTTGTCATTAATTGGAGATTAGGCTGCTGTACTCTTTCTAGAGAATTGAGTCTCTTGGTGAGCATACTTTCCTACAAGGGACTCACTTTAAAATTTAGTCATGGTCAATCAGTGGAGAAATGACCATTGCATTTTCAATACATCTTATAAGTATACATGTACTACTGCTTCTTTTAATGGATTTATTTATATTCAATTAGCTATTTTTAAATTAGCACTTAATACCTGACAGCAGCATTGAAAAGACAAAAGAATACCAAGTTAATAATTGTCATCCAGAAGATTTCAATCTAGTTGGAGATACAAGATTAAAAAAAAATACACAAAGATTAAGGAACAATGCAAATGTCAAATGAGACAGCCTGGGTTATAGGAAGTGTAAAAAAATTTCGAGCACAGGGAAAATATGATCGCTTAGAGGACTCAGCAGATGAATCTTGCATCATCTCTCGGTTTCTAGTTTCATCCCCAGATGTTCCAATTATTTAGAGGACTTATTACTATACTAGGCATTTCAGAATATAATAGAAGACTTTATTGGTTTATCTTCCCTAACTCTTAAATAACTCTGATCTGTGTCCATTGGTATTTTATACTCACATCCCAACTGGCCTAAATTTCATATAAAGAAGAGAATGAAGAAGAATTTTTTTCTCTCATCAATTACATATATTTTAAAAGTATTTGCTTAACAAATGTTGGTCTTAATGAAATGGAGACATGTCATTCCTCTGAATTATTTGGCCAGTCATGAAAGGCAAAATGATCTGGATTGTGTACTTTTTTTTTAACATCTTTATTGGAGTATAATTGTTTTACAATGGTGTGTTAGATTGTGTACTTTTATTATGATTCTTACAACCACCAGAATTAATTTTAAACAGATTTCATTCAATGTATAATAACCCCAGTACATATTATACAACTATTTACATTAATAACTTGCAAAACATTATTTTTAGACTGAGTCTAAATTTATATAAGAAATTATCAGAGGCATAGCTGAATTAATCATTTTGTTCACAAATTACAATTAACAATGTAATATAAACATCACAATTTTGAAACATAAAGGTAGAAATAATTCATTTATTTAATAAATTAGGTTACTAAAATTAAGTACTTACTGTGTACTAAGTACTTGATTTGTGATGTGTTCACACCAGTAGAAAGAGTGAAGCAGTAACCTCTTCTCAGATCTTTTGGTCTAGTGGGAATTACCTAATGGTTGTATAATTGTTTGGTTCAGCATTCACCAAAAATCACAATCCTGGAAATACTGATGTACATATACTGGAGTTGGCAGATTTGGCAGAAGAAATACAAATCTGACCTGGGACACACCAGGTGTTTCACATGCCTACAAGAGGCTGAATTTACATCTGCTGATATTTTTTCATCCTATAATACAGGCTTTTGTCTTTAATTTCAGGGATTTCACATTTGCTATTTGAGCTTTTCCTATTAGCTCTTCTTTAAACTCGGATCTTTTCAGTGTCCTCTAAGTAGGTCATTTGTATCTATTTTAAAAGGTCATTGTTCTCAGCTTGCACCTCTGCTTCTGTGCACTGGCAGAGATCTGCCCCCATCCCTTCAAGGATCCCTACACCTGAGCTGCCTTCCTGCTTACTCTCAGCACTTTTGATAATGGCTGTGCTTATTAAATTTTCTGCACATTCAACCAAATTCTGGGAATTTATGACTATCATGTTTGCTGCTTTATCATCCTTATTTTGCATGCTTCATTTTTTTTAATACTAGCTTTTATTTCCTGTGAAATTTATTTCTACCTGCTTAAGTAAGGTATTTGAGGCCATATGTTCAACAGCTCTCTCGGGTATCCCTTTTCCATTGGCTCTGCCACGTGGCATATACAGTTCCATTTTAAGAGAGTTATGACTATTTCACTGAATAAGCATTTAGGATTTGCTTTTGTTAACTCATTGCATAAGTTATTTATTATCAATATTGAAAAACTTTTATTTCTCCTTTATTATTGATGCTAATAAGGCTTCATTGAACTCATATTATGTGCCAAATAAGCACCTCATATTTAATAAGGATCATTGGTCACCATTATCTTGTGAATACTAATTTTATTTCCTCCATAAGTAGAAGAAACTGACATACTCAGTTGCAAATAATGAACACATTGGGCAAATGAGTGAAATTTGGGTCTCACATAGGGCATGCCCTTGATCAGGGTGGTCCCTGAAATAATGGACAGCTTGAGAATGAGTTCACAAATGTCACAGAAGAACAGGAACTGACTAACCTTACTTGTACTAGCCTAAAGGCTTACAGGTATTGAGAATTTCATACAACTGGCCCAAATCCTTACAGTAACTGGGATAATCTTAACTATATCTGACACAATTTTAAAAGACAATTGCCACCAGTAGGGAATTGGGGTATGTTGGCACTAGTCTTTTTATTAAAGTACAGTATCCTGGCTGCTTGAGGGGCCTCCCTCCTTTGCCAGCCCATAGCTGGTCTCCTGCCCTAGTATGAATTCCTAGTGTGTGCCTAGATCCCCAGGTGCCTTATATTTCCCCCAGCTAGAATGTGAGCCCTGTTATTATTCTCAAGTTTTGCTGTAATCCAGTATCCCTCCCTAGTTCCCGGTAGCAACCTTCTTCTCTCATTCTCTGCACTGGGGCACTGCTTCCTGTGTTTATAACTGTTTACTAGTTGGGGGGCTGATTCAATTCACCAACATCTAAAGAAACAGAGGTCATCAGCTCTCTCTCCCCTGCTAAGCTTGTGTGTGATTTCTACTGGGGAAGTGCTGCCTGCCTGCTGGATTAGCCTGTGTATATGGAGAACAGCCAGATTAGATTATACATCTCCAAGGCATATGAGGCTTTATGATTTAAACTTCTGAACACCTGTCTTGTAGCAAAACTTACAAATGAAACAATCTTTCTCCCTATTTTAAAAAAATACCAAAAAAGAAAGGAAAAATATAACCATTACTATGAACATGTCAAACATATACAAACATATACATGTCACGCATATACAAAGAAAAGGTAGTGATATACTAATCTCTATGTACCCATTACCCACCTCCAACACTTGTCCATTGTGATGACTAATTTTTTTGTGCAAACTTCAGTTGGGCTAAGGGGTGCTCAGCTGGTAAAATTATTTCTGGATGTGTCTATCAGATGTTTCCGGAAGAGATAAGCCTTTGAATCAGTAGACTGAATAAAGAAGATCACCCTCACCAATGTGGGTGGGCATCATCCAATCTGTTGAAGGCCTAAATAGAACAAACAGGCGGAGGACGCTGAATTTTCTGTCTCTATTTGAGTTGAGACACCCATCTTCTTCCATTCTTCGACACCAGCACTCATGGTTCTTGGGCCTTAGACTGGCACTTGCACCATTAACCCCTTGGTTCTCAAGCTTTTGGATTCATCCTAGATTATGCCATGAAGAATCCTAACTAATATATCTTCTTATAAGTAACCTTGTTTCTTCTATACTCACAATTATTCCTTTCTCTCCTGACCTCTGTAGTTGATTATTTTAAAGCAAATATCCTAGGTACTTACAGTTTCATCTTTATAGACATAATTATGTAATTTTAAACCACAACTCTATTTTTTCACATAACGAGAATGTCATTATCTCTCTAAAATTATTCATAATAATTCCTTTATGTCATCAGTTGTTCAGCCACTGATTCAGATTCCCCAAATATCTTCTCACACTCCCATTAGTTGATTCTTTGAAAAAGTCTAACATAATTAAGTTTATAAATATATGTTTGTAAAATTTAAATAACTTCAAGAAAACTATTTTTTAATTCATAATGAAAAGTACAAATAATCAGTTAATACATTAAAAAAATGAAAAGCTGATGTGCTGCTTTTAACTGTATCACCCCCATATCATGTCTGTATGAGTGCAATTCAGCAGAAAATTTGCTCTTACTTTGAAAGAGAGAGATCATATGCACAATTATCTATAATTGTGGATTATCCAAATGCCTGTTTTTAATATAAGCAAAGTGGTTTGCCTGAATTCCACTAGGAATATAAGAGATCATTCATTCACTAGGAAAAGGAAAGCTGTGGATCATATTGGCCGTTTTATGACATTGTGAAGATACACAACATAAACAAATACACACACAAATGGATAATGCAGCACTTCCCAAGACTTTGTTCAAAGGATTCTCTAGCCAGGATAACCTGATGAAACAAAATTCCATAACTTCAGAAAAAAAAAAAAGACAAAGGCATCACCATCATAAGTATGGCTGGACTCATTGTACCTGGATAAATGTATTTTTGCCTTCACCGTGCCTTTTCTGAGTTTTATTACTCTTTGCAGTCTGACTACTAAACGAAAACAGGATTCCTTCAGATTCCTGGGCAGCTTGCCACTACTTTGGGCCAAGGGGCCAATAAAAATCATTAGCAATATATAAATTTTATCCAGTGGGCTTTCCTGAACATGTGCAAGTGTTCATAAGGTCTGAGCACTGAAACCCACATGTTCTGTCTCATCATGTGCTCCTCATTTGCTAGCAGTTGGTTATACTCAAATCTGTTATGTGATTATATTGTAATTTATGTCAAACGAGGATCAATACGCCATTCAAATATACTAATAAGAATGGTGATTAGATAGACACTTTAGTTAATAAAACACAGTAGATAAGACTAACAGTTCTAGGTTTTTTCAAATGTTCACAGTACACAATGCATCTTCTGGATTGTAATTTATTCATTTGCAGTGAGGCATATATGAATATATTCATAAGAGGAAAATATTAGAATGAAGTATGTTCATAATTATCATGATGCGATGTATCAGCCACTTTATGAAACTAAAAATCCTACTTTATTATTTTTTGCATTTTAACATTCAAAACTGTCCTTCTACTAGGTTGGTGAAATTGCCATTAGTCCTTGTTTATATTTCAGAAATTATTTTTGAAAGTGAAAAATGTCTCATGAAAAACGTATCTCTACTTAATGTCAGGTTAAAACACACACAAACACATCCATATATAAACAAACAAATACACTTGAAAGATTACATGAAGTGTATTTACTCTGATGTTTAATTAAAAACTGCCAGTATTACAACTGTCCCACAATATGCAATCATGGTGTTTCCTGAAACTATAACCCCCTCCTTCAACCCTATTCTCAGTGTCTGCCTTGGGTATATTAGGCAGAAACAATGAATATAAGTAGGATTTCAGGAACAGAGAACACAGCAGAGTAGAAGACAAAGTATTAAGGGGAAAAAAAGATACACAATTAAACTCCTTTTAGGTGCTGTTTTAACGAAGTTGTCTTCTACCACATTTATCTGATTTCCAATGATGTGCTTCTTTCTGGTGAATTAACTCTATGTCCTTGATCCTAGAAATCAGTTTTAAATTGAAATCCAAGTAAAAAATAAAAAAAAGTAAAAGGATACCTCCTCCTTAATTTAAACCAGAAGGTGACCTACTTTAGACTAAAGTAATCTAGTGGGAAATACATTTTGGCTATAAACAACTACTTAAAAACATTTTACAACAAACTAACACCTCTTTGTACACTAATAAATTAAATACAAATCAAGGCCAAAGAATTTCAGGGATTTTCCCTTAAATTCAATAAAATATCAAGCACTTGTTTTTTAAAAGGAGGGTTCAGAGAACCTAAAACTTGAGAAATATATTCTATACCCTGGCAGCATTTTATTAAACTTGTTCTAAACAGATGGGTATCTATTTATAAAAGCTCCAGGGAAGGCAGACCCACATGTCATTCTAATATTCACTGTAATCCTAGGATTCTTCAATTCTCTTTCACGTACATGCATATAGTTTTATTTCACCAGAGGATGCAATAAGAAACCATTTTAAATAAATTAGATATTAGGACAAGAATATGACAAGGGGATGTAATTTATTTGAAAACAATAGGATAGGAGATTATTATTTAACAGTTTCAAAAGAAAGCTTACGTTTTTTCCCCCCAAAATAAAAAGGCTTTCAAAATAATGCTTTTCTAACACATGGGCTTATTTATATCCCAAAACATCTGTGAGAAAATTAATTTGTTTTTATTTAAATTAAGATAGCTTTATTTTCCCCCTTTATGGGGCATAAGTCCTTTTTTCTTAGAAGGTCTTGTTTCAACAATTTATACTGTTTATATCCAAATAGAAAAAATCAAGCAACACCCATAATAATGAGAATAATAGTATAATGATGTTTCTCTAGCATCACGATAACAAAATGTTCTATGTAGTGGACACTATGGTGCTTTGCCCAGATGTTCTCTTCACAGATGATGTTTCCAACTCTTGTCTTTTTAGACTATGCATTTCTGAGGACTCACAGCTCAATCCTTCACTGGTGATTGCCCTCAGCTTCAGGGAACTGCTGAGGGTCAGGTCAAGCCCACTCTCACCGGGTGACTCACACCCAGTGATTGGCTGATACAAGATGTCATTGACCCTATGTAAATTTCCAATAACTTGAATCACGCATGCGGACTCGAGAATCAAGTGGAGGTACAATGACTCTCACATAGTGGGTCAGCCTCTGCTTCCCCCAATTCCCACTCTTTCTCCCTTACGAGGGTGGCTCCTAAAACCATCTGCCAGTGAAAAGTATACAGGCTATGCTCCTTTATATGGCCCAGGAATCCTATCTAAGACACCCTAAATATTGCAATGGGAATACATTATTTAAAAGGCCATTCAAGAAACTTTTGCACACAATTTGGCAGTCTGTATCATATAATTGCTTCAATGTCATCTAAAAATGTAACTACTTACAATTCTTGATGTACTAGAAAATCAACAGGTAAATCTGGAAACTACTATGTCCAAATGGCTCTAGATGCTGGGAATATACTATGAGATTTAGTCTTCATTTATTTATCAAACATAAGCTAAGGACATAGTCTCCAATCGAGGTGCCTAAGGAGACAAAACACACATATAAAAGTTTTTATTTTGCTGAAATATTGTATTTCTACTATTTCTCTCCTTTCTGTTTTTTTTTTACTTCTGATTCATAATTATATTACATATATCTTTGTTATAAGCCACCTCAACACTTAGAAAAATGATCATGGGCTTTGGAGAAAGGACACTTTTAAAATTGACAGAGGCAGGCTCTGCATTCCAGAAAAAGGGATCAGTATAGAAGTGTCACAAAGCAGGATGAATGCTTGGCATGTTTGAAGTTATGCATAGACCAATTTAACTAGAGTTTATATTACAGAGTTACAGGGGATAAGTTTGGAATGCTAAATGTTGCCAAAGTGGCTATGAATGACAAGATAAGGAATGTGTTTGTTATAGAGAAGAGAGTTGAGTTATTAATAGGAATAAGACATCTCTGAAGAATCTTATGTTATTATTTTGGCTATGATATAATGCAAGCATTTTACAATACAAAACAATTAAATCAGAAATAAAACAGATGTTCACTAAAATTGGATATCAAAGTTAATGAATGAACATACCTGTGTGCTGAGTGCTTGACATATCCACATACAGAAAATAATTATTTAAAGTGACTTCAAGTATAAAATCAAAGAAGTTGATTCAGTTAGAATTATTACTAAGACCTTTTTTTTCCCTTTAAAGTATGTATTTACTAGCTCTGTGAAGTCTCAAAGGCCCCAAATCAATGGCAATCCTGCAGAAATGGAATTTACCAAAAATAACCAAGATGCCTTAAAGGACAGGTGACTCTAGTCTGGGGCAGGAAATATTTATGGTGTTTCTAGGAAATGTCGTGCCAGAAAGCAAGAGATGCCCCACCCCCAAAAAAATCTAATGAGTTTATGTCAGAAAGACACTGGGGCTCTCATGAAGGGATTCCAATTAGCCAACAATGGGTAATTTGAACATCGAGAGACAGCAATCACAACAGCAAGGGCTGAAATTGATTGAAATACATGGAGTCTCTGTAATACCAATGAGTTCATAGTGGGGATCAAAGAATATATGTTTCAACACAATTCACCAGGTATGTGTATGCAATGAACATATGAGAAGTACCATCCTACATGATTATGAGTCTAATGATCTGCGTCTTCTATTCTCATCCCCTTCTCCTTTTTGATACTGTACTATTTCTCATTTTACAGGGACACTTGTTTTAGCCTGCCCATACTCTCATGTACCATTGTAAAGTGTCTGTGGTTTTTTTAGGTCTTCCTCAAATGTCTTAACAATGAGGTCATTACAATTAGGTAGAACGTCTTTAGCTACCCTCAACTACCTTTAGCTACCCATAAGATACCTTTAGCTACCCTTAGCTACTAGCTAACCTTAAGCATGCTGAATGATGCTGGGCTGTCAGCTCACATCATTTCCTTTCATGCTGTAGGTTCTTATGCCCTATTATCCACATCTTCCATTTCAGCACCACCTAAATCTCTTCAGCCCCTCACCATCATCCTTTTGTTCCTTGCCCTGTAATATGTACCTAGACAGGGGATCTAGCCTTGCAAATCTATCCCTGTATTTTTATGCTGACTCAATCTGTAGTCCTCTCTCATTTGCCCCTTCCTCACTTGTTTTTTTTTATTTTGTTTTGTTTTTTTGCTACTCCTATTTTAGTTTCTTGTTCTTCACTTTAAAACAATCTATATATGTCACTAAATGCAGAAACAGCGTATCTATTTTACCATTTCTTTTCTTATATTTAATGGCATGTTTTACCTGGATATGCAACTAGTGACATCTGAAAAAGCCTTCCTTTCCATTAACTACATTAAAATTTTGAATTTTTTCCTGTTATAACAGAAGTTTTTCTTTTTTTTTTTTTTAACATTCTCCATATGACTTCCAAATTTCTGGGACTGTGTGAAATTAGCTTTAGCTATTGCAATATCATGACAAGAAAAAGTGCTAGTTTTCTCTTTATAGTTTACAATTCTCACTTTCCTCTACACTTTGTCAATGATTTTGTACACTTCAACTTCCTGTAGTTCTATTTTAGATGATTAGCATATGTATCTTGATGTACCTCCTTCAATGAGACATACTAACAGACTGATTTTAGAGCACTTGACATTATCATTCCCTTTTGATTAGACTCAAACTTTCTTGAATTTTTCTAAAAGATGGTGAAATTTCCTCCCCCAAATCATAAAACTCCCCTTGCAGATTCCTAATCTTTTAAATATCTATACTGTGTCATGAATCCGTGTCCTGTATGATATATTCACTTATTTTTCACTGGGAAGAGTCCTAAACATTAGGGCTAAAGCAACTTCTCTATTTCTACCTGAATCCTTAAGTTTGAAACTGCAGTCCTCTTCTGAGCTGCTTGACTACGTCCTTCAGTAACTCAGAAGCTGTGTCTTTTTGACCTTCTCTGTATTGGTATTCCGCAGTGCCAGAATGGAAGGGCAAACCCCCAGAAAGTAGAGGCTAAGGAGCCCTCAGCCATCCTGAAGTCCCATCTGCTCACTTAACATGTAAGGAAACTGTGGCCCAGAACACTTAAAGCAGAACAAAATACACCTGTTTACCCAAACTGTCATTGTATTTCTCCTCTTCTGTCCTCCCCAGAGCCCACCCTCATCCCTCTTCCTCCTCCTCTTTCTTTTTTTTTTTATTTTTTGTTTTAAACTGTAGCTTGTTTTAACCTTTTCATCACTTCTGATGAATTGACTCATGTCCTTTCTCATGATGGAAGTTTGTAGTAACACACTGCTTCTGATCCTTCCTCCAATAGACTGCATTTTCCTTTCCTTATATTTGTGTGGTTAACTCTTCAAGAGTCCTTTTGAACTTCTTTCCTTTAACTTTTGTGCCCTTGATTTCCACTTTTTCCATGTGTTTCTTCTTGATTTATCTTCTCCTGCATTCAGCCTGCTGGGAAAGGAGGTTCTCCTTATGGTCCTGTGATTCTCATTTTCTGTATTTGGTTTCCCATCCATTCATTCAGGGGGAGGAATTAATACTGTAATTCCTCCCCCTCTTTCTCTCCATCATCTGAGGGCTGTAGGCAACAGTGTCTCTGCTGATGTGTTGTGTCCCTTTTCTCTGCAAGATCCATCTCCACCCTGCTGCTCTTCTGCTGCATCTCATGTCTTTCTCTTGTGATGTATGTTTTCCTTGTCTTTTTCCTCTCACTTCAACCTGAAATCAGTCTTTGCTTTATTTCTTTCCATTTCTTCTTGAAGGTACCCTCTCTCCTCCCTTCTCTAGAATCTTTGTTCTATTAATTTAGGAGAATGCTACCACATCCATTATTTTTCTTCTTCAAACTTTCATACTGAGTCCTTGAAGTTGGTCCAGCTGTCTGGCAGTTTGCACAGATAGGGTGTCTCTTTGCATAATAAAGTTTGCAGGTATTTCACTGGAAAATGTGCCGCGTTCCTTTCCTCACACCAAGCTCCCATTTCCTGATGGCACATTGCTCCCAGATGAGTTCTAGTGCCTTATACAAAACATGCCTTTAATTGTCTTTTTTATAACGACAATCCTTCTTTGTTTCTATTGGAAAACACCTGACAAGTGGCTAATCCCTCCCTATCCTTGCCACATTTCTGTTTCACAATTAGGTTTCCTGGTCTAAATCCCAAACCTGTCTGCTGCATTAGCTGGAAACACTAACACAGTGCAATATCATCTTAGTTCCCCAACACACACCATTTTATCCTACTAATTGAAAGCGACACCATGTACTTCTAGTTACTTGATTCCAGCAAACTTTAAGTTCACACAATAACAACAAATTTGTACTAATAATAAAATATATTGCTAACACTAAGATATACTAACAGTATAACTATTACAAAAATTAAATATGTAGACACCATGTATTTCATGTTTTGGGTTCTACCTACTTTATTCTAGCTGACCCTTGACCTGTGTTGTGACTCTAATTAGATTCAAGATGAAAATATTCATACTTATTCTTAGTTCATTCTGTCCTGCTATTATTTTTGAAATTTTAAATTCCGCCACAAAGTTCTGCTCAACAGTGGCTCAATTGAAACTCTCATTACTGTCTTTATTAAGGTATTTGAATTAATATAACATTTTTCACACCATTTTTTTCTGTTTATCCTTATTTCTTGTTTCTTCTAATTGATACTATGCTGGCATGAGAAGCCAAGAGTGTTTTTAAAATGTTGGAGATCAAAGAATATTTGGACTAACTATAAGAAAAGAAAGTCTAAATATTGGGGGGTTTATCCAAGATTATTGAACAAGTTAGGGACAAACCTGGATAGAATTCAAGCTTACAATTTCCTAGACCAACATGTACACTATACTACTTTATATCACCTTCCCTACCTTTCTATCTAAATAACACATGTGTTGGTATGATAATCTAGAAACAAAGAAAATATGGCTTTAAAATTAACTAGTATTATATAAAGTTTTTATACTCAGACATATATGAACATGTGTTTTAAAGAACACTTGTTATTGAACTATCCAAAACTTTGTGAAAGACAAGCATCCATAGAGGTATTACTCTTTTTTAAGACTTTATGTTTTTAGAGTGGTTTTAGATTCAGAGCAAAATTGAGGGGAAGGTACAAAGATTTCCATATACCCTGCCCTGCCACACACATAGCGTTCCCAATTATCAACATTCCCTTTCAGAGTGGTACATTTGTTACAATTGATGAAACTACATTGACACCTCATTATCACCCCGAATCCATAGTTTACTTTAGGGTTTTCCACTGCCCTAAAACTCCTTTGTGCTCTGCTTATTCAACCCCTGGAAAGGATTGATTTTTTAACTCTTTCCATCTTTTTGCCCTTTTCCAGAATGTCACATCGTTGGAATCATACCATATGCAGCCTTTTCTCATTGGTTTCTTTTGCTTCATAATATGTATTTAAGCTTCTTCCTTGTCTTTTCATGGCTTGATGGCTCATTTATTTTTAATGCTCAAAAATATCTCGTTGTATGGATGTATCACCTTAAAGTTGATTTATCCATTCACCCACTGAAGAACATCTTGGTTGCTTCCAAGTTTTAAGAGTTATGAATAAAGCTACTGTAAACATCCATGTGTAGGCTTTTGTGTGGACATACATTTTCAACTTTTGGGGTCAATACCAAGGAGCATGATTGCTGGATCTATGGTAAGATTATATTTATTTTTGTGAGAAACTGACAAACTATCTTCTAAAGTGGCTGTAACATTTTATATTCTTACCAGCAATAAATGAGAGTTCCTATTTTTCCACATTCTCACCATCATTTGGTGTTGTCAGTGTTCCAGATTTGGGCCATTTTAACAACCTCTTTGTTGTTTTAATTTACATTTCCCTGATGACATGTGAAGGAGCATATATTTTTTGGTCATTTGCCATCTGTATATCTTCTGTGGTGAGATGTCTGTTTTGGGCTTTGGCCCATTTTTTAATCTCACTGTTTTCTTTTTTTCTTTTTTTGTGGTACGCGGCCCTCTCACTGTTTGTGGCCTCTCCCGTTGCGGAGCACAGGCTCCGGACCCGCAGGCTCAGCGGCCGTGGCTCAAGGGCCCAGCCACTCTGCGGCATGTGGAATCCTCCCGGACCGGGGCATGAACCCGTGTCCCCTGCATTGGCAGGCGGACTCTCAACCACTGCGCCACCAGGGAAGCGCCCTCACTGTTTTCTTATTGTTGACTTTTAAGAGTTCTTTGCATGTTTTGGATAATAGTTCTTTATCAGATGTGTCCTTTGCAAATATTTTTCTCAGTCAGTAGCTTGTGTTCTCATTCTGTTGACATTCTCTTTTGCATAGCAAAAGTTTTTAATGAAGTCCAGCTTCTCTATTACTTCTTTCATAGATCATGCCTTTGGTGTTGTATCTAAAAAGTCATCACCATACCCAGGGTCATCTAGGTTTCTTCCTATGTTATCTTTTAGCAGTTTTATAATTTTGCACTTTACATTTAGGTCTGTGATCAACTTTGAGATAATTTTTTGAGGGGTGTAAGGTCTGTATCTACATTTTTTTTCTTTCTTTTTGCACAAGGATCTCCAGTTCTTCCAGCACTCTTTGTTGAAAAGATTATCTTTACTCCATTGTATTACATTTGTTATCTTGTCAAAGATCAGTTGACTGTTTTTATGGAGGTCAATTTCTGGGTTCTCTATTCTGTTCCATTGATCTACCTGTATATTATTTGCTAGTTACACATTATCTTGACTAGTGTCGCTTTATAGTAAGTCTAGAAATCAAGTAGTGACAGTTTTCAATTTTGTTCTTATCTTTTAATATTGTGTTGGTTACTCTGGGTCTTTTGTCTCTCCATATAAACTTTAGATTTACTTTGTCAATATCTACAAAACTTGCTGAGAACTTTGAGATCACATTAAATCTATAGATCAAGTTAAGAAGAACTGACATCTTGACATTATTGAGTTTTCCTATCCATTAACATGGAATATCTCTTCATTTATGCAGTTCTTCTTTGATTTCATTCATCAGAGTTTTGTAATTTTTCTCAGACAGATCCTGTACATATGTTGTTAGATTTATACCTAAGTTGTTGGTTTTTTTTTTTTTTTTTGAGGGTTACTAATATAAGTGGTATTGTATTTTTAATTTCAAATTCTACTTATTTGTCACTGATGTATAGGAAAGTGATTGTTTTTTTTACATTACCCTTGTATCCTGGCAAGCTGGCTATAATCACTGGTTAGTTCCAGGAGTTTTTGAATGGGTTATTTCAGATTTTATACATAGGCTATCATGTCATCTGTGAATAAATACACTTTCAATTTCTTCTATCACAATCTGTATAATTTTTATTTCTTTTTCCATGTCTTATTACATTAGCTAGAACTTCCAGTACAGTGTTGAAAAGGAATGAGAGGAGACATCCTTTCCTGTGCCTGATCTTAGAAGCAATGTTTTGAGCTTCTCACCAGCAAGTGTAATGTAAGCTGTAAATTATTTTGTAGATATTCTTTATCAAGTTGGGGAAAGTCACCTCAATTTTTAGTTTACTGAATGGTTTTATCATGAATGAGTATTGGACTTTTTCAAATGCTTTTTCGGCATCTCTTATTACTATTATGTGATTTTCTTTTCATCCTATTGATGTGATGGAATACATTAATTCATTTTGAATATTGAGCCAGTCTTTCTCACCTCACAGGATCTGGCAAGTGATATTCATAAAAAACAAAAGATTCAGAGTACAAAAAGCATTATCATATATTCTTCTGGTCATATGTATTAATTGAAATCTTGCATAAATGCAGTCCTTTCTATTATTACACATAAATCTTAAGTAGATGTATAGTTGCAACTCAATGTATGACTTCATCCATTCTTGAGAATTAGGAGTCTTTTATATGTTTTATTTCTGAGAAATTTAGTGAATTAATTATTAACTTACATATTAAATATTACACATTTAAACAGCTTTTCATTGTGTGAAAATTTCTGCTTTTTATAGTTGGCAGAAAGAATTCTACAATAGAAGTTAGTAATGCTAAATGCAGTATTTTATTTGCCATTAGTTTACTCTGTAAATATTGGTAGATCAGTTAATATTAGCACCTTTATTTCTAAACTGTAAAGTGAAGATTTCACACTAATTAGAGATGATGTAACATATTTGAAAATACTTTAGAAATAGAAACTATTTTTATATACAACATGCATTATTTTGAATCAGTCCAAAGAATACCTCAATATTACTACCCAACAAGGAAATGAGTAAGTTTACAAGAGAAAGAAAATAAATTATTATTGTTCTGGAAATATCTGAATCATACCATGAGTCTCTAAGGAGTATTAATGTCTGAATTGTCATCCTTCTCAGTCATAAATGAAATCATCTCAATTGTTAAAATGCTAATTGTCTGTGAACCAGCAATATCATCGAGGCTGTTAACATTCTCTTTGGAATTGCTGGGTTAATTCTTACAATCACAAGCAAAGGATCCAATACACAAATGGAGCACAGAATCAATCATGCTATACATTTGATCACTTTATTGTTGTTTGAAGGTAGAAACATCCTAATCCATTATATTATAAACTCTCTGAAGGGTATCTTCCGATTTCTTATATGTCTCCAGAACATCTAGTGCTGTATTTTGTACCCAAAGAAAGATGTTAACTGTTTGATCTTAAAATATTTAATTTGAGGAGAAGTATTAACTAAGCTATGTCTACAACAAATTGGTTTCCATTTACTGGTGGAAATAAGTAAAAATATTTTTATCAATATTTTTTTTCATGCAGTGTACAAGTTATCCTATAATAGGATATCAAAAAGAAGTTTAAATAAATTTGTGGCCTGAAGAGTAATGCAATTTCTTTTACTTGATTTTTGATGCAATAGAAAACTGATTAAAATAGTAGTTTTTAAAAAATACAGTCATACATTGTCTTATGTTGGTATCCCTGTTAGAGTAGCTACTTTTACATGTGGAGAAGACTCAACTACTTTTTAAAGATGTCCCATAAATTCAGCAACAAATGTGCACTGACTAAGCATTTCCTGTGCCCCCTGGATCCACTGTATGTCTGGTTGTCTGTTTCCTTTCTGTTCCTCTACATCTCTTGGCTACTGTTTCAAAAACGGAAGGTGGGATTCTTTGCCAAAGCATGTTACATGAATACTATATGCTTCATATCTTACTTCCTCTAATTATTCCTGTTAGTTTCTCAATAGGTATCAGAGACTGTCGTACAGTTGAAGATACACTGGAATTTCTGAGAAAGCTAATAGAATAGTAGATTGTCCTCCTGTTTTCATCACCTTAATGCCCTTGTTTATGTTTCCTTGACTCTTTCATTTTCAATAGGCTTCTGACCACTTTCATGTTCTCCCTGTGGTTCACCTCAATCTGTTTTCCTCTCTCTCTGGCTGCCGTCCAGCTTCTGAAACAGCAACTGGGCTATTTATAACAGATGGGCTTCAAAGGTGAATGTTTTCTATGGGGTAAATACTCTTTGTCTTGTTGTCACTAAGACCACCACCCCAAAGCATCCAGGGCTATATTAGTACCCTTGGCTTCTCATGAACCACGTGTCAGTATATGGTCAGATCCTGAACCACAATAAATTGTTACATAGTCTTGAAGCAGTTTGAGCTTTGCCAAATTTCTTTATGTGGAATATTGCATATTAAGTATATTTGCTCTAGAGTGTGATGCTCATTCAACACTTGGGCTGGAATAACATAGAAATATTTCCAACTTGAATAGATTTTGATCTAAAAAGAAAAAAAAATTACTCAACCTTATAAAATTCTTATTAGTCTGGACAAGTGAGTGCCAGAAATGTAAACTATCATTTTTTGTTCCAAAAATTTATGTGTAAAAACCTGAATCACATGTTAAGAAAATAGGGTCTCTTTGAGCCTGTTGAAGGAAGTCTTGAAAATGGGAGGGTCGTTTGCTTTAAAGCCACCTGCCCTGGGCTCCCATGGCAACCTGTATCATACAGAACATTTTACAACCTACTCTTAGCATTAGTTTTCCTCCCTACCTGACTGTTTACTAAATTTGTCTTGGTAGTCACTTGATTTTGTAAACAATTTTTTTTAATAGAAGCACAGCCACACTTATTTATTTCCTGATTGTGGATGCCTAATTTCATACTATAAAAGTAGAATTGAGGGCTTCCCTGGTGGCGCAGTGGTTGGGAGTCTGCCTGCTGATGCAGGGGATGCAGGTTCGTGCCCTGGTACTGGAGCATCCCACGTGCCGTGCCGCACAGCGGCTGGGGCCGTGAGCCATGGCTGCTGAGCCTGCACGTCCAGATCCTATGCTCCACAATGGGAGAGGCCACAACAGTGAAAGGCCCGTGTACCGCAAAAAGAAAAAAAAAAGTAGAATTCAGTAGTGACCACAGTGCTGAGTAATTGTCACAAAGACAGTATAACTCGCAGTGCTTAAAATACTATCTGCCCCTTTGCAGAAAAGTTTACCAACCTGGGTTCTGGAATATTTATCTGCTAAAAGTATGAATAAATTTATGATCTGATATATACAGTACAGAATAATTTCTTTTAGTTATTCATTCATAGGTTCATTAGCTCAGATAGAATTATCTGGAGTCAGATAACCCAGAATTTTATAACAGATTCCTTTTTCCTTGTTTGTGTTGTTTTCCTTGTTCGTTATTTCTGTCATCTCAACTAATTTGGATGCTCCTTGAGGACAAAAATCATATCAGTAAGTACCTGATAAATATATCTTTTTATTTACAGATTCCATGTACTGCATGCTTTGTAATAAGGAATCATTTTATGTCAATAATGCCGATTTTTAGAATATAAGAAGTCTCTACCTGAGAATTAAAGAGCATTTTTGATTGGCAGTGCTCTGGGTACAATTATCACCATTGTTTTATTCTTGTTTAATATTCATATAAGAAAAATATTTTTGGCACACATTCTTGGACATAATTGACTGAGTCAAATTGAGTACTCAATTTTATCTTTTTGAAACCAAAAATGAACACTTGCATGTTTTTTGATGCAATGGTAATTTTCATGCAAACAGAACAACAAATCATGAAAAGAAGTTACACAATGTAGAGAATTCAATACTCATTGGTGGGGGGAGTATTTTTTGTACAAATGAGCAAATTCAAAGTCTGCATTATTTTATCTTATCCTTCCTTTGATCAATTTCTGAGTTGCTCATTGTAGAATTAGCACATTTACTGTTTAACAAAATTACAGGGCTTGAACATTTCTTCCAAGTAAATGGAAGAACATTTCTTCCAAGTAATGATTTAAAAAAAAAATTACACTCTATACAAACCACAACGTAGAATCACAAGATTATAAGTACTTCTTGGGTGTAATTTAATTACACTGGGAGGTCCTATCAATTCCTTGCAGTGATTGATGTGCTGAGACGTTCCCAGGCATGTTAGGACACCAGGTTAAGTGAAAAGAGTTAATAATCCTAGAAGTATTTAATTTGTAAAAGTGTTTTATTTCAAGATGATGTGAGTATACTTCTTGTAAGTTTCTATGAAGTAATCTTCAGTAGTAATGGAAACAAAATCATATTGAAACTGCCTCTTGATGAATTCTTCTGTTTAATTTCTATTAATATAAATCTCAAGATTTTCACACGGTATGTAGGTTACATTGAATAAGGTCTTTCATTATTTCTAAGATATCATTACATTTTTCTGTGATTCATATTATCTTCAGGGCTTATTCTGTGAAAAAATTAATAATCTATATGAACAATTATAGCCAATAATCATACTAATAATGACTAATGTGTTTGGAATTCAAAAGTTTTATTTATTTATTTTTTTATTGGGGTATAGTTGTTTTACAATATTGTGTTAGTTTCTACTGTACAGAAAAGTGGAGTTCCCTGTGCTATACAGCAGTTTCTTATTAGTTATCTATTTTATGCATATTAGTATATGTATGTCATGTGTATATATGACATATATGTATATATGTCAATCCCAATCTCCCAATTCATCCCACCCCTCCTCTCCCCATTTTTCCCCCTTGGTGTCCGTATGTTTGTCCTCTACAACTGTGTCTCTAATTCTGACATACAAATTGGTTCATCTGTACCATTTTTCTAGATTCCACATATATGTGTTAATATATATTTGTTTTTCTGTTTCTGACTTACATCACTCTGTATGTCAGTCTCTAGGTCCATTCATGACCTAATTTCTTTCCTTTTCATGGTTGAGTAATATTCCATTGTATATATGTACCACATCAAAAGTTTTCCCTGGTACTCCATTTATAAATTTCAACAATTAACCTGGAAATTACTTTCCTTATTTTGGTGTACAGGTAGAGGATGGTGCTCTAGTCTTTATGTCTGAAAGGATAATCCTTCACAGAGGAAAACAGAGAAAGAAAAACTAGGGAGTTGGGAAGAGGGGAACAGAGAAGAATTAGAGAAAGGAAGTGGGAAAGTAGGAGGGCACAGAAACTGAAAGAGTAGAACTGATTCAAAAATGAAAAGGGGAAAGTTGAAGAATTTCACAAAATGTTTTCTAAGATTTTGAAACTCATGTTTGTATCTAGAACTGAAGTTTCTGACCATAGATTTGTCAACTGAAAGATATACTTTTTCATGGTTTTACCTCAACTTCATATAAATTATTTCAGAGTAGTCATTACCCTGAACACATACAAATTACATTATTGGGTTAATGCCTGAATAACATTTTAAACAGCACCTTTCTACTTAGAATTAATCATGAATTAAATACTCACTCTCTATCAAACATAATCCACTTAATCTCATACTCATCAACATAGAAAATACAAAAAAGAAACCCCCCAAATATTCCAAGGTAGTTCTGCATTATCTACAGACAGATTATTTTTGCAGAAGATGTGTGGCCTCTTAGAAGTGAAATTTACCTTTTTGATATGGTGTTGCAAACCCCCAACACATTTTCCTGTTGCAGTAGTTCCTTTGATTTTCCTTCACAGTATTTCTGTTGATTTCTGCTCTTCCTCAGATGGGTCGCTAATAAACACCTCTGACAATTTGCCAATACATCCTTCTCATCTACCCAGCCCTTCACTGGAAACATAAAGTCTTTATCTATTTGCAGATCTGCCAATTGCTGCCCTTGAAAGTGAGTCACATAAATGAAGCTCCAATTTTATAAGAAGAGGACACAAGAAGGGGTGATGAGATAAACAGACTGATGAATTTAAGAAGTGAACAGCAAACCTGGACTTAAACATCTGATTCTCTAGTGACTAATTTTCTGATCAATGATATACTATCCCCAAAGGCAAAGAGACACCAAGCCAGATTTTGTGGATATAAACGGTACAACGTCTGACAAAGCCGTCACCGCTTAAATCATATCTAATGATCTTTCAACAGAAGTTAAAACGTCATCTTTACATAATGATGCCGAATAAGATCATCATTTAAAGTCTATCACAGTTTCTTCTTAGCTGGTTTAAATTCTGACGTATTTGAAGCCAGTGGTGGAAGAGTGATGTGTGCAATTTGACGTACCTTGAATGCCTGAGCAACTCATTTTGCTTGGCTTATAAATGACAGTGTGAATATAATAGTTCATTTTGATAACAAGAAAATTTAAAGTTTGGCTCGACAATCTGGAAGAACAAAATGAATCTTGACGTGACTCTAAAAATAAGAACATCTGTTTGCCGCAGGAAATAGTAATGATTTATGTGTCCGACCTCACCGTGTGATATGTTGTTTCACTTTATGGTAATTTACAGTATTTAATGTACTATATAAATAGACATAAACTGAGGTAATACTCCCTCAAAATGCAATAAAAGGAACAAAAATGTAGATTATAAGCGTTTGGTTTCCTGTGTGAAAATTTTGGTTTTTAAAGTGGAGATTCATGTGGGAAGAAGAGAATGACTCAAAACCAAAATTGCCCTCTAGGCAGCTTTGAAGTTTTGCTGGTGTCAGCATCCCAGGCACACATGAGGTGCACAGCACTGGGGGTCCTAGGGCAGACCTCACGTGCCATCACGCTACGGATGAATCTTCATTTACAGTTTTAAAAGCATTTCTTTCTTGCACATTTCTAAGGCCCACCCACATGTCCCGGCCCCCCCAAGACACACACATTTATCTTATTTCTTTGGCTAATAGTAGAACTTTGTCTTTTAAAGTCTAGTAAATGATTTTATATAAAATTGTTACTAATCTTAAAAAGAGGTCTGCTTTTGAATATATTTCAGAAGAACTCTTACAAAGCTCTCAATCAATACCATTTTATTCAAAATATGTTAAAACTGGAAAATAGTGCTATTCTATCATGAAGCTGCATGAATACCTCTTAAACAAAGAATTCGCAGTCTTAAACATTTCACATTCTGCATTCCCCAGCAGTATATCTGTCACGCCTGCCGAGTATAGCCATCTCGGTGGGGACACTGGGGAAAGGTTGGATAAGGACAGAGGTGATGAATTTGCAGCAAGAGATTCAAAGACCCTTAGGACATAAACACTCAGTGTTCTCCACTGAAGAGTTGATGGATAGTGCTTATAATGAACAATCAAGCTATTTGCCTGAGCTAGAATTTGCCAGAATGGTAAAGTCATGCTAAGGTACAGAGTAAGTTATGTGGGAAGTCCATAATTTTAGAATTATTCAGTGTTCTAGCTCTATATGGGGGAGGATGGTTTCCATTCTCAGAGCCCTATACCTACTGGAATTCATGAGCATTCAATTAAGCCATTATTATTAGAACCACACGAGCCCAGTAATGAAGGGCTGGCCAGGGCCTCCTCATTATGCATGCAGGAACGGAAAATGGCAAGTACTTTAGTTAAAACGACACCTATAAAGGGTTGTCTAGAATTTTCTGAACTCTGTGCCCTTACAAAAATCACACCCCTAAGTCCCTGCTGTCATCAATTTCTATTTCACAAATGAGAAACTGAGGCAGAGAGGTTAACTAACTTGTCTGTAAACCAATAACTACTAAGTGAGAGTATCAGGATCTGAAATGATATCTGGCTGATCTGGAACCTACACTCTCCACTGCTCTGCTTTTTAACCTTAGCATCCAATTCCCATAGAGTTCCTTTTTGTAGTATGCTTTTTCCTATTAAGATAACTTCAGGATTTAATTCATCATTCTGTATACATGGTGGGCCCTAAACGAATGTTAGCAATATTAAGAAAAGTACAAAATAAGATTAATAAATCTGTAAAACTTGCATAAACAAATTTATTTTCTCAGGAAAAAAGGGGGTTGTGTCTGACAAAACAGAAAGGCCAACTTTAATTTCAATTCAGATCCATAGCTCACTTTCTATCCCCACTGAGCAATTACCTGTTTCATATCCAATCTGAAACATTTCTTTCTCCACCAAATTATGTCTCTCTTTTTTAAGCTCATTTTTTAATATACCTTTTTTGTGAGGTTTACTTGCACAAAACCTTCTGAAACTAATATTCAGATCATTTAGAGAATCGCTTAATATACATTTATCTATGTGAATAGTTGTAAAGTATAGTTGAATATTTTTTAAAGTCATGATTGCATGCATTATTTATGACACTTAAGAGTATACAATTCTTAGGGGCTTCTAAGATGGCTTTATTTTATTTGATAGTTCTTTATGGAACAGGGTAGATTACTCCATAATATTAGAAGTACAAGTGTGAGTATTGGACTTTTATCATAACCTTCTATACATATATTCTTAATTTTTATAAATATAAATGTGAAAATACCATTACAACTTAATGCTTCTCCTTCATAGAGTTCCCTGTCTTGGATAGATTCTTAGCTATAAAAGAATTGCATGATTTAACTTGGTAGGAAAATAGTGTGCTTTTTCATTTTTATCTTATTTGTCTTGTAGACAGGAGATTGCAACTGAAGTTCATTCAGACTGCTATTTATTAATTTTTTTGAATGGAGCTCAACATTCTCCTAAGGAAAAGGCAAAAATCGCAATTTTATTTTCACCTGTTTTCTTCCCATTAACTCTCATAACTAAGTAATGATATGGTAATGATTTCATAGAAATGAGCATTTTAGGCAAATTGTACATTACCATACACAACTTTATTTTAGAGTTTTTGTTTTGTTTTGTTTTCTACTTTTCTTCCTGCAGAAATTACTGTCATTCTAAAATGATATGATTTATTTTTACTGAGCTCTATAATATGGCCTTGATAGGACACCAAATTATTTTTATTTGTCCAAAAGAGTTTCCTATTATTTAAATGTATATTTTTATGCTACTTTACTATTCCTATTTCCTATAAATGCTAAAGAAAAATGTTTTCAAACAATCTTAAGAACTCTTGCATGTTTTATAGTCATGTCAAATAGTGAAGTGTTTTGGGCTACGGGACACGGTATTTTACATGAATGTCTGTCTGGATTGTCGTATGTGCAGAATAGACTCATTCTGAGTGTAACACAAAATAAAAGAATAAGCATCCCTTCTCAAAGAGAAACGCATTCTGTCATATTGTCAAGTAAGTAGTTTATAGATTCGTATGCCAGTAATGTTAGCTGGAAGGGGAACTTTGAAAAGAAGATATCCAGGGATCCTGGAATATCAATTCAAAGGTCATTTGAAAAGTTCTTATTTCCAGAAAGAGACAATATGATTGCACATTAAGAAAAAAAATTAATGCATGGAGGGAATACTGTCTTCACCAGTCATCAGAATTTAATCAGTGTTAGATTTTAGGGCTTATTGATACATGCAATTCTTAGATTTTGGATTTCTATAAATGTTTTCAGAGAAGATTGATTTTAAATCAGGCAACTGATGTATGTACAAGGGGCTCTCTCAAAATTTAAAAAAGATACTTCATTTATATATAGAATTAGGAAAACATATGTTTAGGTTTTCTGTGTCAGGAGACTGCTCTTCATATTTTAGTTTGGCATAAAGAAGGAGAAATCACTACAGATCAGCCAAACTACAGTACTGGAATGAAATTATGGTGTACGTAGGAAGGAACACAGGCATATTTGTATCCTGGCCTTTGTCATGACCTTTAGTCTTTCAGTCTTTCAAGGATAGAATATATGCAAGATATACGAAGTAAGAACATAAGTCTTCTGTCCCTAATCTCAACCTATCTGGAATATCGTTTCATTGACATAATTAGGACTTGAGCCAAAGTAGCTAAATATATCTCTAAGATCATACCCAAATTGTAGGTTATTTCAGGAAGGCAGAGAAAGGGGGGGTGGGTCATTGGAGCCTAGAGTTAAAATGAAAGAAAGAATGTAAAAAGAGGAGAGATAGGATGTACCTGAGGTCCTTTGGGCCCCAAACCAAAGATCTAGTCTGTCTTAGTGTCTAGCTGCCTTTTAGGAAGAAGAAAGAAGAAAATGCCTAAAGAGAAATAGAGTAATCTGGCTCAGTCTCTTTACATTCTAAAATGACTCTAGCATTAAACACCAGGGATCTTTGAATCTCTTGGTATGGTCTACTGGTGATGATTTCTCTCAGTTTTTTAAATGAAGATATTTTTAAAGCATATTTTATATTTCAAAGGGACTCTAGGGTGAGAGAATTTCACTGTTTTTGCTTATTTGTTTGTTTGGAACACTTTGAAAATACAATTACATTGTCTTGCAGCTTCCATTGTTTTAGTTTAGAAATCAGATTTTAGTCTTACTATTTCCCTTTGAATATAACATATCAATTTTTATGAATGTTTTTAAGACTTCTGTCATAAACCCTGCTTTTTAGCAGTTGTACTGTGATGTACCATGTGTGTTTGTGTGTGTGTGTTTCTTCTTGGAGATTGTAGTGCTTTTAAAATAGTATCCTACAACTCAGTTTTGAAAATTATCATTTTTTGGAAATATACTCTCTATTCCATTCTCTTTTTCTTGAATTTGTTAGCTCCAGTTATATGTATAATTAACGTTTATCAATGTAGGCCCTGTGTCTCTGAAATCTTTTTATACTTTCTATTCTTTAGTCTTTTCTTTTAGAGGAGTACATTCTCCAGATATTCTAGTTCACTCATTCTCTCTTTAGTTGTGTCTACTCCACTGCTAAATGTATTTATTTTGTTCTAATTTCCCTTGGATCATTGTTATTTCCATTTCGTTCTTTTTTATGTATTTTCTAATTATCTGTGAAAATTCTTAATAGGATATTTTATTTCTTGAAATTATGAAACATCGTTATTTTCAAATGTGCATGCAATCCATCCATTATCTGTCCTTACTTGCTCTGTTTTACTCTCTTTAAAAAGTTATTTGTCTCTTGTTTGCCTGGTAGAGTATACTGTTAATAAAAAATTGAGAAATAATTTGAGGTATAAGGAAGTGTTTTATTTTGTTTCAGAAAGTTGTTTTTTTCCCAGTCAGGAGCCTAGGGACATAGTTAGTTCAATGTTATCTTATTTCAAGCAACAACAGGATCTCAATCATTACCAGAAGGGATCTATATCATGTTCCTTTTACTTTTATTATAGAGCTTTTTTAGGAACCCTACCTTAATTTAGGTTGGTTTGTTGGATTGCCTCAATTTTTGGTGCATCCAGAACTTACATTTTTATCATACAATATCAGATAACTATCAAACTTTACTTTTCTCAAAGTCTTCACATTATCCTTCAGAATTATCAGGTTCTCCCTGAGGATTTAATGTCTACAAATGGAGCTCTGTTATGTTGGATTTTGGAAACTTCTCAAGATATTCCTACAGATTTTAAAAGATTATTCAGGGGCTTACCTGGTGACGCAGTGGTTGAGAGTCCACCTGCCGATGCAGAAAACACGGGTTCATGCCCCAGTCCGGGAAGAACCCACATGCCATGGAGTGGCTGGGCCCGTGAGTCATGGCCACTGAGCCTGTGTGTCCGGAGCCTGTGCTCCGCAAAGGGAGAGGCCACAACAGTGAGAGGCCAGCATACCGCAAAAAAAAAAATTAATAATAATAATAAATAAAATAAATAAATAAAGATTATTCAGTGTTTTCTCATTTCTCTCAGTAAGAGACTTTTCCTGAATTATCTATTCTGCCATTTCCAGGAGTTGAGCTTCATTCTCTAGGACCAAATGTGAAACTGAAAATTATGAAGAATAGTCCCTTTTTTTATGGAAAAACAGCTTAGATTAAAAAAAAAAAACAGCCTTAATCTACCATAATCAAGAGAATAAAAGTTCCATTCATCAGAGAAGAGCAAATACTGTGAAACATCTTCTCACCCACAAATCCTCAGAGACACTCTTACTTAGGTAAGCACTGCAGCAGGCATTGCTATACTGCCATCAAATTCAGCACAAGTATAAAGTGTCCTAGATAGCATAGCACTGGGCTACAACTAAAATTTTAAGTATTAAATATATGGGAATATGACACAATCTTTAGTGATGAAATTAAGCTTGAAAGAGCTTATAGGTCTTTTTCATATTAACTCAGTAATATTCAATGTGCCACAAATTCCTGACTATGGGTTAGTGCCACTTCTGGATTCTAAACTTTCATCAGAATAAATGGGAAGTCAATTTTTATATCATATTAAATGGACAAGGCAAATATTTATTTGGCTTTCCAAGAACACAATAACGTCTGAAACTATCGAAAACATTGCTTTGGTTGCCAAGACAGCAGTAACATTAACTTGAGAATGAGTTTTAGATATCACTGTCAAAAATTGGGTTCTTTATTTTAAAAGAAGAATTTTATTAAACATATGAGGAAAGAAACAACTATAAGTACCTTTTACAAAGAGGACTGAAGACATAAATCTTAAAAACAAATCCTTTCCTATGAGTTAAAGATGATTTATTCAATAATATATGCTACTGTCACTTTACCAATTAACATCAAGTTATACTCGGTGGGCTTGTGTTTGTGTGTATGTAAGGAAAGTGACAAAAGACAGGGAAAAAAATTTAAGAATTGACAAATCAATGCCTATGAAATTGACATTTTAACTTTTAGGAAGGCTCTTCTTAACTCTCAGATTGATTATATAATTCCTTTTAGAGTAATTCATCAAACTTTTGTTTAACTGGATAAAATGATTTTATACAATTATTCAATTATGGTATTGTATTACAGTTCAGAAAGAGAGCTTTTTTTTTTTAATGTGCCTACAAATATAAAGCTGAGACTTAAGCTATAAACATCACCGATGGACCCTGAAGTGTAGGGTAACTGACCAGCTGCTAAGACATCTCAACAATTGCCATAATGCAGGAAGTTAACATATTTATCAGACACTTGAGATGAAAAACTGATATTCACGGGGACTTTTTACCCTATGCCATCTGGTCCTGAGGTGCCTATTACATCTATTATTGATTCATTAAAGTCAATGAGGTGAATAACACAAACTTGTTTACTTGTATTGTAACAGTCAGTTAACATTGAAATGTAACTTCCAGTTTCAGCACTACTATGCGGTACAGACCCATCTCAACAACACTGATTCCCCAAATTAATCTCAGATTAATATATCTCAAAATTATAGTGCAATTTAAAGGTACATGAATATTTGAGGATACTTTTTACATACTAATGCCATATAACACTCACAATGAATATTAGTCTTTATAATTAAAACAATAAAACAGAAATAAATGGCCAATGGGGACCAAATGCAGGATACATATTCCTGCACTCTGTTAATCATTCAGCTGCAGATGGCTCACACATTTGCAAATAGCTCACAGAAAATATGGATCCATTTCTGTAGGCAGGACAGCGAGAGGCAAAGCTATCAGAATAGAAAAGCTTATTTCTACAAAGCAGTTTCAGATTTCATGATTAGATAAGCTCTTAAATAGGAACCTAGATGGTTGGGGTGAAATAAAGACATTATTTTTATTATTTTAATTTGCCTCTAATATTCTGTAATGAAAAGAAGGCAAACATAATCTTTTGATTTAATATTGGATCTAAGAAAAACACTATAACAAAAGGTTTAAGACTTTATAAATATTTATGTAGTTGTGTAATAATAACACATTCTTTGGGTACTTTTAAGTGGGATAACACTTGAAATAAAATGTGCATTTTTCATTTATAAACTCTTATGTATATAAAGTAAGTAGACATCATGTGTTTATTATATACATTAGAAGTTCAGACAAATTAATGAAATGCCAGCTTTAAAATAAAGGTTTCCTGAATAACTGTTCAGTGGTTTCAGAAGTAAGAGTGGGTCCATCACTCAATATAATCATGTATGCATTGGACCAATAAAAGTTTGGAGAAGAAAACAAACATGAGGTAGTGAGAGAGAGAAAGACATATTTTCAACTACAGTTGGGCATAATATTATCTGAAACATTTTGAAGCTACAAATAAATTTAGGTTATTTTCTCACCTTTATCTGTGTGCACACCCAGGAATTGTTATACACCACCCTTTGGGCTGAAGGAGATATTTATTCAGCTTAAAAATGAAGTCCTCCTCCTCAACATCAAATTTCTACCAACTAGGATCCATGAAAAAATTTTCAAATATTTTTTATTTGTGATATCACTATATCTTTTGCCAAACCTAGACAAATGTGAAGAGCTTGTGAGAAATTTCTCATTCAAATGACCACAGTATTGTAATCTTAGTATCAGACAAATGGCATTGAGTTCTTTTTTTTTGATAGGAAGAAATTCAGAAGCATCATTAGCTAATAACTGTAAATAAATAGCACATAGAAAATGTTTTCCCTAAAGAAAAAATACCTTGTCAACAGTTTTGTTGAACCTAAGAAACTCAATTTAAGATTCACACTGTAAATTCTACTTAGAAGAAGAAAGAGATCAAAATAATCCAGACATTCAGTCTCAGCTCACTACATTATTATGACTGAAAGTTCACGCTCCTTGTGGTTACAAAGTAAAACAGAAAAGCAGTGAATGCAAATAAATATCCATTGCACCAGTATGCTATGGGATGATGAAAACAACTACATTTGAGCAATTAAATAATTGAAAATAGTTGTTTTGGGATACATGTATATGGATGGCTCAGTCACTTTCCTGTGCACCTGAAACTATCACATTGTTAATTGGCTATACTCCAATATAAAATAAAAAGTCAAAAAAAAAAAAAAAGAAGAAAATAGTTGTTTCAAGGAAACCTGTCTAAGATATCTTAAGGATTTAGCAGCTTAAAGACAATGGATTTGATTCTTCATTCTAATATATGAAGAAGATATTTGGTGAGTTATTATAATTAAAAATAATGCCAGCTTTGAAATGCCATGCATTTCTATGATCATAAGTTTTACCACATGAAAAACAAATATTATAAAGACCTATTTTCTCAGGGTTGAAGTAATAATAATTATTATTTTTTTATTTTTTATTTTTTGCGGTATGTGGGCCTCTCACTGTTGTGTCCTCTCCCGTGGCAGAGCACAGGCTCCGGACGCGCAGGCTCAGCAGCCATGGCTCACGGGCCTAACCATTCCACAGCATGTGGGATCTTCCCTGACCGGGGCACGAACCCATGTCTCCTGCATCGGCAGGCGGATTCTCATCCACTGCACCACCAGGGAAGTCCTGAAGTAATCATTATTTTAGAATATCCTATAGCATTGATTTTTATTCAGAGTGTAAGGTTTCCATGTATTTTTGAGAAACCATTGTGATATTTTCCAGTCATGCATAGATAAGGGCAAAGGTTAAACTTGTGTGCATGTTGAGCATATTGATGATTTTCAAGTAGTAAAAGTCCTTTCCATTAAAGAGTGCATCTACAACAGCAATTCAGAGAAAACACTACATAAAAATCAGATTGATTTCAATTTGGGGCAACCTTATGACTGTCTAATCCATTTGAACATACAGTGTGGACTTCAATTACTTAAAGAAAAATGAAATTCCATTTGCTCTTTTTAAACATGGAATTTAAATTATGTAAAAATAAACATACATTCAGAATCTCTATAAATCCTGGATGCTATTCAACAGGAAAAGACTAGAGAAGACACTTCAAAAGACTATCCTTATATCACTTGGAATTCTCCATATATATTCTACACAGAAAAAAATAATTGTGTAAAGCTAGGCTATTAATTGTCAGATCAAGTAACCTTCTTAAAAAGGGAAATTGATCCTCAGATAGACACTTGGGATGAAAAAATAGTAGCCAATCCATATGGAACAGAGTAAGTAAATACAGGATTAAGTATTTCATTTTGGAAAAATGAAGAAAGAAGGAAAATTTGAGACAATGAAGGTCACTTAATGCATCTTTGGTATATATTTAATCAAGATCAAGACTGATTTAACAATGAAAAATACAGTCTGAAAAAACCTACTAACTTTTAAAGTAAAGTATTTTTAAACTAAACTATTTTTTCTTTTATCATACTAGCACTAATTTACGTACAATGAATACAACCCAGTGGAAAACGCATTTTTATGGAACAAGTGGTATATAAAATGCACAGTAATTTTTTACACCTCATGTAAAAAATAAATTTACATCTCATGTGAAAAATAAATTTTAAATGATTACTGAGCACTTTTCAAATAAAATGAAATAAAGTGTTTAATATGGAAACATAAAACTAGGCAAGGAACAGCGTCCGCAGTCATGCAAATTAATACTTTCAGAACTTTTCATTAGGACAAAAATGTCTGAAAACCCATGAGTGCTGTAAAATGTGCTCTGAATGACACATGCGCTATCTCATCAGAAACTTCAGTACTTTTACTTATGATGAGCAGGTTGCCAGCATCCTGCTTGTCCCTCTACCTCCTACAGATGAGAGAACTTTTTTGGACAAGTTTAGAATACTCTGAAACTGAACTCCCCAGCATTTTGGTTTATTCTGGGGAAAGCAAAACTTCCTGGTTTCTTTCTTTCTTTCTTTCTTTCTTTTTTAAATGCTCTAAAGGATTACCAAAAAGTCTCAATAGTCTTCGTGGACAACAAATCGCCCTAAAAGACTGGTATTTTGATGATTTAAGTATAAATGAATCAAGAACATATGGATTAAATTTCCTGTAAGATACACAAGGTTGTAAAAATCAAGGGTAAAGTAATTTCAAAAGGGGCATTTGGATCTCTGACTTCAAGTGTTTGAAAGCAGTTCAAGATGTCCAGTGAAACCAACCTGCAGACAGAACACGCCATTCAGACTGAATTTTGTTGCAGGACAGGGATGATTTGTGCTGATAGGGTCGAATTTTAGAGATTTTTACATGCCTCCGTGAAGTCAGATAAACAGTGATTGAAAGATATCGTGGAAATTGATAGACATGATGCAAAATACTGTATCTATGTCTTGCCATTTTTAATTCATCATTTGGAAATTAATTTAGAAAGTAGTTAATTATGCTTTAATAGACTCTTCACGCTAAGTGTGTTTCATATCACATTTGACACCTTACCTTGAAAGAAACTCTCCTATAGAAGCCTAAAATATAAAAGAAAAATGGAAAATGGTTCTATGTTTGGGCAAAAGAATTGAGAATAAAGTCCATTACTCCTGACCACATTCTTAAACTTATAAATTTATTGAGACATAATTCACATATCATACAACGCACCCATTTTGCATATAATTTAATGGTTTTTAGTATATTCACTGTTATGCAAACAAAACCACCATCAATTATAGAACATTTTTATCACCCTAAAAGAAACCCAATTCTCAAGGGTTGCCCTCCATTTTCACCAACCACTCCTACCCGGCTCTTAGGCTACTACTAATCTCCTTTTGTCTCTAGGGATTTACCTATTTTGGGCATTTCAAATAGATGAAATCATACAATATGTGATGTTTTGTGACTGGCTTCCTTCATGTAGAATAATTTTTTCAAGATCTATCCATACTTTAACATGCATCAATATTTTTTTAATTGTCAAATAATACAATACTGTATGGATGTACCACATTTAATTTATCCACTGATCAATTGATGAACATTTGAGTCATTTCCACTTTTTGGCTGTTTTGAATGAGGTTGTTATGAACATTCATGCTCTAGTTTTTTGTGTGAATGTAGGTTTTCATTCCTCCTGGGTATGAACCTATGAATGAAAGTTCTGAATCATGTAATTGCTCTATATTTAGACTTTTTAAGGAACTCAGAATCTTTTTCAAAACAGCTGAGGCATTTTACTTCCCCACCAGAAGTGTGGGAGGGATGTAATTTCTCATACCCTCACCAAAATTTGTTACTGTCTCTCTTTTTAATTCTGCCTTCCTACTGATACCATGTGGTGTCACCTTGTGATGTGAATTACATTTCCCTGATAGCTACCTGCTTGTCCCTGCTCTCTAGATATTTATGTTCTCCTGGAGAACACATACAGGCAGATAATAAATAAAACACAATTTTATAGGGACAGTGAAAACATATGTATAAATAAAGTAATGTGGTATAAAGGGACCAGAATGGAAGAGACTATTTTTAGACATCAGAAGGGACCTCCTGATTAGGTGACTTTGAGTTGAGTAAGTTAAGTAAGAAAGGTGAAAGAAAGCCTTGTGAAGGAATCAACAAAGATATTTCAAGAACAGAAACCAGCAAGTGCCAAGTCCCTGAGGTAGAAAGGAGCTTGGTACTTTAAAGGAACATAAAGTGGCCTGAAGTGACTGAGGCACAGAAAGTGAAGGGAGGAGATGTATATTGTGTCATTAAATGAGGACTTTAATGGATGATGCAATTAAATAATTTAATGTGTGATTAAATGAGGAATTCATACAAAATGCTTACAGTGGTGCCTAACACATATCAAATGCTGAATAAATTCTGGTTAGTATTTTTATTAGTAGTATTTCACTATCATTGCATTGTTAGAGAAGTAAGAAGATAAGCCAGTAAAAGAGAGTTATAATTTCTATGGAGAAAATATTCTGCACATTTATTTTCACTTTTACAATTATTAATTTATCATTGGAGTCTGGTGCATCACAGAAAAACCAGAAAGTTTGGAAATCATAGGTTGAAATCTCACTGTCCAACTCTTTTATAGCAAATATGCATGGAGTAAGGTCAGAAGGAAGCTTGAACTTTGAGCTGTGGTTCCACTGTTTCAACTTGGCCATGCTGGGAGTTCCCCTTTCTCTCTATCAACAAGCCTCCATGTGTGTGGAGTACCACTTTGTTCTGTGCACTTTCTATTGTCCCAGATTTGAGAGAGAAGCTTCCGTCCACACTGTGAGTTGAATAAAGCCTTCTGATGTAAGAGAGTAGAGGCCCCCTTTTTACAGGACCGTGGTGGGCGGGCAGGCTGGCTGCTGCTAAAGCACCTTCCCCAGAGTGATACTACAGAGATGGGCATGTGATAAGTGACTGCCTGGCACAGGCGAACATCAGTTCTTATTTGAACTGGGTGTTTCCAGGTACTTAGTTGGTACTCACATGGCTCCTGGTCTTGGTGGCAGATATTCTTTGCCCAGACTTGGCTCTCTCCCTGTTATGGCATCACTCTCTCCCCTGCCCACCCACCCAAGTCTATGGAATGTTAAAAGAAAAAAGAAATAATGTGGAACAAGTGTCTGTGCCAACTTTTCTGGCTTATATTCAGACCTAAAATTATGAACTTAAAAGAATGCATTAATCCTTTTATCTTGTTTCACCTACCTGGCCAGTTCTTAGGAATCAACTGACGGAGGTGGTACTAGGAAGGACACCACAGTGGTTATGACTTTGATGGTGCATCATTTAATTTTTGTAATCCTTCAGCTACGAGATGAGAATGAGAACACTCTACTTCAAAGAACTGTGGTCATCAAATGTACGTAATGTGAGCTATGCACATTTTCATGCCTAAATCTCTGTCATTCCTTTAAAATAAAAAAATCTACAGTTTATCCATATTCTGTTTTTTTATTTGTATTTTCGTTTTGTGAGGAGGACTGCCAAAGTTCAGTTTTAGGACAACTTTCCTTTTCTGCCCTCATGCCCTACATGGATGATGATCCCCTCCTGGCTGCTTTCTGATCCTCTCCTGCCCTGCCATTTCTCTTGCAGACCTATCAGCTTCTTTGCAGTGTCTCAAGCATCAGTTCAACCTTAGTGCTTTTCACTTGCTCTTCCCCTCTGCAAGGAAGGTTCTTTCAACTTTTGACCCCATGGCTTGCTCTCTCATTTCCTATGAGTTTCAACTCGACCTTGGCATGACCTACACCTGGTAATTTTTTTCTTTTTTTCTTTCTTTTTTTCTTTCTTTTTTTTGCGGTACATGGGCCTCTCACTGTTGTGGCCTCTCCTCTTGTGGAACACAGGCTCCAGATGCGCAGGCTCAGCGGCCATGGTTCACGGGACCAGCTGCTCCGCGGCATGTGGGATCTTCCCGGACCGGGGCACGAACCCATGTCCCCTGAATCAGCAGGCAGACTCTCAACCACTGCGCCACCAGGGAAGCTCCATTTTTTTTCTTTTTCTTAATGGCACTTAATATAATCTGACAGAGTATAGGTATGTTCCCTTAGTGACAGTAGAAGCTCATGAAGGTAAGAATATTTTTCTTTACTGTCTCTGCAACCCCTCCAGTTAAAAAAATGTCTAATATAAAGCAGATACTTACTAAATATTGGTTTAGAATTTCAGAATTAGGGGTTTACTCTGGATATATGCTGACATAAAATATGCCATTTTCAAGACTCATGAAAGTCATGTAATTTAATTTTTTGATAATGTTTTAATGATCCTGTTGGCATTCTATAGTCTCTACCCAAAAGGTGACTCTGCATTTCAATGATCTCTTTAGAGTCAGTGCTTCCTACTTGGGTATGTGTCTCTAAACAGAGTTCTCAGGACACCCTTTCCCATATTTTAGTCCCTAAAATGAGGAACAATTTGGGAGGGGGGATGCTTGCAGAGCAGAAATTGGCCAAATATTTGACACCAGATATACATTCTTCCTGTCAACTGACTACAATATGAGATCATGAAAGTTATTTAGATTTAATGTGAGCCCCATCATTTAATTCTCCTGAGAAATACACACATGTATTGATAAATTTATCTCCAAAATAATAGATTAGAACAAGCCTTCTCTTTACATTGTACATGAGCAAAAAGGAAATACACAGTGGATTTTATTTAGTAACAATGTCTGCCCCAGAAGAGTAATAAAAGGCCCATAACTACTTTCTCAGTTCTAGAAATGCAAGCCTGTCAACCCAGAGGGTAACCACAGCTTCTACGTTCAGCTCAGGATGTTGAGATGATAAAAAACAAAAACAAACAAACAAAAAATACTTCTTCCTTGATAAAACGTACCCACTTTGAGGAAGTGGACTGAAAACATTATCAGTTTATTTGAATCTTATTTGGCTCTACATTTGATGGAAAATAAATGTCATGGAGAACCAGTATTTGTCTCTTCTTGTCCTGATTGCATTTCACTGGGATGAAAATTAACAGAATAGAGTTGTCCCAGAAAACAGAGTCATCTTCATAAAATTAAAAAAAAAGAAAAAGCCTAAGCTAAAACAATAGACATAAACAGTCTCCACTTGTTGAACAATAATTCCCTGATTTCTCTGATAGATATTTCCAATTGTTGATTTATTTAAGTAACAGACTCCTAGCAGAATCATCACACCTTTTGAAAAGTTAAATCCTTGCTACTCCAAAAATGGCAGCTGTTTGGTCCAGAACCATCAACGTCATCTGGCATTCCTGGAAATGAAAACTCTCAGCCTACCCCAGACCTACAGAATCAGAATCGGCCATTTTAACAAGATCTCCAGGAGAATCTTGTGCACATTAATGTTTCAAAGGGCTGGGTTAAACTCCACGTATATTATTCAGATACATTCAGGGATTAGGCAGGTAATACAAAGAGTGAAGTGCAGCTTGCTGTGAGGTAAGATGACTGAGTTAAGCTGAAGAAAGCTTGACAGTGAGCACACGATCCTCTGAAGTTTTCAATTTAATGCAAGGATAAAATCATACACTGTGCAGGGAAAAAAATAACTTGCTCTATTTTCCATCTCTCTGTTAAAACTATATAATTTAGCATGAGTTACAATAAAATGGTATTTTAATCAGATCAACACCAAAATGAAGCCAACCTTAATGAACTAGAATAGAACTGAAGGTAAGGATATCTGAGGGAAGAGGGCATTTCAAGACAGAGTTTGGGAACTTGAAAAATAAACAGGAGGGCAACAGTTCCCCAGGATTAATAAGAGAGAGGAGTACAGAAAGCGAATGCTTAAATAAAACTTTGCTCCTTTCTTTTCTAATCCAAAGAGAAACCAGGTCCTCTTGAAGAGAGTAAAGAATGTGTCCAAGGTTTCATCCTTGGGAAGTGGTAGAACTGAGAATCTACCTGAACGCTGCATGATCCCACAGCCCTGGCATCCCTAGTGCTAGAACCAAGGGCAACCCTGATCTATTCATCTCTATTAGATTAATGTGTTGATGCTAACTGACTGAATCGACACCATATAAACTGCATCTTCTTGCCTTCGATTGAATAATTCTGTATATTATATCCTGATAACTATTCTTCTGTAGTCTCTATTTCTGACCTGTGAAAGTTTAAACTTCAACCAGAAGTTTATTCTTTCTTTATAAAGCCATCTTTTCCTTCTGCTATAACTTTTATGTTACCAGTATTAATGTTTTTATGTGTATCTATTGCTATTGACTTGGTTTTAAATCCAAATTACAAAGATTGCTTCAAGTCTCATTTTCATAGCATATGTCTGTTTTTTGTCCTACTCATCCAAAATCCAGATACTACACTACAATTTAACTTAGGGTATTTTATAAGTGATATTCTGCTTCATTCTGCCTACCATATATTTTCCCGACATTCTGGTAAGTTATTTTAATTGCTCCTATAACTTTTGGCTCCTAAATATACAATTGCTTCTAGCTACTGAGTTTTTTGCTTGGTCTTAGAGTCATCTCTATTTGTTCTGCCTGTTCCCTAAACTCAGATTCTCTGTCCAGCTCTTTAAGAACGAATCTGGACTTTATCCTCTACCACAGTTTCTCATCCTTTGCACTATTAATATCTGGGGTTGAGTTAATTCTTTGTTTAGGTGGCAGTATTTTGCATTGCAAGATGTTTAGCAGCATCCCTGGACACAGCCTACAAGATGACAAAATCTCCTCCCTGCAGCGGGGTCTTGCCAATCAAAAATGTGTCCAAACATTGAAAAACATTCTGTGTGTCACAAAATCACTCCTAGTTGGGAACCACCATTCTCTGAAACTTATCTTCCTAAAGTCACTAATGACCAGAAGCAAGAGTCCATTTTCAGTTTTTGTTTTTTTTTTTTACTTCTGGCACTTGGAAGCCACTGTTGGAATCTCTCTTCTCCCTGGGTTCTCTTTGTTAGCACTCCTCTGCCTTCAGATGTGTTCCCTTTCCACTGCCCAGCTGCTGATAGGGAGCTCCCCTGAGTTCTCTTCTCCCTACTTCGTACCATCATCTCATGGTCATTATTGCTCTCATGGCTTTCATTGCCCTGCTACATTCTCATGATTGCTGTGCTGTCACTTCTAGTCTCTGCAACTGTCTTGAGCACCTGACCTCTGGATATCAACCTTGGCTGCCCTGCCAGCATGAATGTTCAGAGTTTCTTCTGTGCATTCTTACCTTCTCCAACATACTTTGTATATATCATGCATCTCTTCTGTCACTTTATGTCCCTGTCACCCACCAAGTCTTTCACCCATCTCAAATTAAAGTTATTACCAAATCCTGTTTATTACAAACACATGTATTCTGAATCCAATTTCTCCAATATAGCATCATAACATTTACCTACACTGTATGTACAACCTCCTACATGGTCTCTGGCTGCCAGGTCCCCTAGACTTTGGTCCAGTGTACACATTGCTGGAAAAATAACTGTCCTAAGAAATAAATTTGAATGTCATTCCAGTGATCAAAAGAACTCCACTATGATGCTTTGCTTTCCGAATAAATACAATCATCTTAATGTAACACTCAACTACCTTTACGATTTGACGCGATACACCTCTCAAAAGTCATCTTCCTTGACAACTATCATGCACTGTCTGGACATATTTTTTGTATAACTGCACTGAAGATTTTGTTCTTTCTCCCTCCTGAGTGACTCACCCTGATTCCTGGCTGACAATCTTTTACTGATCCTTCCTGAGGAAGCTCAAATACCCTTCCTCTTTGAAGGGAACTCCAAGTAATGCAGGCAGAATTAGATACCATAACACTATTGTCATTGATCACGACGTACTCCAAGTATTCTTTAGAGGTTCATTTCTTCCAATGAGCTATCAGAACGTATGATAGAGTTGCATCCCATTGATGCCTGACACAATGATTATTTGTTAAAAAAAAACACAAATAACTTAAAAATATTTAAGTGATTCAAATGTACACTTCAGGGGCTTCCCTGGTGGCGCAGTGGTTGAGAGTCTGCCTGACGATGCAGGGGACACGGGTTCGTGCCCCGGTCCGGGAAGATCCCACATGCCACAGAGCGGCTGGGCCCGTGAGCCATGGCCACTGAGCCTGCGCGTCCAGAGCCTGTTCTCCGCAATGGGAGAGGCCACAGCAGTGAGAGGCCCACGTACCTAAAAAAAAAAAAAAAAAAAAAAATGTACACTTCATAATAAGATTGAGAAATGAAAGCAAAATATAGTGATATATGTATTTAGATGCATGTGTGCGTGCACACACACAAATGTGTGTGTTTCTAGAGAGGGGAGAAAAGTTATCTGAGCTGCATTATAAAAGCAGATATACTTTTAAAAAACAATTTTTCTTAGTCTAATATTACCTAAATCATGCAATCATTAAAAATTCACAAAAATTATAGGAAAATAAGGTTATTTTTGCATGTAGATGGAAGTGAAACTTTCATGGAGAGAAAAATAACAAGCATACTCTTGTTCATATTTTAAATTAACTACTAATAAATTTCATATCTCACAGAAATAAGAATGCAGAAATATATTTTGAAATGTAATAAAAAGAAATTGTATGTTTGTATTAGATTTTACACTTTCAAATGCCTGGAGTCCTTATTAAAGATCTTACAAGCTGAGTATTTTTTTGCATTCAGTTTAAATGCAAACAATTTTCTGTAACTTCAGCCAATTAATTCCATCCTCCTAGCAGGACCAAAATGCACTTTGGATTTCAGCTCTACTCATTCTGGGCTAGAGTCTCTGAATCGTGGCTCAAAATTGATGCACTCTTGAAAATGAAAGGCCAGTACTTTATCCACTAATCTTCTTCAAAATATTGACTCAGTGTCCACGGATATTCATCATTGTTAAGGGATAAATCAGTAAGGCTATACTAATGGAGCTTGATCAGTGATTGCAGTTACACATGTTCTCAGGGCTCAGTCTAGTAACTGAGTCAATACGTTCAAACCCATCATTTGTGCTCAGTGATTTCAATAAAGAAAAGACATCTTTACCCATTTTTCCTACTTAATTTAGGAGTTGAAATTCTGCTGGTAAGTTACCCCATTGACTTGTAAATGGTAAATAAGACATTTGCTAGGGATTCTTTCTGGTACCTTTGATCAGAATACAAAAAAAGAAAAAGAAAAGAAAAGAAGGAAAGGTGTGAGAATCAAAAAAACAGGCAAGTTTTTTTTTTCAGTAAAGCTGAGTTATTTAAGACTGATTAATATTTATATGATCTTTAAAATGTATCCTGCCAACATACAATGCACTTATTAATAATGCAATGCTACTTGCTATCAAAATAAAATTTTGAAGCCTCTTATAGATAGGAATGTAAAATTTAAGTTCTGGAGAGAACCTTCCATCAGGACATGCTTTCTGATGTTACTAACTCTTCTTTTGGTGTCAGAACATAGGTCTAGAATAATATGCTCTATTTTCACCCAGTAATATCACTGTTTTTTTTGTTTGTTTGTTTTTTGTTTTTTGTTTTTTGCGGTACACGGGCCTCTCACTGTTGTGGCCTCTCCCGTTGCGGAACACAGGCTCCGGACGCACTGGCTCAGTGGCCATGGCTCACGGGCCCAGCCACTCTGCAGCATGTGGGATCTTCCCGGACTGGGGCACGAACCCATGTCCCCTGCATTAGCAGGCGGACTCTAAACCACTGCGCCACCAGGGAAGCCCTAATATCACTTTTTGTTTGAAGAATAGAATAATGTGCAGCTGCTGCTCCATCAGGTTGACTGGCAAGTGATTTCAGAGCTTCATCCTAATTAGATCAATAAAAGCTAATCCCTATGAGAGTATAAATAAGGCTTGCCAATTACACACTTAATTTAGAGAGAAGTAGTACTATTTTCAGTAAGTGGAACTATTATGACTATTCCATTGCTCTTCTCCACCATTTATTTCCCTGGATCACTGAGTTGCAGATGTAATGCTCAAAATGCATAAGGGGTGTGTAGAAAGAGCAATTATTGGTTGATACTTACAGCTGTTCTGAGACTTGTGGAATGACTAAAGCAGAGAAAAAAATTGGTTTTGCAAAAGGTCACATGACTGTCTAACAATTGCTCTATGAGTTAGAAATTCTAAGACAATTATAAGTACCTGTGTGAAAGAGACTTAAAGTCATTCCACTCGACCATCACTAGCAAAGGTCAAGCAGCAACCCAATACAGCAATCAGAGCTCTGACTGCTATGCAGGTAGCACCCAGGTCAATTTCTCCATCATGGGTAATAATGAAACTGTCTTTGCCTTGAGTAGCTTTAAGGGAAATGTGCCTTAACCAACAATAGAGTCACTTTCTATTGACTAGGAATTGATTCGGTCCCTTGCTCTGTTCTCCAGGCAGAATCACCAATTATAACGTGATTATTGCTATCAGGGATGGATGCACATTGTCTATTCTTCCACAGAGAGTAAAAACTTTGTGCTTTTTGTTGTGATGAAATATATCAATTGGGAGATTTTGCTGTTTGATTTACTGTTTTGCAGATCACGTAATAATTTTAAAATTTATTTTAGCTTTCTTGCCTATTAAATGTTTCTTTTGACATTTATTTTGAAGTAAAGTGATATGTCTAATTCCTTAAAATTGTATATGTGTAATGTACATGTGCACATTAGGTTATAAAGATGCATTTATTCAACACACTATTGAATAAAGTGCCGTTTCAAAAGCTGTTTGTGAGACCATAGTTTACTTATAGTTATTTACAATAATATATATTTAATTAATAAAATATAAGTATCAAATTTCATTCTAAGCAAAGCAATAATCACAATTTCTATTATACACTTTTTAGATTAGTTTTACACCTGGGTTTTTAAATCACCAGTAATGAATCATCACTACTTTTGGTTGTGCTAATGTGTGTATCCAATCCTGCAAGCAGAATCTCTCTCTATTCCTACCCATCATGGCTCAGCTTCAGAGCAATCTCCCCTCTTTGTACTGTCTTGGGAACATGACAATTTTTTTTCTAGTTAGACAATAAGGCAGCTGAGAGAACAGTTTTTCAATTTCACAGAATAAGTTAATAGAGCATGTATCTTGAATTCACATTTTACGTAGCCTTCATACACTAGATAGTACATGCATTTTAGGGAAATATATCAAACTGAAATATATTACCTGTGCTTAGAGAAATGAAAAGCATTATACATTCATAAACATACACACAGACACACACACGTATTCACAAACACAAACATCTGCCCAGGTTACCTGGAACATTAGATGTGCCAGGTAATGTTTAAAATTCTTCTATTTGCCTCTCAGGGTTATGTAGAGAACTCTGGTGGTGTGTATAGGTTATTAATTTTAAGAAAGTCATACTCTCCTTTAAACTGAACAGAATTGAGGGCTTATAGTTATAAGATGTTTCTTGCCTCTCAGGCAGCCAGAAATAATACAAAAGCAGAGGCTAAGCATTGGGTCAAGGCTGCAGTCTTCCAATCACTATCCCTGGGGAATTACTTCACCTCACTGAGTCCTCCATGTGACTTGAAGGGTTCCTGGTCTAACAATCAATGGTCCTTTTCTCTTTTGGTGGGTGACAGGGGTTACATGCAAATGAAGAAAAATGAAGAAGCAGGAAAGACAGGATTAGGTAATCTCTGAAGTGATATTGAACAGCTATAATGGACAGAAAGCCATAAAAACTAAACCTTTGTTTCCAAGTAAACATCTAGAGTAGTATTGTCTATGAATCTATTACTCATTTATGATACCAGATTTTTTCCCGTTTCATGCATTCACATTTAAAATAAATGGGTGATGATTGATCATCCAGCTGGGATCTGGGGGTTTGGAATGCATAAACTCTCAAAGGATATTTAACTGTCCTAAAGAAATGGTCATTTCATCATTTAATCAGATACTTTCATGTAATTGCATTTTGGATACACATGCATTCACACACTTACACAACTGGATTTAAACTTCAAAGAGAACGTTTCTGAAGGGCATTTGTTTTTTATGGAAATAAAATAAGAATGAGCTGTATTCAAAGAGTGAGGAAAGCTATACACAGGAGATCTCTGTTTTATTGTGGTTTAGCTCATGGACCAAAAATGTTTAGTGGCTTTGGTCTACTTCCTTAGAAAAATGTCCACATTAAAAATGACCACCCAGGTTAGCAGAGTCTGGCATAATGCTAACATCCTAGGAAACAGAAGCCTCTATCCAGGGCCAATGTCCACTTCCAACTCTCACTAAATTTCTTTTCCTCTGGGAAAAGACTTAAGTAAAATCAAGAGAAGTTATTCTGTGGGTCTAATAAAACTACAATAAATCACGCACTTTAAACCCATAACTACTAAATCAAAATAATTTATTATCCTCTATTTTTAACCATAAATGGATACCATCTACTATGGGAGCAACTAAGAATGAACTATTCCCCAGTTGGTTACAAAATTTATTCAAATATTGCAGAATTGTGACCTGGTAAACTGCCCGGTATTAGAAAGTTTGAACATTACAAATGGGAAGGCTGTCAGGCTCTAGAATACGTTTTTTTTTTCACCTAAAACAGTATTACATTGTCAAAAAGTTTTATAATTATCAATCCATGCCACAGTCCTATAAAATGGATTCTCACTCAAATTCTTTATGTTTCACCCTGCATTCCCTGTGCTTATCAAATGATGGATTTCTCAGCAAACAGGCCACTACAATTTAGGAAGGAGGCTTCTCCAGTCCCTGCACTAGACTGTGAGTTCTCTGCACAGTACAGGCTTGGGTTTCAGCTTCAAAAACCCCATATTTTGCAGGTACAATATAATATTATATACAGCTTCCTTGATACATTTTCAACAGTAATGTGGACTGGAATTCTATGCAGTTGACATAAAAATAAATATGAATGCCCTAAATAAACTGGATACAATTGCTTCAAGCAAGAATAAGCTTCTTATTTTGAATGTATTGAGTTGAAATGTATATATATCATATATATATGATATACAATATAAATATCACTCTGTATGATACCTGAACTCCACCACTGAGATTATTTGGAATATTCCAAATAGCATAAGCTAAGGGTTGATTTTGCATACACTATGAAGGGAACTGGAGAACTTATTAGGTAAGTATAAATGATGTGAGCTGTACTTGTGGTTTCTCCTCTATTACCTTAATGTTAATTCAACCTCACCTAGCGATGCTCAATTCAACTGATTTCTAAATAAATATTAGGAAAATGCCAGTTTCTAAAAATTATCTATGTTTGCCTTTGCAATCTTTACAATTCTCAGTAGTTTCTTTTTCAAGCAGGTTTCCAGAAAAGCAGAACTCAGAATAGTTTCCCATCTGTAACAGGGAGACAACTATCTTCTACAACGTAAATGATATTTTTTTTGTGAGAAAAAATGTAGGATTCTATACCCAAACCAGAGCTACCCATAGAAAAACAACAGCAAGTATGATGCATTAATACAGGACAGCAGTAAAAGCAATTTTATGACAACGCTCAATCTTACATCAGTAAGTTTTAGCTTGGAGTAAAGAATCCACTTCCTACCTTGTTCGAAAGTCACTGAGCAGAGAAAGATACATATGATGATTTGCTTCTGTGAATGTTTCCTATAAGATGAACAAATAAAATAAACTTACTTATATAAAAATTTGCAAGTGTTAGTAGAGACTGTTCATTATATACTCCAGTAAAAAACCGGGCTAGCAAAGTATCAAATCAGATTAATTCAATGCAAAGCAACATGAAAAATTCAGAAACACTGAATTGAAATCCTTAATGTACAGGTCTATCTCTTACAACCAATTCAAAGCTTTTCTTTTTCTTCTAATTGATTAAACATCTTCCCTCAATACTCCTTCACCTAGGCACGAATTATTGACTCCTGGATTTACATCTTCACAAAATTAACTAAAATAAGATTTTCTTAAAGGCAGTAATGGTGGTAAAGGATGTGCTATAGAAGCATGACCATGATGACAGGGCAAGTGAGAAATTGTGGCTTCCTTAAAGTAGAGCCTGATTAATCCTTTTAGACCCATACTTATTACGGTGCTTGGCATCAAAAGGAAATCAATAATAGTTTTTGAATTGTTGAATTAACTCTGTTCATCTTGTGGTGGAATTCTTATTTTAGTCGCAGATTTTTCCTGTCAATAAAACTGCTTAATAGTTTAGGTTTCCTTTAATCATATAGTCAATAACTTAATTGTTGCTGTATTTGAGTCTCAAGGAATCTATATAAAGGTGGCAAGTGGTATTTGTATATGCTTGTCATAAATCAATTATAGAAAGAAAAAACAATCACATTACATTACAATGCAAATGGTTCTATAATTCAGTGATTAACATGAAATATAAACTGTAATTTATTGTTAGTGAAGAAATTTTACTATTATTCCAGTCTTACTAACGACAATTGAAAGGAAACACGTCTTTCCAGTGAGTAATATTTTCCATACCATTATTATCACAATTCTCTACTAATTTTGGTTTTTGTTTTCCTTCGAGTTGAATAGAACAACTTCTGTCTCATTATGGTCCTTTCAATTAGAATGAACTCATGTGGATGGGCAAATATTTGCATTGTTATAATATTGGATTAATAACACTCACAGCAACAGCAATTAAATCTCTCATCACTAACATTTAATATGTCCAATTTTAATCAAGTCTGTGAGGAATACAATCTTTAAAAACTTGTTTCTTTTCTTTGTGTTTGCTGTGAATAGATTTCCTTTGTTTCTTGTACATCTAATTCTGGTCCAATATTGGTTGTCATCAGAAATACTAAAAAAATATGAACAAATGATGAGGTTGTTTTCCATTCCCTAAAGCAGAAAGTGAGAAACCATGAAGTTAGTAAATCTATTACCATGTGGTTATTTTCTTTGATGATGAAATTCACAGCTTTATGTTAGTCATTATTGGCACAATCATTTGTAAAGTTTAGGAATCCATTATAAGAAAAGTTGGATGCATTACTCTAGTAATAGGATCACATATGCATGTCTTATATATTTATATTAATGCTGCATCGTGTTTCTTATATCCACTACTGGACATTTTCTGTATATCCAAAAATCTGATATATGAATTTCACAGTCTTTCCTGTCAAAATTATTGACAGAACACAACTTAAGTTTGTCCTTTAAAAAAAAAAAAAAAAAGCAAAAGCAAGCAAATTAACTAAATGAAATCAGCTGCACTCTTCAAATAGACCCCAAAGAGGTACTATTTTAGCAAAAGAGTCAGGAGGAAATAATATATTCATCTAGGTCTGTGTTTACTTAAAATTTTAATATTTTGTTCACCACTGATATTTTTCATTAACTTTAGTGTTTGTTAAATGTTCATTAAAATATTTTTTTATCTGATTAATGAGGGTTTTTGGTGTCATCTTAAATTTTATACCTGTTCCTGATTCCTTTGAGTTTTGTTCTTAAACATGACCACAATCTCTTATTAAGTGATTTATTATTAAAAATAATAAACACATTCAAAATAACTTCCTCTCCAAATGAAAGAAAAGGAGGCATTATCTGATATAAAAAAACTCATATACATTAAAATTTGATTCATCACTATTCTCTATGTTTACTTCTCTAGTCATCTTTTGCCAAACAGTATTTTATTCAAACATAAATTAAAATACTATTTCCTCTATCTTAAGACTTTATTTTCAAGTTGGTGTGTTGTGTTCCTTTCTGACTCTAAACATTCAGTTTCTCTATGTTCCTCTAATTCCTCTATCTGCCCAATTTATTATCTTATATTTTCCTATAGTGCTAAATTCTACCCTAAAATGTGTGAACATAGTATGGCTGGGAAGATTTCTGAAACCTACACATTCAGGTAAATGTGAATGTAATGTGAATGTGGAGTGTAAAGCTCTCCGTATGATTATCTTCCAAGTTGTTTACATCTTTAATACACAGTCTTATTTTATCCATTCAAATTAATTTATTATGAAATATGCTTCACAGTTTTGCCTTAATTCTCCCATTTTCAGCAGTCTTTTAAATCTTTTAAAATTAAGTTTTAATGTCTTCAATCTAAGGCATGAATATCCACGGAATAGCTATATATCTCCTTTATAATATCTTGATGTAAAATGTTTCTTTACTCCATACCACCATCTTTCTTTCTTTTTAAATTTCCTTCCTCACCCTTTTCATATTTATTTTCCCCCTGTCAATTTTGTTCCTGCCTTAAAAGACTTTGGGACACAATATTCTTAGAAAATAATGTAAGGAAGAGAAGAATGAAACTAAGTAAAACAAAACATTTTCAGGCCTGATTTTGTCTTACAAAGAAAGTCAAAACAACTCTTCTTGGTGTTGATGTAACTTTCAGCCTCCACCCTTTCTACTCACTAAGATTCTGCTGGACCTTGCTGTTTTCTCTTATTGAATTATAATTTATAAATCTTCGACTTTATTATTTGTCCATTAATTACTGGTCTTTTCATAATTTCCAGTTTGTCACATGCTGACTTCTCAACTTTGATGCTATATTTCTGTCTGAATCCTGAAGAGTTTTGTACTATTGTTTGTCTTAAAATTTTTACATTTTTAAAATAAAAGCATCATTTCACCTTCTTTTGTAGGGCGCATATTTTACTACATCTATCACCCATGAAATGTGGACATATTTTACTACATCTATTACCCATGGAAGGTGGATGGTAAATCCTTCACCTATCTCATAGACTCTATGAAGAAAAAAAAAAGTAGAAGAAATAGAAGAAGAGGAAGTAGGAGGATGAGAAAGAGAAGGAGATGAAGAAGAAGAAGAAGAAGAAGAAGAAGAAGAAGAAGAAGGAGGAGGAGGAGGAGGAGGAGGAGGAGGAGGAGATGAAGAAAACACAAATATAAATTCTTCTAAGTTATTCGGCAAAAAAAGAGTCATCAAATGCAAAGCAATACAACTGAGCCATTCATGCAGATTTGCCATAGCTGATGATACTTAGTGAATCTATAGTTAAGTGTAGGGTGTTGTTTAAAGCACAGTGTATGAGAGTTGAATCAGTGAACTTGGTAAAGTTTCCTCAGACAATATACAAAAAATTACTCCTTCTGTAGTACCTTGACATTTTCTGTATGTTTGCAAGGAATTAAGAGAAGGTATGTGAAAAACCAGTAGTAAAATATCAAAATCTTCATGACTAAACAAGCAGATTAATGATCAGAGGGAATAACACATTTCAGAATCCTTTTATCCCATCTTTACTATGTGCTTAAGTCTGTGAATCATAGTAACTGCTGGAATTGATCACAGCTGCAGAACATTCATCACTGGCACATGTTTTATCTGTTAGTGATGCAGATGGAGTTCATATATATTTTTTCCCTGTGAATAACCCTTATTCAGTCTAATAAAAAAAGGGTCCAATAATCTCAGAATTTAGACTTTATTCACATCACTAATTCTGTTATTGAGGCTCTTATAAACATTACATAATCCAGAGTATTCAAATTTACCTACCCTTATGTTATTAATTTTAATGCATTTCTGATTCAGAACATGAGGGCAAAGGGAGCATTTCATACGAATGAAGGTTTTATTTTCCCTTTAGTAAATTGTATCTTGTGTGTGGGGGGGGTGAACACTAACTTGCATGTTAAGAACTCAGTTAAATAGGCTCTTTGAGAGATGATAAAATCTATTAATGTTCTTAAAACATAATAGTAGGAAACAATAATGACAAATAAAGGACATGGTACCCATTCAACCCAATGAAAATCCTTGGTCATTTCCTATTTACAGCATGAAATCATTTAATGACCAATGGATATAAAATAAAGACTTTATATTTTTCATATGTTTTTGGTTTTTGAAAGAACACTAAGAAATATGCCCACCAGTGGAATATTTTCACTACATTTAACAACTTTTGGTTTCTTTAACTTCTGAATAGGAGTTTGAATGATTTAAAGATGGACAAAGAAGTTGACAATCCCATCCAAAAATAATTTACTTTTATACATTATCCATTATTGAATATATATTCTGTTATAAATCTTTCTAGTGATCTCAATCATACTAAACTCTTCTCCCTAAAAGAGAAAAAGAAACTCTTATGTTTTTTCTTGTATTGATTTTTTCTCTTGTCTTTGGCATTGTTTTTCCCATTTGATGCTCCTGGTAAGTTTCAATAAATGAAAAACTCCTGTAGTTCAAGATGCACCATCAATTTATTGTGAGAGCATAGATAAACAAAATATCAGATCCAACAACAAATTGGGAAAATATTTAGGGAAATAAACTTTTCAACTTATTAAATGGTAAGGTACAGAATAAAATATAACTATTTATTGACTTTTATGCTCTGTCAATTTGCTATAACCCCTTATAAACACTAGGACAGTAACAGTAACTTGAATACCACTTGAACAATCAATTAATCACACATACAGGTAGTTCAAGATTCAAAAATGGGAGTGGAGATATGTTTTTCTCTTTTTTAACTGAGGAAAATTCATCTTCTGTGAAGTGAAAAGGGCACTTGAGTGGTGTCTGTCACACAAATTCATTCCATTAGGTTTGTACTGACCCATTTAGAAGTCAATACTGCCTCACCCACATGGTAAACATGACTGGTTCCTGAAAACAGGTGGAACAATGTACAACTCTTAAGGAGTTCATCGTTGTTGTTGTTATATTTATATTTATTCTAGACTGAAGGCATGGGGTCAGAGAAGAAACTGTTTTGGGGTATGTGTAAGTTGTGGAGAAGAGACTATGCACAGTTTTGAAACAGTCTCTGGCCAAGGCTGAAAACCCTTTCCACTCAACTACCTTGGGTGGATTGAGGTAATTCCACAATTAACTTGGAAATGTACTTTGTGCTGGAGAACAGTGAGTATATGCATGTGAAGTAAGAAAACAGTGCTGGGGTCCAAGAATGGGTGCCATTATACAAACAAACTATTCAGGGAGTCACGTCACAAGGGAGAGAAGCCAGGAGGCCATGAAGGGTCACCTTCTAGGACAGACATCAGGGCAAGAAGCACAGGCAGTTGCCAGTATGAACTAAAGTTCCCAGTCAGCTCCAGGATCATCATTACAAGCGATCCCTTTTTGCCTGTATAACTTCTCAAGGATTTAAAGATAATTGTGGAAAAGAAAATCTTCAAAAGGAAACAGCTAATAATGCATTTGGGCACTCTAACTCCTTGAAGCTACAAATAACTCTGTGAACTGGCAGCACCAGCAACACCAAGGAGCCTGTTCGAAAGAAGAGTCTCTGCCCCACCCTCCCCAAACCTGCTGAAGCAGCATCTGTATTTTACCTGGATCCCCTGATTATTCATATACATTTAAACATTTGAAAAGCACAACTCCAGCAATTAATTAGAAAAATAAAAGATACAGTTCCTGTTTGTGGAATCAATCAAATGCAGCCCATCTAATTTTTTTATGAGTGTGTATTTATGATTAGATACAATTGAGGTGGTTATGGTCTCTGCCCTTTATTAAACTAATATTTTGTTAAGAAGTGACAGCAGCGATTTATTAGCTTCTTGGTTATATTTTTGGAAGGTGATGTTTTTCAAGTCTACTTAATTAAAGTGCTACAAGTATATTCTAATAGATTTCTGCCCAGATGATAAAAGAAGTGCTTTTCATGGATGAAGGTAAGTGCTACTCCCAGACTCTGAGTTTGCCAAAGAATATAAATCAGTGACAACAGTGAAAGCCACCAGTTCCCAAGTCTTTGTCACAATAGGACTGAGAAGTTGGTGGAGGGTGAGCACAGGTTAGAATCCCAAGACCCTTGAGGCTGTCTGGGGGCAAATCATCAATACAGAAACAGAGTCAGGTTTTCTCCACTAGGAATTGAAACTTTTGAATCAAGAACTCATCCTTTACCAAAGAAGAAAGATGATCATAAGTATAATTATGATCCCACTTCAAAATTCAACTGATAATAACAATGAAACATTTGACTTGGTGAAGCATTCATCAGAGGATGTGCATCACACTGCCATAGAGCAACAGATCGCTGTGACTTAATGGAGGAAGACACAAAAAATCATTGAAATTTTTTCAGAATGAATTTCTCAAAATATGTCATTTGTCTGGAAACAAATTCAATGGTATGCCTGGTAAATCCACTAGGTGAATTCTTGTTTCATTCCATTGTTTCTTTCTCTTTATTTTTCCTCCCTCCCTCTCTCCTTTCCTTCCTTCTTTCCTTCCTTCCTCCCTCCCTCCTATCTTTCCTTCCTCCCACCCTTCTTCCCTTCCTTCCTTCATTTCTTTTTTTGTTCTTTCTTTCTTTCTTTCTTTCTTTCTTTTCTTTTCTTTTTTTCTCTTTCTTCAGCTTCCTAATCCAGCATATAAAATGCCTGTATCCAAAACATCCTGAAATGTATTATTGATCAACATAATATCCAGTGAAAATTGAAGCAGGGTGCCCACTATCATAGTTACAAGAAAAATGACAATTAGTTCTCTATAAAATGCTATTTTATACATTCTATATCCCCTTAATCGTTTTTAGAACTAGACACTTCCAAAAGTCAGTTTGGAAAAAACTCATAAAATATGAATTTGTTTTCAACTCTCTACTAATCCTTTAATAAAGAGGATATGAGCATTGAGTCCAAGATAGAATGAAACAGTATGTTGACTCTTACTTTAGCGCTGAATTGTCCTGTTTCTTGTTAAACTAATTCATCTTTGAAGGAAGCCATGCAAATTACCACAAGATTTAACTTGAAAAGAATTATTTGGGCTCTCAAGGCCATATAATCCACAGCAATGTTGGCTACTTTATACTATTAATTTTAACTGAGTCTTGTATTTCCTTACCTTGTCTTGCTCTGTGTGAATACCTGAAAACACTTTTGTGCATTTTCTGTAAGCCATTTTTACTTATCTTTAATTTCCTTGAAACTGTATAAAGTCTGAAGTACATTGAGAATTACAATCTATGAAGTAGTTTATGAATTCAAGACAGATAACATTTGGATCTCTCTTGTCTTTCAGACAGTATCAATAAGGGGTTCAGAAGAATCCATGACATAGGGTAATTGTTATGTAAGTGTTAGATATTATTATTATTACTACCATCATTATATTATGTTTAGAAATTTGAAAATCTAATTTCTAAAATTATGACTATTCTAAAATTTTAATGTGAATTTTATATAATGTCTACTAACCTGCCAATCAAATTATTCTTTGTGTATTCAGCACTAATTTGCCCTGATCACTTATTGCTTGTTCTAGGGTAGATAGAGAGAGAGAAAAAAATGTACCTTAAAATGTATACTAATCATGAAAATATTATCACCTTATTTTTATTATTAGTTTCAGAGTTAAATATTTGCAATTCTGCCAATATAAGTTCAAAGTTCACTTTGTCCTAAGTCTAATCATATTTGATGTTTTCTCAAAAAACATTTGTTTCCATAATCAATGTTTCCCATATGCTTTCAGGATGATAAAAATATAGATATTTAATATTTGTTGAACATAGGCATTATGCTAAACATTTTTGTTATTAGGAATCAATGATAAAATTTTACTGTAACTGTATATTATATATATTATTATATTCTTAATGTATATAAGTAGAAACTGAGGCTTAGAAAATTTAAGTAAAGCCAAGAACACACAGTTAAGGGTTGGAAGTGGGAAATGAGGTGGGGCACAGCCTCAGAGCTCCTGCTATCATACTCCACCCTCTAATAAGGGCAGAGAATTCTCCACCTAAACAGAGAATAATAAGTGTCACTGGGTATTTTCATACCATCTTCCCTGTTCTATAATTTTCTGTTATTCATTTATTTTTTGTTCTTTTGTTTTTCATAGATGCAGTCTTTTAGTGACTCATAAAATTGTATGGCATAAAATCCTTATATTTCTAGCTAATCGTTTTCTCTATTAGATTGCCATTGGGAATATTTTTTTCCATTCTCATATGTAGCACACTTTTTAATTTTTTCTAATGTTTTCCAATACTGTCTTCAATGAATTCTTCGGGAGAGTATTTCGGACTTCTAAAGACCATTTTAATTATTACTTTTATATGTTTATTTTTCTCCTATGTAATACAATAAAAATATTTTACTGATAACTGATCAACTACTTCTTAGAGGTTATTGGTAAGAATGTTTATTACAATATTTCTTGAGACTGATACTTTAATAATCTTGTTTATCCACATAACAGCATACATAGCAATGTTTTTTTAGTTTGTTAATAAGACCTATATGGAATGGAATAAAGCTGAATGATGGAAAGGGAAATTTTTCTATCCCATACCTCTTACCTATGAAACCTTCCTAGTGAAAATAAAATCTTTCTTACAGGACGTTCCTGATTTCTATCCCCTGTAACTTCCAGGGTTAGATCCACACAGAAGGAAAGATTTATTTATGTATTCATTCATTCCCTCATTCTACATGAATGTATCGAATATCTATTCAATCAGTCAAAATATATTTACTTAACCTTAATCATGAGCCAGACACCATGCCAGGCACAGAGAAGGATGAAGTGAAAATATAAGGTTAGAAAGGAGCACAGTCTGATTTTTTCCTTATTTCACCTTTACTCTCAAAGCCGCTATATACTGTTGATTTTTTCTGGATGTGACCAGATAGTTTTAGTCATTTCAATATGATATAGCCTCATCTGAAAAACAAATATCTCCCTGAGTGTCTGACTTACTACCAAGAGGGGGAGAAATCAGAATCAATGTATGCAGCTTACATGTGATGTTTTCAGAGAGTACTGCATCATAGAACATACTGTACAAAAAAAATACATGACAAGAACACATTCATTGGCTTCAGGAATCCAGTTGCTTGGATGTCATTTAAGTCAAAGCTGCCCATACTTCCTGATGGCAATATTCTGCTCTCTAAGGCTGAATTCTCCCACAGTCCAACAGCAAGAAATACTATTCTAAAAGCAACGAATATACCTACTCCCTTGAATATCAATTACATTAACATAGCAGTCTTCACTATCTCCAGTTGCCCATGAAACAGAGCCTTGAAATTCCTCCAGAACCTAGGTCACCTTCATAGCAGCAGCCTGCTCAATAACCATGATGCTTAGGCACTGAAAGTTAGAGCCAGCTAAGTTAGAAGATGCATAAAAATAAAAAATGTAACTATCAGGGTCCTTTTCTGTTTTCATTGCACTAATGAAATAGAATATATATATGTTCCCCCAGAATTTATATATTTAAATACATATCACTATGAACAAAAGAAGAAAAGCCATTTGTTGTGCTTCATTAGACATGAATTTGTCTTCTTTGAAATGTCTATTTGTTTTCTTTTTAATAAAAATTTGAGGTAATTTTGTTAAAAAAAGAAAGAAAGAAAAATACAAGGTATCTATCTATTTGGTGCCCTTCTTCAATAAGGGTACTCACCAGACATCTACTTGCATTTATACAATAAACAAACACACACATACACACACACACACAACTTGTATTAATTTTTTAAAAAAGAATCTCCACATTCTCTCAGACATTCTATATTTAAGATTATGCCTTGTATACATGAGATGTCTTAAAATTATAATGGCCAATGACTAAAGACCATTGTTGGGAAGATTCTGAAAATATCAAGTTCTCCATACACTTGGCACAGACTAACTATGAAAGATTATTGAAGAATTTGAATATTTCTTCATGCAATTTATTATATCTTTACATCTATAGAAATAAAAAAAACACAAAGTTTCTTAAAATGACTCAGTAAAAATATCTGTGTTTCTTCTCATTTATCTATCAGAATGTATAGAGGCATGGATTCCAAAACAATAATCACTTGGGCCTGAAAAAGTACTTCTTAAAGTTATACTATAGGGAATTATGAGAAAAATACTTAGAATACAAATAGAAACTTGAAGGATCATAGGTATGAAAACAATATATTTTTCCTTCTTTAGTGAAATCAATACAATTGATTAGAATAAATCATTCAAAATTCAGAAGATTATGCAATTTTTATATGTTTTCTAAAACAAAGAAGTGTTATTTTAGTATTTGAAGGTCTTCACTTTTGGTTGTGTTGCTGTCATTCAGAAACTGCTAAAAAGACTAGTGTGTATATACAACACATATATAATTTTAATATTATATATATTTTATTTTTATGTTTATATATTTATATTGTATGTATATGTCTTCATTTCCTCATTTATAAATTAAATATAAAAAGGACTACCGTTTACATATCACTCTGAGGAAATCATAGACTCACAAATATTTTGAGCTGATTTATTAACACCACAGGGCAAAGTAGAGTGTCATTGAATGCCTTACAGTTTTAAGAAATACTAAGAAATATTACATATTAACTCCAGCCTCTTATAAAATGACTTATTATGATGTATATCTCTCATGTGATTAGGACTTTTTTGAGGACAGGAGATTTCTGCATTCTCAGTACATAAAGCAGTATGTCCTATGGGCTGTTAAGTGAAAATTGTAAATCAGTGATCAAGTTACTTAATAAGACATTATTACACCATCTGTCCAAAATTTTAATAGACAATGTGAAAAATTGAAAGGAAAATTTCTCATTGTAAAATATTGATTGGGTTAATGCTGTAAAGACACAGCTCTAATTAACCTCAAGGCAAGAGAGTTGATTTTGTGGGATTTCATGAGCAAAGACAAAGATGTTTCTATTCAGCTTGTTCTAAAATAAGGAAGGAAATAAAATGACCTAAAGTCAAACTTGTACTTCATAAGATGACACATTGGAATTCTGAACACATTAAGCCTATTTTTTCTAATTTTCAAGCTAGTACGTAAAAATAATAAATCTCAAAAAATACTGATTATGTTTACGAACTTTAAAATCCAATTGTATTCTTTTTGTGTGTGTGTGGTATGCAGGCCTCTCACTTTTGTGGCCTCTCCCATTGTGGAGCACAGGCTCTGGACGCACAGGCCCAGTGGCCATGGCTCATGGGCCCAGCCACTCCGTGGCATGTGGGATCTTCCCGGACCGGGACACAAAGCCGTGTCCCCTGCATCGGCAGGTGAACTCTCAACCACTGTGCCACCAGGGAAGCCCCAGTTGTATTCATTTTTAAGCTGAGGTACTTCCTTTTAAAAAAACTTTGTTGAGAAATAATCAATATTCCAGTGATCTTAAGGTATTTAAGGGCCTACAATGTTACTTGAAATCTAAGCTTCTCTTGATACTAGCTAAGACCATATCTACAGACATGGCTTAACCCTGCATTCTGAAATGTAAAAGACTCATTTTCCTCCTATTTACTTGATTATTCCTCCATTTTAATTCCTATTTTAAAATCTACTTACTCTTTCAATTTATCTGACACATGAATAATTATTGATGCTGCATCCAGAAAACATTAAAGACATAAACAATTTCTTAAACATATTGACTTTTTAAAATAAAAGTTATAACAGTATTTAGCAATGTGCCACCAGTATAGAGCAGTTAATTTAGCAGGACGTGAATATATTTATAGACTAGTAAAAATTAAGTATAACACACAAAACTAATCTGTGCTTACCAATTAAATTTCTTACTAACTTGTTTAGTCTGGAAGCAACAGACAAGATGGATCAGTAGTAGAATATGTTCCATGGAACCATTTAGCTAGTATCCTATCTGGGAACAAAGGTCACCATAGCTGATTCATTAACAAAAAAACCCAAGAAGTAGCTTAACCAGTCCCTTGTTGGAGAACAAAAGGTCCATAGAATTCTACTTCCCAGCATCATACTGTTTTTCAAATAATTTAGATATTTTGCATTTAAGCCTTGTTTTTGTAAAATACTTACAATTCCTCTTTATTCTATGTTCATATTTGTTTCATATTCTTTACATGAACACTTTTAAATAACACAAACTTTGAATATTAGAATGAAATCTAATATTCTATTATTAGAATATTAGAATATATATTCTATATATATTCTAATAATATTCTATTATTAAATTATTAGATTTCTAATATGCTAAATATTGAACAAATAAATAAATCTAATATTCTATTATCTATTCTATAATTGGAAAACACCAAGTCTCCATACACTTACTGCTTCCCTAAGATTATTTCCCCAAAGAAGTAAACAAACAATGGTAACTAAAACACAAAATGATATTAACCAGCACCATTACAAGGCATTGAAAGCAAGCAAACTCTTCTCTAATCTTTTCTCTCAAAGTAAATTGAATGTGAGAGGAAAAAAAGTTACTGAAAATAAAGTAAAAGTTTGTTTAAAGAGAGAGCATTTGTTCTTTGGCTTTATGAAGTGTGACAAACTAGGTCTTTGATGATGTGAAAATTTCAGATGGATACTCATGCTGAATTTTTAATAAGCAATGTAATTTTAACATTAGATTGGTTGATCGGTTTCCTTATTTATTTAAATTTACAATCAGTCATCACTATACTTTCCCGAATAAAAAATCCTCAAAAAACCCCAATAGGATGGCTGTTATATATATTTGATAAAAAATACCCAAAGCATGTACCTTATGAGGAAATAGAAGTGATTGCTAATCACCATATATTTAAGCTATGTATTTATTTAACTGTGACAAGTGAAATAACAAATACATTATAATCTATCTTCAGGCAAAATTCACTTTAATTAAGGGTAAGCATTCTGTAAGTGCTTAGTATTTGTTACTGTATTAAAAACAGCTCTCATAATACCATGAAGTTCCACACAAATGGCCCTAGTGGAACTCTAACTATTGTGGGAACATGTTGTATTTTGCCTTTGGCAAAATCTTCTTCATTTGCTTTAACTTGTAGTAATCCATTATCTAGAGCTAATATCACTAGTCTCCCACAATGCTTAAAAATGTTTGCCACAAACAAAAATTACAGGGAACATTCTTCCAATGAACCGGCCACTTTTCTTTCTTCTGATACACAAAGGAATTAAATACTTATGTTGAAAAATCACATTTATTTCTTTGAACATGATTTAAAATATTTCAACTCGCTGTGTTTTTCATGAGCAACATTGTTTTTGATTATTGATAAATTTCTATTTTCTGCCTTATCAGATTACTTAGAATATTTGTCTCTACTGTTATCCACTATTACAGTAGTGTCTGAATTGCATTATTTCTTTGTTTCTCATAGAGCTTGCTGTTTTATTAAAGAAACAAAGTTTTATAAAGAAAAAAATTCACATTCAAATTATATATATTTACCAAAATATGATAATTATTTTATCACTATGTTACGGATAACTTTCAGGTCTCTTTCTCTCTCTGTTTCTCTAGGTAGATAACTATTTACCTCATTTGTTTAAATCTTAGCTAAAATCAGTAATACTCTCCAGCTTCAAGCATCTCCATAATATTTTACTTTATTTGTTATTACAGTTAATACTCTAATAATTATTATTTTATATACTCATATAAAATTGTGTATTTATTTCTATAAATTGCATTTCTAAATCAATCTTTGTAGTTTAAAGAGTATGTGTATTTTTAATTTCTTGTGAATCATGCCAGTTTAGCTTCAACAAAAATCATACCTTTTAATATTCTTGCAGTCAGTGTATGAGAACACCAATTCTACATACACTTGCTAATAATACAGAATGCTCTAGAGGAAGGAGAGAAGGAAGGGAGAGAGAAAGGGAAAAAGAGAATGTTGCAGTCTTGACTTCCAATTTTTTTTAAAGTGTGAGACAATTTCTTCTGAGAGTTTTGTGGTGAAAGGAAGTAGGATGGGTGTGCTATTTAGGGGGATAAATAAAATTAGTGAGGGGTTTGTATAAATCAATATTCCATGAATCAAGAAGAATGATTAAATCAAACTCTTCAAGTCCAACAATGATTAGGCAATCTATATTAAACTTTGCATTATATTGTATTATATTATCATGTATTATACATCATATATAGGCATGATATTCCTCTGCTCAAGAAACCTTTTTTTGATTCCTTAAGATCTACAAAATCAAGTCCCAATCTTCTTAATCCAACATTTAAAAAGTCATCCATTATTTAGTAACAATCTTTATTTATTCTTTTCACTCTCTTCATTTCATGACTCATTTGCTTAACAATATCAATTATTATTTTCCAACATCTCTTGCTAATTTATGACTTTATGATTTGAAGTCATCGTGAGTTCTCACCTTCTTTCACTTCTGATCCATGAACAAATCCTAAGTGCCCCAACTTTGTTATAAATCCTGCAATCTGAGACCACTGCTTCTCATTGGATGCATCATGACAGTTTCCTTACAGCTTGAACTCAGTGGAAACACCACAAAAATTCCTCATTGGCTGTCGTCATTGGAAACACCATTGACAGCATCCTCATTGGTTGATCTCAGTGGAAATATCAGGACTGCTTCCTCTTTGGCTGTTCAGCTTCCACCTTTGTCACTGTAGAGTCAGACACCTAAGCAAGGGCTGCTTATTCCTTTATAAACCAAATCAAATGTCAGTTCTTTGCTCAGAGAACTCCAAGAACATTCCAACTCCTTCATGGACTAGAGAGACTTACATGATTGGACTCATGCACTCTTCTCACAGCTCCTGCCTCCTCTTTACTATCTTTGCTCCAGCACTACTGGTCACTTTCTTTTAATCACACATGTGCTACTGATCCCAATCTCTTGGACTTTCTTTCCCCTCTGCCTGAGACATTCTTCCCCTAAAGAGCTGAATGATTTCCTTTCTTTTCCTTCAAATGTCTGCTCAAATGGTAACTTACCTGTGATGATTTTATATAAAATTGAACAACTCTCCCATCATTCTGAATCTCCCTTAACTCTGCGTTTTATAGAATGCTTATTTTATATATTTTTATCCTTATCAATTATTTGATGGGGTTTGGTTCCCTTCTCTCCATTTGAATTTAAGCTCTAAGAGGATAAGGCTTTTGTTTTTTTTTTTTTTTTCCAGAAGCAGTTTCCCCAGTCCCAAGAATTGACAATTTCACCTGCTATGCAATCATGAACACTTTCTGCATGAATTTATGTAATTCTCTCATAATGTTGATAATATCTTGAAATACCTATCTCTCAATTTTCATACCTTCTACTTTCCTTTAGAAACCCAGTACAAATATTATCTCTTCCATTGGGCCTCTTTAATTCCCTGAGTTCTAATTAAATTAGAAAGATTTAAAGATTTCTGAAAGATTTCAAAGTATTTTAAATTCCTACTTTGGAATCTTTCACATTGTACCATGCTTTCAAGTTCCTAAATACATAGCTATCTCTCCCAGTAGAATGTATATTACTTTTAGTTGTGGTTATATTGACACAGGCAGTCTGCCATGGGCCCTGAGGGTCCTCTCTATGCAGGTTTGCCAGATAAAATACAAGATGCCCAGTTAAATTTAAATTTCAGATAAATAAAAAATGCAGTATTTGGAACACACTTATATTAAAATATTTATGCTGTTGAAATCCAATGTAAATTCTAGGTTCTCTCTGGGTTTTATTTCTAACCTTGCTTATAGCATATAGGTAGACATAATTTTTTTCCACAAATGAGTATAAGCAAACCCTCATAGTCAGTAGTCCTCCATTTTAATTTATTTCCAATATCTCGTCATACAGTGTCCCTTACATCCATTTACTTAGGCAAATTAACAAAAGTCTAGGTCCTGTTTAATTCATTTTAGATTTATCATAACTCTTCACCTCCTACCCTCTCCCCATCACACATTCCCAATGAAATAAACCTGTATTTTTTTTTCTCCTGAAGATCAATTGGAGAACTGGGCAATGATATTTTACAGGGCACCTGTGGTATTACTGACTCATTTAAAATTTTCTTATTTTGGATCAATTTTAGATTTATAGATAGTTACAGAGGTAATCCATAGAAATCCCTGATACATTTTATTCGATTCTTCCTAATATTATCATTTTACATTACTGTGATATATTTGTCAAAAGTAAGAAACTAACATTGGTAAAATACTAGTAACTGAATGCTAGGCTTTATTCAGATTTTTTCTGTTTTTCTGCTGATGTCTATTTTCGATTGTAAGATCCCACATGACATTCAGTTGTCATGTCTCCATAGGTTCCTCTGGTCTGGAACAGGTTTCTTAAATTTCCCTTGTTTTTGATGACCTCAAGGTTCTGAAACGTACTAGTCAGGTAATTTGCAGAATGTGTTTCAATTTGCATTTTTCTTTTTGCCTACGAGAAAATTGATAATTGTACTTATTATGATTTAACTGTGTGTGTATATATATATACATTTTTTTTTCTGGGCCAAAAGCTATGACCACATTTATATTTTAACTATTTTTACTGAAATATATTTGATTTACAATATTGTTAGTTTCAGGTGTACAGCATAGTGATTCAGTATTTTTTGCAGATTATACTCCATTGTAGGTTATTACAAGAGAATGGCTATAATTCCCTGTACTATACAGTATATCCTTGTTGCTTATCTACTTTAAACATAGTAGTTTGTATCTGAAATGTGGATGGAGTTATATATTTTTAAAAGAATACCACAAAGGTAAAGTGCCTTTCTCATCACATTTTAGCAGAATATACCTAATATCAACATGACTTATGGCCTCTTTAACTTTGAGCACATGATTAAAGTAGTGTTTGCCAGTTTTCTCCACTATAAATGTATAATATTTCCCTTTCCATACTAATGATTAACTTTTATTGCATAAACTACTAGTTTGTGAACTATATTTTTGCCACTTGGATAGATTGAACTTTTCTCCAAATTATAAACATTGATAGTTATGTATTTGTTTTCCTAAAGATTACTTAACTCAAAAGCTCCTGTAGACTAAAGAAGCAAGGCTAGCATTGACAGCAATTAGATTTTTAAATATATAAGAAAAAAATAAACAGGCAAATGTAAAAGTTTTATTTAACCTCTTAAGATATTTTTAAGCTGTCCACAAATGTCTATATAATGTTATGAGATTAGAAGATTTAAATGACAATTTGAAGCTGATGAATTGAATAGAAAAGAATTAATGTTAATTTCACTGACTGATTTGTTTAAATTCAAGCTGTAATTCACATAACCATACAATCCAATCTATCACAACCCTTTTAAATTGGGTTTCCCAGAAACAGACTCTGATAGAAAGATTTTCATGAACAAGATTTAATCAGAAGTGTTCCAAGAAAAACTGACAAGGGAGAAGGGAAGAGGGGCAAAAAATCTTTATTAATCAGTGAGTGTCACAGAGGGCATTTTTCTCTCAGTCCTGCAGAATAACTTTCCAGAGCAGTGTCTGCACTTTAGCACAAGGGGGCTAGAGAGCTTCCACACCTACTACTGTGAGCCACTGGTAAAGAGGTGTCCCTGGGGAGAATGTAGAATGCTCAGCAGTCCTGACCTTTCCATGCACCGAGGCAAAGTAGGCTTCAGAAACCTGAGAGCTGAACTCCAACAAAGATATACAGACTGGAGGTGAAAGATGTGCACACAAACTCTAAAGGAATCTGAAGGACACAGGTAGAGCAGTGACAGACCTGGCATGTAGGAAAGCCCTTTGCAGTGCACCGCAACCACTGAGCCCACGGGCCACAACTACTGAGCCCAAGTGCCCCAACTACTGAAGCCTGCATGCCTAGATTCCATGCTCCACAACAAGAGGAGCCACCACAATGAGAAGCCTGCACAATGCAACAAAGAGTAGCCCCCACTCACCACAACTAGAGAAAACCCACAGGCAGCAACGAAGACCCAATGCAACCAAAATACATAAATAAATTTATAAAACAAACAAACAAACAAAGCACCTCTCAACATATTCTTTCACATGGTAGTTATTCAAGAAATGGCTGCTGAATGAAATGTCTATAATTTTACTTCAAAATAACATCAGTTACCACCACACACCTATTAGAATGGCCAAAATCAAAACCACTAACACCAAGTCCTTGTGAGGATGTGGAGCAGCAGGAACTCTCTTTCACTGCTGGTGGGAATGCAGAATGGCAGTCACTGTGGAAGGTAATTTGGCCATTTCTTACAAAATTAAACATAGCCTTACTATAACATTTAGGAATCATACTCTTTGGTACCCAAATGAATTGAAAAATATATGTTCACTCAAAGAGCTGCACAAGGATGTATGTAGCAGCTTTATTCATAACTGCCAAAACTTAAAAGCAACCGAGATGTCATTCAGTAGATAAATGGATAAATAAACTGTGGTACAACCAGACAATGGAATATTATTCAATATTAAAAAGAAAAGGTCTATCCAACCATCAAAAGACATGGAGAAACCTTAAATCCCTATTACTAAGTGAAAGAACTAATCTGAAAAGGCTATATACGGTGTGATTCCAACTGTATGACATTATGGAACAGGTTAAAAAATAGAGATAGTAAAAATCAATGATTTCAAGAGGTTAGAGGGGAGGGAGGAGAGGAATGAATCAGCACAGTACAGAGAATTGGGGTAGGGGCAGTGAAACTACTCTTTATGATACTATAACAGTAGATACTTGTCATTATGCATTTGTCAAAACCCATAGAATGTACAACAGTAACACCAAGAATGAACCTCAATATAAGCTGTGCATTTTCGGTGATAATGATGTGTCAATGTAGATTTATCAGTTAGAGAAAATGTGCCATTCAGGTGGAGGAAGTCGGTAGTGGGGGAGACCACACACGCTTGAGGTCGGGGGCGGGTATATGAGAAATCTCTCCTTTCTGTTCAGTTTTTGCTATAAACATCAAACTGCTTTAAAAAATAAAATCTATAAAAAATAGCAGCAGTTAACTATCCTAAAATCTATTCTTCCCAAGAGATATAAGCACCCTCTAACTTCCTAAATCTATTTGTAAAGAGTTTATCATTTTTCCTACTGATGGTAAGTGATTGCATGCACAATTTCACACAGACATTACACTATCTGTTCAGACTTACATGAACAATTTGTCTGCTTCTAGATTCTGTACAATCATGAATTATTTTAGAGAAGAAATATTCCTAACGTTCATCTTTCTGTCCTCAGATTGCCCTGTTACATTCTGACACACTAGTAAGTGTTGAATGAGTAAAGGTGACAGATTTGGATATTTTTCATGAAGATATTTTTACTGTGCTTCAAAATTTCCAAACATATTATTTGAAGTTGTTGAGAGGAGAAGCAATGAAAGTAAACTAACCCAGCAAACACTTCTGACCTTATTGTCAGCCCTTTAATTTGGGTTAAACATCTATTGTCTTGGGCTTCCCTGGTGGCACAGTGGTTGGGAGTCCACCTGCTGATGCAGGGAACACAGGTTCGTGCCCCGGTCTGGGAAGGTCCCACATGCTGTGGAACGGCTGGGCCCATGAGCCATGGCCACTGAGCCTGCGCATCCAGAGCCTGTGCTCTGCAGCAGGAGAGGCCACAAAGTGAGAGGCCCACGTACCACAAAAAAAAAAAAAATCTATTGTCTTTCTAGTGTGTGTGTTTGTATGTAATAAAAATTATAATTAATCTCAAAATTGAGAATTTTGATTGAGAGGAAAGAAGGAATACTTGGGGACTTGAGAGTTTAAATGAAGGGCAGTGTGTCTGGGTGTGTGAAACTCATTAGACCAGTGGGGTGTGGGATAAAGGATGTGGCTTTTAGGTAGGAGGCAAAGAAGAGGAAAGTTGGAAGAAATTTATGTATCATAGAGAGAAGTAAGAGGGACACAGTTTATCTACTTTGTAATTTTGATAAGGAAATAATAGAGAAGGAAGAAGAGAAGTAAAAGAAAATTATGAAAATCAATAAAATATTTCAAAGTTTTCTTACAGATCACCAGCTATTCAGTGATTTTGTAGCCAGTTTAATTTTAGTTTCCGCCTTGATTATCACTCTCCATAAATTTTGAATCATGCCTATAACTCCATGTTGTTCTTTTCTCTCCTAGGAAAATATAAGCTCTCTTGTATTTTTTTTTTTTTTAGAAGATGTTGTGGGTAGGAGTTAATTAATTAATTTATTTTTGCTGTGTTGAGTCTTCATTTCTGTGCGAGGGCTTTCCCTTGTTGTGGCAAGCGGGGCCACCCTTCATCGTGGTGTGTGAGCCTCTCACTATCGCGGCCTCTCTTGTTGTGGAGCACAGTCTCCAGAGGCGCAGGCTCAGTAGCTGTGGCTCATGTTCCTAGTTGCTCCGCCGCATGCAGGATCTTCCCAGACCAGGCTCAAACCCGTGTCCCCTGCACTAGCAGGCAGATTCTCTACCACTGCGCCACCAGGGAAGGCCAGCTCTCTTGTTTTTAAGTGGACTTTGCAGGAATAACCAATGTGGGAGCCATGTTCAGTTAGTCTAAGCTGGTGCTGCCCACTGGTTATAGCTGGCAGCTGATTTGACTGGTTTTTAAGTGTTTTGGATAGCACCATAAATCAGTGATTTTTCCAGGAAATACTTGGCTTCTTACTTTTTATCTACTCCACATGCAATGTGGGCTATAGAGATGACCCATACAGAGCATTCAAGGCAACCATCTAAATAGAGTAATTGAACAAATATATGTTTCAGATATGGGTCAGACTAACAAAGGTAAATAGGGAATGCTGCCTTATTAAACCCAAGGATTGTTGACCAACCAAAATCCAGGAAGTAAAGGCATTCAACTGTATGTTAAGTAAAACAAAAAACAGAGATCAGAAAGCTGCCAGATCTTTCTCTGCATCGCTCACTTTAGCTCTATCATTCTCACAGTAGACTGGCTTCCTCCTCTTGGGTACAAAATCTGGCTAATGACAACTCCTAAAACTTATAGTGTAAGGCTTTAGCCACATACAGAAATGAATGAGCCTTCTTAAATCTACCTAAAAACAGTCTAAGTGAACCTTCATTGACCTAGCTTGTGTCAGGTGAACACTATGGGATCAATCAATTTTGGCCAGGGGACTGAGGTCAAGTTAGGAGAAGTAGTCCATTTAATTGGCACAAGAGGAGTGGCTGGAGAGTTGTGAATCTCAGAAGAAGTTTAGCACATGGACTCTGAGTGCTCTCATCCCAAGGGATCACAGGAAGAAAGCATATTATAGTGCTGCTGTGGCCACATCTTGAGTCATTCAGAACTACAGCTCTCTTTCTTTTTTGTTTTTGTTGTTGTTAGTTTGAAAAGGATGAAACTTTAAATCCTGTGACATTTATTTCATGGTGATACTTACAAAATGTAATAAATTATATTAAATTAGAAAGAGATAAATAATAGATGAATAGATAGATGGAGATGATTCTTTATCCTAATTTTATGAAATACAGTATAGGTTCTTATAAACTTTTGTTTTCTCAGAGAGTGTTTTCAAGCTTTGTATTCAGAAGCATTACATTAGCTTGACTTCTGCATAATGAGGACAATCTTTAGAGCAATACTGCTGTCCTTTGAGATTCTAAATATTACATCATCCAGAAAGGAGAAGGGTTCTAAATTCTCATCATCTAGAGTCATAGATGTTTGACTCCTTTGTCTGCTTTTTTTGTGCATGTAGAGTGTGAAACACTTAATCTTATTGACTAGGTTTTTTTTTTTTTTTGAGCAGTTTCAGTTCAACCACTAAGAACTGTTTGCAAAATCGGTCTAGCTGAAACACTTAAAGTGACTGCAATGATTCTTGTAGAATAACAATGGTCCAGGTGGTATAAGCCATTTTTAACAGTTTATGCTTAATAGTTTTATTACTTATATAAATTGTACAGAAATACGCAGTTAAGTCATTTGTAGTTGGTGTGTTGTTGCTGTTTTGTCACTGTTATCCTTTTTTCTCTATTATTAGCAGCCATTCATTTTATTGAAAATGCTCTTGTCAGAGGAGACTCAAATTATATTTATGGGACTATTTCATTTAATTAGCAATATCAACTATGGAAAAGATATGGGGTTTAGAGTCATTCATACCCACGCCCAAATACCAGCCCTACCACTCTTTGTTTCTATGATCATGGGCAAGTTATTAAAAGATCCATGAGCATCAGTTTTCTTGTTGGTAAAACTAGTTTATGAGAAACACATTGCCAGGATGCTACAGAGGCCAAATGGTTCTCTGAAAGAGAATTTTAGGATGAGGAGGAGGACCATAGTCAAATTTGTGTTTTAGGAACATCATTTCAGCAGCAGAGAGGAGGTAATATTGAAGGGAAAAAACTTACAGTAACTGTATGAGAATTTATATGGTTGAACCAAGGCAACAAGTCTGGGTTAAAATAGGATTGTCAAGGATCATATATCTGAGCTAGTGTCAACGGGATTAGTTCCTAGCCTTGGGTAGGAAATGGTTGAGATTCAGATAACAGTGTATTTTCCAGGTTCCCCAGAGAATTGCAGGGTCTAGCTAAGGTTGTGAACCAGTGACCTACAGATTTGGTAAACCGATGAAGTTTGGATGAGATGGAGATCTGGTTCCTAACCCAGACTGTAATTAATCACCTGGTCAGCTTTTAAGAAACATGAATGCCCGAGCCTCACCCGGAAGCATTAAATCAGAATCTTTGCTGTGGGGTTCAGCTATAATGTTATGTAAAATTCCCAAGGTGATTTTAAAGAGCAGTCCAAATTGAGAATCCATGAGAAAGAAGACAGTTCGGCAAACCAGAAAAAGCTGAGATACCCATGTACACAGATGTGCCATTTACTGGGAAAAACTATATTAAAATGTTCAGGTTATGAGTGGAGATCAGAAAGAATGGTTTGTTGGGTTGTGAGCATGTTGAACTTAAGATATCTAAGAGACCACCTAGTAATGGTGCCCAAGAGGAAGTTGGGTCTATAACCCTGAATCTCAGAAAGGAAGTGTGGATTAAGAACAAATGTCAGTATATAAGTGACAGTTGAAGCCAGGGGCAAAGATAGAGTCTATCAAGAAGAATGTGTGGAATGGTGATAATAGAAGAATAAAGACACAAGTCCAGTAACACCCAAACGGGGGAGGGGAAATATACTCTATTATTCAGATGCATGTAAAAAGAGAGACAATGAACCAAATTGGTATATATACATGGAGGGGTCTGTGTCAGCATTCAGTGATTTGATCCAGCCATTTGGATACGGAACTACATACTAAAGAAAATTATAAGTGCAAAGAATAAAGTGGCCCCAAACCAAAAGCAGATGAATTTATTTGAACAGCACTGCAAAGACTCCCCTGCCCAATAAATCAGGATCAATTTATTGTAAAAGAGAAAATTAAACTTAGGAAACTGACACCCTATCAGTGTTCTCAGCTTTACCAAAGCTATATGCCTTTGTATTGTTCCAGAATTTATAACATTTTAAATTCCACAAATTAATTAACTTGCTTTGAACAGTTGAAGAACAATAATTAAAATCTAATGTCTTTTCTATTGGGAAGCATAGAATCATGAAGTAGAGAGGATTGCTTTTGTATTTTCCTTACCTGCATCTAGGGAAATAAAACAAAACTGCATTTCACAGCCAAAATGTATTTTGGCAGAGCCTTCCGGGTTATAAAGCACAGAAGTTACTCTATTCTTTGGAATTTAAATATGGAGTCTCACTAATTAGGAAACTATGACCTAGGTCATGCAAAAATTCTCAATATTTGAAGATTAAATCACTCCAAGTGGTAATAATTGACATTTGTCAATTAAACATGCTTAGGGAAAGCTAGGATATTGTGAAATTTATAATTAGTATATTTTAATTATGTTGTAATTCTTTTATTTTATTTTTTATTTATTTATTTATTTATTTATTTATTTATTTATTTATTTATTAGCGGTACGCAGGCCTCTCACCACTGCAGCCTCTCCCACTGCGGAGCACAGGCTCTGGACGCGCAGGCCCAGTGGCCATGGCTCACGGGCCCAGCCGCTCCACGGCATGCGGGATCCTCCCGGACCGGGGCCCGAACCCGCGTCCCCTGCATCGGCAGGCGGACTCCCAACCACTGCGCCACCAGGGAAGCCCTGTTGTAATTCTTTTAAAAACACTATTTATTTTGTATTAATTGCATTGCATTGCATTCTTTTTTTTCTTTTTTTTCTTTCTTTTTTTTTTTTTTTTGGCAGTACACAGGCCTCTCACTGTTGTGGTCTCTCCCGTTGTGGAGCTGAACCCGTGTCCCCTGCATTGGCAGGCGGACTCCCTACCACTGCGCCACCAGGGAAGCCCTGTATTGCATTCTTGAATCAAACTTGGTAGAAACGACACTTTCATTCTTTTCTCCTTACTGAGACACCCACTACAGCAAGGATCTACAAGGGGAAAGATTTTTCTCCCATTTTTTTTTCTCAGGGTATGTTTGGTGGTCTTTCCAACTATCTTCAGAAGAAATTGAGTCTGAATTCCAACTCTAAATTCAGACCAGAATATAACCTTGGTCCAGTTATATAATACATCATCTAGACCATGGAGAGGATAATAATGAGATTGTTGTGAAAACTGAATGCAAGAATTATGTAAAATGCTCACTGAATAGCTTTTCATGGAGGAAATAAACAATAAATATTAGCTTTCATTGTTATTGTAATCAGTATTATTGTCTGTTCCCTAAAAACCTTAAGTCCTCCACTTCTTATGATAATGGATGTTAAGAGCAATACACGGTGACCTAAACTAGCCAGTACCTGAACTTTCCAAAAAAAGTTATTTTATCATTGAGTTTAAGGAAAATATTCATTTACTCTATGTGAACCATAAGTGAATTTCAACACCATGCACAAAGTCAATGCTCACCTCCTACTCTAGTCTCATGTTCTACCCTTCCATAGCATGTTAAATTTTAGCCAAATTCAATACATTAAAAAGAAACATATTTGCTTTGATTATCTCTCTTTTCTTATTGGCCACTGTGGTAAGTTGAAAAATTGTCCCCTAAATATTTCAGTATATGATTCCCCAGAAACTATGAATATGATATATTACATGGTAAAAGGGACTTAGTAGATTTTTTTAAGATATTTTTTCTTTCTTTGTTTGTTTGTTTTTTTATGGTACGTGGGCCTCTCACTGTTGTGGCCTCTCCTGCTGTGGAGCACAGGCTCTGGATGCACAGGCTCAGTGGTCATGGCTCACAGGCCCAGCTGCTCCACTGCATGTGGGATCTTCCCAGACTGGGGCATGAACTCATGTCTCCTGCATCGGCAGGTGGACCCTCAACCACTGCTCCACCAGGGAAACCCTAAAGAAATTTTAAATAGCAAGATTATCTTGGATCTTCCAAGTTGTTCCAATGTAATACAATGCAATAACAATTGTCCTTTTAAGAGGGTGGCTGAGGGAGACTTGACTACAGAAGAGAATTCCTGATGAGTGTGTAAAATAGATAGCTAGTGGGAACCTGCTGCATACCACAAGGAGATCAGCTTGGTGCTCTGTGATGAACTAAAGGAGTGGGATGGGGTGTGGGGAGGGAGGCTAGGAACTAACAGCAGAAATTAACACAATACTGTAAAGCAAGTATACTCTGATTCCCCCCCCCCAAAAAAAAAAAAAACGAAAAGAAATGAAGGCAATGTTCCCATGGAAGCAGAGATTGGATTGATGTGGCTACAAACCAAAGAATGCTGACAGGCACCAGAGACTGAAAGAGACAAAGAATGGATTTTCCCCTGGAGCCTCCAGATAGGAACCAGCCCTTGATTTTAGCCCTGTAAGATTTACTTCAGACTTTTCTTTTCCAGAAATGTAAGAAAATAAATTTACGTTGTTTTAGGTTACCAAGCTTGTGGTAGTAAGTTACAGAGCCATAGGGAACTAATACAGCCACTTCTCACACTATCTTAAGAACTAGTTCATCCTTTCACACTAGTCAGGCTCCTGCTCAAATATTTCTGTAAAGAGAATTTTCTTGGAAAAGTTTACATAAAAGACTCAGGAATCAAAATAGCTTCAGATTTTCAACAGCAACTCTGAAAGCTAGAAGACAATGAAACCATGTATTAAAAATTCTTAAGGAAAAGAATTCCCAGCCAAAATATTCTATACCCAGCTAAGGAATCCGTCAAGTGTGTTGGTGGAATTAAGATATTTCCAGACCTACAAAAATTGTAAATATTTACCTCACAGTCTCCCTTTCTTATAAATCTACTGAAGATGTGCTTCATTCAAAGGAGGGAGCCTTTCAAGAAAGAAGACAACAAAATCAGGATGCATGTGGTATAGTCTCAAAAGGGCAGTGAAAGGAGATGCCAGGAAGAGAGCTGTCTGTGTGCCAGGTGAACAGAGAAATCACTTTAGATCAGAACCTGTCAAACAACTGCAGGAGATATTCCTTCTAGTAGATGAAAGAGATCTATTACTTAATGCAAATGGTCATCTCGCAAGGAGGAGAATTCAGCTGAATTATGAATAGACACACAGAAAAGTAAGGAAATGAAAAAAGTACTCCATGCTATGAAAAAAAAAATGAAGAAAAGGTAAGCAATCCTAGTCTTCTACACAGTTTAACTCTGAAAAGCAGGCATAATAGTGTAGTTATCAAATTATGCACATACTCATATTTAAGAGTGTGGTGGGACTGGAGAAACAAGAGGTAAGTCATTATTTTAGAAAATAACTTGTGCCGAAACTTATGGAATGAAGAAGAGGAATGATGTGTCTTATTTAGAAACGTAGACATCAAGATCAAAGACGTGGCCAAGGTCACTCACTTCTTGTGATCTGAGAAGGGAAGACGTTTGTTGTCTGTGAAGATGCTATGTAAAAAGTTAAAATTTTAAAGTCTGTGTGGACATAATCTGGATAGAAGTAAACACATAAAAAGAATGTAAAATATAATTTCTAATAGCAAGAAAGAAACAAATGCTATAAGATTAAATCCAACAACAAATAAATAGAACAGTTATGGAGAAAAACAACAAGATCTATTTTAGAAAAAAGTCAATGATCATAATGAAGAACAACACTATTTTTATGCATGAGACAAGTCATTATCATAAAAATGTCAAATTTCCCCAAGTTTATCTGATGCTATTGTAATTCCAATCAATTCAACCGGGATGAAATTATAACCAACTAACTCTAAATTTAATACAAAATAATAAATATGCATGAAGAGATGAAGTGATTTTGAGAGACAATGCAGAAGACAGGACATAATCTTTAAAAAATAAGACATCTTAAAAAGAACATTGGTGGGAAAGTAGGACAAACTTAAGTAAGGTTTTTAGTCTAGATAATGATATTGTGCCCATGTGAATTTCCTTTTTTTTGATAATTGTACTATAATTTTGTGAGATGTTAACTTCAGGAGAAGTTGAGAGAAAGATATAAGGAAACAGTTTTTTTTTCTATTTTAGCAAATTTTCCTGTATTCTAAAGTTAGTTCAAAATGAAACATTTGAAAAAGACAATGCAGTTAAAATACTGAAGAACTGGTGAAAGTGCAGAGTTGAATAAAAAAGAATATTGAGTCTTAAAACATCCGTCCATATGTTGTAATTTGGTTTGACAAAAGTGGTTTCAGCAATCAGTGGGTAAATGGAGAGTTTATTTAGTAAATGATGTGGGAAAACTGGCTCATCTTTTAGTGAAAAAAATTGGATCTCATCTCACACCATAGAAAACATTTGTACTACTGGTGGGAGTATATAGAGTACCATTCTGAGAGCACACTTGCAGAACTTAATGAGATTATATATACACTATGGCCCAGCAGTCCTCCTTCTTAGTAAACACCTGGAGGAAAATCTTCCAGAGGTCCACAGGATTTATAAAGGACAGCATTCATTGCCATATTTTGTTGACCAAGAAGAACAAATGACAATCTAAGTTGCATAAGAGGACTGTATTAATAAAAGGTATTATAAGCTCAAAATGGAATAATATGCATTAACAGAAGTAATAAAGTTATATTGCCATGTATAAACCCAAAGTGATCTCAAATATAAAAGATGGACATGACAGAAAGAAATGTATTGAGCTGTATAGCAAAATATTTTAAGTACATTTGAAACTTCAATACAGAATATAAATCTATTAACAAATAAGGCATATAACTAAATAAAACATAAATGTTGTGTTGCAAGTGAATTTGTTAAATACATTAAACTGTATGTGGCAGTGAGACTTAGAATATGATTAAAGTTGTCAGATGAAAAATAATTAGTAAATTAAAAAAATCAAACGATCCTCACCTAAACTGATAATAGTGTGCCACGAATTGGGAAATATCAATTTCTTGTGCTAATAGCTAAAAATAAAACTTAAAGATAATAAAGATAATAATAATAAGCCCAACATTATTATTAAGTAGCTAATAGAATATAGTATATACTTCATTATTTATGACTAAGAATTTATTATAAAATTAGCAATGTCCATAGAATTTTCAGCTAATAAACTATACTTTTTTAGGCAAAGATAGAGGATAGAGGGTTATATGGTTTAAATCAGTAAATATATATGTTAATGTTTACGTATATGACTACAACTTAGATATCCATGTATTAACCATGGTGGTTTGCCACGCATATTGAATATAACGAACAAAGTAATTTTTAGGGAATTAACTTGTTACAATAAATTGCTTTTTAGTATGGTCTGACAGAATTTTAAAAGGCATTTCAAAAACTGACATGTATATGTCATTACATATCATTGAGGAAAACAATTACAGCAAGACTAAAAAGTTTTAGAAGAGCTCATAGGAGGGGAGACCATATTCGCAAAGAGAGAATCTGTAAATTTACGTGAGATTAATGGTACAGTTGTGAGAATTAAGAAATGTGTATGGAAAAGAGGCAAAACAAAATGCAGAAGGTGCTTTTATAGGTATGTGAAAACTTGAATATAATTCATTCTAAATCATAAACTGACTAATCTATCTAGGTTTGCTTTACTATTGGCTTGAGAGAGAATTGGCCATTGCCTCCACAAAACTCTCTTCTCCTGTAATTCTATAGAGACATTTTCACATATTCTCCTCCAAGCAATAGAAATTTGACACAAACACTCCTAAGTATTTTAAAAGCTAATTTTCAAGTTAAACTCCTTTTCCTAATCTCTTGAAAGATACATGATTGTTCTTTCCAAATATAAAGACAAATCGTCTTTTCGCTCTTGAGATTTCTTGTTTAAGAGAGTACCATCTATTTTTGTGGTTTTCTAAGGTCCATTTTAACTGCGTTCATCTACTATTGCCAAAGATCTCCCATTATGCATGTTTCTTTTTATTCCAATTATATGGTCAACTATTTTCCTCATAAATCTCATTTCAGTGTTTTTCTTCTTTTTTCCTTAAGGTGTAAGTTTCCCAATTATATGCCAATATATTCAATGAAGAAAATATCAATTGTTATAAATTTAAGATCCATGATCTTAATGATTTTTAATCTAATGGATGTACAGTTCGCTATGTATTTAATCTGGACCGTCAATTCATTACTGGCTGTCTATAAAATGTAAGTTGTTCTAGAGTGTTGCCTCTAAGATGATAGTTTGGGGTTTTTGACAATAATTTATATATTATTGTACACAGTATTTTAATATAGCCAAATAGAAGTAATTAGGTATTAAAATGTACTTTTATATTCAAAGGAAATTGTTAAAAATTTCTCTTGATCCTTCCCTAGCTGATGTGGAACCAATTACCAGTGTTATTCCTTTTCTTATAATTCTAAATGTTTAGATTTCTCTTGATCTAAATATAAATTCTAAATATACTTTGTTGTCACCTTGCTAAGTGGTTCATGTTGTTCAGATGTCTATTTGCAAATTACTGTATATTTATGCCATATTTATCCCATCTTGATTTTATGATCTTGCTTTTTCAGCTATATTGGCATTTGGTGATCATTTTGCTTATTTTACTAGTTACAATTTTCAAAAAATGATTTTTCTTCTGTTCCATAACTGTTACAATATCTGCATTTTGTCTCTTTAGTGAGTCTATTAGTCCCTATGTTTTCTTTGATGTTAATTTAATTTGATCTGAATTTTAAAATATTCTTGTCTATTTTCTTTTAAATGGAAGTGTATTTATTCTAGGTAATTAAAATGATAATTTTGTTTAAAGAAGATTTATTGTCACATTATTGAGAAACACAAGTGTTGGAAAACTGGTTACCAAAACCAATTCTGTATCAAGATATATACATTTTAACCTAAGAATTACAGTTCAAAAAGAAATAAAATTTGATTGGAGCATAATTGGTAAGAGCTCCATCAAATTGAAACCCAAATAAAGTAATCTAACTGTAAAGCTTGGAAGTTTCTAAAGTTGTATTTGAAGAAATATATATATATATATATATATATATATATATATATATTTATATTTATATTTATATTTATATTTATATTTATATATAGAGAGACAGAGACAGAAAGACAGGGAGGCAGAAAGACAGAGAGAGACAGAGACAGAGAGAGAGAGAACTTGTTTCATAACAGTGAAAGCTTTGCTTTTCAATACCAAAAGTGAGTTTCAATGGAAGATGGCATATATATATATATATATATATATATATATATATATATATATACATACACATCAGGATAGCAGTCATTGTTAGAAAAGTTTAGGAAGAATGAGTGGTTTGTGGGTGCGAGAAGGTTACAAGGATGGTGACACTAATACAGTGGTAAATATGGATAATTTTGACATATGGTTCCTTGCAAGGGAATGGCTGCACTAATTACCTATCCTTAATTCTTTATCAACAGTCTCTTTGAATGTCTTCAGAGATCCTCAGTGACCCCATGGCTAGAGTTCCTGACCCTCAGTATGAGAAACATTGAATGCAAACAAGCAAAAATTGCTCAGAGCTATGCTATTTCTATACTACAAAATGGCTTGCAAAGTTAAAAATAGGAATCTGAATACATGTGTCAACACTTACATTAATGAAAGCACTGAACCTCCTCTTTAGACCCAACATCCCTTCTTAAAGTAGATAAAGCAATATAATCAGGGTAAGGTCAGGTAATTGCTGGTGGGGTCCTGGACAAGACATGTCTTCTTACACAAGCTTTTGTTTTGTTTTGTTTTGTTTAAAAGTACCTCTTGACATTCCATATATTTAGAATTACATGGAATATGTATGAATCATAATTTCATTTAAATATAAATCTGAACTTTCATTTTATTTTAAATACATATTTCAAGAGAGGAATAGCTATTCTTTTTTAGTCTGAATATGAGCAAAAAAAAGAAAAAAAAACACAAGTGATAACAATGAGGGTTATGGACAAGACACATGGTTATTCAATTGCAATATTTGACTAAAAATCGTTTTTCTTGTAATTTTCAAGAATTACCCACCAGAAAAACAGATCACTACTAAAGTTGTTGTTAAAAATGTAGGTCCCCTACTGGATTTGGGAGAGATGGCGGTAATTTTAAATAGTAGTTGAGTTCACATTAAACAGATGATAATTCTGGACATTCTAAGTATGTAGACATTTATTCAGATAAGTTGAAACATAAGAAGAAATAAAGCATACAAGTTTTTTTCACTATCCTTGTATTAATGATTACATTTTTCTTCTTGTATATTTACATGATTTATCTAATATAATACAAATAAAAAATTAAATCAAAAAACTCTGCTGATTAAAACATGTTTGGAGAGCCCTCTGGTGTGCTAGTTCACAAAACAAGCTGGAAAGCCTAGATTACTTTATTTCTTTTTTTGTTTTTTGTTTTCGGTATGTGGACCTCTCACTGTTGTGGCCACTCCCATTGCAGAGCACAGGCTCAGCAGCCATGGCTCACAGGTCTAGCCGTTCCATGGCATGTGGGATCTTCCCGGACCAGGGCACGAACCCACGTCTCCTGCATTGGCAGGCGGACTCTCAACCACTGCGCCACCAGGGAAACCCTAGATTACTTTATTTCAATAACTTATTCACTGATTCATTGAAAAAGCATTTTTTGTATGTTTACATGAGGCCAGGTGAGGTGTTTTATACAGGGGGTTATAATTTAAGAAATATAATTATACAGAGGACTTAAAATTAATACCACCTATATAGACAGTCTTTACTTCCCCACCTGCATCTGAATCTATAATAAAGAAATATGTTTACTCAGACTTTTTTAATAGCTAAAGGGATCATTTTTTAAAATTATAATATTAATAATTAATTAAATATTCACACAGGAACTTTAGTATACAATGTATTTTGTTCTTTCCAATAATCACCACTACACATTTTATTGTCTCATTGATACTATGTCTATAGCATTCAGGAGTAAAATACAGAGGGCACCCTGAATACCCTAAATGAAGCAGTTATCTAAAAGGATTAATCCGATCTTCAGATCAACTGTGTCACTTATGAACAATGTCTTTTCATTTTGCTTAATATTAAAATATTTCACGTCTAGGTTTCCATTCAACTCTTACCTCCTCAAGAAGATTTATTTTTCTTTTCTTTTCCGTGTTCCAGCTCAGTGATCTTTCTTTTCTGCAATTACATAGAATTGTATTCCCACACCACTCATGCAGCACATTTACGTTTCCTTCTGCTCAAGAGTCTGCCTCTTAATGGAGAGTCTTACCCCTTGCATTTGGTTATAAATTCCTAGAAGTCAGTACTTTCTTATGTCCCTGAATACCCTAAGGGATAGAACCTTTTACATAAAAATGGTAGGTTGATCAAAAATGGTTACCTGAGGGCTTCCCTGGTGGTGTAGTGGTTGAGAGTCTGCCTGCCGATGCAGGGGACACGGGTTCGTGCCCCGGTCCCAGAAGATCCCACATGCCGCAGAGTGGCTGGGCCTGTGAGCCATGGCCGCTGAGCCTGCATGTCTGCAACCTGTGCTCTGCAACGGGAGAGGCCACAAGAGTGAGAGGCCCGCGTACCACACACACACAAAAAAAGGTTACCTGACTATATATGGCAAATACAAATATAGATCAGAATTGGTACTGTAAAATGGTTCCAGAATCCACCTGAAATTATTACTTAATCTCAAATCCAAGTAGGCACTGATTAATAAGTGTAATTTTAAATAGGAAGGTTGAATTTGGATACATAAAGGAGAGTTAGCATTTTTTTCTATGTCCTTTCCCAACACATTCACTTATTTATTCAAGCCACTAGCATTTATTATAAATCAGCTATATGCTAAGAACTGTGTTGGTTCTGTGAATATAAAAATAAGGATAAAACTTTGCTCACATCTCCATGCTCAGGGTCCAGTTGAGATTTGTCTGATTTTGTCAGTTCTCTAAGATTGAAAGCTCAGCATAAACTTAACTTTTGTAAGTTACTATTAATCAACACTCAATTGAAATCTCACTTTCTCTAGGACGACTTTCCTAGATCTCTAGACACTCATGGTTAATAATTTCTTCCAACATAATACCAAATGACTCTATTTACAGCTCTTATTTCATTTATCTTCTTATATTGTAATTATGTATTCTAATGATAGACTTTCTTTCTCAACAATTATTTATTTTCTTAAGAGTATAGATTCTTTCTTGACATAATAAGTGCTGAAAGAACTAATTACTTGTACAAATATACAAATGAGTGATAGAAAAGTATAGTTCACTATAGGATGTTAATAGAAAATGTTTGTATAAAAATTGTAGAATTACTTGAAATAAATTATAAGAGGTATAATGACACAGTGCAAATTAAACTAAAATAAGACTGTTTGAGTTGGGTGACCATAAGATTTGTTTTCCAACCCAGGAGAATTTTTTTTTTTTTTTTTTTTTTTTTTTTTGTGGTACTCAGGCCTCTCACTGTTGTGGCCTCTCCCGTTGCGGCGCACAGGCTCCGGACGCACAGGCTCAGTGGCCATGGCTCACGGGCCCAGCTGCTCCATGACATGTGGGATCCTCCCAGACTGGGGTACGAACCCGTGTTCCCTGCATCAGCAGGCGGACTCTCAACCACTGAGCCACCAGGGAAACCCCAAGCCAGGACAATTTAAAAAGTGAAAAACACTGTCCTGAATAATCATGGTGGTACATAGGCAGATACAGGAACTCTGCCTACAGTCACTATATTTTAAGGAATTAGATGAACATTGGTGATGAATAGAAAGATGCTATTAAACAAAGCTTTAGGGAAGGCTACCTATCAAAACAGTCATATTAACCTTATTTCACTTTACTTATTCTTTTTCAGAGAAAATTCCACTCAGGTTTCTTCCAAGTAAAATTGAATTTTGCTCCTGTGAGCAGTCAACAAGTGTAACCTAAATATCACAAATTAGATATAAATAAACCAACCCACAAAAATGAAGATATATTCACATTTAGCTTTTGGAGCCAAGTAAATATGCTAATTTGAGTGGGCACTCATGCATAGTGAATTGTATTCTAATCTATAATATGATTTTTCAGCTTTGTTTTGCTCAGTAGGATCTGTCATAATGTGTCTAGAACAGAAAGAACAAAACCACTGCTCTTTTTATTTCCAAGAATTCTTTTTTTTTTCCATTTTTTTATTAGTTTCTGCTTTATAACAAAGTGAATCAGTCATACATATACATCTGTTCCCACATCCCCTCCCTCATGCATCTCCCTCCCTCCCACCCTCCCCATCCCTCCCCTCCAGGCGGTCACAAAGCACCGAGCTGATCTCCCTGTGCTCTGCGGCTGCTTCCCACTATCTATCTACCCTACGTTTGGTAGTGTATATATGTCCATGCCTCTCTTTCGCTTTGTCACAGCTTACCCTTCCCCCTCCCCATATCCTCAAGTCCATTCTCAAGTAGGTCTGTGTCTTTATTCCCGTTTTACCCCTAGGTTCTTCATGACATTTTTTTTTTCTTATATTCCATATGTATGTGTTAGCATACGGTATTTGTCTTTCTCTTTCTGACTTACTTCACTCTGTATGACAGACTCTAGGTCTATCCACCTCATTACAAATAGCTCAGTTTCGTTTCTTTTTATGGCTGAGTAATATTCCATTGTATATATGTGCCACATCTTCTTTATCCATTCATCCGATGATGGACACTTAGGTTGTTTCCAGCTCCGGGCTATTGTGAATAGAGCTGCAATGAACATTTTGGTACATGTCTCTTTTTGAATTATGGTTTTCTCAGGGTATATGCCTAGTAGTGGGATTGCTGGATCATATGGTAGTTCTATTTTTAGTTTTTTAAGGAACCTCCATACTGTTCTCCATAGTGGCTGTACCAATTCACATTCCCACCAGCAGTGCAAGAGTGTTCCCTTTTCTCCACACCCTCTCCAGCATTTATTGTTTCTAGATTTCTTGATGATGGCCATTCTGACTGGTGTGAGATGATATCTCATTGTAGTTTTGATTTGCATTTCTCTAATGATTAATGATGTTGAGCATTCTTTCATGTGTTTGTTGGCAGTCTGTATATCTTCTTTGGAGAAATGCCTATTTAAGTCTTCTGCCCATTTTTGGATTGGGTTGTTTGTTTTTTTGCTATTGAGCTGCATGAGCTGTTTATAAATTTTGGAGATGAATTCTAAAATGCAGCTTCAGAGGAATAGCTACCATCAGCCCTGTGATCATAATACCCAATGTATGGAGCATTGATACACGACTTCCCTGTTCATTACCTAACACTTCATTCTGGGTGTCACCAGAGTTGCATAAAAAGCCCTTTAAAACATGCTCCACTGTCTCCAGGAGTGATTATTCACTTTCATTCTTAACTACCACTTACACATGATGATGACTCTTGAGTTTTATCCTCAACCCATAGGTCCCTTAGAAATATATGCACCTTCTTAGTGACAATTTTATCCTAGGTATGGAAGAGGAATTGATAATCATCCTCAAGCCTCCAAATCTGTTTTCTCTCTTCTCTTTCCTATTTTGGTTAACGGCATTGAAAATGACTTTGAAATGACTTTTAAGACTCCAATTCTCTACAGATTATTTTTTTATTTTTTACATCTTTATTGGAATATAGTTGCTTTACAATGTTGTGTTAGTTTCTGCTGTATAACAATGTGAATCAGCTATGCATATACATATATCTCCATATCCCCTCCCTCTTGCATCTCCCTCTCACCCTCCCTATCCCACCCCTCTAGGTGGTCAGAAAGCAACAAGCTAATTTCCTTGTGCTATGAGGCTGCTTCCCACTAACTATCTATTTTATATTTGGTAGTGTATACATATGTCATTGCTACTCTCTCATTTCGTCCCAGCTTACTCTTCCCTCCCCTGACAAATTCATTATGATTCTTTACAAATTCATCTTTTCCCCCCATCCCTTCTCATGTCCAAAATACTTGACTATCTCCATACTGACTGTAGAATTCAGTTAAAATTATGTAATATTGCATACAAAGTCTGTCATAATTGGACCCTCGTATTTATCTAGTTTATTTTCTGTAACTTCACTGCAAACAAGTTTGTGAGCATAATGGCATCACATCATCAATCTATTACTCATTTATATGAGCATAGCTGAGTTAGAACATCTTTTTATATGCATGGTGAAACATTTGGATTTTCTCTTCTGTAAATTATCTTTTCATGGCCTCTTGCAGTTTTATTATAGTGTAGCTTTCTTGTTTTAAAACCTCTGTTCATCATAGAATTTTACCTCTGGCTGAATTCTATATTACATTTACTTTTGCAGTTCGATTGGAAGTCTATTGAGTTTGTTTATAGGATGTTTTCTAATACAAAGCTTTATTTTTATATAGTCTAGCATGCCACACTTTTATGGTTCTTGATATGTCTTTCTAAAGAAATTTTTCTCTTGTTTTAGTTTTTAATTTCTCCAAGATATATTTACAGGATATCTATGTTGTTGTTTTTGTTTGTTTGTTTTTAGTTTTTAACTATCTAATTCATTTGAATCCATCCCCTTCCCCTTTTTGGTAAAATATGTTTATATTTCCAATTTTATTTTATTTTTCCTAAAGAATAGCAAGTACTGAGTTTTGTTATCTCCATGTATTAATTAAATCATCCATCTTTCTTACTAAACTGAAATATCAACTTCATCATATGTTAAATTCTTATATAAACTGGCATCTCTTTTCTGGATTTTCTTCTCAGTTCACTGATCTAGATTTGACTTCAAGTAGCTTTATAGTATGTATTAAATTTTATAATTTCAATTCCCATTTCTATTTTTAATATAAAATTTTTCTCATCTTTTCTCTGGCTGTATTCCCTTCCCATAGTTGGGCTAAGGCTCTGTTAAAGTCCTTTCCTCTGGAGAGCAGGTCTTTGTTATGGTGGAAGCTCTCAGTGTATTTCACAAGGGTTAATCCTCCTCTCCCCTTCCCAGAGCTTTTATGAGACCTTTTGCAGATCTTCACCTTGAGGACCTCCTAGAAATAGACCTTTTGCAAGTCTTCACCCTGAGAATCTCCTAGACTTCTGGATGGTAAAGCCCAAGAAAGCGTGCCCCCAGAGGTTCTCTCTCTCATGTTAGTGCATATTTAGTTTCTGGTAATTCTTCAAAATTACCATTAAATGTTCTGGTTTAAGGCTTCAGCAGCTTCTGCTGCAGGTAAGCATATATCAGCTGTGTTTCTCTTGTTATGCCATCCCTGCAGATTTCAGGTGGCATTTTGAATTGTGACGTCAGTTCTCTCATGAGTCCAAGAAGTTATTGATTTTCAGACTTCTCACCTTTTGTTGTGTATAAACAAAAGTGCTGGCTTCCAAATTCTTTATATGTATGAATTTAAGGTGGAAGTCTTAAGAAATTTCTTGGACAAAAAATTACCAAAAGTTGTTTTCAGTAAATTTTTAGATTAATCAAAATTATAGATTCTACAGTTATGCTGGAGTTGAACAATTAAATAAATGAATGACAGATGGCTAGAGCCAGGTTTCTCACTGTTGGAGTAGGTATTTACAGACAAGCAAAAAGAAGAGGCTAGAATGGCCCCACCCACCTGGTAATGAATTAGAATTGGAGACATTAGCATGAACTGTTTAGTTTAATATAGATATGGATGGTTACATATAGAAATATGGGACTTCCCTGGTGGTGCAGTGGTTAAGAATCTGCCTGCAAATGCAGGGGACATGAGTTCGTTCCCTGGTCCAGGAAGATCACACATGCTGTGGAGTAAATAAGCCTGTGTGCCACAACTACTGAGCCTGTGCTCTAGAGGCCGTGAGCCACAACTACTGAGCCCACATGTCACAACTACTGAAGCCCGTGCACCTAAAGCCCGTGCTCTGCCACAGGAGAGGCCACTGCAATGAGAAATGCATGCACTGCAAAGAAGAGTAACCCCTGCTCGTCGTAACTAGAGAAAGCCCACAGGGAGCAATGAAGACCCAACACAGCCAAAAATAATAAATAAGTAAATTTAAAAAAATACGTATACATATGTGTTTAATATATACACGTCTCTCCTTGTTCTGTCAACTGAGCCTGGAGCATATGGTAGTACCAGGATGTAAAAAGTGCAACAAACAAATAACAAACAAAAATACAAACAACCACACACATTGAAGGGGACATATAAACAAGACACAGAAGCTTAATAAAAAAAACACCCAAAGGCCAAAGCTACAACAATTTGAACAACAAAATAAATAAAATGGGATCAGATCATAACCCCAAATATAAATAAGCAACAATGAACACATACTCTTATAAATGGACGATTAAATAAATAAACCATTGGGGGAGAACAGACAAACCCATGCAGAAGAGAGCTGTATGGCTTATGCAGAGGTTCCACCCTCAAGGAATTGGAACATAACTCTGAATTCCATAAATGTGGACTGCACACTGTGACTTCATTCCAAAGAGTACAGTATGGAAAGAGGAGAAAACAAAAGAGTAACTTCATAGTGGAAAACCTAACAAACACTATTTCAGTCAAGTAGTTTATTTTAACATCTGCAGTGATAACTAACTTGATAGTAAATACTCTTGATGTGATGTGTAGAGAATGAGGCTTTACCTCTGTGGTCTTCCTCCCAAGAATACATAATCTCACTCTAACCATTAAAAACACATCATATGTGTCCCAATTTAGGGATGTTCTACAAAGTACCAGGTGAGTATTCCTCAAAATTCTCATGTTCATCAAAAAGATAGAAAGGCTAGGAACTATACAGAAAACACTATAATTAAATAGATAATAGTATCCTATTGGGCTCCTGGAACATATACAAAATAGGACATCAGTTAAAAATCTAATAATATCTGAATAGAGTCTGGTCTTAATAATAATGTATCATTTTTGATTCATTACTTTCAACAAATAAGTCACGTTAATATTCTATGTTAATAGTAGGGGAAACAGAGTGTGGGGTATGTGGAAATGGTACCATCTTTACAATTTTTTTGTGAAATTATGTCTATAGTAAATACTAAAACATTAAAATGTCAAGAATTTCAAAATAGATCAAAGTTGTTTCCTTAGTTCACCATCACACTACAGGGGAAGTAGCTTTTCATTCACAGATGTTTACATGGGATTCTCAGTTTTCCTAATAGAATCCCACTTCTCTCCCACGCCCAACTCTGAGTTGAAGAATTATTTCTTGTACCAAGATGGCAACTCAGGAAAAGCCATGGTCTGAGAACTTTCCAGGAACTAAAAGTTCACTGCCACTCAAGATCTATCAAAAGCTTAGCATAGTGAAACTGTATTTCCATAGTACTACCCCAATGAAATGAAATCCATATATTCTATGAAATATTCTGAAATGGTGGACTTAATATATCCTTTTCGGGGGTCATAATCTCTTACTTAGTTTATGGAACACTGTTACCTAAAATATTCTTGTAAGCATTTCATTTACTGATTTTTGAATTCATTTTCTGGGCCCCCCAAAACATTTTCAAATATATCACTAAGATGAAATCCAGGGACACTACACCCAACCATTACTGGCTGTGGATCAATTACAATGGCTATCTGAGTCTTTGGCATTAGTTGTCTGTTGTTGAGTTATGTTGTTGTGAATTTCCCTTTGGCTTGACTTAGTTTCAAGGGTAATAGAAGAAATAGCAACCTTGTGTTACTATCTGTCTCGCCTGTAATGGTGTTTGCTTGAGGATATTGTACATTCCATTACAGTGTCCTCACCCTTAGGGGTCTTGGGAGAATAATCTTTATATTTTTAATGTCAGGAAGTGGGAGAATGAGGAATGTGAATGCAAGCTAAATCCCTTACCTTATTTTAGGAAGGAGTCAAAAGTTATTATATATAACTTAAATATGATTCTGTTTGGAAATGTGGGTTAAGGTAACATTTTGAGAAATATAAAGGCAATTTTAAAAAATGTAATAAAAACAGGCTGGATTCCTTTCACTGGAGAAAATAAGAGTAAATATAATATATATGGCAGAGAAAAATAGATAAAACAGATAAACACAACAAAATTTAAAAATAAAGTGACTGAGATAAAACCATGCTATATCAATTACAACAGAAATAGGTTAAGTGTTTAATAAGAAGCAAGGGATTTCATAAGGGGACTGTGTTTCTTGTATGTTGGAAATGACCTAGTTACTGTTCTGACTGGTTACATGGGTGCATTCACTGGAGCTGGATACTAATGATTGGGCTTTTTATCTATCATTACTTGTGTCTACTTTAATATTTTTTTATATAAGTACATGCAACTTACAGTAGATACAACAAGCACAACTGACATTGTTTTTAAAATAAAAGGTTGGGCTTTGCCAGGCAAAAGAAAGAAGAAAATAAAGTTGGCTTTATTAATATTAGAAAATAAGAATCCAAAAGAGAAGATATTAAATGAGATACAGAGGGAAACTTCATAAAAGTTATAATTTTCAAAGAATAAATATTGAGCATGAATATATACTATTAAATATCTACTAAATAAAATGTATATAAGGAGAAATTGAAAGCAATATTTATTGTGGAAGCCTTTTACACACTACTCTGTCTTTGATAAATCAACTAAACAAAACAAAAAAAGAACAGTTAAGTAACATAAAGGATGATATTGAAATAAAATGTGTATAAGTTATATAACCGTGAACGCAGTCTACTTGTAGCAATGAGTGAGGAATTTATCCAATTTGCCATATGTTGGGAAACCTCAAACTCAAAACAAAAGAAAAAGAGATTCTGAAACTTTGTAGAATCGAATTTGTTTACAATTTAAATTATGTCTACAAATTTAATTTGCCTACAAATTAAAAATATGAGTGATTATCACATCAGGTTTTTTCAAGGTGCAGTAATATAGGCACACTTATACCCTGATGTTATTTGCATAATTATTGCAAAGTTTTTAGTAAGATACTTGGTATTTCTTTAAAGTTCCTTTAACACATTATATACAATTTGACTTAATAACCTTGTTGCTAGGTATGCATTAATATAAAATAATCTAATATAGAGACAAAGATTTAGAGACAAATTTGACATCTTGTTTTTACATATTTTTATTAAAAAAATAAAACAACTTTCCATGTTAGTACAAGTTTAGTTTAAGCTTTTGATATATGCATACTATGATATCATCTTTGTTAAAATGTTTAAATATTCTAATAAGGAGTTTATCTAAAAAATACAAAACTATAAATAAATAAGTAGGCAAAGAGATAAATGGTGATATATAATGAAATACATACTGGAGGATTATATAGGGCTTCCACTTAAAAAACTATCTAAAATTACAGTGAAGCAGATGCATATATTAACTTTGGCTAATGTTAGTGATATTTCTTTTCTTATTTTATTTATTTATTTATGTATTTTGCAGTACACGGGCCTCTCACTGTTGTGGCCTCTCCCATTGTGGAGCACAGGCTCCAGACATGCAGGCCCAGCGGCCATGGCTCATGAGCCCAGCTGCTCTGTGGCATGTGGGATCGTCCCGGACTGGGGTATGAACCCGTGTCCCGTGCATCGGCAGGTGGACTCCCAACCACTGCACCACCAGGGAAGTCCCTATTTTCTTTTTTATATATCACCTTTTTTCTGAATTTTACATTAGTAAATATAAATTACTTTCAAAAAGATAGGAAATAAATATCTATTAAAATAAATATTTAAAGAAGATGTGTAAGTTAACATAATTCTTTGTTAATTTGATCATTTAAATTTTTTGAATTATAAGTAATGCCACAGCACATTTTATCTTAAATGTTAGAGTTTAATGTTTTAATTTTTCCAACAAATTGTATAATTATCTTCAAATATAAATTAATAATGTCAGTATGCAAAATTAATCTAACAAATGTATATAAATATATAACATGCCATACTTAAAACACACATTCCATAGTAGTGCTGAAAAAAATTGTACAAGTCCATTATTCAAACTGAATGGTCAAAGCAGAGATCATGAGCATCTGAAGATAAAGATGGTTTTAACTGCAAAAACAAATAAAACAAAGCACTTGTAGTTCTTCTTAGGCCATGGTTTGTAGAAATCTTATCTTATTTGTGACATCTAGATCTTATTAAAAAAAGGATAGTAGGTAAAATTCATTTTGACTACATTACTAAAATAGTGTATAACAGGGATTCAGCTATAGAAAAAATAAATAGAATTTTTCAATAATTCAAAGATATTCAGTGAATTAGAGGGCACCCATATCATCATTCTAAATATCAATTATAATTGATATTAATAATAGCTGAAATGACATTGCTTTAAAATTTACAAAGTACTCTCCATTTATACATTTAGTTTTCATATCAACCTTGTAGGAAACTTGCTATCCACACTTAGGGGAATTTATTAGTGCATACATATTCAGTTCATACTTTATTGTATATACACATTAAAATTGTACTTTATGTTATGCTCAGGCAATTGGTATTTAATTATCACATTCAACAAAATGAACTAAAACTGTGTCACAATTAAATTGAAATTCCAGTTCTTAATTTGCCAAATGTCTGTAGAGCAAGTGAAATAATTTGAGAAAATAACAAAATTGCATAGACACATCTGCTTTCTGGTCAGCATGCAAAAGTCTGTGAAATTGGGCTGACTTTCACCAAAACAACATTTTGTAAATGAAAAAAGAAAGTGCACAGAAACATCCAATGCTAAATACTTTTATGAGCGTTTAACAAGAAGGAAAAATCAAATGATAAGAAAAGTCAAGGCAAATCGTCTTTCAGAAATACACAGATATCTCTTGCAGTCCTATACACTACTGATGAAAAGTCTAAAAGAGAAATTAAGGAAACACTCCCATTTCCCATTGCAACAAAAAGAGTAAAATACCTAGGAGAAAACCTACCTAGGGAGACAAAAGACTTGTATACAGAAAACTATCAGACAGTGATGAGAGAAATCAAAGATGATACCAACAGATGGATAGATAGACTATGTTCTTGGATTGTAAGATTCAATACTGTGAAAATGACTATACTACCATAAGCAATCTACAGATTCAATGCAATCCCTATCAAATTACCAATGGTATTTTTTATGGAAGTAGAACAAAAAATCTTAAAATTTGTATGGAGACACAAAAGAGTCCAAATAGCCAAAGCAGTCTTGCGGGAAAAAAAGGAGCTGGAGGAATCAGAGTCCCTGACTTCGGACTATACTACAAAGCTACAGTAATCAAGACAATATGGTATTGGCATAAAAACAGAAACATAGATCAATGGAACAAGATAGAAAGCCCAGAGATAAATCCACGCACCTATGGTCAACTAATCTATGACAAAGGAGGCAAGGATATACAATGGAGAAAAGACAGTCTCTTCAATAAGTGGTGTTGGGAAAACTGGACAGCTACATGTAAAAGAATGAAATTAGAACACTCCCTAACACCATACATAAAAATAAACTCAGGGCTTCCCTGGTGGCACAGTGGTTGAGAGTCTGCCTGCTGATGCAGGGGACATGGGTTCGTGCCCCGGTCTGGGAAGATCCCACATGCCATGGAGCGGCTAGGCCCATAAGCCATGGCCACTGAGCCTGCACCTCCAGAGCCTGTGCTCTGCAACGGGAGAGGCCACAACAGTGAGAGACCCACGTATCGCAAAAAAATAATAATAATAAGGTATACAGACATGATATACCTCTAATTTTTTTAGATGGATACCCTATACATGTGTTTTTCATAATCATAATACCATTTCCATGTTTAAAATACTAACATCAATTCAGCAACATATTCTAATATATGCTAAATAATTCCAATTTCCCCTATTCTCCTGAAAATCTTTTATACCTTTTGTTTGTTTATTTTTCTATCCAGGATCCAATCAATTTTTCACACCTTTTTTTTCAGGTTTTTATCTTTAGATTTTCATAATCTAAATAGTCTCAAATCTTTTTCTCTGCATGAGAGTGCATTTTTGAAGATTCCAGTTCTAGGTTTCTTATAAAACAGTAAGATTTGCAATCTGCAATCAGATTTTGACTTGTTTTCTCAAGAGTAGACTGTGTTACATATTTTAGCAATAATACAACACAGGTATTATGATCTTTGCCATTGCTTATCATCAAGAGGTTCTTAGTAACTTCCTGTTTAGGATTAGAATCACCTGTACTAAGGTGGTTACTGCCAGGTCACTCAAAGTTAAGAAATATATTCCACTTTGAAATTGATACTTAGGTTTTGGCAGAATACTTTGAGACCATGTGAAAATCCTATTTTCTATCCACCCAACTAAAGATCCTTGCCTTGTAATTTTACATTGGAAATTAGTTGTAAAATTGAGATATCCTAATTGCATAATTTCTTCTATATTGATTACCTGACATTCTCTGTAAAAAGTATCTTTCTTTTTATCTTTTTCTTACAATATTTTTAATATTTAGCATCTCTCTATACTAGTTATTTTACATATAATAAATGTTTACTACATTAACATGTTTTTCATTTTCATATCAAATTAATGAAGCTTGCATTCTTACATGACAAATTGCAAGATCAAATCAGGAATTGTAAGTTTCCCCAGAAGCTCTCTCTAGTTCCATTTAGTGGCAACTGGTTTTAGGAAGTGAAGATTTAGACACTAGGTATGCTCACAGATACTGGGATTATTGTTCTAAACCCATTTAGTGGTCATATATATCATGAGTTCATACTGATATCTCTAGTTGAAGTCCACCTTCCAGCATACTTGTGATCAACTAAGGCATTCAAGTTGTTTGCTACTGCCTTCTCATTAGTCCAATAAACATAACTTCATCAATGGAATGTTGTAATGTTCTGTAGACTATGAAAATAAACAAAATTCCTCAAGCCTGTATAATAATAGAGAGACAAAGAGTTGAAATAACACTACAATAAAATACTGAAGATATACTGCTGCCCTATGAGGTAGAAACAAATTGCTTCTGATTATCTTTGTGAATTTTGGTGAAAACAAATATGTCAGGTTGAGAGATGCATACCAAATTCCAGCAGGTAAGGCAAAGATAACATATCAAAATAACAGCTGTGATTGGTCAGCACCTGATTAAGTTTACCAAAATCCAAAGTAAGAGATCTATCAGTCTTTTCTTTGACCAAGCAGGATAGTAAAATGGAGACGTAATAGAAATTCCCACCCTTCAATCCTGTAAGTCCTTTTTGGGGAACTAATATTTGCAATTCCCCAGGAATGCAATATTGCTTTCAGTTTATTATTTTAGTGAGGGATTAGGTGGTCATTTTTCCTACCTCACTCTATGGCCTATTAGCCATATGGGTAATCTGTCCATAATTAAGCATATTTATCTGTCTTACATATATTGAGACTAAGCACATAACTAGCATAGATCGGACTCAGGCCAAGATTCCCTCCATAAGCCTCAGAGTCACCACTCTGTTCCTCTAACAATGAAGGTTTTGGTCTTTGGTACTGATATCAGTTCATATGCAATATCTAATAGTCTCAAGATTTCCTTACTAGGGTACTGACACCTTCATAAATGGCCACAGAATCCTCAAAAAATGCTTAGAAGAAGATTCAGAGTCTACAGGTATGGCTTTGTTGCAGGATCTTTTCTCTAAAGGGCTTAGACTACCCTTTGGTTAAGGAGCTCCAAGTCTGTAAATAGACTTTTTTCTGAGACCTAGGTAAGAACTGATGAATTCCCACTGCCGTTTCTCCACTTGGGTTTCTCCCCACTAGACATGGAAATCTGCTGCTTGTATAGGCAAAGTGTTTCTTTAGTAGGTTGCCTATGTGTTCATTCCTAGGGACCTGAGGATCAATAAACCACCACAAATGATCAGTGAGGTTCACAATACTTTGTTTATTCCTCTGTCTCCAATAATTTGTACAGTAATAGTTCTCATATTGTCTCTTGGTGTCAAGAGTCACCACTTGAGCTTTTACTTCTATGGAGTCCAACATCAAAGAGTCAAATTCCATGGTATTTCTCCTACCTTTATTGTCAGCCTACAAAGGGTGGTGATCACAGAGGATACTATGGTTACAGAATGGGTGAGCTGGTCCCACCTAATCTATCTACTACAGTATCCCTTTTCCTGAACCTTTAGATCTACTCACCTCTTCGCGGAGTCAGGAAAATTTTGATATTTCAAATCACTGTCTTTAGGAACCATGTATTCCAGGCTTCAGTTAACCAACCTATTAAGCTCTCCTGTACTGGAAACAATATATTAATTCCCAATCCAGGGTAAGTTCATATATATCTAATACATTCGGTCTAGTCTAGTTTGTTTTTGCACAGGATCCAGATGCTTAGGCTCAGCGGCCATGGCTTACGGGCCACTCCGCGGCATGTGGGATCTTCCCAGACCAGGGCACGAACCCGTGTACCCTGCATCGGCAGGCGGACTCTCAACCACTGCACCACCAGCGAAGCCCAGTCTAGTCTAGTTTTAAAGGTGCTCTTCTACATTCTATACTTTTATGACTAGTTACTACACCTGTTACTTAAACTCCTAATAATTCAACAGAACAGGATCTTGCATCATTAATACAATCAATCTGCCACAGTTCACCCTCTAGCTATAATTATTCACTTCCATTCCATATGTTCATTCTCATCACAGGAAACTTCAATCACAACTGTGGGTATAGAGTCAAGTTTCTTGTGGTTGACATCACATTTGGATGTGTCTTTTTAGATATGACTTCATCCAGAGACTTATGGAATAAAAACATTATTTGTCATCCTCACACCGAACATGCAATGGTGAAATGGAAAAGAAAACCAAAAGCAAATGGCATAGACAGCTGTTAAATAGCTGTTGAGATTAGAAGAAAATAGACTGAGTGGACCTTTAAACACACTGAGGTGGGGGGAAATGGTGGAAGCAGCATGGGTAGATGGAGAATGTTAAAATTCTATGAACAAGAGGAGTCTTACATAAGGCCAATAACAACAAAGAGTACTGACCTAAATTTAATATGGGATCAGTTTACAAACAGGAAAATAAAATCAACAACAGTAAATTACTGAGACTTAGAAGTATAGATATTGAGTAAATGAATGAAGAAAGTTCCAAGACGTCAAGATATTGTCCAATCCAAAATCCCAGACAAAGAGAACAGACTTGTGGTTGCCAGGGTGGGGGGCAGGGGGATTGGACAGGACTGGGATGGACTGGGAGTTTGGAGTTGATAGCTGCCAACTATTACATTTAGAATGGATAAACAACAAGGTCCTACTGTAGAGCACAGGAAACTATATTAAATATCCTGTGATACACCATAATGGAAAAGAATATATAAAAGAATGTATATATGTGTATAACTGAGTCACTTTGATGTACAGCACAACATTGTAAATCAACTATATTTCAAAAAAAAATTTATATTTCCAAAAAAAATCCCAGAAAACTTATTTTTCATCACTGGAGAAATACTTCCACCACCACACATAAAAAGTATTGAAATACTTATTTCCAAAGGAACTAAGTATTTTAAAAATACTTGTTGGCTTTGAAATGCTTAGGGACATTTTGGGGTACTTTGCTGCAATGTTTGACTTAAAATCTGTCCTCTTAAGTTTATACTAATTAATTTCAAAGCAAACCGATACTTAAAAGCTTATATGAATGTGGAATTGTATATAACTGCCAAATAACTAGTGTTACTGAACTTTGTTATTTGTGTTTGCATTACAAAAATGTTCAAGTACTATTTTGTGAAAGTCTGTTAAAACTTCCTAAAATAAGCTGAAACCTAAAACTAACCCAGTATAAAATTTAAACCCTTATTCAAAAATGTGATTAGAGGGCTCCCCTGGTGACACAGTGGTTAAGAATCTGCCTGTCAATGCAGGGGACACGGGTTCGATCCCCAGCCTGGGAAGATCCCACATGCCGAGGAGCAACTAAGCTCATGCGCCACAACTATTGAGCCTGTGCTCTAGAGCCCACGAGCCACAGCTACTGAGCCTGTGCACCACAACTACTGAGCCCAAGTGCCACAACTACTGAAGCCCGCGTGCCTAGAGCCCATGCTCCGCAACAAGAGAAGCCACCGCAATGAGAAGCCCGTGCACCGCAACGAAGAGTAGCCTCCGCTCACCACAGCTAAAGAAAGCCCGTGCACAGCAACGAAGACCCAACACAGCCAAAAATAAAATTAATTAATTAAAACCAAAACAAAAAATGTGATCATAATTTGCTCAAATATAACTCCTAGCTAACACTCTTGTTATTGGGCATTTTTAAAGTATGGCTAATTATCTAATGAGAAGAAGTGAACATTAGTATCAGGTGATTATTTTTCTTATGTGTATCTGCATATTTAATGTTAGGTTAGATTATATTTTCTGGAATTTTACAATAGCAAGATGCTTCAAGATTCTCTATTTTAAATCTCATATCTTCAAAACCAAAGTTCTTTAGATTAAATGACTTGTCTAAGACCACAGAGAGGGTTAGCAGAAGTGAAACAAAACCCTTCAAAGACATACTTCCCCACTACTCCACTTAACTTGAATTTTCAGTTAACAAGAAACAATTAACAGAAAGACCATCCCTTTTATATCTTTCTGTAAAATAGAGTTTTCTGTGAGAAACAAATTTTATTATAGGGCAATAATTGGACCTGATCTATAAAATTAAAAAAAAAAAAACAGGTAATGCTGGTATATATAGAATAAAAGGCACTGGAAAAGAAACTAACTGGCATTATTAAAAACAAAATAAAATATGAATTTTAAATTGGTACTCAATATCGTAAGGCTACTCTATTTCATTGCAGTATCATTATGGCATTGATGAGTGTGGGAAAAGCCTAAGAAAAGCTGCTAGAATGACATTGATAAATGTGGGAAGGACATGTGAATTTTTTCAGACTGACAGGTTTTTTTTTGAACCCATCTGCAAGGCTGTTTTACAGGAAATGACAATCTTCTCTGCTACTTAAAGAAAATGATTGTATCTGGCCCAAAGACAGACTCTTAATAATGAAACCAGTTGTTTGTATCTCCTTTCCATTGATATTTTTCCTGAGAAAATATAATTATACTAGCTGAGAAATTCTTTGCCACCCTTGTCATTAGTTTCTCACAGACTAAGTCACTTTGGTGTCACAGATTTCACCCTCTGATTACAGCATAAAGGAAATCACTCACCTCCAGCAGGCCTCCTGGCTTGTGTTCCTCCCCTCCAGCTCCCTTATCCTCACATCTCCAACAGGCCACATGCTCTGCCGGCTCCAGTGAGCATCCCTGGTACAGGAAGCTGCAAATCAAAGCCAGGGCAGCAGGAGCTGGTGGGCCATTCTAGCATGCAAGGTCAGATGCAGATGGGCTCCATGAATTGTCCCTTGACTCTGAATTTCAGGGAGTGAGTCCCTATGTCTTGGGAAAGACCCCTATGATTATGCCAAATTCTTGGTCATGTTTATGGGGGATCTTCATTCATCTCTCTACATGTGTGATGAGAAGGGAAAGGCTTGGGCCACTTCCCCCATTGTAAAGGTTTCAGCATGCCTTTTCATTCATGTTTTATCACTTGTACCATTCTACGATTAAAGACAACAAGGAAAAGACAAACACATTTCTCCATGTGATGCTCTATGCCTATTTTCAGTTGGATTCCATCCAAAAGAATATCCATCCAAAAGAATATGCTTGTGCTGTTATTTATGGGAACTTAAAAGCCATGACCAGTCATCTCTCAGGCAGAACCTAAAAACCATTTAAAATCATGTGTAACGTTGTACACCAAGCAGCAATATAAATCATTTCAAGACCTTTTAGGACAGAGTATATGATACTTGTCATGCAACTGAAAGCATCCTAAGTAGTCTGTGTTAAAACTCTAAATATCTGGAACAATTTTAACAAATTATATAGGAACATTTTAAATAATGATATTTGATTATTTCTTAAATACATTTGCCCTGAATGCAATTGAGATACTCATGGCATTTCTTTTTAATAAAATAGTTTAAAGAAATCACAGTTAATATTTTTATATTCTGACTCTATCAATAACTAACTGGAGAATTATTTAATGGATAGTGTCATCTTATGTAGGTAGATCTAATTTTGAATGTTTAGAGAAAACGTGAAAGGTTAATAGGTGAAGACAAACAAAGACAATTTATAATCCCATTAAGGCTGTGAAAAGAGCACAGTAGTACTGAGAATAATAATAAAAAAGTATTGGAGGTATGAAGCTGCAAACCGGTGTGCTTAGTTATAAATTACTGATTACTATTAATTATTTTTAAACCCTGAGATCATTTAAACTTTTCCTTCAGATATTAAATGGCAAGTCTTTAAGGGAATAAAGAGTAAACTCTTCTAAAACCTCATGCCTGCCTTATTTCATGGTTCAGTTAACCTGATTCAGGTTAATGATCATTTTTGTACACTATAACATAAAAATCGGTCACAAGTGACAAGATATTTATTTTGGAAGCAGTGTACCAACATTCCAAATATAGAGATGTTGAAGTGTATAGATAGAAATATATAGATACCTTGATATAGACATCAATATCTGTATTTATATAGATGATACTGTGTCTCTGAAACATCTTCTAATTGGATAGCTCAGGGTAAAATTGATTTATTTCTTATAAGTCTAATTGCAGCAAGTTCCAGTACAATGATTTATGATGATGACAAAGATACATTGACAGTTCAGTAACGCTGATCAATGATACTAACCAGTGGACAAATTGTATGTTCTATGCTTTGGAATGGCATCCAGGTGTTGACTACTGAAAAGCCATTCTCAGAAATCTCCAAGTGTGAAATAGTATTTGGGGGCATAAATGTCAATCTCGTTGTCCATTATTCACTTTAGAATGTAACCTTTCTCTGATATAAATGGTTCAATAAGTCAAATTCTGTGTTAGACTCTGTAGAACCAAGGGTGTTTTTCTTGCAGTGTGTAGATACTTGTTTTTGTTTAAATCCCTCTTCCAGCTAGTAAGTTTCTGTCCATACAATCACCTGTGTCACATATTTTTCTTCTCCATATTTCCCCCATTGAATTGGCTAGGGAATGCTAACTGCTATAACAATAATCTCAAAATCTCAGTGGCTTAACAAACACAGTTTTGCTCCTAACTTACTTGTACTTCCAGTAAGGGTCAGTGGTGGAGTGGAGTGGAGATTTGGCGGGGATTTGAACTCCTTGAATCCAGTAGCGGCTCAGTCTTCTGTGCTTTAGAATCCTCCCCTGGATTCTCCACATGGAGCCAACAGAAAAGAAGAGTGACAGCATGTGAAGGCCATAGATGGAAGTTGCAGGACTGGCACAGCAAGTGACAGACCTAACTTCCTTTTTCAGAACACAGTCATTTAGCCCTATGTATCCACAAGGATGCCTGGGAAACACAATCTTCCCATGAGCCCTGGAAAATAAAAATAAGGAAAAAGCATTAGATAAAACAGCATTCTCTCTCTCTCTGTTTCACACACACATACACACACTATCCATATTATTTCAAAAGTCCTGTTTTCACTTCTTTTACTAGTATCTACTAAAATTGTATTACTGCTAGTGATAGGCCAGATACTTATTAATGACTTACAGATATTTATTTCCTGTTTTTCTCTTTCCCAGTTTCCAACAATAACCATATAAATTAGCCTTTTCTTCCACTACCTAAAAGCAGCTTTATTTAGACTCCCTTTGAGACAGTAAATCTTGATGGATTTGCAGCTTTGATACCCAATAAATCTCCCTTAGAAAGCTTGTATGTAAACAAATAATTATCACTTGATGAAGAGCCACCAAATGCTTGTTTCACATTCATCTCTCCTTATGTGTACAATACAGTTATTTAATCTCCTATAGAATTTTACCTAGTAATCAAGGGTGAAATTTTGCATCATGGATATTAGAGAAACTAATATTCTGGATCTCCTGATACGAAGCAGTATGAAAGTGACATTTTTTTAAACTAAAATATTTAACCTGAATTTAAACAAGCTTCAGGAACTAAGTTCTTGTTTTCAAGAAATAAAAGGGATAAGGAATGTGTTAAATGATGTAATAAAGAAACGATTTGACTGTCTTAATTTGAAACCTCTCCAAAAGCAGATATTGAAACAAAACTTGGGTGCATGTAGTTTATATGGAAAGTGATATGAGGAAGAGTTAATTATCAACTTCTTGCTGCAGGCAACAAAGGCACAGTCCTAACAGGGAAGCACTGAGAAAGCATGTCAAACATAACTCTGAATTTCCCACTAAGGGATAGTGAAGGTGAGGTATTTAACTATCTGCTCATGCTCACATCCCATCCCTTGTATCCTAGCAGTGCCAACTGCCCTGGTCAAGGAAAGCTCCAGGGGCTCTGAAAAAATCCCTTAGACAGTGGGATAGAGAGATAGAGAGGAGATAAATTATTTACAAATATTTACAAATATTGAATAATCTGGGTAGATTGTTTATAAATATCTACTGTACTATTCCCTAATCTTTTCTGTATCTAAGCAAAATTTCATAACAACATTTGGGAGGAGAGGGGGAATATAGTTCATGCCAAACAAGATGTCAATGATATCCTCACATGTTTAATAATATTAACCAATAATAGCCATGACCTTAAAAATTTTATACATAAGTATCACAATATTTAAATGTTTTTTTAAAGTCCTAAATATGTAGGCAATTAATGTCAAATAGATAACATAAGCTTCCTGCATCTCTTTCAAAATATTCACTCTTCAATATAACTTTATATTTATGGCTTTTCAACTGCGGTTATAGGATCTACTGAATACACAAAAAGAAATAGACACACTGGAAAATTTGAAAAAGTATATGAGTTATGTCCTAAGCTTGGGACATTATTTTAAAATCCATAATGACAGTAAATTAAAATAGAAGCACATTGTCAGTTATGTTTAATGAGGTTTTCCTGAAGGATAGTGACAGTGGATAGATCAGGGGTTCCCTCTCCCAGGAAACAAAACTAATCACTAGTGGGATTTTCCTAAGGAGTATTGGAAAATGTCAAAGATAACTCATAGACATAACTCCTACATTAACTGAGAGGTTTCCTTACCTAAGGATCTACTGTAAGTCCTTAATCAAGTGATGATATGTACATTCAACTCAGTTTATCTAAAATTGAACTCCCAGTTCAGATAGGTGTCATTGTTACACAATGTATACTAATGAAATGGAGGTGTTGAAAAATCCCACCTAATGTAAATAAAAGAGAAAGATAGATAGTCCTTGGAAAATGTCTCATATATTAGATCAGTTATGTGTCATGTGTTTTCACTTTTATCCTCTAAATATTAAGGTCTTGATCACAATCCAAAGACTAACTGAAAATTACTACCCTGTTTTATTTAAAAAATTCTGAACACTGATGAATCTACAGAATTCAATGGAAAAACGTGAATTTAGAGATGAACACCTGAGCTTCCATTGAAGGCTAAAAAAGTCAGTAAACTGCATGACTCCTTGCAGTGAGGCTTTCACTTAAAACACAGTGATAGTATCTGCTTCAACAGCCTCATAGTTTTTAAAATCAAGTATGTTAAATATGAGGCATAATTGATAATATATACATTTTGTTTTCTTCCAGAACAAAAAAGGTGTGTTTTCTTTGGTGTTTTAGTTTTGGAATTTTTAATAATTTTTTTTCATTTTGTTTTGTTTTTACATTAAGTCCTTTACTCCAATAGAAAGAAGAAAGGACTAGTAATGGAGAGGTTACTGTTCAGAGTGCTCAGTATCCTAGTTTTAATAGTAATAGATTTTCTACTAGTTTTAATAGTAATTGATAATACTAGTTTTAATGTGGTCTCTTCTTCTTCATAGCCACGATGTCACACTAGGAAGATCAACCTCTAAAGGTAGAGGGTGTGCTTCTCTCTCTCTGTGTCTTTCTTTCTGTCTCTCTCTCTGTCTCTCTCTTTCTCACTTCTCTTCCTTTCTCCCTCTCTCCCTTTCCCACATGGGAACTGCTTTAAGGACTAATTGTTTGATCTGGTAGGGGCTGGAGCAGTAAACTAGAATGATCTGCCTTATCAAGAGAAACCCCTTCTCCTTTCTTCACTGCACTCATTTTTGTTTGAATTAATAGATGTAACTCTTTGTGTCTTTGGAATGGTAAATCTAGAGGCCCCAAAACGTGTGTTGTGGGGTGTGTGTGTGTGTGAGAGAGAGAGAGAGCCTGCAGATAAAAAAAAGCTCATGGCCTTTTTAGACTTCACTTAGGAAAAGAAGCCCTCTACTCATTTCTGAATAACTTTTAGATTATCAAGTTAAATCAGGTAGTGAAGCTCCAGTCTTGATATCAAATCAGTGCTTAAATTGTCTCAGGTTCTTAGCTTTGCTTATATACAATATCGGACTCTTGTGAGGAGAATAACCAGCAAGGGAAAAATTCATTTATCCTCAGTCCCCTTAGAATCATATGTCACTGAAGTCTGGGGAAAAATTACACTATTATGCAAACAAGTGACAAAATTTTGTCTTCTTATTCCTCACAAACAGCCTCCATTTATATTTCTTAAAACCCCTAATAGAATTTGTGTCTGCTCAGTTAGAAAGAAGAAAATATATAATAAATGAATTTTCAAGAGGAAAGGCCATCATTTTATCTTTGTCATTTTAAACAAATCTGAATGTGAAATACATCTAAAAATAGTGGGGTTTACACTGAAAATGTCCTTTTTTTAATATATAAAATAACCATGCACCTTACAATCAATAGTGTTTTGAATCAATTAAGATGACATGGCCTGAATGGTCATCTAATCAATCCCATGAATAACCTGCTAAAATAAAGCTCAGTTTAATTCACTGCCCAAAACAAACAAAAAAACAGCAATGACAAACACAGACATTTGAGTAGCCACTAGAATAGATGGGATTTTTTTGAGAAAAGCAATTGGATACATATGAGTATGTGAATCAGACATGACTGACATTAACAAATGGATTGTTAACTACAGTTTAGATGCTATCAAAGGTGTGGTCATTTTTCATCCTTTAGGGATGTTTTTGGATGCAGGTGGAAAAATTTCAACTTACCCAGGTTTTCTTTCTTGGATTATGTAACTGAAAACGGTGTGTCTGGATTTTGGTTCAAAAGGTATCATCAAACCTGGCTTCCCTCCATCCCCTCTGCCCTCATTCCTGTTAACTGCATTCTCAGACTCCCTGTGGGCTCAAAATGGCTATATATTCCCTACTTTAAGCTGAATAGAAAACAATTGTTTATTTGAAGTAGAATTCAACAAAGAGTTTATTTTAATTGGGCCAAGTTTGAACAAGTGCCAAATCCTGTACTAGAGGCCAAAGGCATGCAGAGTTCTGATTGACCTGCTTTGAATCACACATCTATCCTGGGGTAAATATCACCCAAACTACAGAGTGGAGAGTGCATAGATATTTTAAGAGCTGGTCATATACACACACACACACACTCACACAATACATGTATTACATGTAAATTTTGTATATGCAAATACTATGCTATATTAAATATAGTACATATATTATATATAAATACATATAAATTACATATTCAAATGGAAATAGTCATATTTTGATTTTTGAATGTAAAAATGATAAAAAAAATATAAAGCAATTTGAAGCTTGGAATTGGAAATTTTAGAAATGTGTGAAGTTTAAACTCAGAACAAAAATGCTAATAAAATCAGGAACAGAAGGAAAGGCACAATAACTCTAAACAGAAATAAAATATGTGAGCATTTGTATGTAAAAATAAATTTATAAATTTAAAATCAGCCAGTTACATTATGATCTATTTTCTAATCTTCTGAACTATATAAAGTCATCCAGACAAAAATGTATATTAATTTCTTTTGTGTGTCAGGCAGGTAAAATGACATCTCTGATCACTGAGCAAGGAGCCAAAAGGCTAGAGGCACAAAGTCTCTAAGCCACGATATCAAAGCTGGCTTATCTGAGAAAGTAAATGAATGTTCGTTATGTCGAGTTTCAAGAAAAGGATATGAACTCCATCAGTTTGTCAGCAACCACAGCTTTATCATCTTCTGGAAGCAACTATCAGCAAGTGCTTTTTCTGTGACCTCTAATTATCATAATGACAAATAAAACAAAACTGCTATTTTTAGTGACAGATAAAATTCCCCTGACTTAGACTTGCCCAGAAATGTGATTATTTCAAAAGTTGAAGAGGTAAATAATTTTTTAACACTAAAAGAAGAATTACTTGGCAATGTGTCAATATTTCTAAACAAATTTAATCATCTGCCAATAAAACCACAAACAAAACAAAATATAACTTACATGTGACTATCATTTGACACTTTTATTAATGTCTTTGGCTCTAGAGTATAAATGAGGTAAGTGATTCACATTTTAGGGTACCTGACCACTAAACAGACGTTATTCTCATTCACACTTTTGCAAAATATAGGAATTTAGCTTGCACAACTGTGCTGCATGGGTACATACCATTCTGTAATCAACAGCCAGACTTAAAAAAACACACTTCATGAGACCTGGGGCTTCATTCATATAGTCACTGCTCTTTCCCAGTACCTAAATCTATGTTGGCATGTAGTAGGTAAACAAATATAGTGCAAGAATGAGTGAATGATCAAATGAATACAGAAAGAGTATGTGAAAATATTATTTAAAAATATATACAAAAATATATACAAAAAATATTCATCTACAAATCCAGGAAGCTAAATACTCCAAGTAGTATAATCTCAAAAATAGCCACATTAGAAACACTGAAACAAATAGAAAAACAAACAATGCTGAAAGCTAAAGACAAAGAATCTTGAAAGAGAGAAGAAATTAATCTCTTACAAGTGATCCTCAATAAGGTTAACAAGCAGCTTCTCATTGGAAAATGTGGAGGCCATAAGGAAGTGGAATGGCATATTCAAAGTTCTGAAAGGAAACATAACATTACTTCAACAAAGATTTCTACCTCCTGTAAACTAGCCTTAATAATGAAAGAGAAATTAAGACATTCCTATACAAACAAAAACAGAGAGAATATATATATATATATATATATATATATATATAGTATATTTGTTACATATATCATATAACAAATGTACAGGTAGTCCTTTATCCTGAAATGAAATGACACTAGAAAATAACTCAATTCCACATGAAGAGATAAAGAACACTGGGGAGGGTGAATATATAGGTAAGTATAAAAGAAAAAATAAGTGCATTTTTCTTGTTTGAACACATTTTTTTCCAATTTTATTTAAAAGACAACTGCATAAAGTAGTAATTATAAATCTAGGTTGATGTACACATAATACGTAAAGATGTGATCTGTGACAATAACCACATAATGGTGAGAGACACTGGAGATATATATATATATATATATATATATATATATAAAGAAATTATATATATATAATATTTATATATATTTAAGAATTTATATATATAATATTTATATATATTTAAGAATTTATATATATATATATATAAAAAGAAATTTGTGGAAATATTACATATATATATATATATATATGTAATATTTCCACAAATTTCTTTTTTTTTTTTTTTTTTTTTGCTATACGCGGGCCTCTCACTGATGTGGTCTCTCCCGTTGCGGAGCACAGGCTCCGGACACACAGGCTCCGCGGCCATGGCTCGCGGGCCCAGCCGCTCCGCGGCATGTGGGATCTTCCGGGATCGGGGCACGAACCCGTGTCCCCTGCATCGGCAGGCGGACTCTCAACCACTGCGCCACCAGGGAAGCCCTTTCCACAAATTTCTAAACTCAAGCTCATATACACAGAAGAGTACCAAAAAAATCTAGTCTGGAACCTGGAATATTGCAGAATTTTCAGTCACAGTTCCATAAATGATGGCTGAATTTTCAGTTTCATAAAGTAATTTCCATTTGTTTCATTTTGGCCCATTTTCTGGTATGTTGGACAGGTGACCACTGAAAATCTGCAAAGTGTACTTGAGGCTCAGATATAATTGTTGCTACTATTTGTTGGGTGTCTGTGACTTCATTTGATATTTTAAATGACTTTAATATTTATATTAAATACTTGAATTGTTTACTATAGCCCCATTTTATGCGTGAGAAAATGGAGTTTCAGAAAGGTTACATAAGTCCCCTCCAAATCAAGAGAGTTATAAATGTTGAAGCTACGATTTAAACCCAGTACTGTCACACTCTAAATCCAGCGTGCTCTTTGCAACTTAAATATCCTTTCATAAATAAGAGAGGTCCTTCATGCTATGTTTATGCCGACTCTAACTCATGGAATTTAGTATAAGGAATTATTTAGATTGTGTGCAACATACAATATTACAATGGTTAATGACCAAGTGGTTATTAAATAAGAATAATAAAAAAAATTAGAATAGACAACATCTCAATCTACAAAACATTATTCAGGAAATATTTGGAAAACAAGATACAAAGGATATTTTAGTACAAGTCTCTTTACTAAAACAAGTTTTATTTTAACAAAGAAACTGATTCTACATGATCCGAGAATTCATGAGAAATTCTGCTTGTTTTTCAATATCCGTCTGTTTTTTGTCATAAAGGCATAATTAATTATACAAAGAAAATTTCCATAGAGCATGTTCTATGAAAAGTTGAAAAGAGAGGATTAGAAGACTGTCACACTGGAGATCTATTTTAAGATGATTTATATAAGACATTCCAGGTAATTACACTGTAGAAGATATCTTTTCCTATTTTTAGGAAGCGTTTTAAGAACTGTATGCAGAACAAAACCATCAAAGACAGTAGAAATAAAATGTGATCACTTATCACAGGGATCCTGAGAGAAAACCTCATAAAGGCTGAAAAACACTCCTTGGGTTAGGTTAGATAAAATAAACATGGCTTATTAGATTGCCACAATTAATAGTATAATGATTTGTAGAAGAAAAAAGAAAACATCAAAAGTTTTACAGAGGGCTTCCCTGGTGGCGCAGTGGTTGAGAGTCTGCCTGCCGATGCAGGGGACATGGGTTTGTGCCCCAGTCTGGGAGGATCCCACATGCTGCGGAGCGGCTAGTCCCATGAGCCATGGCCACTGAGCCTGCATGTCCAGAGCCTGTGCTCCACAACGGGAGAAGCCACAATGGTGAGAGGCCTGTGTACCGCAAAAAAAAAAAAAAAAAAAAAAAAAAAGTTTTACAGAATGACTGGTCCCTCTTCACTTCTTATCAAAATGTATTGAGTTTACTAAACATCTTCAATATGTACTTCAATTGTTAATGATCTAGTCTGTGAAGCCAACTGAGCTGGTTAGCAGCTGATGTCAATCCAGACAGTTATGGAATCTCCACACGGAACATTAGCTTTGCTCCTGTCACTTGATTATAATTGCTTTTCTAGCTCTGTTTTGCTTCCTTGAAAACTAAATTAAATGGAAAGACATTGGAAATATAACTTGGTGTAAAAAAAATCACTTGTACAAATGAGCACATCTCTGTCTGATAAGGATGGCTCTTCTAAAATTGCATAATTTCGAAAGTTACATATGATGAACAATCTTGTTGTGTTGATACTGCTGTGGTTCTTTTGAAAGAATTTCTGTGAGAGGAACCCAGGAAACTTTAATAATCTACTTAGAGAACCTAGACGTGAATAATTTAATAACTACTGGAAAAGACAATGTTATATATCTTTAATCTCTTGAATACCTCTGATGGTGTGAAAAGAAAATTGTGGTTTAGATAGGACAGATTTAGTTTAAAAATACAGGCTTCTTAGTTAAATTTTAATTTCAGATAAACAACAAATGATGTTTTAATGTAAGTATATCCCACGTCTTGCATGGGATGTACTTATACTACTAACACATCATTTGTTGTTTATCTGAAATTAAAATTTATTTGGGTGTCCTGCATTTTAGGTTCAGAATGAGTCAGCAGAATAATGGACATAAACTAAATACAACTTCGATCTCCAGGTCATAAACTAAATACACATAGTTGTTAATACTTCTCTGTATTGTTCTTTAAACAAAGACTCATGATTACTCTTGGCTAGAAGTCGTTATTAAAACCTGATTCTTTATTTAAAAGGCTTTAAAAACTTTAGAAACAATTGTGTTTCAAAATTATGATTAAGAAGGATTTTGTTCATAGATTTAACTGAAGAGGGAATAGAAGGAGAAAGAGACCAAATTAATTTACTTCTCATCAAGCTCACTCTTTGAACTAAACTCTTCAGAAATCAGTTCTGTTCCTTTAGTGTAAAACTCTTCTATGAAGATAGTGTCTTGTTTTATGTTAACTCTATTTTTGCTATTGAGTACTCTGTAGACAAACATTCAGCTGACAGATTACTCAATGTTTTACTCTTTTTTAGTCTTTTTTCAATAAACTTTCACTATTTCTAAATTCATTATTGTCTACATTTAGAAGGGAATGAAAAATGGTAAAATTCAGTGAACCAGTTTTTCTATTTGATGAAAGAAAAATTTAAATGTTTTAAAGGTTGAAGCCAGGTTTTAGATGACCTATTGGTTTCATTCTCTAATAAAATGAATAAATGATATTTTGGGTTCCTCTAATTTAGAAAAATCTTCTGAAAAATTATCTGCCAAAAACTAAATTGCACTTCACTTTAAGGATATTCATAAGACTGACACTTTAAATATTTTAGATGTTTCAAGAATATATTTTTAAATAACATCATATATTATAAAATATTTGCTTAAATAGGAAGTGTTTGACTTAAAATTTGATATTAGATATAGGTATATGTAGGTATATACACACAAAAATATATACATACCCATTATACTTACATACATTTATATAATCATATATAAGCTTTTGTATATATAAATATGATGATGATATTAGTTTTAGTATTTGTATTAAAAGGAAAATAGAAAACCTTAAATCTATCAGTAATTAATGATTTTACAAAGCTTGTCCAGGCTTTGTGAAAGATATAACAAAGAATATATAAAAATCAATGTAATCCTTGACTAAATTAATATAAACAAAGTATTATATACCTATATCTACTTATCTATTTATATCTTATATATCAGTATCTATGTTGTAAAATAACTATACACAAATATAACACATACATTGAACTTTCAGCAAGCAATGGTAATACCCTGAGTATAAAACCTGAAAATCATGTTATAAAATTCTTAACTAAACGATTATGAGAAACTTTTCTGAAAAATATCACCTGCAGTATGAAAATCTTATTTTTGATATTCTCTTTCTCTGCACATCTGAGTGAATAGACAAGTACAAGACAGATGTTGGTTGACTTTCACCCTCTGGAAACAATGGTCGGGTTAATAACTTGACCTGCCTCTTAGAAAGAAAATTGAAGCCATTCTTCCACTTGGTTTAGACAGAGACCACAAAAGGAAGTTATCATAAGCATTGTAATGAAGACCATAACATTTTTGTCATGAGCAAATCTATCACTGACAGACCTAAATTTCAACTCAAAATTTGAGATTATTCTTCAATGAAACAAATTAAATGAGAGTAAAGGAACCCATACTAAGAGATGCAAAAGGAAATGCTGTTCATAGGGGCTCCAGAAAATATGTCTAAAGTCTATTTGTTTTTCATGTCACAATGCATAGTCAAAAATTCTGATATATTTGACTCATCAAACCATCAAGTTAGACATGCATTGTAGTACATCATCAACAAGTTGTATGAGTGAAGGAAGAAAATGATATGAGTGGGCCCTGAAGTCACATGTTAGTTGTATGAGCAACGTGTTAGTTATGGTCTCAAGGAAAAGTTGTTTGAAAGAGCAATTCAGGCCTTGTGTACAGATGGCTCTATAAGATGTATTGACACCAGTCAGAAAAAGATAGCTTCGGCATGATGTTCTAACCATGAAAGGCTCTGAAAGACAGTGGTAAAAGAAAATCCTCCAAGTTGGCATAACTTTGAGCAGAATAACTAGCAGTTCTTTTTTTTTTTTTTTCATGCATGGAAAGAGAAATGGCCAAAATACAGGACTACATTGATTCACAGGCAGAGGCTAATGATGTGGTTGGATAGTAAAGGATTTGGAAGAAATGCAATTGAAAAATTGGTGACAAAAGTTTCTGGAGAATATCCCATGATATGGAATCGTTCCCTGAGGAAATAAGCTAGCCAGGTTGATTGCATTGGACCATTTCCATCATGGAAGGGGCAGAATTTCATTGTCACTGGTGTAGTGGCAAGCAAGCTCTGGATATGGATTTGCCTCCCCTGTCTTGAATGCACCTGCCAAAATCATCATCCATAGACAACCGTATTTTTCATTGTTATGATATTAAGCACAGCATCATTTCTGAGCAGGGAACACATTTTACTGCAAATAAAACATAACAATAGACTTGGACACAAGAAATTCACTGTTTCATGTTACTCTGAAGCAGCTGGTCTGATGGAAGGGAGGGATGGACTTCTGATAACTCGGCAATCAGTACCTGTTGGGTGGCATCACTTTATGGACCTAGGGTGATGTCCTCCTATTTTTCCCATAGTAAAGATTTAAGGGTCTGGTAATCAAGGGTTGAAAATGGGAGGAGCTCCTCTCACTATTTCCTCTGCTGATTCATTAGAAAAAAAAAATCCCTTCTCATGAAACGTTGGGCTCTGTCAATATAGAGATATTACGTTCCTTGGGAAGAATCCTTCTCCTAGGGAACTCAGGAAGCATTTCATTAAACTAGAAGCTTGGTCGATTTGGGTTTCTTGAATGCCCAACAGGCAAAGAAAAGTTTATTGTGCTGGCTGTGTGTGATTGACAAGGACAATCATGAGGTGACTGGGTTGCTACTAAAAATTGGGGGAGAGAGGAGTATGTCTGGAAAGCCTCTTTATTCTTTAATTCTCCAATATTATGTGAGAAAAGTTAATAGAGAGCCCAGTACAGGCAGGAGGGTTACTGGCACGTCCTCCAGAAATGGAGGAACTTTGTGCAACTTTTGGGAGGCAGAGGAAACCAGTGGTCATTACCATCTGAAGGGTTCTTAGGTGAGACAGAGAGGAGCTCGCAGTCCAGGTTTCCTTGCTCTGACTTCCTTTATGTGCCCATCTTTGTGACCAGCTGCCTGTGCTGGTCAAAAGCAACACCAAGGCCACCACCAGATGAGAGCTGACAGTCTTACACACACATCTGCCCTAATTCCCATTCATTATTACATTCGCTGTTGGACATGCCTGGCTTCGCGGATTTCCCTGCAAGTTCCAACTCGACCATCCATCATATCACAGTGATTCACAAGCACTGGCTACTGACTTGTCTGCTTCTTCAGTTCCTCTTTCCAGACATCACCAACCCAGCCCCTTCCACTACCGAGTAAAGTCTAATTCCAACAGCAAGTCCCTAACTTATAAATACTCATAGCGGTTCTGCTTTCTTAATCAAGCACTGACTGATACAGCTCTAAATTCATAAATAACAATTTCAGACAGGTGTTTTTTTTTTCTCATGAACTTACCAAGAAATATATTTTCTGTGTAGCTGTTTATTTTGCAGACAAATCATTTGCTTTTCTGCCAAGAAATATCTGTTCCATTAGATTACAGTCATCATCATCATTATCCAGGTATCAATCCCCAGCAATAAACATCAATAGATCTTGGAAAGGGAGTTGAATGTGAATATTCAACCCATTTTAATGTGGAAACTTGACCACATGCTACCTCCTCACCTCTGTACCTTACCTCCATTTTTTCCATCCACGAGAGGAAGTCAATCCATTAAAAGAAGAAAGGCATCTTTCCCTAGATAAAAGATAATGATATCTTTACTTCCATGCATTGTTCGAAAACTGAGCTCTCAGTGCATTGAGATGAAGGAGACTAGTTTGTAGTTTGCTAAATACTTTAGACATTTAAAGAATGCTTCCATAAGATATATTGGTGACAAAGGAAAGTAAAGTATGTGTGTGTCTCTGTGCACTTGTGTAGATGCACTTGTATTTACAATTAGAGTTAACAGAGTAGAACATGTGCAGAAATAAATACGGGGTCCTAGAAACCAGGGAAATGACAAGAAGGACCTCTAGTCTTAGAAGAAAGAACATGTGTGAGGGAGCCGCCAGAGAGGGGCCACTGTGATGGCCGTTGTCAAGCGCCTTTAGTGTGACCCAGAAGGAGGCATTGCCAGAAACAAAACCAGTCTTCACAGAATGAGAACCTTGCATTATTTGCTTCCAGGGTCTCCCTTTGCAAGCTCTTGCTTGAGGGCAGAAGAGAATTTTGCTCCTTTTCCATTGGTATTTTGGCATTTGATTAGCTAAGCAGAGAAACACTCCCTCATGCTGTGTTCTGTTCCCATCAGTGTCTCTTGTGCAGATACCTTTCCAAGATATTCTAAGACACTGTTGAGCCCCAAGTGTGGCTGGCAGGAATGATCATTCAGCAGATAGGTGGGAAAAGCACATGTGTAAATCAAAAGGAGGGTGGATTAGTCAGTAAATTGAGGATACCCACCTGGGACATTTGTAAATGAAGACCCATTTTTACAGAAATAGGATTATATTCCTATTAGAAAGCTACAGTTCTATGAGACTCTTGAAGTTCCTTAAGGAATTGCAATCATTGTCTGCTATAAATACTTTCAATTGTTGCTAGAATTGCACAAACATAGAGGAATTCTTTGTTTAATTTTGAAATCTCAAGTTAGTCAAAAATGTTTAGCTATAAATAGGCAACCCCTTTACTAAAAGAAAAAAAGTCAAAGTATATAATTTATCAAATTGAATTCCAAACTCCATCTGGTAGTTGTTGAGTTCCAGTGAATTGGGGTGAGTGTGGAAGCAGCCCTAAGGTATAGTATGACCATTTCTCCTTCTACAGTCTCATTTCATATGTCCATCATCACTGTGCTCCAGACACAAACTGCATTCACTGTCCGGAGGTCCATGCTTCCTTCCCCCACTAGGCATTGACTCAACAATTCTGCTCCCTGAGCAGATCACCTCCGTTGCTCTAATACCTCATCCCTATCCTGTCCGTCTCAACTCCGTGCTCCTGAAGAGTCATGTCTAACCTCCCAGAGCCCTGCCAACTGACCCCCTGATTCCTCAACCACCCTCTCTAAATATTTGTCAGAGTTAAAAACTTGTATATACTTTTATGGTCATTTGTCCACTCTGTCTCCCCAGTAAGTTAAAAACTACATGGGGGGCTTCCCTGGTGGTGCAGTGGTTGAGAGTCCGCCTGCTGATGCAGGGGACACGGGTTCATGCCCCGGTCTGGGAAGATCCCACATGCCGTGGAGTGGCTGGGCCCGTGAGCCATGGCCGCTGAGCCTGCACGTCAGGAACCCATGCTCCACAACGGGAGAGGCCACGACAGTGAGAAGCCCGCATACCGCAAAAAAAAAAAAAAAAAAAAAAAGTCTGCATGGGCAGGAACTATGTCTGATTTTTACCAAACATTGTATTTCAGCACCTGGTATATAAGTTGATTTTATCTGTTTGTTTGTTTGTTTATTTATTTATTTATGACTGTGTTGGGTCTTCCTTGCTGCATGTGCCTTTCTCTAGTTGCGGCGAGCAGGGGCTACTCTTCATTGCAGTGCGTGGGCTTCTCATTGTGGTGGCTTCTCTTGTTGTGGAGCACGGGCTCTAGGTGTACAGGCTTCAGTAGTTGTGGCATGCAGTCTCAGTAGTTGTGGCACACGGGCTTAGTTGCTCCATGGCATGTGGGATCTTCCTGGAGCAGGGCTCGAACCCATGTCCCCTGCATTGGCAGGCCAATTCTTAACCACTGTGCCAACAGGAAAGTCCCGAGATTTTATCTGTTTAAAAATAAATAATGTTTATCTTGAGGTCTTTATTGACTCCAAATGTTCATATATATTTTTATTTACAAATAGGACATATTCAAGTATTCTCTTCTTACGTGTTAATTCAACAACATATAACAAAGCATACTTACGTTCTATACCAAAGTACAAAGATAAAATTGTGCATATTATTTTCTCAACAATGTAATTAAACTCCTTATTTAGGAATCTTATAAGAATTGAGAGATGGGGGCTTCCCTGGTGGCACAGTGGTTGGGAGTCCACCTGCCGATGCAGGGGATGCAGGTTCGTGCCCCGGTCCGGGAAGATCCCACATGCTGCGGAGCGGCTGGGCCCATGGGCCATGGCTGCTGAGCCTGCACGTCTGGAGCCTGTGCTCTGCAGTGGGAGGGGCCACAGCAGTGAGAGGCCCGCGTACCACAAAAAAAAAAAAAAAGAGAGAGAATTGAGAGATGGATTTGAATAAGTAAAGTATAAAATTCAAATTTATACAGTTTTGTTACAGGAGTGTCTTATTCTGCATGAGTCTGCTGAAAGACTGTATCCCTATCATGTTTTACTTCATTACTCATGCATTTGAAAAAGAAGTTTCCTGTTTGCACACTCGGTGAGCCTTGTAATTTATGTGTCAGAGCTCTGAATATTTTTAATGTTTCACTTTTATTTTGTATAATTATTTTACTTTACTTACAGTATCAAATTTCATGCAGACTACATATGTGTTAAAATATATTATACTTTCTTTGAATTTCAAATTATCAAATTGTTATTAAATGCATATCAGCAATACATGTCTTTCTTATTTTCTGGACATTAAAATAGAAATATTAAAGTCAATTTTCATGTAAATAATAATTATTTACCTTGTGGAAATTTGAAAGTGTATAGAGATTAGGGATTAATACAAAAAATGGAAAAATAAAATGTTTTAAACAAAGTATGACCTGCTTCAACAAATATTCTTTTATGTTATAATTTTTCTAAATTTCAATGATGAGAATGCATTTATGGATATACAAAGAGAAAATTAACAAAATGAAATACGAATCTGAGGAAATCAGCTCCAAGGCAGCACAGAGAATAGAAAAGAGGTCTCTCTTTTACAATCTTTTACAATCTAAGAGAGCAGTTAGGGGCTCTTAGAAGATAAAATAAGAAAGGTCTATGTATCAAGGGAGAGAACAACCAAAAAAAGGACGAGATCCAAATATATTGGATGAAAACTTTCAAGAATTGAATAAATGAATTCTTAGCTGGAACAAACATAATGAATCTCAGGAAAATAGAATAATAATTAAAAAAATTAACACCATGTACCTTCATAGTAAAACTACAGAAAACAACAACAACAACAAAAAACCCCACAAACACAATCACATTCAAAAAGGAGACTATCGACAAAAGAGAAATAAACTATTTGTAGGCTTTGTATTAATAGGATAGAGGTCCAAAAATAATGTTAACAATGACTTCAAAATTCTGAGGAAAAATCCAGTCAAAATTACATATACGAGATTCAAATATCATTTAAGAATGAATGAGAAATAAAGACATTTTCAGTTAAACAAAAAGACAACAAAAATATATACCTGGAAACAGAATTAATGCCTGGAATAAAATATGCATATCTATATTTGGAAATCTTTTCAGTAGGACTAGGTATATTTTTACCTCCCAATTCCTAGCACAGTACCTGACACATGGTAGCTATTTAATAATTGTTTATTCAATGAATAAATTTGAAATGATCTAAAATGGTGCTGATTAATGTCATGAGAGTAAATGAGACAGCCTAGAGCAGTTGTCCACAAATTAAGGTAAGCTTATTCTGAAAGAGCCCAAATAGTTTCCAAGGGATTCACCGATAAGGTAGCTTTAAGAGAATCAACTTATAGATTATCACTTTATAGATGGTTAACTTCCAAAGAAGCTCTTTTCTAAAACTGATTGACCTGAGATTTTCCTACAGTTTGGGGCAATAGGAAGATTTGCTACCTTCAACCTTTCCTTTCAAAATCACCCTTTTCCCAGTTGAAAAGAGAAAAAATACTGAACAGTCATGTTGAAGTGACATATAGTTCATTGAAGCAAGGTATAAAAGCAACCAGAGTGCCAAATAAATGGCAACCACAAATATGGTATTTTTTTTTTTAAGTAGGCATCATACACCCTTGATAGGGTTTTATGTTTTCCTCTGTCTCACGCTTTTTTTTTTTTTTCTGTGAAAGGTGAAGTGTTGTCTTAGAAACAGAGTATTTTAGCCTATGCTGGTATATTCTAAATTATACTAGATGTATTGTAGAGGCTGTGTATTAATGTTTTATGTCTTTTTGAACATTTACTCAGAAAAAAAAGGGATGAACATTTTAAACTTTTGCTAAAATTATTAATTGGTACTATTATGTTAACTTGAGTGCATTTCTACTCCTTGCTGTCACTTGTCAATCACTTATCTATTTATTTCTTCATTATTTTGTATATTTATTGGATTTAGAATATCCTAATTTTGCTGAGGATGTTCCTCTAAATAACACACTTAATACCAATCATTATTATTACTTTTATGTAAAGCTCTACATTTCCTAGTGGACTTCTTTTAGTAATGCTCTCCTGTTTTATTTGCTATTAACTGTCGCTGAAATGGATCTTACTTTAGCAGTCACAAATATTAAACTATGGATATAGTAGTTATTGGAATATAAAATAACTCTTATTGCAGGTGCATTGCAATGGAATTTTATTCCTTATGTTTAGTAAATATCATTATCTCAAAGTCAGAAACATGTATTTTAATTTACTGGAAATATTATTTGTAATGTTAATTTTAAAGCCCAGGAGACTTATATAAACGAATTGTTTCTATTTTTAAGGCATTCTGGTGAGTAAGTGCTGGTATCACTATATGGTTATAACTCATGTTCCCCTGACAACTAATGCAGTAAATAAATTATTGTTTCATATGTTAAATAGCCACTTAGAATTAAACTATTATGAAATTTCTTGTATTGTCTCTTCCCCATTTTTCTATTGGTTGGTTGTCAGACTTTTTCTTAGTGACTTGTAGGAGATTTTCTTGTTGTTGTTTTTTATAAATCTTTTGTTGGTTATCTGTATCACAAAGAACTTCTCCTATTCTATATGTGTATCACAAAGACCTATTTTGTGTATGTTTTTTTTAATGAACAACAACTGTGGTGTCTTTAGATGAGCAGATGTTTTTAATTTGAATATAGTAAAATACATCATTAATTTCCTCTGTGGGTAGAGCTTTCTGAACACTATTGAAGATAACTTTGTCTAACTTGACATTTTGTGGGTATTTTCCTAAATGACTTATTAAAATTTTAATTGTTTTGTCTTTCACATTTACATTTCCATAATTTACTTTTGTATATGATGAGAGGTGAGGTAAACATATACATACTGAGTGATCCTAGACTCATTTATTAAAAACACCTTCCTTCCTCCACTGATCTTCAATGTCAAATTTCTGCTTTGGGGCTCTCAATTATGTTCTGTTATTTCATTTATTTATTGTTGGGTCAATACCACATTTTCCTAATCACTTTTTTAAAAACTTTATAGTAAGTCATGGAATCTGATAGAGAAAGCTGTCTTACTTTGTTCTTTTCAAAATTGTCTTGGAATCTCCACAAATTTTAGAAATTGTTTAGTTCCACCAAAGCAAATTTTATTTTGGGAATTCGATAAAGAATCTAAAGATGTATTGAGGGAGAATCTACATCTTTTATAATAATAGGTCTTCCAATTAATGAACATTGTATATAAGGATATTTTTTAGGCAAAGTATGTAGAAATTTCATCTCACAATAAGATGCATCATCAAAGAAGTTTAAAAATATTTACATTTGGACCTTTGTCTTTGGCTACCATTATTATCAGGACTCCTAAGAGAAAGCTAGACTAGCTTAGATCTAAGGCTATCAATTTTGTGTTTCTGCCACAGGAAGCAAGAGGGAAACCCAGTTCCTGAAGGGAGTGTATCTCTCAGAGACTTGGAAATGGACCACAGTTTCATAGGGGTCCTAGCACTAAGATAAGTTAATCTTGAGCTGCCTAAATCACTAGCATGGGTTTCATTAAATTGTCTCTTAATCAGTTTGGCTAAAACCACAGATAAAGGTTGAGTAACACAAACCATGAGGATTAGAGGGAGGAGGACACAAGAATTCATGGAGATAATTTTACCACTGCTCTTAGCAAACCCACAGTAGTTAGAGAACAAGGTAGGAAGTTTAAGAACACTTAGAATGAAAGGAATATACCCAAATTGCTTCTTGATGCATTATTTTTCTTGATGCATGTTTTACAGTACTCTTCCATTGTCATGAAGTTTTATGCATTTTATCTCTTAAACTGGGTTGCTGTTCTCCTCCTCCCCACTTGCTTTGCCATTACTTGAATCTTGGACCCTTACATCCTCCCCTGGATTACTGGACTATCTCTTAAAGGCTAGGAGGTAGCCCCCTTGGAAACCAGAGCTTCAGCCTTGGATGAGAAAAAGACTCCTTCAACCATCAAATCAACATAAAAATTCACTTATTTTCATTGTGTCTTAGGATTTGTTTTCCTGTTTTTCAAGCTGAAGTTGGTATCTGTCACGTGCATAATTTACCAATTCTTTCAAGATAGGTGAATGTTCAATTATCATGAATTAGAATTAAAAATTCTATCAAGGCACCAAAATATTATTATTTTTAAAGAGCATGCTTTGTGTATGGCAAAACACTTCAGGCAATATTATTTTGATTATCCTTACTGAGTAAAAAAGGCAGTTCAAAGCAATTTGCAATTTTATAGCCTGAGGAAATTATTTCTATGAAAAAACATCCATTTCTGTTTCTCATATTGCCTAAATGCTCTGTAGTCTGGAAGTTGAGCTGAATGGCAGATTCCTCTCACAATACTATAAGCTTTTGAATGACTTACTTTGTCTCATCTTTTAGGCAAATCTCATATACTTTTTAAATAAATAATTAGTATGTTGAGAAAAGAGTGTAATTTTGATACAATTTCTGTTTGACTTTACAAGGACTGGAGAAAGGATGCTTAAAATTGAGTTGAATTTTTAAACCTGCTCACAGTCTAGTTCTATTAATGTTGTATGAAAATTACTTTGCAATTACTTTGTATATTTTATAAAATGAGTTGATGGCTGAAGTCATCTTTCCAAGGTTTATTTATTTTCTAATACTAATTTTTCTCTCTTGGAAGGTTAGAAAAGAAATATAAGTATAAATATCAAAACTTGATAACCAAATGCAGCATGACATTCTGAATTGGATCCTGGACAAATAAAGGACAATAAGCAAAATGTGAATAGGATCTATATGTTTGATGACAATATTTTATCAGTGTTAATGTCCAGATTTTAATGGCTATACTCTGGTTATGTAGGAGCTTATTTGCATTAAAAATCGATTATTATTTAGAACAGTTTTTGGCTCACAGCTAAATTGAGTGGAAGGTACAGAGTTCCACATACCCCATCTCTACGACTCCTTCATTATCAACATCCTGCACCAGAGGGGAGCATTTGCTAGTATCAATGAACCTACACTGACACACCATTATCACGGAAGCCCATAGTTTACACTACGGTACTCTCTTGGTGTTGTATGTTCTATGGGTTTGGACAAACACATAATGACATATATCCCTCATTATAGGGTCATATAGAATTGTTTTGCTGTCCTAGAATTATCTGTGATCCACCTATTTATCCCACCCTCCTCCTTACTCCCCAGCAACCACTGATCTTTTTACTGTCTCCATAGTTTTAGCTTTTTCAGAATTTTAGAATCATATAGTATATAGCCTTTTCTGATTGGCTTCTTTTGCTCAGTTGTATCTGAAATGTGTGTGTGTGTGTGTGTCTGATCGCGCATGTGTAGTTTGCCTCTGTCCAGATATATTGGACAGCCATCTGAATGAATTAGGTCCAGTTGCCTTGGGCAACCATAAAAATAACTGATTAATTTTATCGTTTGGCCAGGAATGTTGAGGGCAATTGTGAGTGGAAATCTGTCTATTTTTTAAGACTTAGCAGTCATATGCATATTGTCAATTCATACACTTTATTGTCTTATATCATGAGTGTTTTCTACATCTCCTCTCAATTTTCCAATTGTTTTTTATTGGAGGAAGTATGTCAAGACGTCTCCCTTCCTTCTACCTAGAGGTCACCACTGGCAATGAATGAACATGCATTAAGATTCCCAGAGTTTGTTGTCCTATAATATCAGATACTAGTTATAGGACAGACCTAGGTATATTTTCTCATATGAATGTGTTCCCTGTCACTAAGTTCTTAATAGAACAAAGACATTTCTTGAACCATTACTTCTAAATATAGTGAAGTTCTGATCACATTTTTTCTTTTTTTCCACCAAAGATCTTATATTGCATTGACATCAAGTATATCATATATTCACTTTATTCTGTCATGCCTAGATATACTGCTCAGAATTGCATTGCTTTCTCAATTCTTTTAGAGATTACCTTTTAAGTTTGAAAAAGAGTTTACAATTTAATTGCAACTTCATATAAACGTCATTTCTTTCAAAATCTTAACAATGGTTACTTAGAATCACAAATCAGTTCTCAATTATTTAATTGGTTAATGTTAATTTTTGTCAAGAATTAATCAGATGTTAATTGAATGCTTCCTTTATAATGTTCAATTTTTTTTTAATGTTCTGAACATTCATTCTCATCTTTAAGTATGCCAAGTTTTTAGTATACACCCATTTTTTTAGTCTTTCACTAAAGGACAGAGTTTAAGGCACTAGGATTTACAACCAAATTGAATAAATACAAATTTCTGTGTTTACAAACTTACTTAGTATGTGTAATATATATATATATAAAACGTATAATGCACAGCATAAGGCCAATATCTTACATCTGCTGTCACTCCTTATGAAGACGGACCAGGCACACTTGCTCTCTCTCAGGGCTAAAGACCTCTCATAATTCAGATCTCAACTGAAATATCTCATTATCACATATTTCTTCCTGGAGACCAATTTTCCAAGGGGGGTAGAGCAGGCACATGTTAGTTTAGTCTTCCCTTCCTCCCTGCCTTCCTTCCTCTTTCTTTCATTTCTAAATCATGACCTATCACTGCAAAGTGTCTGGCACATATTATGCCCTCAATAAATATTTGTTGAATAAGTGAATGTTATTTTATTAATCTTAATTTTGTGTAGAATTGGATGTGACTGTCTGTTACTCAAAGGTGAGATTAATATGTAATTTTCTTACACGTTTTAGTGTACCTGTGCGTATGTGTCTTCAAAGTAGCTTTGAACCATTTGAACAGTTATATAATATTTGAAAAAAAAGTATTTGTGGTCTGCAACCTTTTTCTGTATAGTACCAGATAGTAAATATCTGTGGCTTTGGAGACCACACAGAGTTTTTTGCATGAAATCACTTCTGCCTTGGTAGCATGAAAGTAGTCATAGACAATACAGAAACAAATTAACATGGCTGTTTTTCAGTAAAACTTTATTTACAAAAACAGGTAGTTGGCCAGTAAGTAGTTTGTCTGATCCTTGTCTTAAATACTTAAAATGTTGAATTTTAAAAAGATTAAAGGGAAATAAATTTTATTGTTTATTTACACCATAGATGACCTTCAGATTTTGTTAAATTCATAAAGATCATCTAGATTATGACTGTTAAACTAGTCAAAAATGTGTTTGCCATGACTATCTCATACTATGATTATTAGTAAATTCTATATCTTCTGAAATGAAAACTATGTAAATAACACATATATGAATTTATTCAATTCATGTAACTGCAGTCTAACCCTAAGGAAGGGAGATTGCTGATCTATCACTGTGAAGTCCACTAATCTAGCAATCTGTTTGCATCTTGTACAGATTTGTGTACTTCAGAGTTCCAATTAAATATATATTACTTTGTTATTGTTTTCTGATGAAAGTATTGTTCTTAGTGGCCATGTTAAATACGACTAAGTAAAACACAAAGAAAAAAAGAAATGAAAAGAAAGCCTAAAATCAATTTCGTTGTTTAAAGTCACACAATATACATATGTATGTATGTGTATGTTATATATGTGTATTTATATACACACACATATGTACATGCATGTTCCCTTTTATTTTAAAACATTTAAAGCTAGGTACAATCTCAAAACATTTTTAAAAAAAATTTAACAACAAAACAATATATTTCTCCAATTACATTAAAATGAACCATCACAATACATATGAATAATGGACCTCCTAAAGATTAGCTGTTTGTCTTTTGAGGAATAAATCAAGTTTTTGCGAGCCCCTTTTATTTGCCCCGAAATTGTATAAGTCAGATATTGTTGTTAGAGAAAAAAAAAAAATGTTAGGTTCTGATCCTGTTCAACCCAACGATTCCTAGCAGCTAATATAAAAGTTGGACTCAGTGATAGACAATCTTATTGTATACATGGAAGCAATCATATTACTACTTTTGCTAATTGCAACGGACTTTTTTCCTCTGGGAAGTACTAATTCTCAAGAGAAATATAGCATTCCTTCTCACGTTGAGAGAGACTTAGGTCCATGCTGAAGGACTTGATTTCTAGAGCCAGACTTCCTGGGTTCAACTGATGGTTTGAACTTGAGGAACATTCTTAAGCTTTCTGTGACACAATGTCTAAGTTGAAAGTCAGGAAAAACAGCTCCATAGCTACCTTATCATTTTGTGAAGATTTAATGTAAATCACAAGAAACTGTATAAAGATTTGCTTCCTTGTTTTCCTTAGAAGGTATTGGTGAGTGTGTATTAGAGAATTAAGTTGACTAAATTGGAAAGACAAAAAAACAGAAACAAACTTTTAATGATTGTCCTCAGTTTATGACATTAGCGTTGTCCTCAGCTTAGCTGGGAAAAGCCCTTGCTCTCCAAGCATCCACTTTACACATACCACCAATGACTGCATACAGATATTTCACCAATGCCTGGGTACAGCTATAGAACCAAGGTACAGCACTCAGGTGCTACATACACACCTGTTCAGACCCCAGGAAAGTGTCTGAAACCTCTTCCCTATGTCCTTGGTGAAAGGCAACCACACAGGTATTACATGAAGGTTGTGAGTGCTACAACTAATGTGGGAGATGGCCAATGTTTTGGACTTTGTGGAGTATTTGATCATTGAAAGTGCTTATATAAGAAGATAAATTAATTAATTTGTTAAATATTTTCTTTCAGATAACATAATTATAATAGACAGTTAATCTACTCCTAGAACTACCAAGTGCCCATTCTTTTGCTTCTCTTTTCTTCCAAGTTGGGGATCCCTAGGAATTCATGGGTTAGCTCCTTATTCACAACAGTTGCACACAAAACCACAAAAACTGGTGATGTTATAAAATTCATGTGACTTAATAGCATGATTAACTTTCTCCCAATTCCTTACTTCACAACTTTGGCAACCAAATTACCATTGATTACTAGAACATTATACTTTTACTTCTTAAAATAGAATTATGTTTCCAAAAAATAAATATTTAAATGTAGCTTTAATTCATTGTAAAGAAAATTTTATGTTTATGTACTATAAATTATTTATCTTACAGATGATTTTGAATATTTTGGATTATAATTTTGAAATTTATCCTTAGTTTACTTTTTTTATATTACATTTACTCTAATTCTTATTTTTATTTTATTTATTATTATTATGAACACTTTGAATATAGATCCATTTTACTTTTTAATTCTTCAGTTTATTTCTATCAAATTAAATAAAAATCTTGATAACCATACAATTATTGACATTGCTGAAATACAGGCATAAAATAAATCATAAATAAATTACTAAGTGAACAAACATTTAATAATTTATTATATGCATATCTCTATTTCCTTTCTCATTCAAACACTGCTATTCTATAAACAAAACACCTAGATATGAGTAAAAATACATAAAACCATTCAGACATCTTAGTTTTATGTGTTTTTCAGTTTTACTCTTATAAAAGTGAATTTGTAAAAGAAGGAGAATAAAACGTATTTTTCTTACAATGTTTTGGCCTCATTTATCACTTATACATATCTAGATACAGTGGTATACATGGGCCTCTCTTTGTACCCCAGCCTGAGTAAATGTTAGTGGCAGTTCTGCATGATTTGTCTTCCTCTCCCAATTCCTTCATGTTCTCCCTGTCTCACTTCAGCTACTCCCATCCTGAATCTGTCATGCTGTTTTCTGTCAAAGTCCATCTCTTTTTGTTGTTACATTGTCTTTTCTCTGCCTCTCCCTTGTAACCACTTTATTCCTCACCTCTTCTTGTCAGTAATCTTCAACAACTTAAGGGATATTAAAATGTGAACTTTAAAGAAACACTGGTTGACTATGTCTTATCATATTACTGTATTTGTTTTTTCTGCAATCCCTGAAATAAAGTTAAACTCTCTAAGTAGGTAACTACCAGGTGTGTTGTTGTTTCAACCTGTGACGAAGCATCCATCATTTGACCAGACACCAAGTCAGCCATCAATTGAGACATGCATTTTTAATGTTATTTATGTGCTTATCAGAGGATCCTTAATGATGAGATTAATTGACCTGATGGCTCCTGAAATGAGATCCATTCGACCTAACAGACAGATAAATCCCAGAAAGACAGAAAACACTTCCCTTGAGATCAGCATCCAGAAGGCTTGGAAGATTGGTTTCTAAAGAAAGGATTAAAAAATTGCTTCCTGTCATACATTTGATCCATAATAGATATGCTGAGAGGGTGCCTGAGTGAGTTGAAGGGAGCAAACTGTACTTAACATTTCGGTCATAGAGACATTGGTACAGGTCATACAGTTTTGTAAATTCTTTGGGATTAATCAGCCTACTCGTGTCCTGGTCACAAGTTTACCCATCCCTGTGAGGCCAAAATTTAGGACTGAGTCCTGAGTGATTAAGCTGCACTCTTTTCTACCATAAGTGTATTCTTTCCCTGAAGCATCTCAATATGCACACAAAATTTAATTGATCGTGAAGGACTCAGTAGTTTCTTCTTTCTACAGATACAGTAAAACAGTACATTTTTGGATGTACCTGCAAACTCTAAAGTGTAGTAGAGATTATTAAATTGAATCTATCAATGCTAGGACAATGTGACATAATTGAAGCATATGGTTTTGAGGCCTGAGTTTACCATTTATTAGCTGTGTGGGTTTGTGCAAAATGTTTTAACTCTCTGAATCTTGATTTTGCTCTATTAAACAGGAATCATAACAATATTTGCTTGGGTTCACTTACAATAATATGGTAAATAGCCAAAGAAATTAAAATAAAAAAATCATTATAGAAATGTGACTAATATTCTTTGGCATGCAAAATGTTCAGAAGGGATTGTCCTAGAATAATTTTTATCAGTCACAAACACTAAGAGACAACAACCACGATCCTTACCTCTTAGATGTCTAACTCAGGTCCTAGGACATATGACTTGCTACAAAACAGTCTTAGAGAGTCAAATACCACAAGGTATGAAATACTGTGTCATTGGAATTTCTTAAGACTCATATGTTACTCATTAAAAATCAGGTGACTAGTATATGCCCCAAATTTAACTAGTTGTTTAAGGAACAAAAATATAAAATAAATTTTGTGATTGGTTGTTTTAAGTGAAATACCCTGGGAGCACAAAAGTTGGATTCCCCTCAGATTACTGAGGAGCTTGAGGGTGAGAGACAGATAATGTGAAGAAGAGTATGACTCTTTTTAGTGTTGATGTTGAAATGCATGGCTTGTCTCTCATGAGTGAGATACTCTAAGGGAGATGAATAGCAGGTCAGTGTGTACAAAGGACAAGAGGGAAGAAGAGGAGAGGCAAACTTGAGGATCTTTGGAGAGTTTCTGTGAATTTCTACATCAAGAGAAAATGACATTGATATTTACATTCCTATCAGCTGACACAGAGCCTTCTTCAAGTTGGGTGGAATGGACAAATACAAGGTTATGTGAGAGAAGACCAAAGAATGTGAATGTCTGGATGCTAAAGATTTGGGGTTTATCTTGGATGCAATAAGAGGCATTGAAAACATTTTTTTATCAAAATTATGTTTTAGAAAGAAAGTATATTTAGAAAGTCAGAGTTATGGAGAACGAGATAGAAGAAGGGAGACCAGTTAATAGGTTTTGTAGTAATCCAAGTGAGAGAGGGATAAGAGCTCCAAGTAAGGTGCGAGGGGGAGAGAAGGAAATAGTTCAATTAGTCATTGGTATGTCATTTACTGATTTGATGTGGGAGGTGATGGAGAGGAAGGCTCTGAATTTTCAGTGCGAGTACATGGTGATATTCACTTAAATAAAATTTTCAAAATGAGGACTGAGTTTGAGAGTAGAAACTAGTTTTGCATATTACGATTTTGAGGTGTTTTAATGACAAATGACAATCTCCAAGAAGGATGTGAAGATGCTTGGTTTCTGTATAGGAGAGACATCTGGGCTGGGGATAAATGTTCAGAAGTGGATACAACAGGGGAGACCGCTGAATCAGTGGCTGAATGAGATGACCTGGTAATCCCTGGATACAAAGAAGAAGGAGCTGGCCCTAGGAAACCACTGAGACTCCAAGTTGTATGGAGGAGTAGAAGGAAAAGTCTTGGGCAGTGAAGCAAAGGTAGGTAAGAGGACAAAGCTGTTTTGCAGCTCTGGTCTGACCTGAAAATCTTTCTGTCTTTCTGACTGGTTATGTTCTATATTTACATTATTTATTTCCTATGAAAAATTCTAGATATTCATCCTAAACCAGTTGGACAATTTGTGTCTATACCCTAGGTGAAAACTAGGTCCCTATTGAAAATCTCAATATTAATTGTCTTGGAAATTATTTTTTTAATGCAAACAATCAAATATAAGCTGCATGAATAAAAAGAAATACTTTTTTAAAGGACACAATATTCTTTTGATGATTTCTTCACATGCACACATATGCTATTCAGGAAAGAACGTGTTAAAATTGCATATGAAATTACAATATGATTCCTTTACAGAGTGTGCTCTCAGGTTGAGAAGGAAGCTAAAAGATAACATCTGTGCTCAGTAAACATTTCCACAAACCATCCAGTAATTGCCAAAATGCTTATATAGCAATGTGAGAAATCAAGGTTATTTACTTTCTTGCTAAATCTTTGTTATGCATGCCTCTTCCTTTCAATCCCACACATTTTTTTCTTGCCTGTTTTGCCAGCTCTTTCAGTCCCAGACTGAAGCTTGTCAGTTCCCAAATACCCTTATAATTTAAGCTCTATTAATTCTGTAACCATGTGGGCACTTTTGGCTTTGAATAAAAGAAAGCCTGAGTAAAATGGTCTTACTGTTACTATAAGCTTTATTATCTGACATAACAAGAAATCTGGACAGAGGCGATTCCAAGGTTGATTAATTTAGTCTCAACAATGTCTCCAAGTGTATGAGCTCCTTCCTCTGCTTCACTCTTATGTGTTGGCAAGGCCTTGAGCAAATCAGAAAGAGTATTTAAGACAGCTTACTTTACCATGTAGGGTGAATCCACAGTTGAGCCATCATCAAAAGAGAGGTCCAACCTCCTACGTGTTCCCTGTATTAAGTGTGCAAGGTCCTTTTTCAGGAGAACCCGAGTAGAATTCTCTATAGCCCACTGACCAGAATTGGGTCATATGCCCTTTCTTACACTAATTACTGGCAAGGGAGAGTCATGATAACTGAGATTTACTGATATTTACTCCTTGGAGCTGGAGAGAAGTTCAATGCTATCTGTGGTCTGAAGGTTTGTATCCCCCCAAAATTCATACATTGACATGCTAACCCACAGGTGATGATATTAGGAGTTGGGGCCTTTGGGAGGTAATTAGGTCATGGGAGTAGAGCCCTCTTGAATGGGATTACTGTCCTTATATTAATATAAATGATCCTACAGGGCTCCATAGACAGCTCTTCCCACCATGTGAGGGCCCGGGAGAATTCAAATACCTGGTAGAAAGCCTTCACCCTGATCTTGGAATTCCAGTCTCTGGAACTGTGAGAAATACATTTCTATTGTTTATAAGCTGACTAGCCTGTGGTATATGCTATAGCAGCCCGAATGGAGTAGAATACCCAGGAAATACACAACTGCCTAACACTTCAATTAGAGGGGACAAAAAGATGAGGAGACAGTTTTTAATTAGAAATTTCATTAGCTAACATCTCTCTCTCTTTTTCTTCCGTGGGTGTAATATGCAGCAGTTCAAATTCCTTCTTCCCCTCTTAAACTTGAATCCTGAAGAAAGATTGAATTCAAATCAAATTATGCTCTATTGGTCACAGTCTATTCATGTTATTTATTTCACCGGCAAGTTTTTAAACATCTGGTTTAGCCAACTTAGACTTTCATGGATTCCACATTTTCATTTTCTGAAGATGTTCACACTGGTGGGCGATTATACTTTAAAAAGATACTGTTTACTTCTCAATCAGTTCCTTCCTGTAAATATTTTCAGCAAAAAGAAAAAAAAATGAGATCTAAGTTTCCTAAGATATGTCCTCTTTATACTCAGTATTTGTATTTTAAATACAATTTGACAAATAGAAAAAGTGAAGTCATCATGAAATTAACTACTTGCTGCTTCTCTAGGAAAGCTTATTTTATCATTTCTTTAATAATGAGTTGATGAATGATAATATAGTGTATACATTTTTACAAACAATTTGCTTCTTAATACAGAAGTTCTTACATAAGCATTATTTAAATCTACATTACCATGACAGAGTGGAAATATTATTCTCTTCACACAATAAATAGGATCATTTATCCCCTCTCACTTAAGCATGTCATGGAATCTGCTAGCACTGCTACTGAGTCTGAAAACATTCACTAATACATTGTTTGTGCAGTAAGTACTAAGTCACAAATGGTTAACTGCTACAGGATGCAAAGCTGTATGAAATATGCCCTGCAGTTGCTAAGTATTTCATTTAGGAGACACAGTAATATTATGAGGCCATCTTTCTTAGTTTGACATGTGAAGAACATGCAGTTTGGCATACTCTATATTTCCAGTCCCATCAACCACCATTTCCCTGAATGACAGCCCATGGAACGTCTCCTTGCTCTCGAAATGTAGAGGCCTGGCCATGTCTTAGAGGCTTTGTATATGGTTTTCCCTATACATAGAAGACACACGTTTCTTCCCTCCCCAAGAGCTCCATTCACCTGTCACTCCAACACACAGAAGCACACCCTATAACCCAACCACAGCTAAAACTCCCTCCTACTACGTCTGTCTCTGTCTCTCTCTGTCTCTGTCTCTGTCTCTGTCTCTCTCTCTCTCTCTCTCTCTCTCTCTCTCTCTCACACACACACACACACACACACACACACACACAACTTTTCCCCAAACTCCTTTATCTATACAAGTTTCCATGGCTCAACTTCTCACAGTGGAATTATAATATTTCACTTCTTGGTGGGTTCACACTGATTTTTTCAGACTGGAAATGCTCCATATTAAATTAATTTTTTCCAGTGTCTGGCCAAAAACTCTTTTCCTTCCAAGTCTCTCAGTCACAACCATGCTGGCCCTCCAACATCTTCAAAACTTAATTCTCTCAAAGACCCTACATTTACACCAAATACCTAGCCCCTTCTTGTCTTCATTTCTTCCCATATATGTCAAATATTTCATGACCCTTCATTTCACCAGCCTTTGGCTTGTGTCCATAACTCAATAAAATCCTTAATTTTTCCAATATGTTGAGAAAAATCCCTGACTCAACCTGATCATTCACTTCCTTCTTTTCCTTCTTGGTTAGACCTTATATACTAATATTGTACCTGGGAAAAATCATATTTTAATGTATTATTAATTTCTAGGTTTTAATGCTCATTGAGGCTCCAAGAAGCCAACAAAACTGCTCCCTCCCTTCCTGGCCAGGATAGTTAATTAAAAACAGGATTACATTCGGTGAGAATGGTAAACATTTATGCCCTCATTAAAAATCTAAAGGAGGCATGGGTCGTGATGTCCATCACATCTTCATTTACTTTGCCAGTCTGGTTCCTGCAAAAGTAGATTGATCCTGGAGAAGGACTGTGAACTCAAACTCATCCAAATATGTTCTTTTCCATTGCAAGAGGATCTGAAGAAAGAGGATCTGAAATAGTTCTCATGCACACGGAATTGAAAATAATGCACATTAACTGTAAAGTCTCAGTGCTATGTTAACTCTGTTCTCTGTCACAATATAGTCTGAAAATATCTGGACCATCTGGACATCCGTACAGAACATCAGGCACAGATGATATCATCCTGTTCAGGCGGGATGAACATGAGAGGCTTGTATGATAGAGGCTTTACTAAGAAACATGTCCTGTAGTGGGTGGAAAATAAAGTTTTTAGAGATCCCATGGGCAGGAGCATGTTAAGATATTGCTTCTGAAGGTAAAGATAAGTTACTGCATTTTTCATGTCATTGTACAAAGAAGTATGAACAATACCTGGTATTGCTCCTAGATCCTAGGGACAATCCAATGAACACCTAGGAATACCAAATGAAATTGAAGGTCGCCTTCTTTGAACAGGACGCAGAGAAAAAAAATAAATTCTATGGCCTGTTCCTTTGGTCATACAAGCTGAAAACTCCATGGTGATGGATGTGTCAGTGGTTAAAAAAGAAGCAGTATGGAGTTTGTGGCAAGTTTGAGGAGGGGAACGACAACATGGAAAGTGGTTTTCTGGAGTAAAGCCATCTAACCTACAGCAGAAAACTACATGTCTTTTGAAAAAAATCATGCTACTGTAATTTTGTAAGGAACTGAACACTCATCCATGGATTCCAGGAGATCATGCATCCAATTGTTTACCTAAGCTGGGTCCTGCTGGCCTTCAGGTAACAGTGGTAGGTGGAAACAACAGAGATTCATCACCAGATAGAAATGTCGCATCCAGGATTAAGCAGGACCAGAGGACACAGACTAGATGCATGAGGTAATAGCCTAGAACTTGCTTCACCCAACATGTTGCACTAGAACCTCGTCTTCAGCTCACACCTGGGATGATATGAGATGTCCCTTATGACCAATTGACGGAAGAGGGGAAGTCCCATCCTCACAACATGGATGAGTTGATTTGGTAAGTGGTGCAATCTGTAAAAAATGGATGGGAAATTTATTTCCATTTCATTCATGGGTAGACTTGAAAGACAGTAACAAGGGGAAAAAAATTCCAATGAACAGAATTTCAGGCAGTGTACCAGGTCAACCATTTTGTATAGAATGAAAAGAAATCTAAGGTTAGGTATGCATTGATTTCATGACAATTGAACAATAGTCTGTCTGGCAGATCAGGAAGGAAAAGGATTGGAAGATAAAGAGTCAAAATTACATGAGATGGAGGCACGTGAATTAAGATATGAGATTGAGCAGGAAGATATGTGATACTGAAGACCTTTATACCACACATTAATACCCATCAAAAAATCATCCTCTATGGAAGCAAAACAAATAACCAAGTAGGAAAAAATGACTCTTTAGTTAATGTTAACCATACCTTGTTCACAGTCACTCCAGTGCCGGCATAATGAACACATAGACAAAGGGGCCACGAAGAAAGAGATAAAAGTTATGCATGGGCTCCATAGCATGGACTTCCATTTACCAAGGCTGATCTAGCTACCGTTGCTTCTAAAAGTCCGTCATGCCAGCAAAAGAGAACAATGCACTACTCCTTGAGGAGATCAAGTGGCAACTGGGTGGCAAATCAGCTACTTGGTGAGCCTTCCTTCCAGAAATGCTTTCTCCTAGAAATAGACATCTGTTATAGTTATGGATTTTCCTTTCTTGTCCACATGACCTCAGCTAGGACCACCATCCTGAAGACTGTGAAATGCATGATCCATGGTCATGAAATCACACACACATAACTTCTGACTAGGGAAACCACTTTACAGTGAAAGAGGTGCAAGAGAGAGCCCATGACCATGGAATTCACTGGTTGTATTGACTATGCATCATCCAGAAGCTGTCAGTGTGATAGAGCATTGGGAATATCCTGCTAAAGTACAGCTGAAGAACTCACTCTAAGGCTATATCTTATGTGGGGGGGCACTATCCCCCTAGATGTATTGAACCAAAGTATTCCTTATGTCTACATATTCCCACTAAGTGAGTCTGAGTACTAAGGGCTGAAGCAAGAAGTGGCCCTACTTAAAATCACTCTCATGGATCTACTGGGAGACTTTGACTTACTGTGGCTCTGAACACTGCAGGGTTAGAGATCCTGGTTCCCAAATTAAAGGAGATGAAACTTTCTCTGAGTAAAAAGGAAAATTCCCATTGACATATGCCTACAGTTGTTACCTTGGATCTTTGCACACCTGATGCTCAAGGAACCAGTTGGCAAGGAGAGGAATCATAGCCTTGTCAGTGGTAATTGACCATGGTAACAGAAGAAGGTTTGGCTTCTATTATACAATGACCATAGGTGGGAATATGTGTGGAAATCAGGAGACTCTCTTGAGTGATGAGGCTCAGACCTTTCATGAATGAGGGATTTAGTCATACCACCAGGTACCATCTAGACTAACAGGAGTGATAACTGGGGGCAAGGGGGGGTTAGAATGGGTAGCATTTGTGTCCTTACTAGCAAATGGAGTAATGGGGGCTGTAGTTTTACCCTTCACCTTCCTCTTCTATACACCATTCCCCTGGTGGGAAGAAAGGCCCATTACGACCTTGAAAGAGTTGGTCACCAAACTGTAAAGAAGTGGAAAAAAAGGGGGGGTGGTCAGAGTGGCCTAAAGAAATGAGTGGCATAACCTCATATCTCCATTCCAGAATAGACTTTTTGCCCAACTGTGAGGAGTGTGGGGAACTGATAAACTGCAGCTGTTTGCTTCTTTAAGCTTTCCCCAGCTTCCCAGCCAGGTCAGACTCATCTCAGGGAAGCCTTCAGCCAATCACTGTGCAAGGTGACAGTATAAGAGTCTAGCTATTTCCACATAATGTGGACTCTTCTCTCTGCATCAGAGCTCCCTCTTGTTCTACCATACTTTGTCATGTCTGCAGCAACCCCTGTTATCAGAGGCCCACTCAGTTTCAAGGGAAAGGAACAGGGACCTCATGTCTCAGTGGAGAAATGTTAACATCTCTTGCAAAGAAGAGCATGTGCCATGGGATATATTGGCATGGCATCTTTGGAAAATGCCATCTGCTTCTTTTCAAAGAAAATAGAGGTCCTCATTTCTTTTATTTAAAAAATAGCTATACCTGCATCCATATGGTACTTTTCTCTTTCCTTCCTATGATAGGAATGATGAAAAAATGAGTACCTCTTCCTTTCTAAAGCCAGCTCCCCATCTGTGTTCCAGAGCTTATTCCCTGTTGCTTTCTTGGTGGTCTTTTCTCTTTAGCATATCTCTTTATGTATAAATCCCATATCCTTGAAATTGTTGTTTCCCACATTATCATCCAGTCCACAAAAAAATTTCATATTTCTCCTCTTAAAAAAAAAACAAAAACAAATCCCTTATATGACTCTAGATGTTCCTCCTCCTGGCTAAACTATTGCCTCTTCTATTCAGCCAAATATCTTCAAGTGCTGTCTACACTAACAACGTATGTTTCCACACCTTCCATGTATTACTCGATCTACTAATTTTTTAGGTTTCTAGTTGTGCTGGTCCCATTATACCCACTTTTTGGATATTTACACAATTTCCTTGCATCTACTTTCAATACAGCTCTTGCTAATAATCATACTGACTCCTCTTTGGCTTCTGATACTTTTGGCTTCTTCTTCCTTTTAAATATTTTTCATCATCCTCTCCTGACATTTCTCATTCCTGTGTGGCTGCTTGTTTATGTGTCCTTCCTTTTCCCATATCATAAATGATGAGGTTCTTTATGTTTCTTCATTAGCCCCTTTCTTCTTCTCGATTTAGCATCTTCCTTAACAATTTCAAATGTTTATGTGTTTTTATTTGTTGTCTATAACCTGAGTGACTGCTAGATCTTTAGCCTATATCCCTGAGCTCCACAGAGTTTTTTCCAATATGCCTTCTTTTTGTTCCATTGTATTTTAATCTATGCCTAAAATTATATTTATCATACACTGAGTGATTTATAATGGATATATTTCTCCTTGTCTAACTGTCCAACCATGTTCTAAGCCTTGAGATAATCCTCAATTTTAGTCCCAAATGACCTAAGCATCCACGTTTTGGATGAGTGCCCCCAATATCCACCCTAAAATAAATTTTTGGACCAAAGACAGGTATCTATATTAAGTCCTACATCATAGGGCTTGCTTGACTCAAAAGATAAACTGTACCAATCAAATTGTGTTCAGGATTTTTCACTCGGCTCTCAATAGGAACATTTTATTTGTCAAATAACAGAATAAGTGGTCCACGTGCCATGTCATGCTAAAATTATCTGTATAATTCAGCCTCCTGTAGATTTCTCAGATTAGTTTTTGATGCCCCACCCAAGAAAGTTGATGCACTAATATTTCTGGCCAGATATTCCTGAATGTCTTTCTCTCCTCTGCCTCTCTCCCTATTTCCTAGGTAGCATCACCTCCACTGAGTACTCCCAAAGAAAATAATGGTGCATACTAGGCATTGCTGTGTTTTATGCTCAGCATTTCCAATTACCTTTGCAGTCTTTGAGATGTATTTGGGGGAACATTAAACAGTACAGCTTGAAGTATAAGAAGAAAAATATTTTCAGATAAGACTAACATCTCATATCACTTTTTTATTAAGAAGAAACTCACTCAAGTAACCCTAGTTCATGGAATGCTTTCTTTAGGAATGGGGAAATGGATTGCATAGGGTTACAGGTCTCTACAAACAAATTATTCAGCTAAACTCCAGAAACACAGAAAAATAATGCAAATCAGTTTTGGGGAGTTTGGAATATTTGGTTTCCCTCTTGGGTCTGCTTCTTATTGGGTCACACCTTCATTTATCTTTTTCCTTTCTCTTTACTATCTATCTTATATGTATATTTTCCTTACTCATAGTTGCTGCTTCTTCCTCATTTCTCTCTTTGGAGTCTATTTATTTATCTTTTGAATATAGTTAGCTGCAAACTCCTTTCCTTGATTAATATTTCCTAGTCATATTCCTAGGAGCGTCTGACTACATTAGCAAACAATAAGCTCAGCTTCATTTGTAGAGGGTCTCCTGCAGAGAAGGAGAACAGCTGTGGCTCACCGCAGGGACAAGGACATTGGCAGCAGAAGTTCTGGGAAATACTTCTTGGTGTGAGCCCTCCCGGAGGCTGCCATTAACCCCACCAAAGGGCCTGTAGGCTTGGGCCAAACAACCAACAGGGAGGGAAATCAGCCCCACCCATAGAATTACCATATGACCCAGCAATCCCACTACTGGGCATATACCCAGAGAAAACCATAATTCAAAAGGACATATGCACCCCAATGTTCACTGCAGCACTGTTTACTCTAGCCAGGTCATGGAAGTAACCTAGATGCCCATTGACAGACGAATGGATAAAGAAGATGTCTATTCCATATATACAATGGAATATTACTCAGCCATAAAAAGGAACGAAATTGGGTCATTTTTAGAGATGTGGATGGACCTAGAGACTGTCATATAGAGTGAAGTAAGTGAGGAAGAGAAAAATAAGTATCATATATTAACACATATATGTGAAAACTAAAAATAATGGTCCAGATGAACTGGTTTCCAAGGCAGAAATAGAGACACAGATGTAGAGAACAAACTTATGGGTACCAAGGGGGGAAAGTGGGAGGGGGGTGGTGGTGGTGGTGGGATGAATTGGGAGATTGGGATTGACATGTATGCACTAATATGTATAAAATAGATAACTAATAAGAACCTGCTCTATAAAAAAGTAAATAAAATATAATTCAAAAAAAAAAAATAAAATTCTGTTAAAAAAAAAATCAACAACATTCCCTACTTTCTACTCACACACAGGAGTTCAGCCAATAGAGGAGAAACTGGGAATAAGGACAGTCACCCAGGGAGGACACCTTAAATGACTGAACATGGTTCCCTGGCTAGAGAAGGAAGCCAATGGAATCACACAGTAATGAAGAGGTTGGAAGATAAAGGAAAGATTGAGTCCCTGGTTCTCTTTTGCATCTGTTATACCCTCCACTTTTGGTGAAAAGAAGGAAGCTCCTAGGTATGAATTTTTTCACCTCCCATACTTTTACCTTCTTTCAGGAATTCATATCACCACCTTTCTACAAGAAACCTTTTTTTCCTGCCATTTATGGTTAATCCTGACCTCCTTTTCTGTCTTGTATCCTCTGCAACATTGCATATTATTGCATTTTGATCCTTTATCATTCATTTTTATGTTTCCTATGGCACCCCTTTAAAAAAACACACGCACACAAAATCCTAAGTGCACAAAATTAATTGAGATCTAGATCATTGGATTTTAAATTATTAAGAGTAGGTGAAGCTTAGAGAGAAAAAAAAATTCACCAACATTGTTGAAATTGGAGCCTTTTGGAAAGAAACAGGAAGAACTGGCAAACTCAGTCACTAATGAGTCACTGATGTCATTGAGGGAAGTGGGTAAATATCAAGAATATTCAGAACAGATTGTGAAGAAGAGGGCATATGATTAGGATGAAACAATGGTAGGAATTCCAAGACAGGATAAATTATAAGAGAAGACAGTGTTCTAATTGTCTGGAAGCAGCAGAAGTCACAAGAAACACTGTCCCAGACAAAACTAATTGCTATCATCTCTCTAGTCCTAAGATCCTAAGATGCTTGATTCTTACTTCTATTATAGTCTACCAAACCATATAATTATCTTTCTTGCTCCATTGATTGAGCAGCAGAGGGCTACTTTCCATCACTGTATTTCTAAGGTCAATCACTCTGCTGGGAACATAGTGGTAATAAGTAATTGCCTGTGAATAAATGATTGAATAAATCACAAGAATGCACACACTAATGAGAATGTTGACATTACTGTTCTCTTGAATGATGGGAAATAGAAAAAAAAATAAAAAGAATGATCTGAATTGGAAAGATCCACAAGGGATATAGTGTCCTCTGATAATTTCATGAGTTTTTAATAACTTTTTGAAGTGAATGAAGAAACATTCAGAAGATAGGGATGATTGTTTATTATATACTCCTGAGAAATAAGAGAAGTAAAATGGCCCTCATTTCTCATCTCTAAGCTATGAGTCTCAGTTTTTTTTAAATCTCTGCAATCCTAAGAATCCCTGGTCACCACTGTGCACATGTTCCAACACAGCAGTGACTAGGAGAGATGCTACGTGGTACTGCCTCCTTGGGAGAGGGGTAATAGGGGTAACAGGTGTCCTGGAGAACCCTGGTACTCTCATTCCCCACTGGCCTATGGCCCTTTCTGTTGGTCCCCAGCCAGGGTGTTGTAAGGGATGCTGTATCCAGACACCCACTGTGAGAGAAAGAACACATTGCCCACCTGGACTATATTTCTTATAATTATGATTTTTTTCTATTTTCAGAAAGAGACAATGTTTTTAAAATAGATACTTATTAAAATGGGAATTCTTAGATAAGAATATCAAATGAGAACCAAACTAAAATGTCTCAATAAGCAATTTAACTGTTTTTCAAAATTATAATTAACACACTCAGCACACTGTATGAAAAGCTTTTGGAGGTATGGAACTTATTGTAATTCTAAACTTTCGGATAATGAGAACTGAGTTAATTCTGTAGGCAAAATCTAGCTGTAAAGAAACAATTCAGAGAATGAGCTGTTTCTGTTTGAGCTAATGAAGAATGACACAAAGAAAATACTGTTCAAATAAAAATAAATGCTCATTTCAAATGTTGCCTTAGATTTGAGTCTTGCTGTTACTGTGTACTGAGAAGCTTCTGTTTGTTAGAAACAGTGAAACTTGTTTTCCATTTCCAACAGCTAGTCATTTCTTATAGTCTAAGGTGGACTTTTTTCAACTTATAATTGTTATTTATGAAGTTGTCAGAGGTGTTAATAAGCACACATTAATAAAACTCCTGTCTGAAATTGAATACTTAGTAGATTAATGGTTGAGTAGCAGCAAACACATTCAGCCATCCTAGGTTAAGAAAAAAATATGTGTAAGTTACTTCCCTCAAGTAGGGATATAAACACCTGGGGCTTAAGGTAGGATTACAAAATTTATACTTCTACGCCAGGACCAGCTCTAATGCATGATCCAGATTTTTGCTAAAGAATGTCATTTTGTGGAGAAGGGACATGCATGAAGTTCACTAAAATGTTTTCAAAGATTGTTTCTTTTTGTTGTTGTTACATTGATAGTATAAATTTGCTTGATCTCCCCTGCATATGCCTTCATTCCAACCAGAAATTGTGTGCATGTGGGTTTATAGGTTATAAAGGAGTAGCAGTGTTTATGTTTGTGAGCCTCATGAATTATAGTAATCTTAAATAATTGTCTATATGGGTACTCACCCTGCTTTTCAAATGTTCGCTTTATGCCACTTGGCTTTTGCAAAACACGTACATTTGTGCCTGTTTTTGCTAACTGAAAGAAATTTGATGAGGATTTTCACTTTTGTGGAAAAAGAAAAAAGAAAATAACCTTCCGTGTGTGTTTTGCAGCAATCCTTACAGAGGCAGTGTGCACCCAGAGCAGGGAGAGGGGTACCACCAAGCTCCTTCCCTTGAACTAGCACTCAGCATCTCAGCATCAAGCTGCCAGAGCTTTGAGCTGTCTGTTAGCATCTGTGTTTTATCTGGATCTATTTTGTGCATCCGTTAGCAAGATTCGTTCTAAGAGAATTGCTTCTTCACTTTAACACCATTTCAGTATGGAAGGTTTCATAGGAATGGTCTACTTTTGGATAGTGAGGGAAACCTGTACCGTGGAAAAAGCACTATTTGGGCAAGGCATCTAGCTGTGAGCAGTTTCTATACAATCATGCTTTCACAACCGGGGGATACATGGTTGATGGAAGGGACCAGATGGGAGTATAGCAGCGCCTGTAGTCCAACATATTAGCAAGCTGCCCACCAGCAGAGGATTTGTCCCACCCCTCCTGTACATCTGAGGGTGTGGTAAGAGTAGCAGTTGGAACCCAAACTCAGTTCTCCGGTTTCTGTATCTTTTTGTATATGATACATTCTCACTGACAATTTGCCTGTGTTCAGTTCTCTTTCTATAATTTTGACTTCTAAGGAATCAGGCTATTCCTTACCAATTACACTGCCAAGGCTTAAAAAATAGATAAGGAAATACTTTTTTGATATTTTTTATAGCTTCTCATTCATTTGGATCCTATGGATCTGACCTGGCTCTTGAGCCCTCTGAAAGGATGCTAAAATCCATAGATGAAGAATTTTAGTAGATTTTTAGATAAGGATAATGCATTCTTGGCTCGTCCAAGGGTGCCAAATCAATTGAGGGATGAATGAACAGGAAAGAGGGAGGGTGACAGGGAAATGAGACATAAATAGAAGGAATGGGAAAGAGACCAGAACAGGTGTTAGAAAAAAGACTATTTGGCCAAATTATGTTAAGAATTTGGCAGGAGGAGAAGAGGAATGAAACCCTGGCTATTAGTCATGTGGTTTTTGCAGGAATATAAACAGGACTAATGTTCAAGTAAGAGTCAGTGTCTTAAACCAAGAAAGAGAAATGATGTAAGACATGTATGTGAAATTAATGTGCATTATTTTTACCCCAAGGAAAGAAAACAAGATAAACAATTCCCCGAACAATTCTAAAACACATCCCAAGTTCTCTGAATATCTGTCATTCCACATACAGAGATATTGTTTGATTGCAAATGACATAAAACGTTATGCACATATGCAATTACTGCAAGTAGATGACCTAGATTCAGTTCAACACCCATGATTTTCTTAATTAGAAGGCTTTTATACCCAGCAATACTTTAAATGATTTCTGGCACAATTTAGAAACTTTAAAACCAGATGGTACTTTTGTGAACACTTTAGCAGGCAAATTTGATGTTGTCATTGGATTTAAAAGGAACGTGTGGATTGAGGCCCCTATAAGACAAACATAAAATTTTAAAATGTCTGGATCTGTCTGCTCTTAAATCAGAATTACCTGCCATAATCATCATCTGATAATGAGTGAAGGTCATTATCTTCATATGGCTGAAAGCGATATGAAATTCTTTCACACTTACACCAAGTATTTTGTTTCCAGTTAGATAAAACACATTTTCTAAATTTAGTCTTAAGCACAAAAAAGAAAAAAGAATGTAAATAAAACGCAGTAGAATCATTAAATTATCCCTTTTACCATAACAAATTGATTTACAGTTTTACCCATACCAATATACTGAAGAAAGTATTAATATCCTATTTTCACATACAAACTGTCTTTTCTCAATAACCTGACATGGGATAATTATCACTTAACCACAAGAACAGATGTAATGGATTGGATGGAGCCTTACAAAATGGTCAATAGTCCACCATATCTGACCCACATAACTGGCACTTTCATGTGACTTAAGATAATGCATGAATCCTGTTTAATGTGGCCTTGCTTAAGAAACGGAATATCACCAAATATTACAAAACACTTTGAAGCACCTGTGTGCATCCTCCTCCTCACCCTCTGACTCCCTCAGAGTTTTGTGGCATTTACTTCATGGCTTTAGTGAGATTTACCATATACTATATGATAGCACATCACACTGTATTTTGGAATGCTATCTTTTCGGATGTAGTATAAACAGAAGCATATTATGTGAGTAATCCTATAGCTGCTTTTGCAAGCTCATTGTTAAATACGCCTATTGGGGGAGCAGAATTGGAAGTCATCCATTTCCATTTCTTATCTTCTGTGAGGGTCTGTGTATTTTTAATTTCCAAAAGTATTTTTGTAAGCATTTTATTGATCAAATTTTTACCTTAATTGGCATAGCCTGTAGAATACCAATTCTTTGAGAGTTATGTGGTTTATCTTTGTGATCTACTAATAGACAAGTTTCAAGAATTTCTCCTGTGGGTGGAAAAATGATATATTCTTCTGTTATTGAATGAAATAATAGATATCTATATGTGTATATAATGTGTGTCTATCTCACACATACAGTTTTATGTGTGTATCTGTGTGTGTGTTTGTGTAATCTTATGGTAATTAATTTTGCTATTCGAGTCCTCTCTCTATATATATTTTTATTTTACAGGAAAGTAAGGTGTTAATCTCCTCATATACAGTAAATTTGTCAACTTTACATAGTTCTGTCCATTTTACCCTTTACATTTTGAAGTTGTATTATTAAGTATATCCATTTTTAGATTTGCCAAGTCTTCCTGATAAGTTGTATATTTTTAGAATTCTGTGTGGTATTACACCCCATTTATGTCTAGCAATGCATTTTAAACCTAAAGAACATTTTTACTGACATTTATATACCACTTTTCTTTTTGTTAGTATTTTCCAGGTAAATCCTTTTTTTTTTTTTTTTTTTGTAATCCTTCTGAGTCATTTTGTGTTAGATGTGTTTCATGTAAATCTCATATAGTTAATTTCTTTATTTTCTAAACTCAAGTATATAATCAGCATTTTTTAAATGTAGAAGTGAGTGCCTCTGTGTTAACTAAGATTGCTGATATATTTCAATTTATTTATGACACTTTATTTCCTACCTTATAACATTTCGATACCTAAAGTCAGGTTTATCACATTTTCCTATAAATTATAGGCAACTACAAAGGCAAAGTGGAGTTTAAATGTGCTTGGCAACAAAAATTTACCTTAAATTTTCTTATTGCACCTTCTAAATATATCTATTCTTCATGGATCTGTGATCAATAATTGGGTAGAAAGGTGGGTTAAGTTTTTAAAACTTCTAAAATGAGTTAAGGAGACAATTATTTTATCTAATCCAGGTTTATACTAGTTAATGAAACGATCATTCAGAAAACCATAATAATGTAATACTAGTTATAGCATGGTAGTTTAAATGATTTGTTTAGGCAGATTAAAATGGCAGGCTAAAAATGATAATAATGAGTGTAAAGAATCTCCATCTTTCACAGCTTTAAAATGTTGGCTTCGTTGTGTGGTGTAATTAAGTCAACAGTGTGCTGGGTGTGTTCTGGGCTTGCAGACAACTGTTCTTTCACTGCCACCTGTGAATTCACAGATCTGTACTTTTCCACAAAGCTGTGGTGCACAGTCTTTTCCAAGGTAAGGTTGACACCTGTATAAGTGAAAATAGAAGGGAAAACCCCATAGATAATAGCAAGCCAGACAATTAAGGCAGTGTGTAAGAGCAATAGGTAGGTATGCAAAATATTATTTACAGCTTAGGTGTCAAAAATCCCTAATTTTTGGAATTTAATTTGCCCCTACATAACTTACCTAGTTTTATACAGATCAAAAAATGTCCATCTCATTTTGGCAACTCTTAGGTAAATGTTCCTAAGAATTTTATGTTATCAGTTTCTGGTTTGCTTTTAAGTTGAAGATTTTAACACTGCCATTTCTCTTTGAATTTTTATAAAAAAGAAAATGATATTTTTCACCTTAATTCATTCTTTAGAAAGTTTTAGATTATTAATAATTCCCTTTGGTGTGGGCATATGCATAATGATAATCATGTATACAAGGTTTATATAGACAGACATAAGTGGAAATTGCAAATCTGAAATTTGACCTATGCAAAGAAGGTATTTGAAGGAGTAAAAGCTAACATTTACTTATTTGAGTCAGGAACTGTTCTTAACACTTTATATCAACCCTTTGAATCCTACCAATTGACCCTACAACATAGGTATTGTTTTCACTTGTACAGACAAACAGAGGACAAGTTACACAAGGTGATAGATGGTAGGTGGCAGAGCTAGGATTTGAAACATTTGGGACTCAGAGCATATGTACTCTTACACTCCATGATAAACTGTTTTGAGAAGGGGAGGTGTCCACATATGTTGGTTGTGTGATGATGGTGACTTTGGTTGTAATTATGGTTGTGATGAGAGTGGTACTAAAAACAAACAAGCAAACAAACAAAAAACCCTCCATTCTACAACAGGAGCTAGGCTAATTATGTTGCACGCAGAATGCCAAATAATTATCTGAAATATTTTATGAGCTAGGGAATATTACTATCGTTATTTTTCAAGGGAGAAAACTAACACAGAGAAATTATGTAACTTGTCCATAGTCACAAAGTTAATGTTTCACAGAGCCAGGAAACATTCAGGCCCTCTGGAGGCCTGAATCTAAGACCTATTCTCTGGTCTTTACTTTTCTGCAGGTTTATGACATAAATATAACACTCATTTGTCTAGGCAATGAGATAGTTAATTCTTTTACTGAGGATTACCATATTGTTAAAGCCTCATGCTGGTTAAAGACTATAACCTTTTCTAACTTGCAATGAAACATCCATGCAGATTACAATATGTTACTTGTTAAATTAATCTTTTATTTTATATACAGAATAGTCACTATGTTCATAAATAACCAGACTAGGTTTTTTGTTTTTTTTCTTTTTTTTTTTTTTTGGCTGCATTGTGTCATCTTTGCTGCACGCCAGATTTCTCTAGTTGCAGTGAGTGGGAGCTATTCTTTGTTACAGTGCATGGACTTCTCATCGAGGTGGCTTCTCTTGTTGTGGAGCATGGGTTCCAGGCATGTGGGCTTCAGTAGTTGTGGCACATGGGCTCAGTAGTTGTAGCTCACAGGCTCTAGAGTGCAGTCTCAGTAGTTGTGGCACACAGGCTTAGTTGCTCTGCAACATGTGGGATCTTCCCAGTCCAGGGATCAAACCTGTGTCCCCTGCATTGGCAGGCAGATTCTTAACTACTGTGTCACCAGGGAAGTCCCAGACTAGGTTTTTAAATGTAGATCTGTATTGACAAGCCACACGTGTTTTTCATTTCTGCTCCACACTGCTATGTTAGCACAGGGAAGGGCAGGTCTGCATTAACTATGACAAAAGTTATCATAAAGAGTACAAAAATTACGTTTCAGAAAGATGACTTAGACTTGATCGTGTAATGAAGGTAACAAGTCCAAGGATAATTTCAGTTTGGCAGGGTACATGTAAGAATGAATTTAGCAAGGAGTGGTGAAAACAGAGGAAGTGAGTTTGGCAGGTAATAGGAATAATCTATGGTAATGGAAACCGAAGTCATGAAAATATGGCGGTCAGCCCTTCTGTCTTCCTAATGCATCCATGTTCACCAGATGGCCGGGTCAGGGAATTTTGAGTTAGAAAGCAAAATTAATAAGCATTTACAATACTGAAAAAGGAACATAATGTTGTTAAATTTATGTCTTAATTTTGTTTGCTATCCTAAAACATATATATTTTACTTACCATTTGGCAGTCTTCTTTTCACTTAATAGTACATATTTTTCTATATAACATTGTATGTTCATTTTCTTGTATTTGCTGCGTAACTTCTATTCACATTCCTGTGCCATAATTTGCATAGCCATTCTTATATTTTTGGCATTTGTGTTGCTTCTGGAGTATACTGAGGAGTGTCATAGTTGGGCATAAGCAACTTGACATCCAAATTCTTGGAAAACGAAGATCATATCTTTCTCCCATTTAAAGTCTTCAATTGTTTCCTACTGCTTTTTTTAATTAAAAAAATTTTTGTTTGCAAATACGTTTTTCTAAATTTTATACTGAAGTATAGTTGATTAACAGTGTTAGTTTAAGGTGTACATCAAAGTGATTCATTTATACATATACATGTATCTATTCTTTTTCAAACTCTTTTCCCATTTATGTTATTACAGAATACCAAGAAAATTTCACTTCTGCTATACAGTAGGTCCTTGCTGGTTATCTATTTTAAATATAACAGTGTGTACAATCTAAGTTCATTACATGGCTGCCAGACAGGTTTTTTATAGATTTAGTTCCCTATGATTGTAAGTCTGAGGTCCCTATTTCCTTGCCATTTGAGGCTGTGGGGAGTCATTCTCAGCTTCTAGAGACTCACTGGCCCTTACTTCCATCTTCAAATCCATCAATGAGTGGCTGAGTCTCTCTCATACTTCATTTTTTTTCTTACCTACCTTCTACCTTATCTCTCCTAATTCCTCTTTCATTCCTCTCTCTGACTGAATCTTCTGTTTTTAAGGGTTCTTGTGATAACATTGGGTCCACCCGGATAACCCAATATAACCTCCCTGTCTTAAGGTCATCTGATTAGAAATCTTAATTCTTTCTGTAAAAGCCCTTCACAGAGGTACATAAATTAGTGTTTGATTGCATAATCGGGAATGGGAATTTTGGTGATGGGGTATCTTTAGAATTGACTGTCGTATGTCTATTAATAAAAAGAATGGAATTTTATGGGATAACATTTTGCTTAATTAAGTTTCACAGTTACTGTTCTTCATGATCCAATCAATTGCAAATGCTCATTTCTAAGAATCATTCTTAGCCTACAGGAACAGGGGACTTACTAAAACAGGAGACAGGCTAGTTTGGCTTGTGGACTATAGTTTATGAACCCATGATCTAGAATATCATTTGGCCTTTGGAAGTACAGTTGATGAGTATTTAATGATCAATGTGTAAAGTATATAGGTAAACTAAAATAGACAACAAAATAGCATGTACTATTTTTTCAATTGTATAAAACAGATATTTGTAATAATAAATTGATAAGTAAGTATCATTACATTTGCATAAACTTAAAGATACGCAATGCACTGAAAACAATAGTTGGAAAGGAAATGAAACACAATTCCTTACGTGTTTCTGTATTTGTAAATCAATTGTAATGTATTTTTATCAGAAATTAGGAAAATTTTAAATAGTATGAAATATTTCATATTTAACTATGCAGTATTAATTTTTTAATTTAATTTTTACCATTAATTGCTTCACTAATGTAAGTAGGATAGAAGATATTAAAACAGAGCATCATGTTACACAGGAAGTGTTATAACCAGCTAAATCTGTAAAGAAAGATGAATTTTAGTGACCTTGTAAGCCAGACTCTACTAAACCTAACTGGCAACTCTGTCCTGATTAAAGAACAATGGGATTTATTTTAACAGTCCTGTATGAATGGTTCTGGGCTGTCCACAGTGTTAGTTTTCACACCTCAGTTACCAAACCAGTATGAATCTACCCCACGACTACCCAAATCCCTATGTTCTAGACTTTTTTTTGCTTACCATTTACTATGAAACTTTTTTAATGCATGAAGATGGGGGTGAGAGTGGGAAAAAGACATGAAGGTATAAATGGAAGTTTGTCCCTTTGCACTGACAGCAAAATATGTACCCTACTGTTACTGCCAGGGATCCCTAACTCAGCCAGCCATTCACCTTGGTTCTCTGACAATTAAATGATTATCTTTCCACCCTTTGTCTACTCATAATTAAGAAAGCAAAGAAAATAAAAGTGATATTCTACAAGAAAGACAGAAAGAAGAAAAAGAATACCATGAAAGAGAACTTCTTTACCATACATGTATGAATGGCTGGTAGGATTAAAATGGACTAAAGTCATGGGAGTGAAATTTGTGTGAAAGGTCCATCTTAGAGATTAAGAATTAAAAGAGAGTCTGCTTTCATTTTGTTTGTTTGTTTTGTTTTTTAGATTCCACATATGAGATCATCTAGTATTTGTCTTTCTCTGTGTGACTTATTTCACTTAGTATAATACCCTCTAAGTCCATTCATATTGTCACAAATGGCAAGATTTCATTTTTAATTGCTGAGTAATATTCCATAGTTTATATATACCCCATCTTCCTTATCTATTCATCTTTGATGGACATCTAGGTTGCTTCCATATCTTGGTTATTGTGAATGCTGCAGTGAACATTGGAGTGCACATATCTTTTCTCATTAGTGTTTTTGTTTTCTTCAGGTAAATACTCAAAAGTGGAATTGCTGAATCATATGGCAGGTTTTTTTTTTTAATTTTTTGAGGAATTTCTATACTGTTTCCCATAATGGCTGCAGCAATTTACATTCCAACCAACAGTGCATGAGTGTTACATTTTCTCCACATTCTTGCCAACAATTGCTTTTTGTTGTCTTTTTGATTGTAGCCAATCTGACAAGTGTGAGGTGGTAATGCATTGCATTTTTTAAACTGAAAATCTTTAATTTGTAGTTATTCCAAAAATCTTCAATTGGCTTGCAAAAGGTGGTGATGTTTTGTTTTAAAATGACAATAGTAGGTTGGTGCCACCACTGTTATTTATGTATATGTCTTGTCATATTTATTAGATAACAGTATCTATCATCTTATTTCTTTTTTGAAATATGTAAACATTTACTGCAGTGCAATATACCTAGCAGGATCTCAATAAATATTAACTAAATTTTAATAAAAAGGGAATTAGAAGAGATAATTGGTTAAACTATAGATATGGGTGAAGTAGTTCACCAAGACAGAATAAACTATAAGACAAAGCTTTTTCACATAAACAATTTTTTAAAGTCAAGTTGAATTCGTGTATATTATATATGCACTAAATGATGCTCATATTCAATAGACTATTGTGGGATAAAGTAGACCAGAAATAAACTGAAAAATATCACAAAACAAAACATATCAAGATCTCAAGAGAAGTTGTGAATAATACAACATAGCTATTGAGTACCTGAAATCAACTGCAGGAGAGTGGAGAATTTCAGTGTAAATTCTTTCAGAGAACATCTAAGCACATAAAGAGATTGAATTGTGTAGAAAAACTTCTGTGTAGCGTACAAGTCCACCCTATAGTTCCTCCAAGAGGGAAACTGAGCTGTGAATGAGTCTAACATACTAGACTAGGACCACAGTATTTGAAGAAGTATCTTATAAAATGCATAACATTTTGATTATTGACCAAGAGTTAATTCATTTTTAGATATGTCATGTCTAGCCTTCATTTATTCAGACTCAAACAAGAGAGTTCAATGTGCAGGTCAGGATTTGCAATGGGCAGTCAGGTGACCCTCTAAATTTTAGGTGCTATTAGGAGAGGAAACCTTGACCTTTGGGCACCTTGTTGCTAATGAAATGTTCAGGTTAAACCTTTACTAGTTAAGGAACTTATAAAGTTTTACAGAGGCTTGCCTAGAATCCAAAATAAGGGCTTGGGGTTGAGGTCAGACAGTGGCTTGAAAGGAGAAAGTAGCACTAATAGGTTTGTTCTGAGGGGACAAATATACCTACCTCTTTTCAATATTTTGCCTATTTTCAATATTTAGCTCTGCCATTCAAAATCATCTTTTCTGTTATTTTGGCACTTGTGGTACAACACAGAACCTGATTTAGGCTGGCAGGTAAATTTAGACTATTCTTCCTGACACTTTGTTTTAACTTAGTAAAATATTAAATAAAATATGGCTTCTTGTCACTTATCCCAAACATCAAATATAAATAGATGACATTTTTTATTTTAAAATGAAATTTGCTTTAGCAAATATACTTCATCTTTTGTTGCAGTCCTTTCATTTGATTTCCAGTTTCTCTCTTTTATTTTGGAAGAAAAAAATTCTATGTTTTATGTCTGCATAGACTCTCCCATGGGGCAGTTCAAAAATAAATGTGCGCCCTTAACATTACATTTCTTTGTTTTTAACTTGCACCAGAACATTCCTCCCATTTCAATGTAGCTTTTGTATGGACATGTGCAATAAAAAAAGCTAATAAACTTAATAAATGGTTCAATTGCATGGCTGCACCTGTGTGTTACCTTCATCCACATTATCCATTTCCTCAGACATTGTCCTTTACCTCGTCTTGGTCACAGGACCCTATTGTAAGTCTAATAAATAGTGCAATAAAAGTAAATAATCTGAGAAAATATTACAGTGCAAACTGAAAATAGTTTTGTTGTAAATTTATGCACGTTTTTATTCACTCTGCCAAGTACAAGTATGCTGACATTCTACTGTTCACTTTAGATCTCCCACAGGAATATGACCCAAATCCTTACTTCTTATGAGCTTCGTTCAAATATATATTAGAGTGGCTCAGTGCCAGCACGTTTTTTTTCTCAGTAGGATTGTTGCAAACTGATTCAGACAATAGCACATGCTATACATATATATATTTCTGAAACGACCCTCTGAAACTGTCTGCATGTTCAAAGTACAGTAGAAAATTAAGTTTTTTTCCAGTAATTCAGGCATCAAATGCATTTTCCTCCTGATGTTCTATAAATATGGACAAACTGTTTACTTTTACTTGAAACTTTTGGATAAAAGATATATTTCCAAACAGATGTGAGCATGTGGACTCTGAATGTTTAGAAAGACAAGACTTTGCAATGATGCTAAGTACTAAAATTGTCTATCAGATATCAGCATGATACAAAGCAGAATAGGCTTACCTCCTCATGTCTTACTAGTTTAAGAATACTTTAGATCTTTTTAGCTAAAGACCATTTTTAAACAAAATGTGCCATCTAGTTAGTCAACATGAGACTGTGTTTTCAGTCACTCTTTTACATAGGTTTTGCTGGCAGCTGAATGATCCTACCCTCATTAATACCTTTGACAGTTCACCACTGTCAGTCAGAAAAGATTTTCACAAGCTGCTTTCAAGGCATGAGAAATGCACAAAAATGAAGAGGTGATCCTAGACTGACAGATCGTTTGGGGTAGCTTCAGTAGGCTCTAACTGACTCTTGGTTTGCTCTTTCCTGCTTTCTAAAGAAGGCACTGAATTGATAAAGCTATTTAATGAAAATCTTAGCTAGATTTTATCTGTTCTGGCACTAACCAATAGGGCATATTTACACTATACATGTTTTACATATATGCACACAAGGCTTAGTGTTTCAATTGGCTTGTGTAGAGCACAGGATATTTGCCTTTACAACACATTTTTTTCTGTTAACTAGAAACAGGACCAGGAACAGCCAGATAACGTCTGTAGGCAATGTCCAATATTTTATGTATAGTAGTTTGCATATAGTAAAATGTCAAGCAAAATATATATAGAAGTTTTCCACCGTGTAAATTTTATGTTATCTGTAACCTGGTTAAGAGGTGAAAACCTAACAACCATTTAAAAACTACTTCTCTCCAAAATTTCTTTCAGGATACTTTAAAATGTTTTATTTATAATAAAAGCAATTATCAATTTAGCGCTTGCTAAGTGCCAGACCTTGTGCTGAGCACTGGACCTCCATGAGTCCATGCTTATCTTTATAATCCTGCAAAGTACACATGATTATCCTCATTGTTCACATGAGGTCATTTATGCTTGGGCAAATTAAATGACTTGACCGAGCCCATAAAGGTAGTGGTTGGTAGACACAAAACAAAGCTGTTTGGATGTCAATCCCTTGATCTTTCTTGTAATGTCACTGTGCATTCTGAGGTCATTTCAGTCATGATGGAATCTATTTCTTTTATTTCTTAACTGTTCTTGTTTGAGTGGTTTAGAGGCCACTGCTTTTTGCTCTGAGTGGTTTCTTTGTCCAACCCAGGTGTGTATTCCTACGTTTCAGTTACCTTCCGATTTACTAAGTCATAACACAGCTCTAAGTACAGCAACTGCTTGCTTTACTTCATCAATTTTGAGATATAAATGGCATCCTTATAAATGTGCATAACTACTTCTGACTTTCAAATGATGCAAAGCAATCGCAAATAGTTAACGGTTCATTAGCTAAATACTGAGCACAATTTGTTATTAGAATGTTGCCTGACCTGAGAATATTTTTCAGAGCAAATTACCTACCAGAATTTTATCTGATGATCCTAAAATGAATCTTTTAGAGTAAGCTATGGTTTCTCCAGAATATTTAAAAATTTAGTGCCCTAAGTTTTTAAATATTTGAGTTAATTGAGAGAGATAATAATCCCCATATACACCTTAGTTATTTTCATTTATATGTTGTATACATATTTTGCATATTTTATGAATACATGTAATTATATTTAGTAAACAATAAATAGTTCCATTAGATTATTTTATTACAGAAATCATAAAAATAGAATCACATACATCTAATGTTAATACTATGTATACAATAGTTTTATCTATATATACTAATACTTATTTATTTATTTTTTTTGTGGTACGTGGGCCTCTCACTGTTGTGGCCTCTCCCGTTGTGGAGCACAGGCTCCAGACGCGCAGGCTCAGTGGCCATGGCTCACGGGTCCAGCCGCTCCATGGCATGTGGGATCTTCCCAGACTGGGGCACGAACCCATGTCCCCTGCATCGGCAGGCGGACTCTCAACCACTGTGCCAACAGGGAAGCCCTATATATACTAATTTTTCATGCATTGAAGGTGATCATTGGGACCAATAATTTTCAATGTACTATACAAGGGATATGAAATATATAAGATATTTATTTGCACATAATGTCTGCTTGATAAATGTTACACAAAGGAATAAGTGAATCCCTTAGTGAATGAACTCCTAAAGATACCTTAACTTATTTTTATTTGAAAGTGTAATACTTCCACTGTATCTTCAAGCTAAACCTTCAAACACTAAGCTCAATATTTTAAATGTAAGAGATCTTTAATAAATGCTTGTTGAAATGAATTGAGTCTGAAAATATTCTATGATGTATCTGGAACAATGTTTCCAAAAGAACATCCTGAAGAATTACTTCTCTGAAGGGTGACCCTCAAGTATGAGTTCCATAATCACATACATTGGTGGCATGTTCTATACTGCAGTGTTAGTTTACTTGGCTTCTGACAAGTGTTACAATAGATAAATCCCTTTAACTTTATCCATTCATTTCCCAAGCCTAATTGACCACAGAAACTCTTTTTCCTCCACTTAAAGTCTACTGGCTAGCTTTCCCAGTAAGTCAGTATAAGAATCAGTGTTCAAGATGTCAATTCCTTGAAACAAAAATTCTTGAAATTATTTTATTTAAATGCATTTGTCTCTTTATAGATTATTACTTTTATCTCTAGCTTATATTTGGGTTTCTGTTATTTGTACTTTAGCTAACAGAACTTTATAGTGCTAATAAATAGGGATATAAACGTGCTTTGAAAATGTCCCAGTTTTCCTAATATTATCACGACTAAGTTTCATTATGGTATCTTGAATAATAAATGTCAGTGCTTAAGATGAAGATGAAAATAATATGAAAAATTTCTTCTTTGTAATTTTTGAAGTGTCTTGAGGCATACACTCAAAATGTTATCCTTTTAGCAATGGATAAGATTTCAGGACATATATCTCCTCACAGAATGCTTCTTTTCCTACTTTTCTTAGTGAACTCCATGTTCTTTTTATATGAAATCAAAACTAACAATTGATATAAATTACTCATGATTAAAATTGCTTTTTATTGTACTTTGTTCTTGGCTCAAAAAGTTTAGTTAAGAATTTGAGGTTATATTAGTCTTAAGAATGTTTTTAAACGTTACTTTAATACACTAGAAATGCATACATCCAGGTGTATCTCTTTGTGAGTGTGACTGAGAGGCACAATGATGCACTGAAAGGGTAAGGTTTTTGTGATCCCCTGGGTATCAATCGTAGATTCACCACAGGAATGCTGTGAGTCTTAGGTTAATTCTTTAATATCATTGAATCTAATTTTTGTAAATCTTTAGATTGGTTATGAAACCCAGGTATGAGCTGAGGCTACCTTTTCTTTTGAGTTTAAAATCATTGACTCAGTATTCTTATCTTACCTTCTGTAGAAAATATAATAAAAAATCTCAAGATTGCTATAAATCCCTGTTATAGGCAAATTTGTGAACCCACAAATTCATATATTGGTCCTACACCCTAGTACCTAAAATTGTGACCATAGATGAAAATAGGATCATTAAAGGGGTAGTTAAGTTAAAATGAATTCATTCATTGGGCCCTAATCCAATCTAACTGGTGCCCTTATAGAAGAGGGAATTTAGACACAAACACACAGAGGCTAGATGGTGCGAAGCCACAGGAGAAGACAGCCACCTGCAGTCCAAGGAGAGAGGCCTGGAATGACCCTTCTCTCACCACTGTCCGAAGGATCCAGTCTTGCCAACACCTTGATCATGGGCCTCCAGGCTCCAGAACTGTGAGAGAGTCAATCTTTGATGTTTAAGTCATCCAACTGTTGTGCTTTGTTTGGGTAGCCTAGGAAACTCATATAACCCCAGGAGTTCCACAGGCCTGGATCTGATGTCTAGATTCTGAAGCTGAATCCAGCCTCTGTATCCCGACACTGAATTAAATCTCAGAGACAGAGTTTTGGGTGATATAGAAAAGAATAGCTTTATTGTTTTGCCAGACAAAGGGGGCCACAGCGGGCTAGTGCCCTCAAAACTCTGTGTCCCCACTTGGAGTGGGTAGTGATGAGTTTTACAGGAATGGTTCAAAGTGGGCCTGATCAGCTTGTGGACATTCTTCTGATGGGTTGGTGGGGAGGTAAGTGGGAGTAGGCATCATCAACCTTCTGATTCCAAAGAGTCTGGGGTCTACTGCTTGTGGGCAGGCAGAATACTGTTAACTTCTCCCACCTGGTGAGGGTTTCAGAACCTGCAAAACAGCTCAAAGATATTGTTATGTTTATCCCTTGACGGGGAACAAGGACTCTTCCCCCAAGGCTACACTACTGAATTTTTTTTTTTTTTTTTTTTGCGGTACCTGGGCCTCTCACTGTTGTGGCCTCTCCCGTTGTGGAGCACAGGCTCCGGACACGTAGACTCAGCGGCCATGGCTCACGGACCCAGCCGCTCCATGGCATGTGGGATCTTCCTGGACCGGGGCACGAACCCATATCCCCTTCATCAGCAGGCAGACTCTCAACCACTGCGCCACCAGGGAAGCCCTTCTACACTACTGATTTTTGACTGTTCCTCCCTTATCTCTGCATTTCTTCCCTTCCCTGATTAGCAACTGTTTCAACCTGCCCTTTGGAACTTGGGAAGGGGACACAGAAAGGCTTTTGTGCCCAGGAGCTCCACAGGGTCCTGCTTGGTTTTAATTCCACTAAACTCTATCACCTATATCTCCTTGAAAATGTGTGGAACCTAGGAGATAGACAGACATGTTCTCAATTTTCTGCTTTGTGGTAATCTACAAAAAATGGTCCATATTCCTTGGTTTCTCTAAGACCACTCATAAAGTATTGGAGGTGATTTCAGGTTAACATGACAACAACGTAAACAACCTAAACTTGTATATCATACACTTTTTGAAAGTCCTTTATTTAATGTCTCAGGGAATTTTTCAGCTGCAACATTTCTTTGCAGATTCGACTCTTACTCACTGTGTTATTTGAATCCCACCACTCCTCTCTCAAGTCCACCTCCCCACCCCCACCCCCACCCCCTCTCCCACCCCGGCACAAAAAATCTCTCAGCTTTTTATTCTCCTAGGTTATTTCCCTTTAAATCCTTCCAAGAAACCACATTCCCTGCATTTTATTATGCAGAAAAATTTGACATTCCATTTGGGCCTGGCTTTGCATTAATAAAGATCCATGGGTTTCACACTGAGCAGTTAGAAGTCCTGGCTAAAACTTAGAAATGTGAGCCTTACTTTTCTTTTTCCTTCACTTGTCTTTATAAGTAGAAAAAAGGGGGAATAAAATTTATTTATTCTGTTATTATGAACCATACCTTTTTTTTTTTTAATGTTTGAATAGCTATGTGTTTTTCCTCACTTCTAAAAATTCCTTGATGGGCTGTTATGAGAACTTTCATGTCATGGGCTGACATGCAAAGGGTGGATAATACATGTCCAATGAATAAATGAATCAATAATTAGTTTATTAGCTAGTACATACCTTCTCAATTAATAATATCTTCACAATAAAGATGATACTTGAATCACCATTGAAGGATGCTTGGGAGATTTCCAGAAAGAGAAAACACTGTATATACTGATAACAACTACAATGCAGGAAATGAAAGAGCATGGGTTTCAAGCAATTATGAGAAGTTAAGTGTATAAAGCATATAAAAGTGTTGATAGTCTTATTAAATGGCTCAGGCTGCTGTAGAAAAATATCCCAGACTAGTTGGCTTAAACACCAGAAATTTATTTCTCACAGTTCTGGAGGATGGAGACCCAAGAACCAGGTGCTGGCTAATTTGGTTCTTGGTGAGAACTCACTTCCTGGCTTGCAGATGGCCACCTACTCCCTGTGTCCTCACATGACACAGAAGAGTGAGCCATCTGGTGTCTCTTCCTCCTTTAGTAAGGGCACCAGCCCTATCAGATTAGGGCCCCACCCTTATGACCTGTTTTAACACTTATAACCTCACAGGTCTTATCTTTAGATAAAGTCAACTTGGGGGGTAGGGCTTCAACATGAATTTTGGGGGAACACAATTCAGTCCAAAGTGTTCCACATCTGGCTCTTTAAATTTCATACCCATCTTATATGCCAAAAAACACCCCACATTGATTTCATCTCAACATCCTCAAAGTCTTAAATTGTTCTGACATCAATGCTAAAGCTCAAAATCCCAGCAAAATATCATCTACATCAGATACATGAGAGACACAAGGTACAATTAATCTTGAGGTAAAAATCTTCTACAGCTAGGAGCTTGGGAAACCAGACAAATTATGTGTTTCCAAAATACAGTGGTGGGACAAGCATAGGATAGCTATTTCCATTCCAAAAGGTAGAAAAAAAAAAGAAAGGAGAGGTGATGGGTCCCAAGCAAGTCCAAACCTGGCAAAGAAAATGCTGTTAGGTTAATTTTATGGGAAACTCCATTATCTAGGTGTGATATAGGACAGGATCCTTTAACTTACTTTTAGATGTGTTCCAAAATAAATTGATTTATGAAGAAAAGTCAAATGTATAAGCACTGAACAACAGCTGAAGCTGAATGTAATAATGGCACAAATTTACAGTATGAAAGGCAGCATTAAGCCCTCTGTAAATGCATCTAAATAGAAGCCTTGTCCAATTAATAGCCATCAAGGCCTCAGTAGGTTGGCCCTGTTATATTACAGACCCATCTTGGATCCAGCTCAGGAACAGGGAGCTATGTCTACAGACAGCCCCTTTTGTAGCTCCTCTAATCTTTTTTCAGTTTCTTGTCACCAGTGATCCTGAGACACAGCAAGTCTGAAGCATATAAGGCACAGAATCAGACTGAGCATGGGTGGTAACAAAAATCAGCAGATGGATGCTTAAACCAGTCTGTAATGCAAGAGACAAAAGTACACGATGAGGCAAAGGGAAATACCACACTTCAAGTGGGAGCTGAGCAGAAATAAGACAAGAAAGGGAAAACAAATATGTGTAAGCAGGAAGAGATTAGGGGGAGGAGGAATAAAGGACAAGGAGGGCTACAGGAGAACATGCTTGGCAATTCCTCTTAATTCCACAAGATACCAGTCCCTAGATTCGTGATTTCTCCTGCTGTGGTTCATACACCTGCTCATAAGCATGTTAACTGAAGAGTGTTACCTGACACATAAAAACCTGACCCCATCACGGTAAGCTTTTCTGTTTCCTTGGCTTGTCAGCTGTCTGAATAAAGATGTGGCTTCTTCATTTTCTTCTTTTCTGCAAGGCAGCTGTGTCCCAGCCTGCTTTCTCTGACCAGCCAGCCTGTACTCTGTGACCTGGACCCTTGTATTCACTCATGATGGCCTTTACTACAGATAATCAGCCAAGACCCACCACCGACCAGTGCCTCCTTCATGTTGGACTTGGCAGCTCTTTTTATGAGCAGACACATTTTCTTGTATTATTAAAGAAATGTACACAACTTCTTATGCACTAATGTAAGATACATTCCTATAATCTTGCTGCAAATTACACATGGGGCAATATTAACCAAGCATAGACTCTAAGCTTCAGTCACTAATGCCCAGGAGTATTTTGCTGCAAAACCTGCACCTCTCTCCTTCTAGATTCAGTGACCTCTAGCATGCAAGTCAGATAAAAGAAAAACAGGGAAAGAAAGGAAAAAGACAATGTGGAACTAACATGGAAGAAATCATTCATTCCTCAGGGACTGGGAGACTCCAGCCATGCTCCAGTTTGCACCCTTTCCACCAGAGGACACTTACAACTAGCAAGTCCTTGGCCTTAAATCCTTGAGCCCTTCCCATCCCCCTCCACAATTCTAACCCATGTCTCTTAGGGAGAGTTTCTGACACAAGACTCAGCTCAAACACCTGTTTCTAGTCAAGGATTTTTCATACACTTCCGCCTACCCCAACCTGTCTCTGGGTTCTCCTTCTTTTGTTTCCTCACATAGTTTTTGTGGACCCCTCTACCAAGATCCTTAAAACGATTGATAATTTTTATGTATTTATCTGTCGGTTTTCCCAATTTATGGTTAAACTCTAAGCATCTGACAAAGGGGAAGCCCTCTGTAAAAGTCTGCCAATGAAAGAAATGAATAAAATAAACTTGCATCTCCAAAATACAGCATCATAACACAGGGAGATCAGCTCAGTGCTTTGTGACCGCTTGGAGGGGTGGGATAGGGAGGGTGGGAGGGAGGGAGATGCAAGAGGGAAGGGATATGGGAACAGATGTATATGTATAACTGATTCACTTTGTTATAAAGCAGAAACTAATAATAAAAAAAATACACCATCACAATGGTTGCATTCTGGTTCCTAATAACAAACAAGTGAGAGTTGCATAACTTAGCAGATTGATGTGTCATAATATATGTATGTGAACACTAATGTCTAAATCCCTGTAGGTTCAAAACTATAAAAGCCATATAGGGTATTGGAAAGGGAAATTACATTAAACAAGCACAATTTAGCAAAAATCAAATAATTGTACTTCAATGTAAAACACTGGTACTTTTCATCTCTGAAAGAAGAATTCAGATTTAAATCAGTTTTTACATTGTTTAAGTGGTGACATCTATTCAAAAATGATTTTTTTTTTTGTCTTTGTTTCAGTAGAAGTTTGCACAGAGCCCCAGTGTACAATAAAAGGGTCATGAGCCTGTTTGGCAAACTTCATGAATGTTCTTTCAGGCTCTGCTCCATAAAAGCCCTTGATATTTGCAGTGAAAGTCAAAACCTTCATCCAACACAATTTGAAAATAACCACTTATGATCTTTAAGGTTCTTTCTCATTCTTCACAGCTTTGAATCAATAAAACTGAGTTTTATCGTAGACAGCATTCAATTGTTGGTATATTGTACTACCTGATGTATATTTCCAATGTTTTATTTCACTGCTCTAAATAGTTAAGGGTATCTTGTTATTAAAATACTACTGGTAAATATGTAAATGGTAAATTCATTTTTTTTTTAGTTTATCTAAATCCACATAAGTCTACCCGTTGGCCCAAAGCTGTAATATTGTATAACAAATTACTTAGGAGCAGCTTCTAGCAATAGACCAAACATTTCTGAAGAAAGCAAAATGATATCCTAGAATACCCTGTCAAAACCTCATCCCATACCTGTGAAAAATACTTAGCCATATTGGAGCTCAAAAAATAACTAAAATATTTTCAATATTACAATATGTTTCCCATTGTATATCCAATCTAATTTCAGCCCTCGTATGCAAAGTTCATCTATAACAGCACTTATATCAAACTGGCTGGGTGCTTTCATTCATCTTTATAGCTATTTGCATTGTACATTCATCATCTGAAACACAAAACAACATGTCTATGAAATAGAGTCAAATTTTGCATGCACAGCCCACTGTAATATGCAAAATTATCAAACTTTGAAGCTCATGGAGTTGGTGTTGGAAACTTACTAGGAGAAATGTATTTGGAGCTTTACCAAAGCAATAACTTCTAAAATGCAGTTTAAAACATTTGTTAAAGTCATGATGTGTGTAGGTATTCACATCCTTAAACACAGGAATGTTTTGTATTTACTGGATGTACACGGAGATCAAAGTCTTTGTCATAAACGATCTCAGTGTTTCAAGCACTTCTTAGAGATAGAAGTCTGGCTTTTTTTTTTTTTAAGAGAATAAAATCACTTGCAAAAAACAATGACCTATATTAATAGCATATTTAGAACCTTAAGCAGTGCTTCCTAACACTAAACTTTACATCTAAGGCTTTGATATAAACCATGTTTAAAATATTGAAAGTATTGTCTTACTTAATGAATGTAGCCTGCCAACAGTTATTGCACATCTATCCAGTGTAGAATATTTCGGTAGGCATAAAGCCTGCTGGAATATTAAATTTGCAACTCATTTTCCAGAATGCTTAGACAAAACCTTCATTTTTCTTCCCAAATTATACTCTATAATTAATATATGTCTTTATGTTCATTAAACACTGAAAAATAATATCAAACTTGGCTGAACTGAGAGTTTAAGCTCAATATCCACGCATTCTTATTTGACTACTGTGTGTGGTGATGAATAGAGTTCCAAGTCATGAGAAGTTCCACCATCAACCATTTAATACGTAGAACGTGAGTCCCTTGTCCAACATAGACACAATAATGTCCTTGATAATTTAGTACTCCATTTAGCTAATATAGCTAACATTTTCCCCTTAAACTTTTAAACCAGAAATGTTTCAAATTTGTAGGACCAAAGTGAATGCATTTGCAGAAAGCCCACATATATGGAAGTATTGATGAATTCCAAAAATAAATTGTTGGTTAGAGAACTATCCTCCAAACAGTAGTTAATCAACCATAAAACCACTGCAGATATGAAGACCTTGCATTGCAGGTCTATGTGAATATAACATGTATATTACCACAAGACTTTCTCTGGAAATGGGGTTAAAGGTATTTCTCGTATTTTGTGTCAATTCATTCTGATTCATCTCTTCTCTGTGAAAACACAGAAAGAAAGGAAAGGATGATCTTATGAAAGATAAGTCTCATCTATCCCACTCCATGCTCTCCCACCAGGGAGGGACTTGGGTGCACAGTGAAAAAGGAGGGTCCATGCTCATTAAAAGGAGCATGATTGGGGCTTCCCTGGTGGCGCAGTGGTTGAGAGTCCACCTGCCGATCCAGGGGACACGGGTTCGTGCCCCAGTCCGGGAAGATCCCACATGCCGCGGAGCGGCTGGGCCCGTGAGCCATGGCAGCTGAGCCTGCACGTCCGGAGCCTGTGCTCTGCAACGGAAGAGGCCACAGCAGTGAGAGGCCCGCGTACCGCAAAAAAAAAAAAAAAAAAAAAAAAAAAAAAAAAAAAAAAAAAAAGGAGCATGATTGGAAACCAGAAGGTATCCTGTAAACAAGTTTTCTCCCTTTTCTTAATTTTTTTTTTTTGCTGAAACAAAATGATTTTGTTTTGTTTAGTTCAGTTCCCACTTAAGCTAAAACAACTCTTCCTGGCAGTACAGAGAGAAGACAGGGAGGTTGGGTGATTGAAATGAGATTTTTTTCGGGTAGAGATTTCATTCCCAAACATGGAGCCTCAGACCATGTGCTGTAAATAACGGCTTTTTGTCCAAGACGGAAAGCTTCAGTTTGACTAGCTAGGATGTGTTCATTGAATTGACATCAATATTTATGTAAAATATAACACAGCCTTCCTGCATTTAATTGCATTTTAGGAGAAAAAGGAGAACCTACCAGAAGTCATAAGAGGTTGCTGAAATGTCCCACAGTTGAGTGTGTGCCTTTGCTGAGAAATGAAAGTTATATTATGTGCTACCTTTTCATCTGTTACATGTCTTTGCCAGCTGTGGAGACATGTCAGGTGCCATTATTCCACAAATGTTACTCTCTTTTTCAGTTGCTAACCTTTAGTTGACAGTAATCAGGACTTGATGGAGGAGGCTATGCAGGTGTTACATGATAGTTGGTGCTAGTGTGATATAGTATGTGACAGTTTTAGTATTACATCCTGTAGGATGATACATCATCAAATAATGTTTCAGATAATCCTTAGTCTTTCAGCAGAAAGGTAATTGTTACCCATCTAATAATATTTCCAGATGGCACAGTGGGTGAGGTGTGGGTTAAAAATAAAAGAAGACTGGGCTTAAAAAGTGAGGCCAGAGCAAAACATGAAATAAAGAAAATTACCAGGGACTGTGCAGAAGTGCAAAACTCTTTCCAAAGCTAGGATTGCATAAGATATTATGGCATAATATTTTGATAAAATAGAGGGACAACTTGCAGTGTTCCCCACATAAGATTTCTTTTTAAAGGGCAAACATTGCAGTAAAAGTAAATAATGCTTTTCTTTTTAAGTTTCAGGATGGAGTACCCAATTTGCAGAAATCACGTTCCTGCAGATAACATCTTATGATTACTATCTGAATATTGCAATATACTGTTCTATGGTTTTCTACAAATTTTGATTTCCTTAAGAGCAAAGTTCAAAGGATTTGTTATTAAAACTCATGTTTGTCTTAGTTAATTAACATTTGCTTTTACTAACTGGCGTTGTTTCTCCACCAGAGTGTATCAAGATTTCTTTATTTATTGACCAATAGCCACCTCTTTTTGAGGATTCAATACATTCACTGCAACAGAGGGCATGGATTTTAAAGAATTAAAAGAACTCTCGGCAATTATAGTGCTTCCTTAATAAACAAGCATATGACACCTACAAGATACATTTTCCAAACTTGCAAGAAAATATTTAATAAACAAATATTCTATGACACTTACATCTTGAATTTTTAGTCAGTGAAGGATTTTTTTTCATGTTTTGGAGAATGAAAAAGTAAAGAAAAGTGCCCTAAATTTTTACAATCTCCATAAGAAGTGTTCTCATAATATACCTCTAAATTATATACTATATGCCTAAAGAGTCCTTCTTTCTTACAAAATGGAAGAATGTTTATTGCAATATGTGATAGATTCTATTTCCTGTTGGTTTGTTTCCCCAACTGAATGAAACAGGACAAGCAGAGTTATGAGACGTCAACTTTTGACAACTTTTCATAGAAAACAAAGATGTAACTCAAATCTTTATCTTTTTATTTTATTTTATTTTATTTTTTTGGTTCAACTTTTTTTTTATTTATTTTTATTTTTTATTTTTATTTATTTTTATTTTTTTTTATTTTACAAATTTAATCAGTTATACATATACAGATGTTCCCACATCCCCTCCCTTTTGCGTCTCCCTCCCACCCTCCCTATCCCACCCCTCCAGGCGGTCACAAAGAACCGAGCTGATCTCCCTGTGCTATGCAGCTGCTTCCCACTAGCTATCTACCTTACGTTTGGTAGTGTATATATGTCCATGCCGCTCTTTCACTTTGTCACAGCTTACCCTTCCCCCTCCCCATATCCTCAAGTCCATGCTCTAGTAGGTCTGTGTCTTTATTCCTGTCTTACCCCTATGTTCTTCATGACATTTTTTTCTTAAATTCCATATATATGTGTCAGCATACAGTATTTGTCTTTCTCTTTCTGACTTACTTCACTCTGTATGACAGACTCTAGGTCCATCCACCTCATTACAAATAGCTCAATTTCATTTCTTTTTATGGCTGAGTAATATTCCATTGTATATATGTGCCACCTCTTCTTTATCCATTCATCCGATGATGGACACTTAGGTTGTTTCCATCTCCGGGCTATTGTAAATAGGGCTGCTATGAACATTTTGGTACATGTCTCTTTTTGAATTATGGTTTTCTCAGGGTATATGCCCAGTAGTGGGATTGCTGGGTCATATGGTAGTTCTATTTGTAGTTTTTTAAGGAACCTCCATGCCGTTCTCCATAGTGGCTGTACCAATTCACATTCCCACCAGCAGTGCAAGAGTATTCCCTTTTTTCCACACCCTCTCCAGCATTTATTGTTTCTAGATTTTTTGATGATGGCCATTCTGACTGGTGTGAGATGATATCTCATTGTAGTTTTGATTTGCATTTCTCTAATGAGTAAAGATGTTGAGCATCCTTTCATGTGTTTGTGGGCTGTCTGTATATCTTTTGTGGAAAAATGTCTATTTAGGTCTTCTGCCCATTTTTGGATTGGGTTGTTTGTTTTTTTGCTATTGAGCTGCATGAGCTGCTTATAAATTTTGGAGATTAATCATTTGTCAGTTGCTTCATTTGCAAATATTTTCTCCCATTCTGAGGGTTGTCTTTTCGTCTTGTTTATGGTTTCCTTTGCTGTGCAAAAGCTTTGAAGTTTCATTAGGTCCCATGTGTTTATTTTTGTCTTTATTTCCATTTCTCTAGGAGGTGGGTCCAAAAGGATCTTGCTGTGATTTATGTCATAGAGTGTTCTGCCTATGTTTTCCTCTAAGAGTTTGATAGTGTCTGGCCTTACATTTAGGTCTTTAATCCATTTTGAGCTAATTTTTGTGTATGGTGTTAGGGAGTGATCTAATCTCATACTTTTACATGTCCCTGTCCAGTTTTCCCAGCACCACTTATTGAAGAGACTGTCCTTTCTCCACTGTACATTCCTGCCTCCTTTATCAAAGATAAGGTGACCATATGTCTGTGTGTTTATCTCTGGGCTTTCTATCCTGTTCCATTGATCTATCTTTCTGTTTTTGTGCCAGTACCATACTGTCTTGATTACTGTAGCTTTGTAGTATAGTCTGAAGTCAGGGAGCCTGATTCCTCCAGCTCCGTTTTTCGTTCTCAAGATTGCTTTGGCTATTCGGGGTCTTTTGTGTTTCCATACAAATTGTGAAATTTTTTGTTCTAGTTCTGTGAAAAATGCCATTGGTAGTTTGATAGGGATTGCATTGAATCTGTAGATTGCTTTGGGTAGTAGAGTCATTTTTACAGTGTTGATTCTTCCAATCCAAGAACATGGTACATCTCTCCATCTATTTCTATCATCTTTAATTTCTTTCATCAGTGTCTTATAATTTTCTGCATACAGGTCTTTTGTCTCCTTAGGTAGGTTTATTCCTAGATATTTTATTCTTTTTGTTGCAATGGTAAATGGGAGTATTTCCTTGATTTCACTTTCAGATTTTTCATCATTAGTATATAGGAATGCCAGAGATTTCTGTGCATTAATTTTGTATCCTGCAACTTTACCAAATTCATTGATTAGCTCTAGTAGTTTTCTGGTAGCATCTTTAGGATTCTCTATGTATAGTATCATGCCATCTGCAAACAGTGACAGCTTTACTTCTTCTTTTCCCATTTGGATTCCTTTTATTTCCTTTTCTTCTCTGATTGCTGTGGCTAAAACTTCCAAAACTAGGTTGAATAAGAGTGGTGAGAGTGGGCAACCTTGTCTTGTTCCTGATCTTAGTGGAAATGGTTTCAGTTTTTCACCATTGAGGATGATGCTGGCTGTGGGTTTGTCATATATGGCCTTTATTATGTTGAGGAAAGTTCCCTCTATGCCTACTTTCTGCAGGGTTTTTTATCATAAATGGGTGTTGAATTTTGTCAAAAGCTTTCTCTGCATCTATTGAGATGATCATATGGTTTTTCTCCTTCAGTTTGTTAATATGGTGTATCACATTGATTGATTTGCGTATATTGAAGAATCCTTGCATTCCTGGGATAAACCCCACTTGATCATGCTGTATGATCCTTTTAATGTGCTGTTGGATTCTGTTTGCTAGTATTTTGTTGAGGATTTTTGCATCTATGTTCATCAGTGATATTGGCCTGTAGTTTTCTTTCTTTGTGACATCCTTGTCTTCTTTTGGTATCAAGGTGATGGTGGCCTCGTAGAATGAGTTTGGGAGTGTTCCTCCCTCTGCTATATTTTGGAAGAGTTTGAGAAGGATAGGTGTTAGCTCTTCTCTAAATGCTTGATAGAATTCGCCTGTGAAGCCATCTGGTCCTGGGCTTTTGTTTGTTGGAAGATTTTTAATCACAGTTTCAATTTCAGTGCTTGTGATTGGTCTGTTCATATTTTCTATTTCTTCCTGATTCAGTCTTGGCAGGTTGTGCATTTCTAAGAATTTGTCCATTTCTTCCAGGTTGTCCATTTTATTGGCATAGAGTTGCTTATAGTAATCTCTCATGATCTTTTGTATTTCTGCAGTGTCAGTTGTTACTTCTCCTTTTTCATTTCTAATTCTATTGATTTGAGTCTTCTCCCTTTTTTTCTTGATGAGTCTGGCTAATGGTTTATCAACTTTGTTTATCTTCTCAAAGAACTAGCTTTTAGTTTTATTGATCTTTGATATCGTTTCCTTCATTTCTTTTTCATTTATTTCTGATCTGATTTTTATGATTTCTTTCCTTCTGCTAACTTTGGGATGTTTTTGTTCTTCTTTCTCTAATTGCTTTAGGTGCAAGGTTAGGTTGTTTATTCGAGATATTTCCTGTTTCTTAAGGTGGGATTGTATTGCCATAAACTTCCCCCTTAGAACTGCTTTTGCTGCATCCCATAGGTTTTGGGTCGTCGTGTCTCCATTGTCATTTGTTTCTAGGTATTTTTTAATTTCCTCTTTGATTTCTTCAGTGATCACTTCGTTATTAAGTAGTGTATTGTTTAGCCTCCATGTGTTTGTATTTTTTACAGATCTTTTCCTGTAACTGATGTCTAGTCTAAGAGCATTGTGGTCGGAAAAGATACTTGATACAATTTCAATTTTCTTAAATTTACCAAGGCTTGATTTGTGACCCAAGATATGATCTATCCTGAAGAATGTTCCATGAGCACTTGAGAAAAATGTGTATTCTGTTGTTTTTGGATGGAATGTCCTATAAATATCAATTAAGTCCATCTTGTTTAATGTATCATTTAAAGCTTGTGTTTCCTTATTTATTTTCATTTTGGATGACCTGTCCATTGGTGAAAGTGGGGTGTTAAAGTCCCCTACTATGATTGTGTTACTGTCGATTTCTCCTTTTATGGCTGTTAATATTTCCCTTATGTATTGAGGTGCTCCTATGTTTGGTGCATAAATATTTACAATTGTTATATCTTCTTCTTGGATCGATCCCTTGATCATTATGTAGTGTCCTTCTTTGTCTCTTCTAATAGTCTTTATTTTAAAGTCTATTTTGTCTGATATGAGAATTGCTACTCCAGCTTTCTTTTGGTTTCCATTTGCATGGAATATATTTTTCCATCCCCTTACTTGCAGTCTGTATGTGTCTCTAGGTCTGAAGTGGGTCTCTTGTAGACAGCATATATATGGGTCTTGTTTTTGTATCCATTCAGCCAGTCTGTGTCTTTTGGTGGGAGCATTTAGTCCATTTACATTTAAGGTAATTATTGATATGTATGTTCCTATTCCCATTTTCTTAATTGTTTTGGGTTCGTTATTGTAGTTCTTTTCCTTCTGTTGTGTTTCTTGCCTAGAGAAGTTCCTTTAGCATTTGTTGTAAAGCTGGTTTGGTGGTGCTGAACTCTCTCAGCTTTTGCTTGTCTGTAAACGTTTTAATTTCTCCATCAAATCTGAATGAGATCCTTGCTGGGTAGAGTAATCTTGGTTGCAGGTTTTTCTCCTTCATCACTTTAAGTATGTCCTGCCACTCCCTTCTGGCTTGTAGAGGTTCTGCTGAGAGATCAGCTGTTATCCTGATGGGGATTCCCTTGTGTGTTATTTGTTGTTTTTGCCTTGCTGCTTTTAATATGATTTCTTTGTGTTTAATTTTTGACAGTTTGATTAATATGTGTCTTGGTGTATTTCTCCTTGGATTTATTCTGTATGGGACTCTCTGTGCCTCCTGGACTTGATTAACTATTTCCTTTCCCATATTAGGGAAGTTTTCAACTATAATCTCTTCAAATATTTTCTCAGTCCCTTTCTTTTTCTCTTCTTCTTCTGGAACCCCTATAATTCGAATGTTGGTGCGTTTAATGTTGTCCCAGAGGTCTCTGAGACTGTCCTCTGTTCTTTTCATTCTTTTTTCTTTATTTTGCTGTGCAGCAGTTATTTCCACTATTTTATCTTCCACCTCACTTATCCGTTCTTCTGCCTCAGTTATTCTGCTATTGATCCCATCTAGAGTATTTTTTATTTCATTTATTGTGTTTTTAATCGATGCTTGATTCATCTTTAGTTCTTCTAGGTCCTTGTTAACTGTTTCTTGCATTTTGTCTATTCTATTTCCAAGATTTTGGATCATCTTTACCATCATTATTCTGAATTCTTTTTCAGATAGACTGCCTATTACCTCTTCATTTGTTAGGTCTGGTGGGTTTTTATCTTGCTCCTTCTCCTGCTGTGTGTTTTTCTGTCTTCTCATTTTGCTTATGTTACTGTGTTTGGGGTCTCCTTTTTGCAGGCTGCAGGTTCGTAGTTCCCGTTGTTTTTGGTGTCTGTCCCCAGTGGCTAAGGTTGGTTTAGTGGGTTGTGTAGGCTTCTTGGTGGAGGGGACTACTGCCTGTGTTCTGGTGGACGAGGCTGGATCTTGTCTTTCTGGTGGGAAGGTCCACGTCTGGTGGTGTGTTTTGGGGTGTTTGCGGACTTTTTATGATTTGAGGCAGCCTCTCTGCTAATGGGTGGCGTTGTGTTCCTGTCTTGCTAGTTGTTTGGCATAGGGTGTCCAGCACTGTAGCTTGCTGGTCGTTGAGTGGAGCTGGGTGCTGGTGTTGAGATGGAGATCTCTGGAAGATTTTCGCCGTTTGATATTATGTGGAGCTGGGAGGTCTCTTGTGGACCAGTGTCCTGAAGTTGGCTCTCCCACCTCAGAGGCACAGCACTGACTCCTGGCTCCTCAATTTGGGATGATTTGTTGTCTATTCATGTATTCCACAGATGCAGGGTACATGAAGTTGATTGTGGAGCTTTAATCCGCTGCTTCTGAGGCTGCTGGGAGAGGTTTCCCTTTCTCTTCTTTGTTCTCACAGCTCCTGGGTCTCAGCTTTTGATTTGGCCCCGCCTCTGCATGTAGGTCGCCGGAGGGCGTCTGTTCTTCGCTCAGACAGGACAGGGTTAAAGGAGCAGCCTCTTTGGGGACTCTGGCTCACTCAGGCTGGGTGGGAGGGAGGGGCACGGAGTGCCGGGCGAGCCTGCAGCGGCAGAGGTCGGCGTGACGTTGCACCAGCCCGAGGCGCGCCGTGCGTTCTCCCAGGGAAGCCGCCCCTGGATCCCGGGACCCCGGTAGTGGCAGGCTGCACAGGCTCCCGGAAGGGCGGTGTGGACAGTGACCTGCGCTCGCACACAGGCTTCTTGGCGGCGGCAGCAGCAGCCCCAGTGTCCCACGCCCGTCTCTGGGCTCCGCGCTTTCAGCCGCGACTCGCGCCCGTCTCTGGAGCTCCTTTACGCGGCGCTCTTAATCCCCTCTCCTCGCACACCAGGAAACCAAGAGGGAAGAAAAAGTCTCCTGCCTCTTCGGCAGCTCCAGAGTTTTCCCGGACTCCCTCCCGGCTAGCTGTGGCACATTAGCCCCCTTCAGGCTGAGATCTCGCCGCCAGCCCCAGTCCTCTCCCTGCGCTCTGTCCGAAGCCCGAGCCTCAGCTCCCGTGCCGCCCGCCCCGGCGGGGGAGCAGACAAGCCTCTCGGGCTGGTGAGTGCCGCTCGGCACCGCTCCTCTGTGCGGGAATCTCTCTGCTTTGCCCTACCCAGGTATGTGGGGAGTTTCTTGCCTTTTGGGAGGTCTGGGGTCTTCTGCCAGCGTTCAGTAGGTGTTCTGTAGGAGTTGTTCCACGTGTAGCTGTATTTCTGGTGTATCTGTGGGGAGGAAGGTGATCTCCGCGTCTTACTCTTCCGCCATCTTACCCGGAAGTCTCAAATCTTTATCTTTGATATGGGAAATTAAGAATTATAAATATTTCATTTGACAGTTTCTTCATTCAGATATTTTTGTCTTTAAAGCAAATCTACAGCATGACCTACTGGATGCATATAAATGTGCTGCTTTTTTCCTCTATTTAGAAATGAGAATGGAGTTAGGTAAGTTTTCTAAAGTAAAGATCAGTACACTTTATATATTTGCATATATATTCAAAGTGTCTCTTTGAGATAAGAATGAAGAATATTCCCATTTGAACAAGCATGTACAAAAATTCTTGGATGAGCTACAAAGTGATTAAATGAATTTATCCAAGTCTCAAAGCAAGTAAATAAAATAGTCAGGAAAATAAATTAGAGTATCACTTATCTCAAAGGCATTTTTATTCCATTAGGCTTTAATTTGTATGAATATGCTAGTGTTTTCTGTCTAAGTTTGTGGATATAAATTTTAAAAAATGGCTTCAGGTTTTTTTTTACTTGATTATAAATCAATACAGTTTATGGGTAATAAATGCCTGTCCAAATACTGTCTTTCAGTCATTTCAAATACTCAAAGCTATCTATCTATCTATCACTCTCTTGATCAGTCATCTATCTGTCTCTATCTGTTTTTTTTTTAAGGCACAGGATTTAGGAAGTAATGGGTCTTGGAGAGGATGATAAGAAATGACCTAACATGTTCTTCTTGGAGCGATGAAGAGCCTTCAGTAGCCTCATTACCAGATGAATTACTAAGGTGAGAAGGATGTACCTCTCACATTTAGCCTAATTTAAGATCTCCAAGTATGGAAAGTATACGCTGTAAGTCTATACCTTATTTTTTTTTATTATGAAATCTTTCAGGCCTTTTACTTAAGTCTGCCCACTTGTTAATTTAGCCATAATTTCTTTGGATGCTAGGGGTAATTCTTATAGCATAAGATAAGATGAGCTAGTATTGAATAAGCCTAATTTTGCCAAAGGGTTCCACATTCCTTCTTTTTTTTTTTTTTGTATACACATATTCTAAAACTTTATTCTTTAAGCACAAGCTATGTTGTTACTCTTATTTTGTACTCTGCACTCATTGTCTTATAAAATCTTTACAAAATACTTTCAAAACTTATCTACTACTTTCACAAATTGAGAGATTAGAAAACTGAAGCCCATAGAGATCGCTTAATTTGCCTGAGGTCACACAGCTATTAAGTTGGTGAACCTGAATACAGAAACCAGGTCCACTTGTTGCTCAGGTTAACGTTGCCCTAGGCAGATGGCTTTGGTAAACTGCTTAAGACAAACCAAATAGATATGCATTTTAGTAGGATCCTTTCATAAGACTATACTGTTTTGCTGTACTTTTTTTTTTTATCCTAACCCGTGCATCATTCAAGAAAAATATAATTTCTGGTCACCATGGAAACTTCTATAACAGCAAGAGATGGTGATAATGATGATATTAACCCTTAAAAGGACAGCAGAGTGATTGCTTCATACATATTATGTTAGCACATTAAGTGATACTTCTTATTTATTTATATTTTTAATTTATTTCTGGTTTTGGTACTTTTTTCCCTTCAAAGTCTTCATTCTCTATGTACTTAGCTTAAAAAACTTAAAAATTTCCAAGATTTACCAATCCTTCATTATACAAGTTTATATTTCTACTTGACACCACCAATTTCTGAGCAATCCTAGACTATGACTGCACTCAAAAGAAACACTGTTTTTTTTTTTGTTTGTTTTGTTTTATTAATTTTGGCCTGAAAAAAATGTAATAGACATCGTTGTCTTAGCTATTTCTTTCTAATTTGCTTCCAAGAACTTGATATCTACATTTTCCAAAGTGTCTGTATTCATCTTCCATCACTCCATATTGAGAAAGAGGTCAATTGAATGCAACATCTTGGCTTCAGCTTATGCATGATTCTATTGATAATTAGTGTCAAGAGAAATGTTCTTGAATTTCAATTTTAGCAGATATGTTTCCTCTTGAAGTTTCCATGCCAATTAATATTACTAGAGGGTGATTTTCCCTTGAAATTATCTTTTGAAAGAACTTCTCTGTTTAACTTGTCCAAGAGTAATTATATACATAAAGAAATGAGATCTTAGCTCAGTTAAGAATTAATTGATCTATAAATTTCACTCTGGAATGTATAAATATCCAGGAAAATGTACTTAATCAAAATGAAATCCTTAGTTTTTCGAAAATAAGGAAAGAAGAAAGGAAAGAAAGGCAGAAGGAAAAAAGAAAGAAAAGAAAAAGAGAAAGAAAAGAAAAGAAAGAGAGAAAATAGAAGAATTTTTGAACATTAGAAGTAGAATATTGTAGTCCAAGAGTTTTATGGCTGGTAAAATTAGTGCCCCTCTTTGGATAGTTCAGAATTTCATTCCAGGTGTGAATAACCTCAGAACATAGAGACATTCTGCAAAGTGAATTAGCTCTAAATTACTAATAAAAAACAGATTGTATTTAGGGGCAGAGTTAGTATAGGAATTGAAATTCCAAGACCACACATTATTGTTCACTCAGGGGTATTGTGTTAGGTAACAGTAAAAAAAAAAAAAAAAAAAAAAAAAAAAGAAGGAACAGTGGAAAGGCAAGTAGTCTTAACATCTAACACCAGAGCATGTTTTAACTGTGAACCCTAATACCCAAAGGCACTGGAGTCTGGATGTCCGCCTGCTTGATCTAATCCCATAATTTAAGAAATGAAAGGCAGTTGACAGAAGCAAGTGATTTTTATGTTTTTTTAATATTTTTAATTTCCCACCACTATTCAGGTGGTCCATGTGAGGTACACAAAGTCAGTTTTTATTAGTTGAGTACACGTATTTGTATTTCCACCCTAAAACAAAGCAAAACAAAACAAGTATGATGGCTTATCATCTTTTCCTTTTTATGTTGTGATGCTTCTCCTACTAATGCCACTGTGTTGTGAACATATTGAAGCAGAGGAAAAGCAATGCAGTAGTTTGACTGTGTGTAGATTTAGGAAATTTTTATGAAAATAGAAAAAGCTTTCTTCTTAGAACAACCAGTACCTACTTGAGTGTTTCCTTTCTTCTAGCTTCACTAGCCAAAGGCCCCTATTTATAACCATTTCTAACACTATGTTTTTGACCCTTTCACTAGAAAAAAATTATTTGAACTATGTAAAATACCAACTTGTTCATCAAACATATCCTTTTCCTACTGTGTTTCAAGCTTTTTTAAAGTAAAGAAGGGAGGGAGACGCAAGAGGGAAGGGATGTGGGAACAGATGTATATGTATGACTGATTCACTTTGTTATAAAGCAGAAACTAATAAAAAACAAACAAAAAATAAATAAAAATAAATAAATAAAGTAAAGAAACTTTTGTTGGTTCAGAATTACACAGAACTGGTGAAACAGAAGAAATACTGAGATCTGTAGATCTCCCAAATGTAGCCAACCAAGCTGTGAATGAACCAATTAAAAAATCTTGGTGCATAGAGGTGGGATAGAGAAGATGAGTTCCAGAACGGACAGATTACAAGACTGGGTTTGTTCTTCAGATTGTAACTAAAAACTGAAAATAAAAGTTTAATTGCCCTGAGCAAAGGAGGCTTTTAGAGTCAATGTATTGACCAAGAAGGGAGATGAAATTAGCTGGAAGGAATGGAACTCTGAGGGAAGAGATCATTTCTAATAGAAAGTTAGATCACATTTCTGCTCTGGGATATAAAAACAAACAAACAAAATACAACAACAACAAAAAACTCACTATTCCCCTATCTTCAAGAAAGCATTATGAATAATAACAATTTGGTGGATGCAACACAGTTTTGAGTATGGCTTTATGATAAGTACAACACAAAGACAATGCCACCTGCAGGAAGCTCTCCACTCGTGGATTTTGTATCCGGTCAGGTTGGGTACAAGCAGCAAGTTTGGTAACAGTGCACACACTGGGGATGGTGTTCAACTTCCTCTAAGTTCTGTCCTCATGATTCTTTAGAATGACAATTCTCAAAGCTTGGGAAAAGAAATCTTTGTGAGTTGTTTCAAGATTTTTATCTAATTTTAATTATTATTGGAGTAGAGTTGATTTACAATGTGTTAGTGTCAGGTGTACAGCAAAGTGAATCAATTATACATATACATATATCCACTCTTTTTTAGATTCCTTTTCCATATAGGCCATTACAGAGTACTGAGTTCCCTGTGCTGTAGGTAGGTCCTTATTAGTAATCTATTTTGTATATAGTAGTGTGTATATGTGAATCCCAATATTCCAGTTTATCTGCCCCCTTATACCCTGGTAACCATAGTTTTCTACATCTGTAATTCTATTTCTGTTTTGTAGATAAGTTCATTTGTACCCTTTTTTTTTAGATCCCACTTGTAAGCGAGTCAGACAGAGAAAGACAAATATCATATGATATCATTCTATGTGGAATTTCAAGATTTTAAAATCTTTTAAAAACACCTTGAAATAAAAATTATCCAATTAAACACTATTGTTTTGCTAGTCTCAAATATTGTGAATAGTTGTGAGCTATGTAACAAATAGTTGAATAAGTAAATTCAAGTGTGTTGCAGTTTGTTTTCAATATAATATAGTTCACAGTTTATCCTTGTAAGCATCAGGGTGGCAGGACGCTGGGTACAATCATAAGAATATATTGTCATTGCAAAAATCATCCATCAGGTTGAATGTCCCAGTATTTTAGAAAGATCGGTATTCCAGTAGCGCTGTATTAAAAACTATAGATTGTTAGTCACTGAAAAATAAAACACCCTAGGTCAGAAAAGAGGGATACAAGTTTCCAGGAGAGGACAGAATATTAAAATAAAATAAAACAAAACAAAAGCCAAACTGGAATTAAACAATTACTAGATTCTGATATTCTACATTTGCATATGACGAATGAACAAGAGTCATTTGAGAACCCTAAATCATCAGTGCTTTGGAGGCCAATTCTCTCAGTTGAAGATTTTATAAAGAGAAGTAGGTTTTTCTTCTGTCCTTCAGAAGGAAGAAAAAAGAAGAAAGATAAATTCCTAAACCAAATATAGGGCACAGCCTGGGATCCAAGGCCATGTGACAATAAATAGCAAAAAAAGGCCAACCAACAAAGACAGAACTATTGCTAAAGGACTCAAACTTTAGAGTTTAGAATCAGTCATAATACACAACTCAGGATTATGCTTTTATCCACTCAAAATAGCAGAGAGAGATAGTCCTGGGGAAGATGTATAAAGCAGAATTTTAAAAATCAAGCAAACTAGGAAGCACCAGAAGAAAAATCTTTAAATTCATGGGGATTGGAATAATATCCTCTTTTTTTTGTCTTGCATAAATAAGCAAACAAACAAACAAAAAATTAAAATACCATGGGCCTGAGAATTGGTGCAAAATGTAATAGAGATGAGCATGAGTCACGAGCAGACGTTCCTGCTCACTCTCAGAAGATGAGATGGGCTGATAGTTTGTAGGAAAGGCTGCAGATCCCATTAGGTTTAAAGTGTCTACCAAAACATATGTTTAGGTTTCCTCAACAGAGTGAGAAATGGAACCCAGGCCCATGTATTTAAAAAACTCTCAAATAAGAAGACTATGATTAAAAAAAAATATGAAAGGAATTCTGAGCTTTGTATATCATTAGATTGAAACACATAATCCTTCAGTCACAAGAGCACTTTAATGTCACCTTACCTATGTTTATGAGTTAGCATGTTGTTTCCAAGAACCTGATTGAAGAATAAAATGTAAGGCAACGCATCAAACAGTGTTTAATACCTAATCTTTGTTGCTCCCAACAATTAGCTCTCCAATCACCTTAGGGTCTTTATTAGACGCTCTGTATTCTCATATCTGTAATCCCACATTAGTCATTGCTTAAATGAGGGAATTTTTGTAAAATTCTGAGAACACTACCTGGTACTTGGTGAGCTTTATGTACATTTTTTTTGGGGGGGGGTACACAGGCCTCTCACTGTTGTGGGCTCTCCCGTTGCGGAGCACAGGCTCCGGACGTGCAGGCTCAGCGGCCATGGCTCATGGGCCCAGCCACTCCACGGCATGTGGGATCTTCCCGGACTGGGACATGAATCTGTGTCCCCTGCATCGCCAGGCAGACTGTCAACAACTGCGCCACCAGGGAAGCCCAGTAATGTTTTCTTGATTGCAAGCAACAGAAATTGAATCTTACTATTTTTTTTTGGGGGGGGGTAGGAGTGGTACTGTAGTAGCTCACAGAATTAAAATAAGAACTCAGCAGTGAAGCCAGAGAGCTAGGGAAGAAACCAGGATAACATTAGAAAATCAGATATAGGAGTTTGTAGATTTTGCCTTGAGAACTCTGCCTTTGGTTATATTCAACATAAGTGACTCCAGGCTTCGAGGCTCTCCATCCCAAATTTCAGATAACTGGGCATGAGAATCTGCTTGCCATCTCTGGAAAGAAGTATCTGCCCCAGGATCAAATTGCTAAGTCCACTCAGCATGCCACAGAGCAGAGGACAAGGACACTGGTGCCATTCATATCTATTTGTAACCAAGACATTTCCAGAGAATGAGGATTCACTTTATAAATTAAATACTAACTGGTCTTTTACACTAGTCAGTATTTGGTGTAAGTTTTTGTTTAAAGGAAGTGCTGTAGACATCTTGTGAACTTTGGGTTTCAATGAAAAATTGACCTTTTCAGAATGTGCTTTAGCAAGTGATGTTGGGAGAGGTATGATATGGGAAAAGTTTAATTAATTATTCTAATTACCAGCCAAGAAGAGAGAAAAGTGTAAAAGCTTTCTTTTTCAGCACAGCAGCATTCCTTCTATGTTGATTCAAGATGATTTATAATATAGCCCGAACAGACAAGAGGAGCCCGATTTTTCTATATCTAGAATTACATTACAGTGAGCACCTAAATATTTTATGTTCTTAAGGGGTATTTGAACAAAGTCTGTAGATTGTTTTGTCTTTCTAGGCATAGACTTTGGCCTAAGGCATGCCCACCTGCTGGGGCAGAAGCCACCAGTATGCCTTAAAAAACGCAAGGCAGCTAAGCCATGCTATTATAGCTTCTCCTCGCCTGTACATTCAACCTCCTAACCCCCTCTGCCTCTCCAAACCCCTTACCTGGGAGCTGCGTGGGAGCCTTTTATTATTGAAAGGGTGCTGAGAATATGAAACAGCTGGTCATGTCTAATGTCTTAAAGATGCACACATGCTCATTTTTTATTTAATGCCCTGCTGGTAATTTGAACAGATGCTTACTGCAATGCAACATGAGTCATCTGAAAAGTATGTATCTCAGTACGGCTCAAAAATTTCAGAGGAAATTTACATAACTTTTTATTTTAACTAAACTAAAAATACATATACAAGTGATTATAGGAAGCAAAGAGATTTCACCTAAAATCAAACAATTGGTGAAGACTTAATTGCACGTGCCTGATGTCTATCATACCAAGATTTGTTGCTTTTTTACTGAAATAGGGGGATAGTTATTTTAACCGTGCAAATGTAGTATCCTCAAATCTAATCAGTTTGCAGTGTGACAAAATAATCTGTTGCATTGCCAATTCACCAAGGTGTTTCAGCCATCTGTGAATAATGCAAATTTTAAAATTTACGATCATTTAAAATACACTGGAAGTAATCGTGATTAAAGGTCTTAAAATACTTTAAAAGCATACATACTGAAACAGTATATTAAAATAAGAGGAAAGTATTTTTTAATTAATCTGCTTTAATTTTTAATGAGCTCAGTACCAATAACACTACATTTTATTGTCTTCACAAAGGTGTCTGCAATCATCACTGTCTGACTTGCAACTTTTACATGCTCATTTGTCATGTTTTCTAATATGAACATAACAACTAGATTTTGGCATTGCCTCACAAATTTTGGCATTACCTTTACTCTTATTTAAAATATTGACATTATTAAAGATTTCTTAATGCTTCTGGCTTTGGGGATCAAGAGTATAAAAACTGATTGTTTTGGGGCTTCCCTGGTGGTGCAGTGGTTGGGGGTCCTCCTGCCGATACAGGGGACGCAGGTTCGTGACCCGGTCTGGGAGGATCCCACATGCTGCAGAGCGGCTGGGCCCGTGAGCCATGGTCGCTGAGCCTGCGCATCCGGAGCCTGTGCTGGAGAGGCCACAACAGGGAGAGGCCGGCGTACCGAAAAAAAAAAAAAGAAAAGAAAAAAAAAAAACCTGATTGTTTTAAGAGAAGAATCAGGAAAAAAATGATTTTTATAAGCTTTGATTTTTTTTCCTGATTGCTCTATATCTCTGTCTTCATAAATGTAATATCTGAATAATGCAAGATGTAAAAGAAATCCTCATATGTCATCCAAATTAAAGGATGTATAATTTAGGATTAGATGTGGCTATAAGCAATATGAAATTAGTACCAGTTTAAACAAGACAGATTTCAGAAGTTAGTCACAAGGTTTCAGAAGTTAGTCACTCTTGGAGTTCAATGCCAGCACAGGGGAATGTGTCTTGATTAATATTACAGGTCCAACTGAGGACTCCCAGAGGGTCAGGGCAGAGGAGGGAGGACTATACATAGGAATAAACTATGACCGTAGAGTAGGAGCAAATCTAAATAGATCCGTCCTAATATATCTGAAAATACCACACATAAAATTTCAATGAACATAAGCACACTTGGAAAAACAAGATATTGTGAGAAAAATGTAAAATATCAATTAAAAATAACTGTCTACTGAGAATAAAAACATATGCAGGTTTTGGAATCACTAGATACAGAACAAAACATAAATTGGTATCACTCATGATAGTCTAGATTAAATTATGGCAATTGACAATCTTAGAACTAAACCTTGAGAGGATCAAAGTGACTCACTAGTATTCTAGCTGCCAGAGAGAGATTTAAAAAAATGAAATGAATATGTTTACTTAAATCTACATGTAGATATTTAGCATCATATTTTTGTTACACTAAAGCCACTTTGTTCCCTTTATTACAAATGGAAAGCATGCCTGATTTTCTGTTCTTTGCACACAGAAGTGGTGTAAGACTGTTGATTATTGACTAAATTGTTCACTAAAGGTTATAGAAAGCAACACCAAGTAGACTTGAATTATAAGAGAAACAGGTTGGTGAAGGGATAAAATATTTGAAAGGACTGCTTACACTGTTTCTTCAAAATAAAATAACAGAGAGTTCACTTAAATAAATAATTTTCATTGACTATAAAGACTCTATTTTTGTTAGGAGTAAGTGTGAAAAAATGTGCAAAATTTGGACACAGAGGATAAATTTTAATAGGTTACTTTGTTTGCATGGCAAAACTCCCAGCCACATTATACTATCATCTGGAAAACTAAACACTTCTGTTTTCCATGATTATGTACCCAAATATACTTCCAAAAAAATAGTCAGGGTTCTTTAAGTATATCACTATTTTGTAAGTTGCTCATTTAAAGAAAAATCATGGTCCTCAGATTAATACCAATCTATTGCAGTTTGTGAACTGATCATTTTGATTAAAAATTCAATCTGAAGATAGCTGTGAGATAACCACACATTGTCTCCCTGAAATATTTCAGATAACTTTTTCCTTTATTTATGCACCTATTTTCTACAATTTTATATTTCATTCTGATTGTAAAACACACCCACCTTTTTATGCAGTGTAAAGCATAATTTGGCAAACATCTGAATAGTTTGATCAATAAAGACCTCAAACTAATTATTTGGATTATAAAATAAAACTAGTCTTGAATTACAGAATTTATTAACTTCATTGTCAATTTAGGTAAAAAAGCTACCTTCTCCTTCATATCTCCTGTTCAACTACGTGAAAAGGGGAACCTGCTATTTTGTGGTTACAACAAGGCCCAATATGGAAAATTGTTTATAATACTCTGTCAATCCACAAATAAATATATCATATAAAATCAGATGTAAATGAATCAGTAATAATATTTTAGAAAATATGTTGTATGTCACAAAAAAGGTTAGCTATTAGATATAGGAAAATGAGTAATACATGCTTATAAGATTGTCCCAGGCTAATAAATTCAATTTACTTTTAAATATGGGATGCTGATAGTGCTGATACTTGGAGGACCATATTTGAACCCTATTTATACAGGGGCCAGAGAAAATGATAGGAAGTGATATTGTAAAGAAAAAAAAGTAGCAACAAATAGACTTATGAATAGGCAAAGTTGAAATAACACAAGGAAAATTAGTAATACCTTGAAGGGAATCAAAAAATAGAGGGGACATTTTTTTAAAGCTAGGCGAATTTCCTAATAAAAAAGAAGTGTAATAGAAAATTTTTTAAAGTACAAGTTTTAAATTGATTTTTGAACTATTATTAGACTACAAATGAAAAGTACACTACAGATATAATTATTTAGCCTGTTAGACGTACTTTAAAGTGTAAATATTTGCTTTTTATTTTTTCATAGCTCTTTAGGCACCTAGTTAGTAATGATAAAACATCTAAAGGGCAGACAAACCAAGCTGTCTCAGAGTGGCCAACAATGGGGTGATATTTTCCCCCCAGATCTGCAAAGTAGCTGTGAAACAAGAACTTTATAGTCTGCCAAGTTTGTCATTCATAGAGGCACAGGATAACATCATCCAATATGAACAAACTTGGCAACAAGGAAAGGAAAATAGTTCTTGTCAGTGAAATATGGTCAAAGAAAAGTTAAATAAAAACAACTCAAGAATTGAGAAACCATGATAAAATACATGGTGTTCCATAGGAATCAATTTAAGTATAAAAGTAATAATAAATAACCATGGAAACCATTGTTACTAAATTGAATAACAGGGTTATAGACTTGGAGAACTGGGACCTAATATAATGGACAGTTTTGAAATGTAGGGGCAAAGTGGGAATATATCAATGCTGATGTTTTCCACAATGGAAAGCCTGTTACTGAGATGCAGGGATAAATAACACCACGACAATCCTAAACTTTTAATATCTTTAAAAAATTATCTTCTTAACATCAGAAACAATAATCCATGTGAGAAATCCTATTATATGTTCTGTAATTTTTATACTTTGTTTTTATCTTTATATCAATTTCAAGTAAAATTAAGGTAACAAACAACACAGTTCATTATTTTAAAATATCATATATGATATGATAACATTTAAAATATAATCTTAAGTATCCTCTGTCAACTTTGTCAATCTTTATATATTGCTATATATTTATACAAATATTTTTAGAATCATGTGTAGCTAATGTTAATCTCTAATTCTGATGGAAGGATTGGAAAGTTTTCTTTTTCTTTATCTTCTACTGTGTTTCACATTACTTAAATTCTTTATGTTAAGTAAGTATGTTTTGCTCAAAACTTTACTTTTCTAGGAAATTTTCTAAATAAAATTTTAACAAAATATTCTTGTGGGAAAAAATTGAACTCTTTAGATAAATGAATTAAATATATCTTTTTCTAGGAAAAAATTCCAGTGTAAATTATTTGGTTACACAAACCATTAGAAATATTTCCAGAGCATGTCATATGTTCAATTGAGCCATGTGGAACTCAACAGTATAATCACACAAAGTTAAAGCTTAAGACTATGTGTATGTGAGTTCACATTGGTTATGACTGTGAGGTTCTTTGCAAAGAAAGCTAAAAATTTTTAAAAAGCAATATTTTTTTGTATCTAAATAATATTGTTTGGAGAAACCATGTGAAGTCCAAAGTTTTTAATAACTTTTCTTAATTAGTGGGGAGATATCACTGCTAACAATAATCTTATAGGACACAAATATGTATATATATGTAATGTAAATATATATATATATATATATATATATATATATATATATATATATATATAAAACATAAAAATAGAACTACTTTATTCAGGATATAGGAAAAAACCTCCTGCACTTAATTTATCTCCTGTCCCTGGGGTGGGACCTGAAGTACCTCTGTGCACCACCAAGTTTTGTGGAATACAACTGGAACTTCTCTAGGTCATGGAATGATCAATGAGCCACAAGAAAAGTAAGCTTCGAGAAATAATCTCTGCTTTATTTACAGGTCGTCAAGCTGAGCATACTCACTTGCCCATTTCAGGCCCATCTCACTTAAATTTTAACTGAGAGAGTTATGTATTTCAAAAAATTACATTCATGGGCTTCCCTGGTGGTGCAGTGGTTGAGAGTCCGCCTGCCAATGGAGGGGACACGGGTTCGTGCCCCGGTCCAGGAAGATCCCACATGCCACAGAGAGGCTGGGCCCTTGAGCCATGGCCGCTGAGCCTGCGCGTCCAGAGCCTGTGCTCCATGACGGGAGAGGCCACAGCAGTGAGAGGCCCGCGTACCGAAAAAAAAAAAAAAAAAGAAATACATTCAGGCATAACGAGCAACAAAACAACTGATAAGGATAAAAAAGGGTATAGATATTGAATAATTTGAAATATTTCTCTTTTTTTCCCATTTATGTTTTCATTTTTATTTTTTGAATTTTATTTTATTCATTGTTTTATACAGCAGGTTCTTATTAGTTATCTATTTTATATATATTTTGTATATATGTCAATCACAATATTTATGTCAAAATATTTCAACATAAATCATTATATATGTATGTTATTTATACATACATATATACATTTTTTAATGAGTGGAGGTTTCAATCAATAATTCTTTGTTATACCTTTCCTAATAAATAATAGATTGATCGATTCTGTGACTTTAATTCATTTTAATAACTTCCTTATATCATTTAGACATGGGTAAACATAGGCATCATTCATGAAGATGATCCAATAGACAGATCATGGTTCTATACTGACTAACTACATTTCTTTTTTTTTCATTTTCTTTTTGGCCACATTGTGCAGCTTGTGGGATCTTAGATCCCTGACTAAGATTGAACCTGGGCCAACGATAGTGAAAGCTCTGAGTCCTAACCACTGGACTACCAGGGAACTCCCGACTAACTACTTTTTTTTTTTTGCGCTATGCGGGCCTCTCACTGCTGTGGCCTCTCCCGTTGTGGAGCACAGGCTCCAGACGCGCAGGCTCAGTGACCATGGCTTGCGGGCCCAGCCGCTTCGCAGCATGTGGGATCTTCCCAGACTGGGACACGAACCCGTGTCCCCTGCATCAGCAGGTGGACTCTCAACCACTGCGCCACCAGGGTAGCCCCTAACTACTTTTTTGACTACAGAAAAATTATGTAACCTCACATTACAAAATATTTTGCAAAGCAGATAATGTTGTCAACCAGAAAAAAATGCTGGGCAATTTAAGGAGTACACATATTATCAGAATTAACCTGAAATTTATATTTTTTCCTAGAAAGAAATTTATACCATGTCAGGAACATAAAAATATAAATCCATTATGAGTAAAGAAGCATGAAGAAATCTAACTGTTAAACATGTGAGTGTTTGTATTATTTCAGCAATAAACACAATTTGTATGTTTCATAAATCTCCTCCAAGAAGACTTAATATCTGTACCATTCTTGTGTTTTTATAAAAGCAGGTAAACATTTATCAGTGAAGCCCAAATATTGTCCCTTCAATTTTACTATGAAACATGCATTTTTCTACTGTAGGCATATATTAAAGAAGTATAGTAGGTCATGAAAGGATATGGTTCTTGGATAAAATAATAACTTAATAAAAGGAGGAATATAAATTATACAAATTAAAGTTGGGTCCAGACTATTACATCTCTTTATGAGAATGTGGTCAGCCATAGACAAGCATTCTGTCTGAGAATCACACAGCTGAAATTATTATTATTTTTTTTTAATTTTTAAAAAATTTTTTGCTTTATAACAAATTTAATCAGTTATACATATACATATGTTCCCATATCCCCTCCCTTTTGCATCTCCCTCCCACCCTCCCTATCCCACCCCTCCAGGAGGTCACAAAGCACCGAGCTGATCACACAGCTGAAATTATATCACATGGAGACTGTATTACTATTCTCGTGCTGTCTCAGTTTGGGGCCACAAACTGAATAGTTTAAAACAAAAATGTATTGTCTCAGTTTTGTAGACTAGAAGTCCAAGATCAAAACATTGGAAGTGTTGTCTCCTTCTGAGGACTGAGAGGGGGAATTTGTCCTATACCTCTCTCTTTGCTTCTGGTGGTTTTCTGGCATCTTTGTTTTCCTTGGCTTTTGGCTATATCATACCAATTTCTGACTCTGTCTTCATTTGGCAATAATTCTATGTGCATATCTGTGTCTAAATGTCCCCTTTTTTAAAGGACATCAGTCATATGGGATTAGGGGCCCACTTTACTTCTGTATGACCTCATTTTAGCTAATTGCATTGCAATGACCCTGTTTCCAAATAAGGTCACATTATGAGGTACTGGAGGTTAGAACTTCAACATATGAATTCTGAGGGGGACATAATTCAACCCATAACAGAAATCTTTTGTGTTAAATGGAAAAGCTTTAAATTCTGAGGCACAGCTAGAAAACTGATTCCTGGGATCCAGACAGTAATCCTGGCTCATATGTCAATCACGGGATAGTTAAACAATTTTTAAGACAGAGATTGGGACAACAATGCCAATGGCACATATGTAGGCATTGGTAGGAGACAAAAGCCTGAAATAAAGGGCAAGAATGGTGGTAGCAGCAGATTGTAAATATCAGGCAGTAATAAATCATGGTGATGCATAACATAACTAGGGAAATGAGAATTTCAGTGGAAGTGCAGGAAGCATTTAGCAAAGCTCCATTTGCCACCAAGCCCATAGATAAAAGTGCTGGGATGATTGATAAATACATCTGCAGGCCACTGTAGTTAGAAGAATGAGAAGAGCTCAGACCCTCCAAGTAAGGAGAGAGAATAGGGGTCAGTCCCCGGGACACTGATTGAGTATGTGAAAGCATTGAGATAAATTCACATCAGGACACATGCAGGTCTAGCTGACCATATGCTGCCCTGAATTACCCAAATGCTGATGAGACAAGATAAGATCGGGCTGGCTCAGGAAAGCTTCCTTCTCCTTCTGGCTTTTCTTCCCCACTAATTGAACTGTTTATGCCAATCAAGAACAATAACACAGACACTGTTTTCTTCCACCTCTCCAGAGCCAAGCCTAAGAAAACGACTAGGGAGAATGGAAGACCAACATCCCCTCATCCAAGGACACTGGTAGTATTGATCAGGAGACTTAATGGCTCATTAAAGGATTGACATTAGTTGTAGCTTACTCTTGGAGGTGTTCACAGTCCAGTCAGAAGAGGTGGTCAGAATCATCTTCCTTTGGGACACTAAAGGTCCTGAGTCCTGAATAGTTACTGCCTAGCCTTTCAGAAACACAAACTAGGGCAATAGACATCTAAGGCTAACCTTACCTGGTAACTTGGATATAAAAACTTAAGGAAGGTTTCCCCTGTTTTCTCTTCTTCATAAGCTTATGAGTACTATGACTCTGACTCTGGTACAAGTATTTTATCAAAGGAGGGCAGAAGAATGTAGCTGCTCATGTGATGACCAAAATTATATATTGCTTGGTTGTAATAAAATTTGGTAAACTATTTTAGCCAATCAGCTTGCATCCTAGAATAGGAACGATGCTAATATGGGAAGCCAGACCTACTTTAGAAGCAATAATTATAACCAAAGCTCTAGTGGGTGGGGAGTGGCCCTTTGATGCACCAATAAACAGAATTTATTTACACAAATAAAAACATTGGCATTGCTTATTTTTGATGTTGCTTGTGTGAAATAAGACTATCACCCAGTATTAAGGCATACTTCTCATTCCACTGCCCTATTCTAAACTGCACAAATGAAACACCACACCCTGGATGAACAGGTAGGGGAGTGACACCATAGCTTACATTTATCAGAGGCAAGGCGTTCATGAGTGGAAGACTTTTATATTAAAGGAGACAGCTCATGTGATGGTAAGATTGTACAAAGAAAACAAAAATACTGAGGGCGTTTTAATAGCTCACCCATTTTAGCTGAAACTGTCATAAAATATATGATATATTCCCAAGCTCAGAGCCCTTTCATTGTCTCCTCTTCCTTGAAGATCACTCCTCTGTATCGCTTATGTATGCTTTGACAAGTCTGGAACCAAGTGGATGGGCACCAGTACACCTAACAAGTAGGTCATACCTAGTAGACAAAAAGTATTTGCCTCTCGTGGCAGGTGTCACATATTGGGCTCTAGGTATGGATGGAAAATTGAGTTCCACTCTCAACTATAACTACTGGTTATACGAATCACGTAGATGCACTTTTTGAGGCATGGGTCAGGACCTATTCCTAGGATTAATCTAACAAGTACCTAAAATCTATTTTAGGATCAAGGGAGAAATAACAAAGAAACAAGAGTATTTTAATATACTATTTACACTTAAGAGTTGAAAATCATGCAATATAGTTGCCATATCAGGAAAGCTGGGCTAACCCTATGGCACACAGGGTCCCAAGAAAAGGAAGCAGGAGAAATTAGTGCTCCAAAATCACAGAACCTTAGGTTCCGTTGTAGCTGAGAGGAACAATTACATGCTGTTGCAGGGGGAAAACGTTTCACCTAACCTCTTGGACAAGCCTCATGACACACAGGATTCATCAAAATACATGCATGAGGAAGTGGCTCCAGTTAACCATCAGTGCTTGGAAATGTAGCCTTGTTTTTCCTCGATTTGGGGAAGGTGAGGGCTTACACATTCAAAAAGTTTCTTGGTTTTTGTTTTGTTTTGTTTTGTTAGAACAGACTGTTATTTATTACTTAATAGATGTTGCCACAATTCTGAAGCCACTTCTATGTATTTTGGGTCATCAAAGATTTTAGGGCTTTGGAAAGAGAAATGTCTTCCCTCGGCTCCAATCAAAAAGTTGTACAGATCATGAGTAAAGCCAATATCTTTCACAGCCCCTTGTCTTCATGGAAAGACTTTTTAATCAAATTAAAAGGGGTTTGGGCTTTGTAATTCAGCTAGAAATCCAATACCCAAAACTTCATAGTTGGTTTGTATGATTGTTGGTACACGATGGTCCAAGGGTGTCATTTCTGTTAACTCACTAAAGAGTGAACATGGACTCTCTATATTGATATTTTGGATGCTAAAAGCCTCAAGATGATGCAACCATGATATCTAGAAAAATAAATCTATATTTCCGTTTTTCTAGAGTATTGGTTTTCCAACTATGTTTCTAGGATTCTTCTGAGGTGCCTCTGGAACCCTGGCCAAGGTGCCCTCATGCAATGAACACCTGAGACCCATTCTTTAATATAGTACTTCAACAAGGAATGAATAAGCACACTTAGACGCACTTTCAACCACAATCTTGAAGACCATTACTGTAACATCTCTAAATTTTACCCCTTTATTAAACCAGACAATTTGGCAGCTGCATAGCTAGACCACATTTTGTTAGCCTTTACAGAGATGTTTCTAGTGAATGGCATTTTGAACATTAAGCTATTTGTTTAAACCTAGGAATGTTATAAGAAATAGCATTGTAAAACTCATATTGTTTCTCTTATTGTGGTAACATAAGATTTACCGTTTGAATCATTTTTAGGTGTACAACTCATTGGCATTTAAAAAAAATAATTTAATTAATTTACTTTTTATACAGCAGCTTCTTATTCATTATCTGTTTTATACATATGAATGTATACATGTCAATCCCAATCTCCCAATCCGTCACACCACCCGCCCTCCCACCGCTTTTCCCACTTTGTGTCCATAAGTTTGTTCTCTACATCTGTGTCTCTATTTCTGCCTTGCAGTGGCATTAAGTACATTCACATTGTTGTGAAGACATTACCACTATCCATCTCCAGGACTCTTTCATCTTCCCCAACTGAAATTCTGTTCTCATTAAGCATTAACTTTCTATTCTCCTATGCTCCCAGTCTCTGGCAACCACCATTCTGTTTTCTCTCTCCGTGAATTTGACACTTTTAGATACCTCATATAAGTGTAACCATACAGTACTTGAACTTTCATGTCTGGCTTATTTCACTTAACATAATGTCTTCAAGGTTCCTCCATTTTATAGCATTGTCAAAGTTGTCTTCCTTTTTAAGTCTGAATTATATTCCATTGTATGTATATAACACATCTTTTTATCCATTTATATGTTGATGGACACTTGGGTAGCTTCCACCTTTTGGCTCTTGTGAATAATGCTGTGATGATCCCCTGCTTAAACTTCATCTGGGTATATATCCAGAAGTGGAATTGCTGGCTCATGTGGTAATTCAATGTTTAATTTTTTGAGGAGTTGCAATACTAGTTTCCACATCTGTTTCACCATTTTACATTCCCACTCATATTGTTTTTATGACAAATATTTTTGTGTACATTTGCTACATTGTATGTATACACATAACCACATCTACACTCATATCCATATCTTTGTTTTCTTTGTATGAAGAAAAGCCATGGGGAAAATTGCTTGCATTAAAAAAAATGTACAGGTCTTCCCTGGTGGCGCAGTGGTTAAGAGTCCACCTACCAATGCAGGGGACACATGTCCGTGCCCCGGTCCGGGAGGATCCCACATGCCATGGAGTGACTGGGCCCGTGAGCCATGGCCACTAAGCCTGCGCATCTGGAGCCTGTGCTCTGCAACAGGAGAGGCCACAACAGTGAGAGGCCAGCATACCGTAAAAAAAAAAAAAAAAAAAAAAAAAAAGTACAGCAGTAGCTTTTCTTCTCCAGAGCAACCTGTTGTTTTGCCCCCATTGGATGCTATGAATTATGTATGTATGTTTTTCTTTAGCTTCGATCTGTAGGAAGCAGAGAGCCAAGGTTGTAACCCACACCTAGCAAACCCACACCTAGCACATAATGTATAATTTTTCCCCAGCTTCAACTAGCTTTCATAACTTCATTTTTTTCTGGTCTGAATTTGCTCAATTTCCTTTTAATGATGAACCACGTGAATTTGTGTAAGCAGTTGGAACATGGTAGGCTACACATAAATAAACACACAATATTTAAATTGCTTCTGATTTAATTTCCATTCACTTGGAACAGTTTGGAGTTCGAAAAAAAAATCTGCATCTTGCCTTTGTCCAAGTAGAGTTAGAATTGTAATGGAAATGGACTTTGAAATAATTATACTTGTTTACACTGATGAAGGGCAATATATGAAAGGTTAAAATCTTGTAGAAAAAATCAAAGTGAAAAAAAAATAAGACCAACTCTACTTTTCTTCCATTTGCTAAGGAGGGTATGTATATTATTTTAATTCTACATTGTTGAATTAGTTATTTTCATGGATAAAAAGAGTTCGTGTTTCTTTATCAATGCATAATTTCATGTTTTATGTTTTCAATGAAATTTATGTGAATGGGGAGGGACAAAAAGTGTTTAAAGGTGTTTCACTTTTTGAAGTGCTAGATTAAGCTTTAGGGTGGATTTTTATGAGTATTTTCGGGAAGCCTTTTCCTGGGAGCTCCTGGGGACTACTGAATATAATTATAGTCCAGTTTCCACTGACCTCAGTGTGGCTACATGTGTGCACATGTCTTCCTATCCCTCCTGAGCAAAGACAGTGTGTGATCTTGATTCACACAAGATTCTGGAAGGAGCTATGGTGATCTATAGAACTTTCTATGAACTCATGGATTTAGGGCTCAGTAGGGCACGGACAAGGAATTCATGACATTGATTATTGCAGAACCCAAGCAGTTTTGAATTGTTCTCCTCACCCAAATTAAATTATTATGACCTTTTCATATCTTTGGGGAAACCAGTTCATACTGCACTTAAAGGTGCAAACCCCAACTACTTCTATGTATGATCTTTGATTAGCAATTACTTTGAGAAATTTAATTTTAAATGATAAGGAAAATGATGCATATATATATATATACACACACATATATATGCATACACATTAGGTATACTAATTTATATTCAAGACATATATAGTTTTAATATATTGACTTTTACATATCTATATTTATATCTATAGATATAAATACTGAGTATGTACTATATGGAAGACACTCTTCTAGTGGGTTTTGGCCTGGGTTAACAATCCCTTGACACAGCTTGAATTATCAAGAAACTTGCAAAACTAGAAATGGACCCGTGATGACAAATATATTTCCCACGTTGTCAAGTCCATTGGGCATATCATCCCTAAGGCTTGCATTAGAGATAACAAAAACCAATAGCCCCATCAATGTAGGGAGTTGGACAACCTCTGTCTGAAGAGAGAGAGGTTAGGAATCAGAATAGTACCCCAAAGTGCCAGAAAACACAGGGATTGACTTTGACTGTAAATAATAGTGAATTAGATGTAACTGAAGACAAAGATTCACCAAGAAAAACACAAATGCGGTGGTATCTCTTTTTACCCACTGATTAATTACTCAAGTTGTTCATGCCTTTTTGAATAGTGGATTCTTGTCTATTTCTTAATTTAAAAAGTATTACCCAACCAGCTTAAGGACCCATGAGATTAAGTCAGTCCAAGTTCATTCCTGGTAGAAAAGGGAATGGAAAGGGCCGAATGGTTAGCACGAGGTTTTGGCTCAGTAGCTGCAACATGGAGCTGCTGGTAAACACGACTTCTTCAGAACCTGTGAGACCTCAGGCCAAAACTAACTTGTTAGCTCCTGTCCAAACAATGGCTCAGTGTTGGTAATTAGTGATTGCAGCATTATTATTCATATCTGGAGCCTTATTTCCCAGACCGTGCTATTGAGCTAGAATAGTTGAGCCAGGAGGCTTCATAGCGTCAACCTATGACTTATTTATACCTTGTTAATTTCCTCTCACAGAGAATAGTTATCCATCCAGAGTCAACTCCTGCATTTCCTTCATACCAAAACTGAAGGCTGAGCTCTCAGTCATATCCACTCCCACACCATCTTTCTGGAATCATGGAGATTTCATAGGGAAATGGAGGTAAAATTTTATCAGCACGCCACCTAGAATAAAATCACCTCTTTGGTCATTAGTTCCTCATTCTTTCTCTTATCTATAAAAACACATTAAAAAAAAGGTATAGTTGGATGAATTGTCAGTAAACACCTGTGTCCCCATTTTCCAGATCAAGAAACAGAATACTGTCAATACCTTAGAATACCCAAACCTACACCTTTCCAAGTCACCACACCCTCTATATTCCTGGAGATAATCATTATCCCACCCTTGATCACTATCACATCCTTACTTGTGTTTTTGATTTCACCATTGGAATATGCATCTTCAAGCACCACAGTTTTGTTTTTCTGTTTTATATTTTATGTAAATGGAATAATATAAGATAAACTAATACAGCCCCTATTCCTCTATCAGACAAATTTTGTTCAGCATAATGTTTGTGAGAATGATTTATGTTTTTATTGGTGGCTATAGTTACCATACAGCATTCCATGGACAGTTTCCCACTTTATGACTATACTGATATTTAATTATCTATTCTATTCTAGTGAAGACTTTCACTAAACTTTACATTATCCTAATTTCTTTCTTGCCATTTCAAATATTTTTGTTTCATGTGGGACTTTTATTCACACATGCATGTATTTATCTAGGTATTACATTTATATGTATAATTATTAGATCATAGGATAAGTTTATTTTCAACTTAGAGGATAATGTCAAGCCATACTCAAACATGACTGTGCTAATTACAGTTTTGACCAGTAGCGTATTAGAAGGAAAATTCCAATTTCACTACAGCCCCACTAAATGTTGTCACACTCTGTAATCTTGTAGACATTCTGATAGGTGTGTAGCAGTATTTCATTGTGGTTTTATTTGAATTTTCTGAATGACTATTGTGGTTGAACACCTTTTTGAATACATGTTGACCAATTGAATTTCCTCTTTTTTGAAGTGCCTGTTGGAATTGCTTGTATACTTTTTTTATTGAGTTACCTCTCTTCTTATTGATAGTTAGGTGTTCTTTGTATATTCTGAATATGAGGTGCTTGCCAGTTTTATGTTCTGAACTACCTTCTTTCACTCTGTGATTTGAGTTTTCACTTTTTAAATGGTGTCTCTCAATGACCAAAAGTTCTTAATTATAGAGTAGTGAAGTCAATCTATCTTTTCCTTTAGATTAATGCTTTGTTGTTTCTGTCCTGTTTAACAAATCACATTTTCCCTGACATCAAGAACATATTATCCCATATTTAGAACTACAACACATTAGACTAGATTTTTTAATACAGTTTTAAGGGAAAAATATTTTTATTTTATTTTTCCATATGGATAACCAATTCTCCCATAGCAACATACACTGAAAACATTGTGGTTTCACCCCACTACTTTGCAGTGCATATTTGCCATCAATCAAAATGCAGAGGCATATCTGGATATTTATTTTGTCTATCTTCACACTAATATCATATTCTCTTAATTATCATAGTATTATAATAAATATTCATATTCATTATAGAAAGTTCTTCCACTTTAATCTCCTTTAGGATTTTCTTTGAACTCCATATGCATTTTAGAAGTAGTTTGTCATGGCTCATCAAAATACCATTTGGAGTTTTATTTAATTTACATACTACATTAGGCAGAATTGATGTATTTACAAAATCATCTTCCTTCCATGGACATGGCATAATCTATCTCTTATTTAGGTTATCAGTAATTGCTGTCAATGAGTAATACTTCTTTCTGTATAGAAATATCACACAACTTTTATTAGGTCTATTCCTAGCCACTTGTATTCTTGTTGATAATATAAATTTTATCTCTTGAAAATGTTGCATTTCCTAACTCTTAGTGTTGCCATATAGAAATAGAAGTGTTTTTCAGATATTAATGAGTTTCTAAAAATACTTGCTAAAACCACTTACTAATTCTAATAATTTCCTATAGTTGCTTTGGGATTTTTTAGGTACAAAATTATATTGTCCAAGAATAAGTATGGTTTTTATTATTTCTTTCTAAATCAACATACTTACTATTTCTTTTACTTGCCTTACTGCAATGACCAGGACAAACTGGTATCACTGTGATAGTAGATACACTTGTTATGTCAATTACCTCAAAAGGAGTACTTTCACCACCTCTTTAATAATTATTATGTTAGTATTATTGCTTTTAGGTATATTTATGAGGTTAGGAAGCTTCAGTGTTCCTCTGGTTTGTTAAAATATTCCATCAGGTGTATATGATTAATTTTTTTTCATATATTATGATGACCATATGACTCTTCTCCTTTACTCTAATGGTGAGAAAAACTCAATTGATAGAATTTTTAAAAGTTAAACTACCCTTGAATTGTTGAGAAAAAAACAATGTTGTCATGATGTATTATTCTAGTTATATATTTCTGGAATTCATTTGTTGTATTTTTCTTTTCATTTTAAAAAATTGTATTCATGAATGAGTTTGACATTTACTTTTTTGTAGACTTGACATTCTTATTAAGTTAGGAATAATGGTTATTCTGACCTTTTAAAAATTAGAATTGATGCCTCATTTTATGGTTTCTTAAAGAAATTGGATATTTGGTTATTTCCATGTTATATATTTAGTAGAGTTTCTCAGTGAAACTATATGGATTTAAGAAAGTTAATATTAATTAATTTTCATTTCCTTAAACAATTACATGAACATTTAAATTTTCTATTTCCTATATTTTTTATTTTATGAGTTACATATTTTTCAAATAGTTTTCCAGTTTATCTAATTTATTTATATTTTTTGCTATAAAGTTGTGCTTATATATTCTTACTATCCTTTTAATGTTGGCCAGGTCTGTGATGATGTCTCACTTTTTTTCTTGTCACCTAAGTTATTTGGTGTTTTTCTCTTGTTTTCATTGTCTTCCTCAGGAATTTACCAATGATATTCATCTCTTCAAAGATGTATTTTTGTCTCTTGACACTTTCAACTCTGTAATTGGTTTCTATTTCATAGATTTACACTTCATCATTTTTTTCTATTTTGAGGTTTTCTTTGATAACTTCTTTAAGTGGATGTTTAGTCTGTTAGTTTTCGGTCTTCATTTTTTTAATTTATGCAGTAACACCATAGTTATACCTCGAGGCTTGACTCAGTTTCAATCTACCTGTTTGATCAAGGTATTTATTATAACTATTCAGTTCAAAATGTTTTCTGATCTTGTGTTTTAACCTTTATCTTGTCTTCACATGTAATTTCTAAATATAAATACACACATTACATTCAAAGAAGATGAAATTATATCTTTCATTGTTGTTATTTATTTCTGGCTTTTTACTGTTGTTATTAAGAGAATGTATTCTTAATTATTTAAATGTTGTGAATTTCTTCTGATGTGTTTTTTGAGCATCCTATTACCAATTTTTGAAAATGCAAATTATATTTTTTGAAAAGAATGCATATTTTTAGGTTGTTGGGTATCGTGTCCATTATATAACCATTGTGTCAAACTTTTTGAAACTCTCATTTCAAATAACTTCTCACCACTGTCCAATACTATTTCTGTGATGATGTAAAACTTCTGTGTTTTAAACTGTCTAATATTGTAATCCTTAGTACACGTGCTAGGGAGAGTTTGAAATGTGGCTACCATAGCTTAGAAACTATATTTTTAGGTTTAATTCATTTAAATTTAATTTTAAATAGCCACATGTGGCTGCATGGTTACCATATTAGACTGGGGCTGTTCTGTACCTTTACTAAAATTTTCAGTGTTTTTCCTAGTATGATCAATTAGGGGTGGGTTAAAATCACCCAATACCATTGCCTACTTTAGAGCTGCCCATTTTATTTTGTATATTGTGATGTTCCTTTTTAGGTGTATATGAATTAAGAATTATTATAGTTTCCTGGTAAGTTAATATTTTAAAGTACCAAATGCCCCTCTTTATCTCTGGTAAATTTTTATTTATTTATTTTTTTAATGTTAACATAAATTCCTCAACTTTCCTTTATTAGTGTTTTTATGATACCACTCTCTCTCATATTTTATTCTCAACATTTCTACATCTTTATGTTTTGGATGCCTCTTGTAAATAATACATGCTTTAGTTAATTTAATTCAGTCTGAATGTAGTCACTCAAAAATTACAGCATTTCTGGGGCTTCCTTGGTGGCGCAGTGGTTGAGTGTCTGCCTTCTGATGCAGGGGACATGGGTTTGTGCCCCGGTCCGGGAAGATCCCACATGCCATGGAACAGTTGGGCCCGTGAGCCATGACTGTTGGGCCTGCACGTCCGGAGATTGTGCTCCACAATGGGAGAGACCACAACAGTGAGAGACCTGCATACCTCAAAAAAAAAAAAAATTACAGCATTTCTTCCATAAATATTCAGGATAAAACTTATGGATTTACATAGATTTATTTCTGACAGTTTTCTACTTGATGACTATTGCTACTCATCATTTTCTTTTTTTCTCTCTGTCCAGCCACCACACACAGCAAACCACCCCCCCCACCACACACACACACTGATTTACTATTTTATTACTAGAAATAAAAATATGTTTCCTAAACTTACCAGAAGCTAAAGTAAATTTTTACTTCTGCCCTCTTTACAGAGAGCATAAAGAACTTATGAAACTAATCATATTTGTTTTGGGCTCTACATGTTTTTATTGTTGTTCTGTATTTTATCCTTTGTAATATTTCAAAACTCATAAACCATTATTATTATATTTTGCAGTTCATATTCAGGTTAGATTTATAAACATGTTTTTCATTTTCAGCTCACTCTACATTTATCTGCATCTCTAAACTTTAATCTCAGGTTATGTTCCTTTTACTTCAGGAAAACACCTCGTTTTGCCCTAGTGTGGATCTACTGGAGGTAAATTCTCTCATTTCTCCTTGGTCTAAACTAAGTTTTCCTTCATTCATAGAAGACACTTTGCTGGGTATAGAATTACAAGTCAGGAGTTAATCTCTTTCAGCCTTGTATCTCTGACTTGGGTTCTTTGAAGGTCATCTCTTTTTGCTTTGGCTGCTTTTCATATTCTCTCTCTCTCTGCCTTTCTTTTTCCCTCTCCCATTCCCCCTCTCTACAGTTTTACTATATGTTTCTCAATACAAATTTTGTATTATGTTTTTTAAAGAATTTAATCAGTGTCAGGGTTCATAGAGTTTCCTGAATCTGTGAATTGATATTCTTCATTTTTTTCTGAAAACTCTCATCCATTAATTCTCCAAATATTACATCTACTCCACATTCTATTTTCCCTTCTTCTGGGGCTGCAGAAAAGCCCCTGTTAGTTTTTCTCATTGCATCTGTGTCTCCTACCCTCTCCTTTCTACACACATCAATTTTAACTGATACATTATGGTTGTTTTCTTTGTAGTTATTTTCCAGGTCACAGAACCTAATGTTCTATTTATCATATCCTTTTGGTTCTAAATTATAGTTACCTTGATTGTTTTTATAAGTTTGCTATAATTTTACTTGAAGATTTTTTAAGTATTTGGCACTTATAAAAATTCTACTATTTCATTATTATTTTAATATATTAGACTTAGAAAAGAGATGCAAAATTGGTCTCCATATACCCTTCGCCTAAATTCTCCTTATTTTAATAGCTCGTGTCCTTGCAGAGCATTTATCAAAAGTAAGAAATTAATCTTGATACACTATTAACTAAAGAAAAACACTAATTCATATTTCACTATTTTTTTCCACTAATGTTCCCTTTCTCTTCCAGGATCCAATCCGATAACCTGCACTATATTACGTTTTTATGAATCCCGAGTCTCCTCACATCTGTGACAGCTATTCAGTCTTGCTGTGTCTTCCATGTCCTTGACACTTCTGGTGAGTATGGATTTGTTAGTTTGTAGAATGTCCCTCAATGTGGATTTTCTGTTTTCTCATGGTGACATTGGGGCTGTGTATTGGGAAGGATGCCCCAGGACACTCTAGCACCCTTTTCACTCTGAACCTTGTCCAAACACTGCCAATTGCTTTTGGATCCTCTTTCCCCTGTGAGGACACAGGCCAAGAAGCTGACCAGATGCCCTGGAGCAGTAAGTGCCAAGAGATGACACTGTTCCCAGTCTTGGAGGATGGAGAGCACAGGTTGAGTGAGGAAACTCAGGTGGCCTGACGGGGCCAGCAGGAGTGGATGACAGGCACTTTTTTCTCCTTTGCCTTTGACTCCAGGGTTTGGCTTGACTGGTCACTCCCTTGTGTACTGCCTGGTATTCAGTGAATATCCAGATTCAGAGGTCCCTTTCTTTATGATTCCATGATGCCTCCATGGTTATGCCCTGAAGTCTTTGGTGCTCCAACTCACCCTTGTTCCCACTACCCATCAGACCAGACATGGTAGAATCTAGCAGAGACTTAAATTATGGGTCCTACACTTTCCCTAGTTTTTCTAAGATACTCAGAAGGGTGTATAAGACCTTTGATCTCCCTTGGGGACAAAGAGACCTCAATACCAAAGATAATTAACTTCTTTCCTTAAATCAGCTGAAGTTGAGTAGAAGGGCAGTGAGGCACTGGGGCTATGAATGAAATAGTGGTTCCAGGGCAGTAAGATTTTACATTTATTTTTGTTTTATGCAGTCACCTGCTGCACTGAACAAAATTCTGATGTTTTTGGTTAACTCAAGAATACCTATCCAAAGATAAAGTCTACACTGCTGAAACTGGTCATTTCATGTTTGTGGATTCTTTAACTCAGGAGCTCCAGGCATAGTGCCTTTCAGAGGAGGAGTCTTATGGCTTGCTGTTCCATTGTGATGAAAGTCTTCGTTGTACTTGGAGGGAGTGATCAACAACTAAGTCACTGTTTCGATGGCTTGTTCTGATGTTCCCTTTTCCAACTCAACATCATTCACAGGCAGACTAGTGAACAACTCCTATCCTGATCCCTTCACCCGGTACTCAGGCAAAATATTAGCTCCCCGATGCCAGGGTGTCTTCTCTTATCCCCAAGCCAAGCCTACTGGATCCTCTTCCTTCTCCCACAGAGACCCATGTCTCTTTCAGCATTCTATACACATTATAAAAATTATCAGAATCTCTGAATTGAATTTGTCTTAGTTACAAATGGATACATTCCTCTGTTACTCTTTAGAGAATGCCGGGAGAAAGCATGAGATTCCAGGGTCACAGACAGGACTTTATGACTCATGGCACAGGAAGTGTGATTACAATGTGTTTGATCCCCTTACCCTGTACCACAAACTACATGGAGAGCCCAGGTGGTGGTCAGAACATACGGATGGTTGCTTTACTGGGGAGGATCAATGAGTTTGGGAAGGTGTTGTTTTATAACAAGTGGTAAGCAAGCTCCCTTTTTGTTGCAGAGGGGGACATCACATTTTCCTTCAAGTTTGCTCTCTGCAAACACAATCTTGAGCAATGTGCCAGGTAAAGAGTGGCCAGAGACTTACATCACTCACAACAGTTTGATGCATTAACAGTCAGAGACCAGGAAGCATGGATTTGAAGGGGCAGTGATGAAAATGAGTAAATTGCTTTTCTTTTTATTGATCTTACTTAATTTTAAGCTAAGCATATTTATAAATTATATGCATACACAACTTTACTATTCTCTTAAGTATATTGTAAAATATCAATTAAATTGAACTAAAATTAAGGGCCTCCCTGGTGGCGCAAGTGGTTGAGAGTCCGCCTGCCGATGCAGGGGATACGGGTTCATGCCCCGGTCTGGGAGGATCCCATATGCCGCGGAGCGGCTGGGCCCGTGAGCCATGGCCGCTGAGCCTGCGCGTCCGGAGCCTGTGCTCCGCAACAGGGGAGGCCACAACAGTGAGAGGCCCGCATACCGCAAAAAAATAAATAAATAAATAAAATAAAATAAAATAAAATTAGAGAATAAGAGAAAATAAATGTAAGAACAATATCTAACTTTGCTTTCCATACAGTATTGGACTATCATCCTCTCTCTTTTTTTTTTTTCCATCATCATCTTTGTGATATGGCTTGCCACTTCAATTCTTAATGCACCATTAGAGGATTTTTAAATTTTCTTGTGTTTTTTGTGTGTGTGTGTGCGTGTGGTATATTATATCTCCCCAATATATATTTGTAGAAGAATCACTGTGGTAGAAACATCCCAAAATGCCTGGCTACTCCTGATTTAATGCTGTCTGTATCTAAGCATGATCAAACTCAAGGAGAACCCCTCAGCCTCAGCTGCTTACTATGAACCCACATAGAACTAGTTCATTTGTCCCAAAGCAAGGACTTGAATTCCAAATCTGCTTTTACACCAAAGGTGGTTCAAGTTCTATTACATTGTTTCTTGTCGGTAAATGTGTACAATTTGGTCCAGTCTTTCAACTGAATCCATTCTTGTCATAAAAACAAAGTTGTATGGAACATCAGGCAAAAATGGACAAAGAAGGAGTTGGATTTCAATCAAACCCCTCATGTTATTTTGGTGAAATAGCTATACATCACTTCCTCTTCTCCTCTCCTCACCTTCTATTGTTTCCTCAATTACAAGAAAATTCAACCACAGAAACACAAAATCACTACTCAAATATTCAATCCTGAACCGTGGCAAAAATTTCCCTGACAGATAGGATATAATAACAGCAGATATAATAAATCACAAGGTTCTTTTTAAAAATCTCAACTTAAAAGTTGGCCTACCTTCTGGATTCATCAGTTTTCACTTGATTGTGCCGATGTATGATTTCTCAAGTGCATTTAATATTTCTTATTCTATCACTTTATAGAAAATGAGTAGGTTAATAAATCAATTACACTACAGCCAGTATAAAATTTCAGAAAGTTAATAGAACTTTTATTCATCCAATATAGATCATTATTTTTATTTAATTATCCCTCTTAAACTTTCTCAAAAAAAAAAAAAACCCTGAACACTTGAATAATGTAGGTGCTTTAATGACATACAGAGACTCAGAGGTTGTGGAAGAGAAAATATCATTAAACTGAGAAGAGGTAACAATGAGAAAACATTTCAGTGATTACATGGATTAAGCTGAAATATTAGTTGAGGAAAGAGGTAGTTAGTAATAAAGGAATTTAGAACTAAAATGTCTCAGGAAATTTTGTAACTGAGAGTTTAGGAGGCTTTAGAAAACAGTTCGTGAAAATATGTATAATGCCATCACTGGTATCATTTTAAAATTAGACTGGTCAAATATTCAAAAAGATAATCTAAGGGGGAAAAATAACCCTGGATTTTTGAAGAGATTAAGTGATCTGACAAGCGTTTTCCATCTCAACTCTAGAGGATTCCATTATCTTGTCTCTCTATATGATAAGCCCATTAAAAACAAGAACAACAAAAACACCTGCATTGCATTCAATTACCTACACAAATTCTGTTGAAAATAAAGGATGCATACAATGTATAAACAGCAGTCTGGGGCTTCCGTGGTGACGCAGTAGTTGAGAGTCTGCCTGCCACTGCAGGGGACACGGGTTCGTGTCCCAGTCCAGGAAGATCCCACATGCCATGGAGCGGCTGGGCCCGTGAGCCATGGCCGCTGAGCCTGCGCTTCTGGAGCCTGTGCTCTGCAACAGGAGAGGCCACAACAGTGAGAGGCCCGTGTACCGCAAAAAAAAAAAAAAAGAAAAGAAAAAAAGAAAAAGAAAAAAAAGTTAAATATATAAGCATTGATGGGGATCTGAGTAAAGAATCAAATATAGCCAAGTGGAACTAGTTAAGGATTAGCTGGCTTAAAATTCATGGTGGCTTTGAAGATGGTGATGAACAAGAGTGGAAAAGGAATGGAGGGATTTTTAGGTAAAGGGAATAACACAGGGAATATTCTTGCTTTTCTTTACCCAATCCTCTTAAAGGATGTCCTTGGGGAGAAAATAGAAAATTGAAATGAGAGAACTATTTTTTTTAAATGACAACAATCACAAGAATTCATGATAAATAGTATGTCAAGTAAGATGAAATACTATTAAATATTGACCAAAATCAATTTGCATGCATGTTAATATTACCAAAACAATTCCCCCTATATTTTTGGGGTAAGTGATTACAAATTCACAATACAAACCTTTAATTTTTTAAGCTATACAATGTAAATTTACTTTAAATAATTATCCTTTTATATATGATGTCACTACTTATAAAAAATATCTGTGTGATCCAGACTTTGTATCAAGAGGCTATGTTAAAGGAAGTAAAATAAGTAACATCATGATTTCCTTGAGGATTTAAATATTTTTCAGAGCCCCTTTGTTCATCATAAAGCTGCAATTTTTCCAGTGTGTTTTTGCCAAAGTAGAAATTATCATGAATGCTTCAATTAAAATTGTATTTACATTCAAAATACCTTCAGCTCCATACCAGGAAGTTACTATTTATTATGTTACTGTATTTCCCATTTAAGGTAGAAATAAATCCAGTATATGTTCATACTTCTGCTGAGTTTTTTCATACATTTATGCAAACAAATTAACACATGTTAAGGCTCTTTCTTATTAGCTCTTTCTTATTATTATAAAGGTCTTATTTGATTTTTAAATTTCTAAAATTAAAGCAGTTTATTATATCACAAGCCTGGAAAGAATTTGCCATCATTGGAAGCTTTTAAAAGGAGTATAAAAATGTGTAAGCTTCAGAAACTCAGCAGTTTTAATTGTCACTTCAGCTACCTACAGTGTTTCCTCAAAGCTGAGCCTAGCACTTCAGCAATGACATAGCTAGCAAACTTTTCTATCCTTAGAAGAGGTTTGTTTTTGTTTTTTAATAAATGCTCAGAAGATCTATCATGGATGAATATAAAGCAAGGGTCATTTTCTTCTGTTTAACAATGGAAGTCTGAAGCCATAAGACAGTAATACAATTTTTATACAATTTTACACTTTAGTACCATACGACTTCTTTTGAAAATATTTAAATGACCACATTCTATATTTCTTTGGAAAATTGCAACAACCCATTATAAATAATATGGTTCTAATCGAGCTCTGATTCTTTTGAAAAATAATATGTAAGGTACATTTCAATGAAATTAATGCTTAATTTATTAGCTATTTATTTAATTATTTTTGATAGATTTTGAGAAGAAAGACTGTGCACTATGTAAAACTCATTTTGATCTTGGAGATGCAAACTGGTATTTTTAATTCGGTGGTAATTAATGAGAAAATTTTAGAGTTTACCTTTTATTTCTAAGAAATGTGTGATGTATTATTTACATAATGTTTTCGAACAAGTGTCCTATACTACAGGGACAATATTAAAATAAAATCATGACACCCAACAGCTCTCCGTTTACATTGATGGACATAAGAACCTCTATAGCCCTTAAAACAACTATGGTAGTTTGTCCTTTGCAACAAAGACAGCATCTAGAGATTGGTCAGGGCACCATGACCCTGAAAGATTATCAACAACTCTCTTTGTGTGTTTCGACTCACTTGGTTTCTGACTTCAGAAGTCTTAAACTAAGAAAACTCATTTCTTTTCTTGTGAATAAGAAGACTAAAATAAAATCACCTGTACCCATTAAGTTGGACACCAGTAATTGTGATACTGTGAGAGTATGGAAGTTTACACCTTGTCAGTATTCATACATAAAATTTGCAAACAAGTTAACAATGTGAGCAAAATTGTTGCAATGAGATTAAACTACTCAGTGGAATCAAATGGTTTTGAATGTGCTCCAGGGAATTCAGAATTCCTAATCTCTGAAGACAGAATTTATTGCTAGCCCACATAGCTCACAACTTCATTGCACATTTAAACAAACTAAACCAAGAGAAACCAAAACTTTGACTCCTAATGACTGTTACAGAGAAAGATAAAACTAAAGTCCTATGCTTTGCACTAAAGTCATTTCTTTAAAATGAGATGTGAATTGTCAATATTTCTAATATCATCATTAATTTGCTAAACACTTGTGTAGCCCTATATCTGAATATTTTAAATTACTTTTAATTGGGTATATTCATTATTTTCTACAAGCAGGCTCCAATTTGTGGATTTATGCCCTAATAAGAAAAAGAAACAGAATTTTATCAACAGTAATGATAATATTTTAAGTACCAATTTTCCTGTGAACTACATTATGATCATACAATCAAACATATTAAATAAAAAATAAATCAATTTGAGAAATTAACTTGCATCTTTACCTGGAGCAGAACTAGAAAAATGTGTTTTAAATTGGTTAATTATAAAATATGTGTATATCCTCCACTGTTTTCACCGTACATAGTCATTTATTTCATCATTAAAATTTTTCCTATATTTTGAGAATTATATAATTCACACAGTTTCTAACATTATTGTGAAAGTAGCAAAATAAAAAGAAATTGATTTTGTTTTGGAATTTGCATATAGAACACACTGCTTTCAGCTGGAGAAATAGCAATCAATTCTATAAGCACAATTTTTCAAATGAAAGTTCTGATAAAGAGTTCCTAATTCTTTATTATGTGCATGAACTTTACTCTGTACATGAATTATGTTTTATATTTGTGTATTTAAAAACTGTACTTTCATAAATGTAATTTTTTTCAGAATTATGTGACCTGTCTGAGCACCCGCTATAAACTTTTACATTACCTTACCTATCGTATGTGTTCCCTTATAAAGATATTTCCCTTTCATAAGAGAATAACTCTGACCATGAATCAGATTACTCCTGAAGGCTTATTTCCCACAAATATTAGCTGTAAAAGCATTTTTTGCTAACTCTATAATTTCTTCCTAATATTTGTTTCCAAATTCCCTGATTGGAATACACTTATAAAGGAAGAAATGCATAGCCTTATCATTATGTTGTTACTTAACATTCATTTTTGTCACTTGTTCTGTTATAAAAGAGTATGAAATAATTTGTCAATGTAACTAATTTTTATTGCATTATATTGACATATTTTACATAACAACCCTTTGGGATGCTTGTAGCACATATCATTTTTAGAGTTTTTCTTTTTGTAGAAAATGTTAAGGAGAAAAAAGACAAAAATAAATAAATACATGGAAATTAAATAACATAAAATCCCATGTACTTAGAGAAGCACATATATTCCTTATTTTCCACGTCTCTTATAGAGCCCTTTTAAAGCTGCTAAATGAATACTACACTTTTAACTTTATGGAGATCATTGCTTTTCCCAGTCAATCTTTGACTGGTTAAAAACAGCTTATTTTTAAAGCAAAATATTGTTTGTGATACTCTTCTATGAATTCATATTTTAGATTTTACTATTTTTTACAAAATTCTTCCCTTAGTTTTAATTATACATATATATATATGTATATATCTATTCATCTTATGAGCAAATTGGAAATAGGTTTTTTCCCACTACATTTGTAGGGAAAATAGCATTAAATGAAGGCTTTGATTATGAAAAATTTGCATTAGATAGGCTTTGCACAGGATTTTAGCTTAAATGACCAATTTATGCACAAACTCAATTTTAAACCATAATTCTTCTCAGGCTTCCTTAAAACTCAGTCCAGGTGGGACGAAGAAGAAGAAAAAAAAAGCTATTTTGGCAAACTTGTCTCCTGACTCAGTTTGTAATAAACATCTTGGTGAACTCTGTTCTGAATAACAAAAACACATATAATATAGCAGAAGTTTGACCATGAAACCTTCAATATCCTGTCTATACTAAGAAGACTGAGAAAAGAGAAAGAGTCCCTACCTTTTAAAACAATTTCTGGCTTTATGTGTCTCCTTGTCACAATACGAGCACATTTCAAAGGTCTCAATGGTCAAAGCTTCAATTTTGAAAGGTCTTTGCAAGAAGAAACTTACATCCAAGGTATGACTTGGGAAGACAGGCTTCCAAGAGAAACGTGGCAGAAGGATGCAAATATCAATGCGGTTCAGGTAATGGAGCTAAATGGCAGCTTAAAAATATCATCCCAGAACGTTAACTCTACAGCAGATACTGACTCAGTGCGTCAGTTAATTGGATAAATTACAGAAGGTCAGTGAGTGACCGCTCAGCAGATAGTGTGAGATAATGATGATAATTAATTGGAGAAAAGGAGAAAAAAGGGAAGGATCTATTTTATTAAATAAGATCTTTAAATACAAAGTAAAACCTCCAAATCTGAGTCTTGTCCAAAGATCTTCTAGTCTGTTTCATTGGGTTAAAGTATCACCTGTTGGAAAGTTATCAAATGACATTTGAGAAAGTTATCAAATGACATTTGAGTTATCAAATGACATTTGACATTTGAGAAAGTTATCGAAAGACATTTCATTGATAATGAAAAACAAAGGAAATACAGCAACATAGCTGGCATTCAGCACTTGTATTTAATCTGAAAGGACTAAAACTTTCCCTGATAACATAAAAAAGGAAGAACTAAGATCCCCTATATCTTGAAGAAAAAAAAATGTTGCATAAACAAAACTTGAATAGATACAAAATCAAATACCTAAATGTTCATATTATGTAGTTGATGGGCTTCAGTTACTGTGACATATTTCAGTTAAATATCCTTTAAGATGCTTGTAGTATATATATATATTTTTTTTTTTAACTTTTTTTAAGAAACTGTCAGAGCCACTTTAAAATCAATATCTAATTAAAATATTTAGTGCATTAATTTTATAAGACCTACACATTCTAAATATCATAATATGTAATATAATACTAATATATTATTTGATAGATTTTTTCCTCATTTTTTTGTGCTTTATAAGCACCTAAAACTGAGGTTATCTTGAGCCAAAGCCCTGCATCCCCACCAATCTCCATGATGTGTAACAGAATAATCATGAATATCATATAATGAAAGACTCAAGAAAATAAAAGCCATGTCATCGATTCAGTTATATATGGCAATAAGACTCAAGTGACAAGAGGCGTAACAGACATAACTGAGCATAAACACAGAGCAGACACACATCTTTGCAGAAAAGTCACAAGATTTCAACTTATTATTTAATTCCCATGTTCGGTCAAATTTGAAAGTGGGTCAAACTATAGTTGACTCATGAACCACATGGTTTTGAACAGGGCGGGTCCACATTTACGTGGACTTTTTTCAATAGTAAATACTACAGAACTACACAAACCGCAGTTGGTTGAATCCACCCATGTATGCTGAACTGTGGGTATGGAGAAGCTAGGATTACTGAGGGACAGCTATTTGTTTTACTTGGATTTTCAGCTGCTGGGAGGGGAGGTGCCCTTTGACAAGCCCATGTTGTTCAAGGGTCAACGTAGTACTAATGCCTTTGTTTTGTTAGTTTTGATTATTTATAAAATTTTTGTGGCTGAAGGAGCAAAATTCATCTAGAGTTTTCCGTACAGTATAATGACTAGATGAAAACAAATATAATTAAATGAATTCATTTTATGTAATATAAGCATATTTATTTTTTATAGCTTTGATGGCTAAGCTTCCCCCCACCCCTTCATTTATTTAGTTGCTGAGTCAGGTCTTAGTTGAGGCACAGAGGATCTTCATTTGAGGCATGCAGGATATATTTGTTGTTGTTGCAGCACGTGGGCTCCTCTCTAGTTGTGGCGCGTGGACTCAGTAGTTGTGGCATGCAGGCTTAGTAGCGCCTCGGCATGTGGTATTTTACTTCCCTAAACAGGGATGGAACCCACGTCGCCTACATTGCATTGGGAGGCAGGTTCTTTACCACTGGATCACCAGAGAAGTCCCAATAATCATATTTATATTCTGCTATTACCATTATTTTTTTTTTCCTAATTGGAGAATTAAATTTGATGTATAACATTTTCATCAAAGCCTTTTTTTTTTTTTTTGTAATCAAACTACTTGGTGTCAGGGATTTCTAGGAAAAGATCCAGACAAGAGAGTTAAATGAAATGATTATTACCATTCGTAGCATCAGGTAGACTTTAAAATAACTTAAGCTTTAAACATGTCTACTTTGCAAAATGCCGAGCAAAACCAATTTAGTAGACAAAAGAGTCATGTATTGTGAACAAGCATAGACTCTGGCATTAGGCTGATGTGAAGGTCATCGCTGCCTGGCTTCGTGCTTGTGTGTTTTTCATTTGAATAGACCTTCCCTGTACTATCATCAAACTTTGAGACTCAGGGAGATTGTGAGGGTTGGCCTTACATTTCCAGAAAGGTCTGATTAATCTGAGGTTGACAGGGTACGGGTAATACTGACAAAGAGTTTGAGAAAATTGAGTCTCTATTTCTTCCTACAAGGTATTTTTTCTCAGGTGGTGACATTCACATTAAAACGCCTAGTGTGTGAAAGAACTTTAAACAACCACATGGAAACTAAGGAGCTTGGATATAAATCCACGGGCACATATATTCTGCTGTTTTCAAACCCATGCAGATTTATCTGATTGCTGATAATTTAAAATAAAAATACAGATTTATGTGCCTAGAAAGTATTATTTTACTTTCTCTACATTTGTTAGAAAATGATGAGACAGATGACAAAAAACTCTTTTGAATTGAATAAAATATTAATATTTTATAATGTTAATATAAAAAATTACAGTAATAACTGCCACAGTATAAAGACTATAACTATGACAGAAAATGATAAAGAACGTGATCTGAACTTATATTTTAACAAAAACTAGAATGTGTTCCTGATTCTGGAACTGAGCAGACTGAGTAGTATATAAACACAGGTATAATATTTTCTCATTAGCCTCCAGCCCTGAACCTCAAGGTTGAACTAGTGGATTTGTTTGATGTTTTCATTCCTTTAAAAACATTATATAAGTATTTACTGTGGATTTTTTCTTTGAACAAAGTGTATTATTTTTATAAACATATCAATAATAATCTGTGCTAGTGTGGGAAATTCCATTTATTTTCATGTTATAAAAAAGGGAGAGATTCTTTGAGAAGCTGTTGATCTGGAAAAATCTCCAGAATTGACCTGTTACAGTAAAAAAGGAAAGAGGAAGAAGAAGCAAACTCAGAGAGGTAAAAGAATACTACAAGTCTATTCTCCACAATTTTATCAGCTGCTGGTTGTTCCCAGTTTCTTATTCACTGCACAGTCACTACCATTGCCAACATGACCCAACCCCAAAATTATCACTAGTTTATCTATTCAGTTATTTGTTCATTTCCCCCATTCTCTATATCTTATAGTCACAGTTGTGACATCAATTATTAAGCTTTTAATTGAAAATTATGAAAATATTTACCAATTTTGTTCAAAATTCATTTTTCTTAATTTTATTTAACATGAAAACAAATTTTAGAAGAAACAGTTGAAGAACTTCTCACCATATGAAATCAACCTATACTTCCCATTTCAAGTGGGCCTCAGCGGTTTTTTCTAACATCCATTCCAACAACTTCCTGAAGTGTATTTTGAAAATAAAAAAAAAGACTTCTTTTTAAAACAATTTTCCTGGCTACACTAACTCTGCTGAGATTGTAGCATCATTTCTGGTACCTTCTTCAGTGCTATGTTTTCCTGGGCTCAATATCATCAATAATATTTTTCACAAAGTTCTATCTCCTTGATAGAAGTTCTATCTCCTTATCAAGTTTCTATAAAATGGAATTTGTTTCTGTCCTAAGTACTATTCAAAGCACCTGAGAGAGTAGTAGCATAATACTGGATGAACAATAATTCGTGTTGGAAAAGGATTGAGTAATATTCAAAGGTTGGTTTGCAACCACTTAGTTGGAAACAGGTAACAATAGATATAAAATATTATATATTTAAAAACTTGTGTATGAGATTTGAAAATTATGTATATATGAACTGATAATGTTATGAGGTGTATTATGCTATATTAGAGTATATATTCATTATGTATTCTCAATGAGTATTTCATATAATTCCTGTGACTATTATCAGTATATTTGAAGAACCCATTAGTTAAAGGAAAAGAGATCTATCAATATTATGAGTCTTAGCAAAAACGTGTTCTAGGATTTTGAATGTACTCTCTTTTCCCTTTGAATCATTAACCTTCCCTTGTACTGTTTTGTGTGACATTTCTTTTCTAGGGACTATATAAAAGAAACACAGTCCCAGCAAGCACATCATCTGTTTGAAGGACATCCAGGGAGGGACAGCCAACTGTGCTGTAGCCGGACTTGTGCTCCACTCCCAGGGGAAATGGAGGAGAGAGATGGACATCTGTACAAGTGCCAAGGTGCCAAGCATGCATCTGATTATTTAACTAGGAGCATCTGCCTGCTGTCATGGTGAAGGTGTTGTGAACCAGTGTTCTAGAGATCAATCAATGTTTTCTTGTTGTGTATTTCCCTCTTCAAAAGGAGCAAATATCATCCTATTTTCAAGCAGCTGAAATTTACCTGTATGGCTCTATTTTCAAGTTAGGTGTGTAACTACTATGCCCAAACTTCCATCAAAGCTCAATTCTAATATTAAGATAAATGTTTCCAAACATGTATGATGATTAATATAGCCAAGAATCTCTGTAGATGTGCAGCTATTCGAGGATACAATGAGACTGACCCATTCACTAGCCTACGAAAGTGGACATTCCTGTTGCCTGATGATGTTTATCAAAATCAACCTTCAGCTGGTGAAAAAGTCACAAGAGAAAATACATGAATAGGAGTAAACAAGGTAAGAAAAGGGAGCCGGCAGAAGCTTCAGAGCAAGATTAAAAGTCTGCAAATATTTAACATCATTGAACACTAACTTTTTTACACATCGATAGTTTCTGTTGGAATTGAAGTGTCACAAGACATGAAGAGAATAAATTGAAGAGCACGGCTCTATTGTATTAATTATAGAGGCAAAAGCCTTACTCTCCTCAGAAATCAAATCATAGAGTTCAAGCCCATCTAGGAACTAGTTTTCATGAAGATACTGATGTACAGGATTTAGTGCATTTGTATAAAAGAAGGGGCCATAAACAATACTTTCTGGATATATATATATATATATATATATATATATATATATATATATATATATATATAATGAAATTAGTATCATTAAAGAACAGATGGCTCAAAACTGTGAGTATATGGAGATTTGATATATCTAGAATTGCATTTCTTGGAAGTTCTGCATACATGTCTTCATCATTTAATGATGTTTTCCACCTGCCAGTCTCTCCTCTTTTTTTTCCTGCTGTATTATTTGTTTCTCAGAGTACATTTTCTCATAAAATTTTAGCTGTTATTAGAAATAAGAAACTAGATATCACTTGCCAATATAATGCCAACCTAAAAGAAGGAAGGATTTCTTTCAAATGTAGTCATAAGTTAAAAAAAAAAAAGCTAGGTTATTATATCTACTCCAAACTGTATAAACTTGATTTTTAATGGCAATCCATATTTCATTTTGTTTGCTAGATAGCCCAATAGCACCCTAGATTTTGGATTACTTCATCCTAGACATCCTGACTTGGTAAATAAATTTGACATTAACTAGTTAAAATAAATGATTAATACAGGCTTAACATCTGAAGGGAAATATGTTAGTGTGTGCGTGCGTGTGTGTTTGTGTTTCTCTTTGTAACATAATTATATAGTACTGTATTAGAAGGAGTTGTGACACAGAACTTGGACATTTGTCTCCTTTCACTAAGCTCCTTGATGAAAAGGTGCAGACACAGAAAGCGTTAGTGCGAAACCATGGCCTGCCACAGCAAAAAATAAATCAAAAGTGATCACTAGTTGAGCTCAATTTCTGAGAAGTTCATTTTCTTCAAACTGTTATAAACTGACAGGCAGAAACATTTGCCTTTGAGCTTTCTGACAGATCCCATTGAGACAAGTGAAATGGCAGCTAAAAAGCTAAATGGATGCCTTAGGCCAGCTCATTGGCTTTCTTCTGCTATTAAAGATTCTGTTACCAGGGACTTCTGCTTGCAGATGGCTCTGACACTCCCACATATAGAAGCTTGGGTTATCTCCTACAAGAATGATATTTACAATACTAATAAAGGATGCTGTAGTTTGGAATGTCCAGAAGTGAGTCACAGAGAATAGAAAAGCTTTGGACAATACCTTCTTCCCAGAAAAGAATGACTACAGCCTTGCTGTAGAGTGGGTCCATCTGCTATGTGGGAAAGGGGTAAGATTTCTAAATAACAAGGTCAGAGTAATACAATTATTTGGTAAGAAAGTTGGAGCTGGCCTTGAGTTAAGAGAAAATGGTTTCATAAAAACACAACATCAAAAGACACATCCTTTCATTGAGTACCTTCATATTGTAGTAATCATTGTAATTATTACATGAAATACCCTCTCTTACTTTTTTCATATTTAGCACTAATGTTTGCAGCTTCCTAACATGCATCTAATGAAAAGCCAACTTTAAACTTGGAATAATAGGATGGGTTTGTTGAAATAGAACATCTAAAATATGTTTTTAATTGATAGTAGAGAATGGATTGCAGACAAGAAGCAATGATATGAAATCAAAGGAAATGAGCAGGAGTAAACCTCGTGAATTGGATGTCATCTCAATTGTGATTGGGTTTTGTTCTGTGGGAGGTGCTGAACACTGACTAAGTTACAAGGCGCTGTGCAGCTGTTGAGTTTCTCGGTGGATCAATTTAAAGGTGCTCCAGTAAGCTCAATCCCCTAATGAATTTCCAAGGTTGTGTTTGAGTTTTAGACATTACAGGTGAATTGGTACCACGATCTTACTTGGAAAGTGGTTTCAGAAAACGAATTAGGAAACAAAAGAAGGATTTGAGGTGTTTATATTAAAATAGATATCCCTTCTTCCCCCCTTGATATGGCAGGAGATAAGACTGAGAGAGGGAAACATTAGGGGAGGTGGCCAGAAGCACCACATTACCGTGAGTTCAGCATAAACTACTAGTTTTGATCTGAGGCTCCAGTTTCTGAAGAGATGAATTCAACCAAACAAGCTTTATGTGTTCGGGATCCCAGGACTAATTTATTAACTGAAAACAATGATTGGTTTTTATGGAGATGTTAGTGAAACATAATCCCACAACAAATCTTAAAATTTTGTGTAGAAAAAATTATATTAATTGAAGCAAGTATCTTACATGCTCACCTTTAACCTCCATTTGACCAAATATACCTCAATTAAATGCAAAATTATACACACACACACACACCACACTTATATATATAAACCACCACACTTGGGCATAAAATTTTCCACCTGTCTTCTGATTTATTTTTCCATATTACATAATTATAACAAAACATGGGTAAAATTTTGAAGTTTTAGTATTAAATGCATGTTACCTGCAAGTATTTTCAACATTCACATGTATTGGATGATTCTTTGTTTTATTATATTGCTATTTAAATTTTACATACATAATTCTCATCTCTGCATTAGGTTATATGCATCTTGACAACTTTCATACTTTTTCTATAGGTTTCAAAGAATTGGTAATCTATCTTTTATATTTTTTAAGCCATGTATATATTGTAATTTTGTTGAAGTTTAAAAGATATGTTTTTCAAATGAAATGCCATATTTTTAGAAGCATATTTGTTTTGTTCTTAATAACATTGAATTAAATTTAGATAGAATAGCATTCACCCGTCATTTACATTATTGATAATGACAATTATTAAGTTGTGGAAGAACTTTGGACATTATAAAATTTGTTTAAAAAAATAAACACAGCTGATATCTTATTAAAAGACCTTATGACATTGGTTACTTTTTACCAGTTCCTTATTGCCTTTGTCTTCACTCTCTCAGCATCTAAATTTCATGTAACAAGTAGAAAACCAATTTTTTTATTCAAAAAAAATGGCACTAACTGAGTAATATCCAACTATCTTCAGCTATTTTCTTTTCTTTATTTTTTTTTATTTTTTTAAGTGGAATCAGATTTTGTATATTTTTCTTAAAGTGGTCTAAGATGAAATAGTTTTCAAATTCTTGAAAAGAAAGTGGTTTTCAAACTATTAAATAATAAAATGAAAATTAATATATTTAGATATTTTAAATGTTATTTAAATTACATTAATTTTCATTTTATTATTTAATAGTTTGAAAACCACTTTCTTTTCAAGAATTTGAAAACTATTTCATTTTAGACCACTTTAAGAAAAATATACAAAATCTGATTCCACAATACATATATATTAATGGCTGAAGACTGATTCTTTGCTTTTATAAAATAAGGATTTTTGATGCTAATTCCTCTGAAAATTCAAAAATTCTACCTAAAAAGCATTGGCAAAACATTTAAGATTATAGCATGAATAGAAATTTTAAAAAGAACTCTTAAGACTTCGAGTCAGAGATGCCCTTGTTTTAAGTATGAAACATTAGGGATTTATATTGTATTCAAATTTAAACCTGCTAGAACCTCGGCCTGTATTTTAATTTTGTTGACATCAGGAAGAGAAAATTATACACAGGAGTTTGAGTCTATGCCACCAACAGAAAATGCTACAATACATAAAAGTGAAGTCTGATATACAGCTTGAATTGACTTATCCTATGACCCATAACTAACTTACTATAATTAAATAAATTGAAGATAAATTAAATAAAAAATACATTGTTTTTATGCTTCACTTTTAAATGCTATAATACAGAGACACATTAAACAGAAATTTTTCTTTTAACATTGGAAAATGTTAGTAATAATAATTCTAATAATAATCATTTAAACCACAGGAAATTGCTGTTTTATATGTGGACATCATTGAATATTGGCAGCTTTCTATGGATTAATCTATAAAAGAGACAGCTTAGTGATTACATCAATAAGCTCAGACGTCATCCTGCCTAGATTGAAATTTTGGCCTCATTTACTGGTTACAAGATCTCACGTGAAGCTCTCTGTTCCTCAGTTTCCTTGACTTTAAAATGTGGATAATATTACCTAATTCACAGGATCATTGTGAAGATTAAAGGGCTTATGAAATGTGTAAAAATGTAAAAGAATGTCTATGATTTTTTTACCCTAAATTAACAATATTGCATGACTATCTTAAACCAAACTAATCAAGAACCGTGATGGTCTCAGGAAGGTTTTCAATAAAATCTCCAAAAATGCCTTTATTAATTAACTTTCAATAGGATCTTTTCCACATCTAATTAGCCTCTTTTATTCTGGGTCTAAGTACATTCCTTGCTTTTGACTTAACAAAAATAATCTTGAACAGTAGTGTCTGTAAGTCTATAACTAACTAAGATCAAACTAATTGTTTAATTTTGTATTTATCATTCCACACCTTATACGTGATGGATTAGTGATTTCACTACATTGAGTTTTAATTTCCCAATCTGTAAAATAACTATAGTAATATATCTGTAAATAACTATAGTTCTTTACAGATTTATAAATCTGTAAATAATTAAAGCAATATGCAAATATGATATAAGATTACAAATGAACTCTGGAAATTTAAGCTCAACAAGCAACAAAGAGAAGAAGTTATACAATACTCATATGTCAATGGGAAAAAGGTGTTAATGTATAAACAAAATTACACATTTCTTAGGAGTATATATCTGTTGGTTAAAGAATGTACTCCTGCAGAATCATACCTGCTTTTATGGTATTTTCTAAACAAGGAACACATAAAGGCATTGGGCTGTAATCCTTGCCTGAAGCCCTTATTTAAACAATTTATTCATTATCTCTATACAAGTGCTAAGGTATCTAAAAATAATCTTGTAAAGGCTCTAGATTTGTTTCAAAAGCCTTGGTATGAGGAGATTTATTTCTGAAGCATCTCAGCTGGAAAAACTCTTTCCCTCAAGAGATTAAACAGCTCAGGATGTCAAACTTTGATCTCAACTGCTCTCAACATTCAGAAGTAACACCAAGATGTCAATTTCCTTCTGTTTTCAGCTGTAATTGTGAGCCTCAGTAGCAAAACACAGAAAACCCCAAACATAAAACTGTTACAGAAAGTATTCTCCAGGGTGTATTTTAGTAATTATCTCATTTTACTCATGATATATATTGGAAGGATAGAGAAGGGGAAGTCAGGAATGCAGAATTCAGCATCATATTTTATGTATATTGGGAAAAGTAGATGACAATTAAAAGATGTGATTTTTGTGTATTTTAATAGCCGTGTATAAATTATTTCTAATTACAAAGTAGGGAACAGGCCCACACTTTCTGAAATCCATTTCAAGCTCAACCAGCCCCAACAAAATAGTTCAGTGCTCCCTAGACACAGATTTCTTCTGTATAATTTTATCTCTGTGATGCAGATGTTGCTCTGAGGTTTCTGATACAGGAACAGTATCCTTAGAAAACCTTCCCTCCTCAAGGTAATGGAAATAAAAATAATTCGGTCCTGGAACCTGAAAGTTTCATGTTCATGTTTAATATTTTCCACTGTTTGGTTCTTCCTGCCTTTGCTTCTCACTCACTGTCCTCCTGCCTTTTCTACCTCCTGCTGCTGTAACTTACCAAGGACAATTTTTGTCTCATGGATTTGGTGGCATCAAGACACACAAGTGGGTTTCCCCGGTGGCACAATGGTTAAGAATCTGCCTGCCAATGCAGGGGACATGGGTTTGAGCCCTGGTCTGGGATGATCCCACATGCCGTGGAGCAACAAAGCCCATGAGCCACAACTACTGAACCTGTACTCTAGAGCCCTTGAGCCACAACTACTGATCCCATGAACCCCAACTACTGAAGCCCACATGCCTAGAGCCCACAACAGGAGAGACCACCACAATGAGAAGCCTGCACACTGCAATGAAGAGTAGCCCCCGACTCGCCACAACTAGAGAAAGCCCATGCACAGCAATGAAGACCGAATGAAACCAAAAATAAATTAAATAAATTTATTAAAAAAAAAGACCCACACATGTCCAGTGTTCTTCCTGTCCTCATGCTCATAGCCAGAGTCCCTTCAGTTTATGAGTATGAATACAAAGGCAAGGACAAATTGAGGATTTAAGTAGGTCTTCAATGTATATCCTAATCCAAATATTGGTATCAATCTATGAAAATCCAACCTTCCTTTGATTTGTCCAAACGGATTTCCACCCTGAGAGACACTTACTTCGTAAAAAGTGTTTGAGCATCTGAAGTGTTCCAGCATGCCTGCCATTTTTCTAGACTCTATATACAGTTTTTAAAGGAAGGAAAGAAGGATGGGAGGGAGGGAGAGGTGGAAGAAAGGAGGGAGGGAAAAAAGAGCAAACTGTTCTATTAGTTTTCTATCGTTGGTTAACAAACTATCACAAACTTAGCAGCTCAAAGTTAAACAAATTTACCATCACACTTTCTGTGAGTTAAGAACGTGAGGGGCATGGGTTACCTGGGGTTTCTGCTCTTTGTTTCTCCCGGCTGAAAACCTGAAATCAAACTGTCAGCTGGCACTGGGATCTCATCTCGGGCTCAAGGTCCTCTCTCAAGCTTTGCTGGCAGAATTTAGCTCCTGGTGACTGCAGATCAGATGTCCCATTTGGCTTGTGAGTTCTCAACAGGGCGTCACTCTCAGCTCTTGGAGACCACCCTCAGGTCCTAACAGTGTGATCCACTCATAAAAGGGCAGCACACTTCTTCAAAGCTAGTGGGGCGATCTCACCACATAGGCTACAATAGGGACTTCTGTAATATAGCATCAATACGAGAGTGACTCTCCTTCACTTTTGTTAAAAATAATTTAATCCAGAGGTTGACTAGCCATTATTTTCACAGGCCCACCCACAGTGAAGGGGAGATTATATAGGAGAGGCAGTGCAAAGGCTGGATCCTAGGGACCATCTTAGAATTCTGCCTAGTGCACTAGTCCTTATTCTGAGCACTTTCATTTAGAGGGACACATTCAACAGGAGGATAGCAGTAGAGTAATAGATGTATAAGTAGTCAAGCATAGAAGCATAGTGATCAGGAACTAAGCCTGAAGAAGAGAGAATAGAGAGTAACTTTGGGAGCTAAACAAAAAAACAGTTCCAAGCCCAACTTGGTTAGATTGAACAACTTATTTTAAAGGCTGTAAATTTGATGTTCTTATTGATAAGCTGCAAAATCTACCTTGCAGTTTTATATAGGGAATTACATGAATAATGTATGCCATATTCCTGGCAGAGAAACTCAGTAGATATAATATACATTATTATTCAAATTTTCCTGTATATGAAAGATCTGTCATTATAAGACTAAAATGAATATCAGTATCTATGCTAAATAATTTTATCTATGCTAAATATCAGTATCTATGCTAAATATTTGTATACGAAAGTTCTGTCAGTATAAGACTAAAATGAATATCAGTATCTATGCTAACTACTTTTATGTATCCATCATAACTTTTATTTTTCTCCTGCTTATTGAATCATATGTCACATGATTAGGTAGAGTTATTTTGTTTGTTTCTGAAGGTCATAGGAAAGTCAAATTTGGAAATACACTTTACAAAGTTCCAAAAGATGAAGTCCTTCATCTTTAAGTTGTTCCAGGTAACTTTGACAATCAGGGTGCTTCCAGGAAGGAATGACCCTCCTAGGAAGAGGAGTCCTGGCATTCCTGTAGGCAGTTTAAGAGTGACTGGGATGATGAGGTTTACAATTTTGGAGCAAAATGTAGATGTCACCAATTTTACATATATCCAAAGGTGCAGGCAGTCAGAATTGAATACATATTGTACATCTCAATGGCGAAAAGTAGATATAATTGTTGTCATTTGTCATAAATAGTGTTTATACCTATTTCTTTGCCTGCTATAAATAAAAAGCAACTCCAGAGATTGCTGAAAGAAATAGTTTACTCTCAATGCTGCTTCAGAGGAAAGGGAAATGAAATGTCTTCATGTCCTGTTGAGGAAGAACTATGGCAAGAAAGAATGATCCAGCCAAAGACTGGGAGGCATCAGTTTGCTGGAGTCAAGTGTAGTCCATCTCACGTAGAATCTACTTCAAAGTTACCAGTGGAATATATTTTCTTTGCCCTCACAGAAAAGCAAGGCATTAAAGATGCTATATCTGCTGCTGTCCAGGAGATTATACTTAACACATGTATTAATATTGAGAAAAAGTTAGTGAATAAAAAATATAATTGAGTGTAATGGTCTAAAATCCCAGAAGGAGAGTAATTTTTTTAAATTACACGGAATTCAGAAAATCTCCTCTTGTATTTTTAAGGAGACAAAGTTAACATCTTCTCTCTGATTCTCTTCACTCCATGATAAAAGCCCCCAACTCACCTGTGACCTCCCACTTGGCTTCTTGGGGACTCTGTCATTTACATTCATCAGAATATGATTTGATAAACCCTGCAATTTGCATAATTTTGCTTATTTTCTCCCTAATTCTGTTGCTAGAAGAGGATGAAACTGCTTTTCCCCAGAGACTCAGCCAGTCACATGTGCTCACACTCTGGGTAATACAGGTGCCCTGTGTCTCCTCTAGAACTGGGAATGAAGGGCCTGATGAATGACTTGGGAAAGTGAGTTTAAGCAGGTGAGGATGATGGGGCTAGAGTTCCCCAAACTCAGCTAGACGCCTGACCACTTCCATGGCAACAGCAGCAACTCAACTCCTCTGAAAAGTTTCTTTCATCATCTAAGGAGTCCTTAAAACTACAATCATTGTATATACCCATGGCGTATGTGACTTAAATCTAAGAGGGTTATATTTGCTCATCACTTTGAGAGATCAACAATATGGGCTGGGTTCATATGAGGGATTCTGCTGGTCTTGCCAGTGTCACTCACATGACTGCAGTCAGCTGAGGTGTTACTGGAATGCGACTGCTTTTAGGGCTTCAACTGGGATCACTCCACATGCTTACAGCCTCTCAGTTCTGCCATGGCCACTGTGTTCCAGCTAAATGGGAGCTGAAAGGCCACTTGAGGCTTAAGCTTGGGGTGCCATTTCCTCTGCGTTATATTGGACAAACCAAATTGTGAGGCTGGCCCAGAACCAACTTGTATGCCTTGATAGGAGAAGCAACAAAGTCACCTGGCAAAAGCACCATGTCAACACCACTGGGAGGAGTGGCTCTGGCAACTGTGAAAATCTACCAAAGTCCACCATCTTCCACACTATAATTCCTATGCTTCTTAAATGTAAAATATACTCCACACCTACCTCCAAAATATCATTCTATTTTCTAAATCAGGTCTAGATGTGGATGAAGATGCCTGTCCTCAATTGCACTTTCTTGGTGTGACTCCTTTTTATCTAGAGACATATGAGCTAAAAACTACACATCCAGAATAAAATGGTGACACATGAAAAGAATAACCACAATAGGCACTCTTGTTCAAAAAGTAAACATAGGAGGCACAGAGTAATCAGTGGTCCATAGCAATTCCTAAATCCAACAAGGCACATGCTGCTGGGTTCCTCTTACTCAGCATATTTATTGATTGATCCCAGTATATTTATATTTATTCATTGATCTCAGTTCTGGTCACTATGAGTGGAATCAAGTATATTTATTGATTGATCCCAGTTCTGGTCACTATGAGTGGAATCAAGTTCACAGTTACCTTCAATTCTTAGCTCTACCCTCTGAGTCTTTGTTTACTTTCTGAGATGGAATAACGTCTTTAATAAACAATGGTTTGTGTTTGCATCTGCATAGCTTACTCAGCCTACTTTCTACATGAGGGAAATAAATTAGGGTCAAAGGGGTCTTTTTTCTCTTTTATCTCAATTTCTTTTGGTGCATGCTGTTACAAGGTTCAGCAACTTGAGCTGAGCATGGATGCACAGTTCTTGTTCTGGTCTTTCCTGAGTTCACTCACATGGCTGCAGTCGTCCTGTGGCTTCATGAGGGGCTGGCTGTCCTAGGGCGCCTCAGCTGGGATGGCTTGCATCTGTTGCATGTGGTCTGTTCCTCCACAGGCTAGATAGTTCTTCCTTATGTGGCAGCACCGTGCTCAAAAAGCACAAAAGCTGAAGCTACAGAGCATTTTGATGCCTAGGCTCAGAATTCACACATCATCATCTTCATCCATTTTACTGGTTAAAGCAAGTCCAGCCCAGATAAAGAGTTGGGGAAATGGACTCCACCTGTTGAAGGAAAGGAGCAGCATCATACAGTGAATATGAAAGAGCATAGTGATGAGAATAATTTTTGTGGACATCTTTCACACAATCTGTCTCTTTTCCCAACTCTTATTATTTTAACTCTTTCTATAAAAAACAAACAAGTGCACACTATGCAAATTAAAACAACCTACTTCTCTCCTTGCTGTTACCTCCTCTGTAATAGATGCAATATTAATCAATTTCCATTCCTCCTTCATCCTTTCTTCCATGGCAATATATCTTAAAGTATGTAAAACATGATGGAACTTTGTTACTTAGCATGGAAAGGATGCAAAATATGGTTTTGTGTGCACTCTTTTAGTGATATTCTTAGTAATTCTTGCCTTAAGGTAGAACATATACTACAAGTACTGTAGTATTCAGTTTGTTTTAGATCATATTCCATTTGCACAATATGCCATTTGTCTTAAGACACACATTTTCATGTGATGTGTGTGCTATTGTTTGCTAAATTTTATCTTTTTTACTCTTACTTTGCATTATATATTTGACTCATAAGAATTAGATGAGTGGCTCAAACATGAATCAGTGACACATAAAAGTAATGATGAAAGGGCCTCCCTGGTGGCGCAGTGGTTGAGAGTCCACCTGCCGATGCAGGGGATACGGGTTCATGCCCCGGTCTGGGAGGATCCCATATGCCGCGGAGCGGCTGGGCCCGTGAGCCATGGCCGCTGGGCCTGCACGTCCGGAGCCTGTGCTCCGCAACGGGAGAGGCCACAACAGTGAGAGGCCCGCATACAGCAAAAAGAAAAAAAAAAAAAAGTAATGATGAAAATTGTAACATAAGTACAACTTTGTAAAACATCATGAACATAAAAATGATAAAATTTAAGGCAAAATGAAATACGAATCTGTATTTGCATTAAGTGATATGTAAATATAATAGCTTCTCATAAACAGCAAAACAAGAAAATTGTGCACAGAAGTACCATGAACATGAGAAAAATCGATTTTTTTGGATTCCTGATCCATTTGCACCTAGTTCCTAGTGGGAGTCAGTTATTAAACTTTATAAGATTGCATACTGATGTCATTCATATATTGACCTCATTTTTAAAATGTACTGTCCTTTGTACTAAACCAATTGTTTTCATATTGTTTCATCACAAGTTCAGCACATAATTTATAGAACCAAGTTGGTTATTTTTTTTCCTAAGTATAGGAGGAAGAGAACAGAATCATCCAAGCATCATTCAAATTAACACTTTTCCTCTCAAGAACAAGTACAAGGCACTGTAATACCTGGAAGATTGTAAAGCCAACTACTAGGTTAACAAATATTATGCTCAAGTAGAAATCAGAAAAAGCTGTTGACAAAACTTGGTCTATTAAATTACACCGTTGGAAGTGACAAAATATCAGTGTCACACAACCAAGGGCAGTTACTCTCCAGATGAGTGGAAACAGTATTTTATCCCAAAGGTGAACAAAATCGATTTGCACCATAATGTGTAGATTATAAATCAGCACTTAGTTTATGTGGCTGACATATCTGAGGGAGAATATTTTAACAATTTTTCTATGTATCACTGAAAATACACTTAGTACGAAAGTATATTTTGGTTAAATATAATTGATTATTTATGAGTTGTGATACAGCTATAAAGGAGGCTAAGTTATATGCTGATGGAGCACCAGCTACATGCAAGGACAATATTTAAAGTATTTAATAAAATATTTAACAACTGGTATGATATAGGCAGCACTCTAACACAACAAAAGGAAACCATAAGCCATCTACATGGAGGTACCTGTGCATAGTAGCTAAAGTTCAGCCACACCAACGTATGCAGTAAGGAAAGACACTAATATAAAATAGATAAAGTGAGGTATTTTGGGGGGTTGGGGGTCAACACTCTGCCTCCTGATCTTTAAACCAAACCTGATTAAGAAGGGTTTCAGTTGTCTGTTCTATAAACTTGAGTTCCCATAGCAGCCAGTGCACTTAAAGCATGTCAAGTGTCCAGAGGCTGATACTCACCTGCTGCCCCCACCACAAACTAAAGAGAGTTGTGCATTATCAGATAAATAAGAGAGAATTGTGCATTATCAGATAAATAAGCTAGACTTCGAATAGAATAAAGAATAAGCAAATGGAACTTTTTACTAAGAAATTAGTGAAATGTAGTAAATCAAGTCTTCATGGGAAAAAAGTATATGACAAAACCAAGATGCAGTGTTTACAGGACTGAATAAGATATTTCACAATCATAATGACAATTTTGCACACTGAAATCATCTTAAGATGGACATCTAGAAACACATTCCATATGTTAATGTATTCTGATGACTGCCCTGGCGAGCAGTGTGTCTTTGTATTCCATTCCACTAATGAAGGAACACAGGAAGGTTGGAGGTGACTCAGTCAGTGGTCACAGAGTGAATTTATAACTGCCGAAGTCTGATTTTGAGGATCAAATTTTCCATTGTGATCCAATAATATTACCTCTCACATATTTTAAAGTGCAATTTATCATAATTAAATTAATCTCTGAACATAAAAATTTGCTCATTTATAAATATAAATGTGCATCAAGGTGGTAGGAGACTTGGGGCATTCACATATGCTCATCATCCGTGAATTTGATTTCTTGTGTAGAAAAAACAGAGCTTATCACAATTCACAGACTCCAATTAAAGAAAATTTCTAAATTAGTGGTCTTTGGGAGCTGTAAGGTTAATTAAACCTTAATTCACTCAGCACCCTGAATTTAGAATTTAGAAACCTATCCGTGGAGAGATCAGATTGTCAAGAGAGCATCATCAATGGCTAAAAGTTTAGAGGAATCCACACACAGGGTGAGACCCTGCCTTGGAGAGAGTGTAGGATTTGTAGAATGGAGCAAAAATTAAAGTTAAAGATGGAGGACACTGTGTCTGCTGGAATATGGGAAGATGGAAGTGGGAAGCTTGGTGCTAATATCACCATGGTGGCCAAGGAGATCCACTGGACAAAGGTGGTCCATTCAGTTAAGCTGCTCTCTGTCTTTTGAGACTAGATCTAGTTCATACATGGTGAGATGGACTTAGTATGTTCTTGCATTTTGCTGTCAGACAGGTGATCAGCAGCCCTCTATCTCCCATGTAACCTTGGGAACAGGAGGCGTGTTCTGCCAGCATCACCACATTTTATACATGCAGAAACCAAGTCTTAGTGATGTAGAGAAATTTGCCCCAACACACAAAGCAAGTTAGAAAATAAGAGTCCCCTGCTTACTCTTCACTTTTTCATAAAACAAGATTTATGGTATTTTTCCATAAAGTAAATAGACCCCAGATGATTTAAATTATTGAGTTCCATTTTGAATGAAAATGTAAATGTTTATGATATATGCTTTTGAAGATTATTGGGATAAGGCAAGATAAAGGAAAATATAAGGAAAAGAAGATGATTCAGGCCACCTGCAATGAATTTCAAGAAACTGCAATTGACCTGGATTTGTAACACAAATAGAGCTATTGCAGACTTTTAAGGAGGACAAGGTTTTGGAAGAAAATGGCTAAAGAAACCTAAATTCATATTTACTTCTCAACCCATCAGCAGAAATTGCTGCCAAATTGGCATTCTCTGATTTATTATTACCCAAACAAATAATTAAGGGAGTGAGGGCCAGTCTTTTTTGCAGAAAACAGAGTTTGTGCAGAGGAAAGGGCATGCTGGCTACAATGAAAACAAGTATAATATATTGGGGAGAAAGGAGCCCAGAAGGAAGTAAATACCACAGGAAAGACATTACTGGGAGAGATATATACCTCTTTATTATAAACCAAAGAGAGTGAAATTGCAGGAAATAGAAAGGCTAAGGGGTAGAATTTTTGCCAAGAAGAAAGAAAAGTGAGTGGAAAATAAAGTTCAGGCAAAAGGAAAATCATGGTATAAGAACTGTTCATCTGGACAGAAAAGTCCTTGTAATAGAGACATAGGACCTATAGGGGTCTGAGAACCTCCTGTCACAGAACTGAAAATATGAAAGGAAAAAGAGAGCAAATAATTCCACATTCTTCTCTAGGAGCTTCCAACATGAACTCATGTCATCAGACTGTTCACTATTTCTTATCTTGTTATAATTATCTATGGTCCTCCGGTTCACTTTCTCTCATACCTTCCAAATTTGTTACCCGATGACTATCTCATTCCACATTATCATTCCTGCCATAATTCAGGATGATTCAAAAATTCACAGAATATCATGGACATTTAGGTTACTTCCATGTCCTGGTCATTGTAAATAGTGCTGCAATGAACATTGGGGTGCATGTGTCTTTCTGAATTATGGTTTTCTCTGGGTATATGCTCAGGAGTGGGGTTGCTGGGTCGTATGGTAGTTCTATTTTTAGTTTTTTAAGGAACCTGCATACTGTTCTCCGTAGTGGCTGCATCAATTTACATTCCCACCAACAGTGCAAGAGGATTCCCTTTTCTCCACACCTTCTCCAGCATTTACTGTTTGTAGATGTTTTGATGATAACCATTCTGACTGGTGTGAGATGGTACCTCATTGTAGTTTTGATTTGCATTTCTCTAATAACTAGTGATGTTGAGCACCTTTTCATGTGCCTTGGCCATCTGTATATCTTCTTTGGAGAAAAGTCTATTTAGGTCTTCAACCCATTTTTTGATTGGGTTGTTTCTTTTTTTGATATTGAGCTACATGAGCTGTTTGTATATTTTGGAGATTAATCCCTTGTCAGTTGCTTCATTTACAAAAATATGAGGTACCTAGAATAGTCAAATTCATAGAGTCAGAAAGTACATTGGTAGATGCCAGGGGCGAGGAGGAGGTTGGGGGGGTGGGGAAGGGGAATGGGGAGTTAGTGTTTAATGGGGACAGAGTTTCAGTTTAGGAAGGTGAAAAATTTGGGAGATGGATGACGGTGAGAGTTGCACAGCAATGTGAATGTGCTTAGTATCACAGAACTGTACAGTTAAATATGGTTAAAGTAGTATGTTTTATATTATATGAATTTTACCACAATAAAAAAAAAATAATCACAGAGACAACACTTCTAATATCTTCCCCTTAGTATTTTAATGATCTTCCCTGTTTCATCGGCCCTTCAATTTTGCTTTGGTCCAGGAAACCACCATGTCTTGCCTGTGTTATTAGCATCCCATGTTTTTTCCCCTAGTTTCACCCTAAGTTTCCAATAGTCAGTTTTCAGCAGAAAAAAAGAGTTATTCTTTCAAAATGGAAAGGCTAGCACTCTTCTGCTCATAGGCTTCTAATAGCCTCACTGCTCACTCAGCATAAAAGCAAAAGTTGTGCCTTTGTTCCTTCTAAACCCATGTCCTGCCACTCTCTCCCTTGACATAATTTTCCATCCACTGTCTCTTCACGCTGTTCTCCAAACACCACAAGCCTCTCGGGGCATGTGTAGTGACCACTGCTCTACACAAAACAGTCTTTCCAAAGATGGCTCCTCCCTCACTGCTTTGTGTTCACTCATTTTCCATCTTTTCACCTTAATAACACATCACAGGCACCAGCATTTAGTACCAATCTTCCCTCTTTTATTTTTTTATAGCACTTATATAATCTGGCTTACTATCATTTGACTCATTTGTTTATTATTTGACACCACCAGGAGAATTTAAATCATAGGAAGACAGAGATACATTTATTTTATGACCATATAGCTAATGTCAAACATATCTGGCACATAGAACTTAGGTATGTTCTGAAAAAGTATGTCATTGTTACTATTGAATTAATTTATCGATAAGATATGATTAACACTTAAAAAAAAACAAAATAAAATGAAACAAAAGCACGTATATGTTTTAGCCAAACCAAATATAAATATTAATTGTTCCACTGAAGGACTCTGAAAATTTATATTCTCTGTTTCCTTACCTGGAAAATGGTTTGATTATATCTTTTTTATGGGATTATAACAATAAATTAAATAATACATGAAAACTATCACAATCACACATCTAAACCTTTTGATTTAGAAATTATTTGTGATTTATCACTTAATAGGTGGATAGTACTCAGGAAAGAGGAATTATGATTCATTGATGTTCAAATGTGGAAAGGCTAATATTACACTACATGAATATTTAAATTAATTCCATGCTCTTAGAAAAAGAGAGGGAGTTAGAATGGGAGTAAGGTTGAATGCAAATTAAAGAACAAGGGAGAAAGAAAAAGAAATAATTTAAACACTTTGGCTGATTGAGTGAAACATTTCCCTCCATGTGGTTATGACCATGGGTCACCTTGAGATGAAAGACATGACTCGGCATGTCCTCCATCACCCCAAGCTACCTCGGCCTCTCCTCATTGACCAGCTGACAGAGCCACTGGGCTTCTGCTTTTAAAGACAGGGATTTTGTTCTCTAAGTCTGTGAGACTGTTTCTGTTTTATAAGTAATTTCATTTGTATCATTTTTTAAGATTCTGCATATAAGCAGTATCATACAATATTTCTCTTCCCCTGTCTGACTTACCTCACTCAGTATGGTAATCTTTAGGTCCATCCATGTTGCTGCAAATGGCATTATTTCATTCTTTTTTATGGCTGAGTAATATTCCATTGTGTGTATGTACCACATCTTCTTTATCCACTCTTCTGTCAGTGGGCATTTAGGTTGCTTCTATTTCTTGGCTATTATAAACAGTGCTTCAAAGAACTCTGGGGTGCATGTATCCATTCAGACCTTGTTTTTCTCTGGTTATATGCCCAGGAGTGGGATTGCATAACTGAATCACTTTGTTGTACACCTGAAACTAACACAACATTGTTAATCAACTATACTCCAATATAAAATAAAAAGTTAAAAAAAATAAAGATAGGTATTTGGGGGTCATGTGGACCATAAAGGCAAGTCACTACTAAATCAGATGTTTATTCAAAGAAACACTGATCTGCCCATCCTTGGAGGAAAAAATCAGTGACAAAAATTGTTTTAAGAGGTTGTACGTAGAGTTTGAACATTTTCCCTTCTTTGAGGGATTATCAAGACTAATACTAAATATTTTATTGTGTAAATTTTATTGTTTATTGTGTAAATTATAAACACAATATGTGTTTATATGGCTCTACTGTAGGGAAATTTCCTCAACGGACCATAGTGATAAGAGGATGTCATGTGTTGAATGAAGAGAAATTAAGAAATGATATTGACATCACTTCCCCAAAAACTTTATGTGTATTGAGCCCATGTTTCAGTGTCTCTATGAATCAAATTTAGAGTTAGGGAGCCTGCATATGATATTATGTAAAACCAATATGAATCCAATATCTAGTGGGTAATTTTATTCTCTTCTTGGTGAAAATAAATAAGAAGGAGTAACACTTCTCAATTTTGAATGTCCTGAGATCTTGAAGGCAGTGAATTATTTAGACATGAAACATAAGAACAGATTTACTCTCTCTTGCCTCTTCTGACAGTGAGGTCAGGTGTATGGTGGGAAAGGAGAAGGAGAGATGCCTTGGGTGCCCACCCCCACCCAGTACCCTCTGCTCCTGTCTCTCTGAGACCTCTAGTGCTTCTAGAACAGGTAGAGCCAAGGGCAACAGAAGAAGCTATCTTCACCTTTGAGCAGCATCTGAGCTGGCTTGGTCATAAGCCAGACCACTGTAAGGTTAATATAAAAGAGTAGGCGTCACAAGGGAAGATATGGTTATCTAGGCACCAATTCTGAGAAGGTGTCTTTCCTAACTTAAAACAGAGATTGTCATGTTGCAAGCAGTTCCATGTGTCTGATTCCTCACACCTGTTTATTGCTTGACCTACTGCATGTACTTGAAATCAAATACAATCAATACAAGACAAGAAATGCCACAAAAAAAGGCCAAAGTACTAGGGAAAGTGGTTTTAGATATTACAAAAGTATTATATTTTAAAAATCAGGCACTGGGGCAAGCACTGCTTTCATAAAATATTTTTTCCTACATAATGCTCATGATTGTGTGATAGGACAACAGCTTTAAAATGTCATGTTTTCTTTGGGTTGGGTCTAGCTGTAGAATTACCTGAATCTTCTTCAGAGAACTGGGAGATATGCTAAGATGATACCCATGCTACAGGTGGAAATCCCTCACTAAGAAGGCCTGACATAACTTCATGGCTATTACCAAAATAGCTTAATAATACCAGCCTCTCTGTCTCTCATAAAAAAAGTTGTTCTTCCAGCAGTGTTACAATCAAAGAGAAAGAGAAAATATTTTTTAAATACTAAAACATGCTTTATTGAATTACAGTCATATTATCGTTTATATTAGATGCACAAAAATGATATGGGATGTACAGTTTTTCATTTATCCCTTGATTCAATAAAGTATTCATATCAGAAATCTCCATTATGATAAAAAAACCCAAACCCGTCATTTTTACTAATTGAGGTAAGATACTATAATAGCAAACAAACTTTTTCTCTGCCTACAGAATAATGAAATTGTTCTTGAAAAGGTGAATTTTACATCTGATTTCCTATTTCAATGGAGTCTCAGTATGAAATTGGCCTCAGGATCCAGACCATAGGATAATGCTATAATTATGTCTTTCTGGTGATTTCAATAATAGGATTCTTTGAATTGACTTTGACATGGATCAGCCTTATACTAAATGCAGACCCAGAAGAACTTTGTTCTGTTGAAACATGCACACACTTTTATTTCATCCATGTTGGAAGCCTTGTTTTTTCCTTCTTCTTCTTAAGAATGTGTGTTAAATAAATAAGAGAGAATGAAGGGAAGAAAGGGTACAGTTGGGAGCTTTGAGGAGAAACTCTCAAATCATGACCATCTTTTCTGGCTAGTCAAAAGACTTCCAAGTATGGAGAAGACAGATTTCATCACTGCTAAAGTTGTTGACAAGCTCCAAATTAAAACTACCCATTTTTTTAAAAGTGAACATCAAAGTGACTTGAATTTGTTCCTTTGTTACTTATGCTTCATAACTTCACAGATCATGCTATTTCATAACATATGTAAGAGCAGATTTAGAAACGACCAGATTGCAAATCACCATCAGTCAATAGATGAGTGTTGTCTCTTGTTTGCTTATCATTGATTTGTAATATGAATGAAAATGATAAAATAATTTTGATAAAAATATTTTATGGCATGAATGTCCTGCCATCAAAAAGTTTTCAGCAGTGCACAAATTCTAGACTATTTTCACGTGGAAACTAGCAAAACACATAAAATAAAACAACGATAATAAAATTACCAGTAAACTAATTATTTATTTTCTCTTTATTTTTCTCTCTGTAACCTAAACACTAGACATGTTTTAGAAGATTAAGATAAATTTGTATCATGACGTTAATGTGCTTTATTACACAATATCCGATTATTAAATTAGAACATTTTTTTTTACCGAGTCATTCAACCCAATGCACATTTAATTCTCCAATTAGTAGAAACTTCTTTAAGCTTGGTGAGCTATATAGCCGTAAATAATGCATTTCTGCTTGTTAACATAAGTTTCAGAGCCCCCTAGGTATTTATAAGAAAATTCATTTATCTTGGCCCCAGCAGTGCCTTTCAAAAGCAAGTAGAACATTTTGCATCACTGAAATTCCCAAAGATCACATAGTAACCCATGTGAGATCACAACTAAAAACAAACCAATGTGTAGCTTACATTTCAAAGACATTTTCCCTTGTATTCTTAGCATGGATAATGAATCCAGTCTTCTGTGAACAGTATGAGATGATTTATTCCCACTGTGCCATGTTTTTATAGTGTTCAATTCAGCAATATAATATTTTGTCCAAGAAGTTTAATACGATTAGGTAGTCCTAAGTATCAGCTTAATTTTTAAACCAGTGAAATACATTTGATCCACTAATATTTATTAGCTACATAGTTCAATTAATTGGTTAATCATTAAATGAACCACAAGATCTGGAGTTTAAAAACAGCTATAAGAAAATACTTTTTTTTCCACAAGTGGTGAATTGTGCACACCTTCCAAATTCAGGTAGCTTCCAGCATCACTGCTCCACTATCATCATCATCATCATCATCATCATCATCAATTAATCATAAACTGGATTTTGCTCAAATTCGTCCTCCAATGGTTTTGGAATCTGTGTCTTATTTTATTATGCTTCCTTTTCCTGAAAGAAATAAAAGTTTTATATTTAGGATTTGAATATGAAGCATCAGTTCTCTAAAGCATTTCACAGAAATATTTTCCTTAGTTAGATTGAATCCTTATGTTGGTTTTCCTCCTTTCCCTTTTCAAAATAAGTACTAAATTTAAAACAGTAATTCCATTCTAGAATAGAATCCTAGAATACAATAGAATTCTAGAATAGAATAGAATAGAATAGACTTCTATTTCTACCAAACTAAATATGGTGGTTTCTGTCAATGTACAATAGTGACAATTATTAATATGTTGCTATATAATTATCCACATTGTATTAGCATGTTTTAATATCATTTCACTTTTTAATCCCCTTTTTAGTTGAAGTGTTTAATTTTTTAAATACTAGTTTTTGATAGTTTTCATTGTTTATTTCTTTCATATGGAAAATGGTTATGTCGCCATTCATTTAGAAAGTATGTTCCACCCTTAAGAACAATGCCCATGCTTCCAACCCAAATTCTCAAACTAATACATATTATTTATCCTTTCTGCTTAAAAGTAGCTAAATCTAAACCAGGTTTCTCTATCCAGGTGTCTAGGTACACACAATAAACCGGGAACAATAGATGCCTAGATAGATAGATCAATAGATTTCCAAAGTTTACTTTAAGCATGGTCTCTATTCCCAGAGCTCTATGTACTTAACCTGCTGTGAAAATATGTTCTCCCCACCTTAATCCCCATTTAGCACCTCACACAATGTGACAGCTTCAGAGGATGATGTTGGGATGGTGAGGTCCAAGGGGAATATCACATTCAGACAGATCTCACAGCTCACTTGCCTTTGTCATTTTAAATTACAGTGTCAAACACTTCCTGCTGTATAACACTCAAATTTGTGTCAGAAACAGTAAAAGGTGAAACCTTTCCTTGCACTAAAGTTCATTTTGTTTTAAGTCAGAAAGAATTTTAGAGAGAACGATTACCACCTTTCTTTCTGCCAGTGCAAGGGGCATTAAGCAAAAATGACAAGCCCAGCAAGGTGTCCACATATCTCATTATGCTTCTCGACATCAGGCAGCTTTAGTTTCTGAAGCTCAGTCGCAGTTCAGTTCAGTCATCTCGTGACGTTCTTTGCTAACCTGAAGATCCACGGTGGGAAAACCATCATTGGTTAAGAAGATCACACTTACGAGAAATTAGGTTTACTGGCCTTGTTAACCCAAATCTTTTGCTGAATGTTCACTCTTTTTTTATTTGTTGTTGGATCTTTAAGCTTTCTTTTGTCATAACTGAGTGACTTGCCTGTACATTGTCCCTTCCAGCTGCTTCAGCCTTGGAATCTCAGGCAGTCCTCCTTGGCCACAGTCATGTTCAGCTTTGCCAGATGCCCTCTGATCTACAACCTTCCAAATCCTACCTGAAACCCCACTCCTCCCTCTTTTGCTCTTCACAGCACATGTCAACCCCGATTCTTACTTCCAGATAATTCACACCTCGATCTCTGTAGAAATTTCCCACTAACTATATCTTCAAATATGATCGGATAACTGAGAATTGCTTCCAAATAATTAGGGGTGGAAAGTGGGTAGAACTGAAGCAATATTGGCCATAATTCCATAATTATTGAAATTGTCTGGAAGCAACATGGAATTTGTTATACTGTTTTTTGTTTCTTTTGAATCTACATGTTTAAAAATAGTTTAAAAATATTGTCAGGCTGGATATTAAGTTTAGTTACAATGTATATGTAAACATTCATAAAGAACATTAAAGTCTAATTACTGCATCAGCTAAAGGCCTTTAGAAGCAGCAAAATAAGGCAAAATAAAGAATTTTATGAGCCAGTCTGGTTGAGTTAAAAATCCCAGCTTTACAACTTACCAAATGTTGGGCTTTGTACAAGTTATTTTGTTTCTCATTATCTAATTTTTTTCCTATGGAAAAATTGAAGTGAATAATGTCATTTACCTTAAAGAGGATTAGAAGGCTTAACATGTGAAACAAATGTAGACATGTCCTGTTACACAGCAAATTCTCTATTCAGGCTCTCCATCACTACAGAAGGTCACTCCCCAGTATGGATCTTACGGCATCTTACTGAAAGACAATACCCGGGGTCTTTTCCTTGTGTCTTATTTATGGACATCCAAATATATTACAACAAACTGAAGTGTATAACCAGTTTGCTTCCCATTTATTCTTTGTTATTTAGGAATGAGACAACTAATAATCTCTTTATTTGTAGAAAAAGTAAAAGTGTTTGAACTACTTTAGAATTGAATTGAATAGCATTTTAGAATATTTTGGTAGCTTTCCCAAAACTGAGTCCTCTAAGAGCTGTTTTGACTCCATTTGAGCTTTTACTCTAGCTTCAGGTTTCACTCTCCAGCCAGGAATGAGAGCTTTCTCACCTGCTGTCCCAAACATGTCTGTAAGCCACAGACACCTTCTCCACCATCCTGCTCTCTTTACTGCAGAGAAAAACCTGATGGGGTGCATGACTGCTGGGCTCAGGGTCTCCTAGAAAGGTGACAAGGTCCAAACTGAGGTACTGGTTCCCTGGAAACATTTTTCAGTCTCAGAGTGGCTTACTGGTGCTTTGCTTTCTGTAGAAATGAGAAGAATGATTCTTTCCAAAATTTTATGAATCCCAATGTCACCTGAATTTTTGGTTTATTTTTATTTAATTATTTTGAGGAAGAAAAAGAGTGAGAAAATATTCTTTGTTACCCCAATTTAACACACACATGAAGCTGATCCTTTATATAGCTCTGTTTGTCTCAAAGTTCAACTAATAATCTCAAGGGAACAGTGTCTTTAGACAGTGGGGCTGATCATGTCTCTATGAGGGCTCAGAATAAATCTGAGTTGGGTTTAGTTGGTATGCCATCCAGTTCTGTTTTTGCATAGTTTCATTTTCTCTCATCTTGAGAGCTCATCACAAAATTTCTGGTGGATACTCAAACTGTCTAATGCATATTTGTGCTTCATGTACATGGCTACCTCATGAAGCCATTATGTGTGTGTGTGTGTCTATATATATATATATATATAGACACACACACACGCACACGCACACACATATAATCTGCAGAAAGATTTCCAGTAAAACTCCTAAGGGTAGGCACAGCTTAAGATCATGGATAATTTAATGACAATGGCAGTGAGCTAGGGAGAGCATGTACCTATTGGAATTTACAGTTCCAAGTTTCCATTTTTCAACTGTGGGCATTCTCAACACTTTCAGTTCATTCAGAAATATAGAATTTCCTTTCTCTCATTCTTGGAAACTCAAGGGTTTCTTTTAGTCTAGATATCTTCAAAAACAACAAAGTTTTCAACACTTTACTCCTTTCTTTTTTTCTATTAATTTTAAGAATACCTATTATCTCTCTTTACTAGTTAGAGCTAATAAAATAATCTTTTAAATTTAGTAGATGGCATTTTTCAATAAATGTGATTTTAATGAATAATCCATAGAACAGAAGAAGGTCAAGAACGACGAGTAGAAGAAAATTATGGGTAAAAGAGTGGGAAGAGGAGAAAGAACTATCCCTCCTTTATGTTGTTTTTCTTTTAATACAAATATTATCAAATTCTATAAGTGTGTTCCTCTTTTCAAAATGTTGCTGAGAGTGAGGACTGAAAAGTGATTGCTGGAGAAAGCAGATAAGACCTTCTGATACATCTGTAATGCATTATACCCAAAGGAAGGACACACAATTGCATATTGCCAAAATGTTTCAGCAGCTGTGTTAAAATGTTTCACAGCCAGTAGAATAAAATAGGACAACCATTAATTTAGTTTGCTTGCTTTTAAAAAATTTCAAAGTCCAGCTATTGCTTCATGATGGAGAAGTGGGGAATTAATGCCAATGGTGGTTTTTTTCAACCATTTTCCATAAAAGATGATGTGAAACAGATCTGTGCATTGTACTTCCCTGTGTAGTTCTGCCAAAATGGGGAAGCTGTGCCATAGCTAAACTGCCAAACCAGTTTTTTAATAGATATTAGTACTACATGGTACATGTGACAGAGCACAGTGGGAAGACCATTTATTTGGTAGCAGAACAACCAGCTGTGTGATCTTGAGGAGGTCACGAAACTTATCTCAGCTTCCATAGTTGTGATCATTGAATAAGCAAATATAAATGGAAAATCTGTGATATGATCAAGAGACAGGATAGTGTGGAGGAAAGAGTATCACATTCAGAGTCAGATCAACTCAGATCGGTCCCCTTTCTCTACCTCTCATCCATCTCCATCACGGACTGTCTCACCTAATTTTATGAGAATGATAAAGTACCGAAGCATTTTGAGCAATACTTTTCTTATCTTTAAGGTGAGAATAATAATCTCCACTGCACTGTGTTACAAAAATGAAATAAAAGGACATGGAAAAGCACCTAGAAATGTGATAAGCATATAGCATAGTTTCTGTATGGATATTTTTCTCACCTTAAAGGGAGAGATGTTAAACTTCCTGTGTAACAGTCTACTATTTCTGCCATAAGAAATCACCACACATGTAGTGACTAACAACAACAACAACAAATCGAATGTACTGTCTTATGGTTTTGGAAGTAACAATTCTGAAATTGATATTACTGGGCTAAAATCATAGTGTTAGCAAGACTGTATGCTTTCTGGAGGCTTTTGGAGGAGAGTCCATTTCTTTGCATTTTCCATCTTCAAGGGTTTCTCATATTTCTTTTCTTATGGTCCCATTTCTCCATCTTAAAAGACAACAATATTGAGCCCAGAACTTCTCGCATTGTTATCTCTTTGACTTTCCTTCTTCTGCCTCTGTTTTCCAATTAAAAGGGCCTCCATGATTACATTGGCCCCACTGGGATAATAATCTCTCCATCTCAAGGACAAGTGATTGGCAACATTAATTCCACCCGTAACCTTAATTCTCCTTCACCATGGACCCCAATGAATTCACATATTTGGTGAGTAGCATGTACTTGGGCATCTTTGGGGGCCATTATTCTGACTGCTATTTACTGGAAAAGACCAGAAGACTTCACAGGAAAAATAACTTTTGAGTTTCCCTATGTAGGATCATTTTTACAAGGTAGAGGAGGAAGGAAAGGACAGGTCAGCTAGTAGAAACAGTGTGACGAGATCATGGGGACATAAAGGGTACCATAACACACTCTGGGGATGATTGAGATCTGATACGACAGACCAGAGCACATAATACCTGGATCCACTGAAAATAATATTGTTGACAGATGGACATTTAGGACATGATAAAAGATTTTCATGTAGGGCAATAGATAATAAGGTATGAGTTAGAGAAAAAAATATGAGTCTTGGCAACAATGTTAGAAATGAATTAGAGTTGGAAGCACTTGGCAGAGTTTTACACATCTGGAGTCTATTACAATAGCCCAAGAATAAAACAGAAGTGGAGTTGAGGAATTGGAAATGTATATGTATTGCAGAGATGGAATTGATATAATCCATACATTTTATTGGAAGCAAGAAATTGAGGAGAAGATGGAATTCAAGACAGAAATGGTATTTTTTAGTTATATAACTGCAGAAAATATATGACATAATTAGAGATAGAGGAGGTGGAGCACATTTGGAAAGTGTGAGTAAAGGAAATTAAAAAAAAAACAGAATGTGAATGGAATTTGAAAAAATCCATATCCAGGTGGATATGATAATTCCATAACTATAGTAAACAGGTATAATTTTGAAAGTTTCTTTTTAATCATTTCATTCGGTATACCCTGCTATATTCTTTCACTCAACATCATCCTTGATGATTCCACCAGAAGATCTGACCTCCATATCTGACTAGTTATTCCTCTGCTTAATGGCTTTTCATAATTCATATGATTAAGTCCAAGCTTTTTAACCTGACATAAAAGCCCCTTCTTCATGTTCTTTCAGAATCATGGAATTCCCTCCAATGAAACCAGTTGAGTCTTGTATAAAGAAGTAAGTGGCATTAGAAGCATGGCCTTGCTGGCTTGATATCCAAATTTCTGACTTTCTCTGTGATTCTGGGATTTATAGATAAAATGAAAAACTCTTTGTCAGCTAAACAATTATATCACTGGGCTTCTTACAGCAACACTTCTATGTGACTGATTTTCAAGTCCTTTCATCCTTCTAAATGAACATGACTGAATGAATCTAAAACAAATCACCAGATTTCCTTCCACAATGTGATGGTGTGAGATAAGTGGATAACAATATGTTTCCATGCCGTCCATGATCAGATTTAATATATTTATGCTGAAAAGTTATCCTTTAAGCTGAATAGCACCAACCCTGAAAAACCAAGTGATTCTTGTCTTCTCAATGCCTTTGTGCATATATTGGTCAGGTTACTTTGGTTTGGTTTTAAAGAAAAGATGTGGCATTCGAACGGCCTAAAAAAGAAAATTCCTAGAAACTGTTTTTCTCCTTTTTATTTTTTTATGAGACATTGTTTATGGCCTGAAGACCGTGTAATGCATTTCCCACTTACAATAAAAGAGAGAGAGAGAGAGAGAGAAATTGAAGAGCTTCACCCTGATAAGATCTCATCACCAGACAGGGCAGAAGAATGACAGTATCTGATATGTAATCTTATCCTTCTTGACAGTTATATGCAGTTTTGAAATGGAGGTACATAGAGATATTGAGCCAGTCTGATCAAAGATTTCAAAAATATTACTTGGTAGGCTATTTAAACCCCTTTCTTTCCTGATGTTACTTTAGAAACCTAGTTTAGTTTTAGACTTAAATGTATTTGGAAGACTAAAACAGTACAGGTCAAAAGCACTGGAAATGGTTTGTTAACCATCTAACATGTTAATGCAAGCATTTAGGGAAAAGCTAATTAGCTAATTCTTATGCATTTTAAAATGCATACGTGCATTATTAATTGATACAATAATTCTTCAGCATATTTTTCCTGGCTTGTACCTCGATTTGTTTTTAGCATATTCATTGAATTGATCATTTAAGAATAATACACAGTAATGCACGGTTATAATGAAATCACAATTCATGGTTATCAGGAGACTATGTCTGCATCTTGTACTTAATTGTTTTAAATTACTGTATGTACAATAAACTTGTAAAACATACAGAACTCATTATTCCAAAAGTAACAGAGAATATAGAAACGAAATATGTTTTCTTTATTATCCTCCCAAAGTTCAACCCCTCAAATACTGCAATAGTACTAACTTTGAAACTCCAGCATCTGATAGATTGTAAGAGTATAAATAGCTTGCTTGTTATCTTCTTTGTACCACATTAATTTATCTTGAGCTGATATTCACTTAAAACTCAGTAGAATCTTTGAAAATCATGAGTATAGATTTGCAATATCCATTAATTAAAGAAAGGAATGCAGATGTATTGTACAGAACAACTGTATTGAGAAGTGTCAGTGTTTGCTCAAAGATTTACTTAGTAGGAGGCAGCAGCAGAATGAAGTAACTTTCAATGTTGAAATTTAAAGAATAAATGCAGAACTCTTGTATTAGTTTCTGGGGGCTGCTGTAACAAAGTGCCACAGACTGCATGGCTTAAACAACAGAAATTTATGGTCTCAGATCTCTAAGCCACAAATTCAAGTTCAAGGTGTTGGCAGAGTTGGGTCCTTCTGAGACTGTGAGAGATAATCTGGACCAGGCCCTATCTCTGAGTTCCTGGTGGGTGCTGGCCATCTCTGGAGTTTCTTGGCTTGTAGTTGCATCACTCAAATCTTTGCCTCTGTCTCCACATAGCATTCTCTCTGTGTGGCTGTCTGTCTTTGTGTCCAAATTTCCTTTTATTTGGATTAAGAAGTGCAAACCTCCAGTTATGAAATGAATAAGTCACATGGATATAATATACAGCATAAGGGATATAGCCAATACTATTGTGCTAACTTTGCATGGGGACAGATTGTTACTAGACTTATCATGGTGATTATTTCATTATTTCATTCAAATGTCAAATAACTCAGTCAAATAAGCTCCTCCCCCACCCTATGAAAAAATAAATAAAAACAAAACACTTGCTGTTTGTCCATCAGTCAATCAGTGACTGTCCTACTGAAGGCTGAAGTTCCTCCAGTGACTCACCAGGCACCGTGCAAGGAGGACACAGACTTGAGAAATGGAGACGCCCAAGACGGAGCTGGAGACAGATGAAGTCCTTTGAACAGAGGGTGTGTCTTCCTATTTTGATGGGTGGAGATTTCTTAGGAGATTGTTAGAGGATAGTATGGCCTTTGCACTGAGTAGTGACCTAAGTAAGGAGAGTTGATCTTGGCAGACTGGTGTAATATACTCCACCCTATTTTTTTTTTTTAAGAATCATCTTTATTTTTTTTAAATTTATTTATGTTTGGCTGCATTGGGTCTTTGTTGCTGCACGCGGACTTTCTCTAGTTGTGGCGAGCGGGGGCTAATCTTCATTGTGGTGCGTGGGCTTCTCATTGCAGTGGCTTCTCTTGTTGTGGAGCACGGGATCTAGGGTGTTCAGGCTTCAGTAGTTGTGGCACACGGGCTCAGTAGTTGTGGCTCACGGGCTCTAGAGCGCAGGCTCAGTAGTTGTGGCACACTGGCTTAGTTGCTCTGCGGCATGTGGGATCCACCCAGACCAGGGCTCGAACCCGTGTCCCCCGCATTGGCAGGCGGATTCTTAACCACTGCACCACCAGGGAAGTCCCTCTACCCTATTTTAAAGGAACTTTTAAGATAATTTCTCCCTTGGATTTTAGAGACGTCACATTTAAAATATAGTTTTTGTAGAATGATTCTCCTCTCAAGATTAATATGCTTCATCAATTTTTCTTCAAAAGTTACCAGACATAAAATCACCATGAAAACAGTGAACATAGTTCAGTAGCTCCAACCACCTCACCATCCATACTTCTGGGCACCTTGGAGGCACCTAGTAAGTTGCCTTTAGAAGGAAAGTCATTGTTGAGTTACTCCCTCTGAAATGTAGGCTCCATTTATAAGGGCAGCCTCCTCCAAGGTGGTGAGAAAGCCAGAGTGATTTGTAGTGAAAGAGCTTAACAGGCACTTAGGGTTTTGAGAATTCAAATATGGAATTTCCTCAACTTCTGATGTTACCCACTGAGGAAGGAAAAGGGGTTGTACTTCTAGGTCTCTAAGAAACAAACCCCTTGAACTATCAGGCACTCAATCAACATCATTGGCTTGGTCCTCTTGGAGATGTGGGGTGACCACTGGACCAGGGAACCAATGGACCAGAGATTCAATTTCCAAATCCCCAGAAAGTCTGTTCTAAGGAAAGCTTAAATCTGGAGGAATTAGGATGGAACCCATCCAGGAATCATGGCTCAAAGGGCAGAGGTAAGAGTACCACAGTGGTGGTAAGACTGATTCCAATCCAGCTGCATGTCCACTTGGGAGTAGAAGCTTGAGTAACCATTCCTCCATGCTCACATTTTTGAATCCATAGCACACAGAGTTCTTAGAAGGTTAGGTGAAGGAGAGGGAACACTTCGGGATGAAAATTCTTGATTTCTTTGCTAATAAGGCAAACATCATCTCAGTGGACTAATAGGATAAATAAATAGTAAATACTTAGACAAATAGTAAACAGCCTTATATGAATTAATATTTTACATGAACTCAGAAGATATACCTGCATAAACCTACATAGAACCTCATACTTATTAAGATTTAATTAGGAATGATTCAGAAAACAAATTTAGATCAGTAACATAAAAATACGTTTTGGAAGAAGTGAATGGGAAGAGTGAAATGTTTTCAATATAGCAGGGCACCATTCCCCCTCCCACCTCCTGCTGCTCATCCTCTTTTTAAAGTACATCCTTAAAGTACCGGGTTTCCACTTATGCCATTACCAGGACATTCTCAAGGCACATCTAGTTATAAAGAAGTTAAGAAATACAAATGCAATTCCAGGTTGCTGTGTGTTCAAGTTATTATATAGAGATCTATCACAATACAGAAAGAGGGGCCTGAAAGGGAGGAAACCAGCGATCTGTCCCTGGTCCATAAACTAAGACATGCATGTAAATGCATCACCCAAAGAGAACCTTGAATGTGGTTGCCAAATGTTCTAACAATGTTGTAACTCTCACTAATGGTGATGGTTTCCAGGAATAACTGGGCTGCACTGTGGTCTCTATCTTCAGAAGCTGCAATTTGTGTTATTTTGTTAGTTGTCATCAATGTTAAACATGAACTGTGTTCAGTTTAACACAAAATAGTTTAAAAAAATTGTTCTGTGAGGGGAATTGACTATATTGTGAAAGGCAGAGGACTGAACATACTGTGAAGGGAAAGATATTCCCTTTAGCAGGAGTTTTTGATACTGGGAGCTTCAACAAACATCCTTAAGAGGACTGTAATGGACAGCTTTCCAAGTGAAAATAGATACTGTTAAGAACGAGATTGCAAAGTGCAAAGCGTACGTTACAAAGACAGAGGGGAGAGATGGACAAGCCTACTTCATTTTCCATATTAAAGCATTAGAGACAAGAGTTAGCACTGGTAAATCTCTAGGGAGTAATTTGATCAGCACTCAGCTGTGACCTTTTCTATCTGAAATAGATGCTATGTTTGCTTTATGATTTCTTATAGTCTGTTAGTGATGAAGTCTCACACACAGTATATTCATGATATGATGAGACCTATTTGAAGTTGTTTCCTCAACATCAAATATAATGCATATTTCATTATAAATGCATTCTTATCCACTAAAATGCCATTTTAAATGATGTATCAGCAAATGCTTTCAGGATAATTTTATTACAGTAGGAGGCGATTTATAGCAGTAAATAGTATAGGCTTAAATAGGTAGCACTGAAAAAATGGGACTCGTAAGGAATGCATCAAAATTTCTATACATTATTATTACTCAAATAGGAAAAACACATTATTCAACTAGTAGCTTTCATATAATTTCAACAACATTAGTCAAATTTGCTTTTTAATAAGTCTAGGAATATAAAACAAGATTTATTATACAAAAATATCTGGGTAAAATATTCTCTCTAATTTTAGGAGTTTCGTTTCTCCCAGATATTTAAATAATTTTCATTTTACAATGCTATTTTGAGAAACAAAAAAAAAAGAAAAATAACTTTTTAGAACTTTTCATTTTTTTCTACATATTCTGGGACTTTAATTTATGATACAATTGAAAATGCTTCAGACAAACTAATGAAAGCCAGCTAAGCCATTTGTTTGTGAAACCAAAGAGCAAATAAACCATTTTGTTTGTTTGTTTTTTATACACAATTTGTTATTTAAGGGATATACAGACATAATCAAAATCTACACTAGAATGTCAAACATTGTACAAGCTTGTTTTCTAAGTAAATTTTCTTTTCTTAAAAATTGAAGTATTTTTGACTTTTTATATTAGTTTTAGATGTACAAAATACTGATTCAATATTTTTATAGATTATGTACTGTACAAAGTTATAAAATGTTGAGTAGATTTTCTGTGTTGTACGTCACATTCCTATGACTTATTTATTTTATATCTGGTAGTTTATACCTCTTAATCTCCTTCACCTATTTTGCTCCTCCACCCACCCCTCTGTTAATCACTAGTTCTCTGTATCTGTGAGTCTGTTTCTGTTTTGTTATATTTGTTCATTTGTTTTGTTTTTAGATTCTACATATAAGTGAAAACATACAATATTTGTATTTCTGACTTATTTCACCAAGTGTAATACCCTCCAGGTTTATCCATGTTGTCACAAATGATAAGATTCATTCTTTTTTATGGATGAGTAATATTCCATTGTACATGTATATCACATCTTATTTGCCCATTCATCTGTAGATGGGCACTTTGGTTGCTTCCATTGTTTGGCAATTGTAAATAATGCTGCTATGAACATTGGGGTGCATAGATCTTTTCAAATTCGTGTTTTTGTTTTCTTTGGATAAATACCGAGGAGTGGCATTGCTGGACTGTATGGTCATTCTATTCTTCTTTATTTTGAGGAACTTCCATACTGTTTTCCACAGTGGCTGCACCAATTTACATTCCCACCCACAGCGTAGGAGGGCTTTCTTTTCTACACACCCTCCCTGACACTTGTTATTTCTTGTCATTTGACTACAGTCATTCTGACAGGGGTGACGTACTATCTTAATGATGTTTTGGTTTGCATTTTGGTGATCAATAGTGATGTTGAGGATCTTTTCATGGCCCTATTGGCCATCTGTATGTCTTCTTTGGAAAAATGTCTATTCAGGTCCTCTGCCCATTTTTTTTTCTTTTGTGGTACGTGGGCCTCTCACTGTTGTGGCCTCTCCCATTGCAGAGCACAGGCTCTGGATGCGCAGGCTCAGCGGCCATGGCTCACAGGCCCAGCTGCTCCCTGGCACGTGGGATCTTCCTGGGCCGGGGCACAAACCCATGTCCCCTGCATCGGCAGGCAGACTCTCAACCACTGTGCCACCAGGGAAGCCCCTGTTTACTTTTTTTGACATTGAGTTGTATGAGCTCTTTATATATATTTGGTATTAACCCCTTATCAGACAGATCATTTGCAAATATCTTCACCCATTCAGTAGGTTCTCTTTTCATTTTGTTGATGGTTTCCTTCTCTAACCAAAAGCTTTTTGGTTTTATTAGGTCCAATTCATTGATTTCTGCTTTTGTTTCCCTTGTCTGACAAGACAGATCCAAAATAATATTGCTAAGACTCATATCACATAGTATACTGCCTAGGTTTCTTCTCAGAGTTTTATGGTTTCAAGAAATTGTCTTGAATATTCTCTCTGGTAAATCTAATTTCTCCAATCAGTGTATGTGTTTAAATTAAACTTTTATTTACTTTACACCTAAATGTGTATCCCAAGCTTTTTGATATTACTCCATAGAAATTTGATTATGCTGGAAGTGAACATACAGAAAATGAAAATCAATAAACAAATTAATAATAAAAGCTGCTAGATATTAGCAGAAATTAATCTACATTGTGAGAAATCCTAAAGAATAAAGTGTGAAATAATGTAAATTATGAATAGTGTAATTATTAATAATCAACAAAAAGGAAAGGAAATGCTATTGATATGGTGGAAAATCTTTTTTTCTAGTCTATGCCAGAAAAATAGCATTGATACTGGATGCTTGTCCCCTTCATATTAATTTATGAAAAGGCTCAGATTTCATTGAAATCTCATATACCACTGATGGTAAAAGTGCCACTAAGTGGTGTTGTTTGTTTGTTTTTTTTCTTTTCCTACAAGAATAATAGTTTTACTTTATTCAAGGACCATTCAGATTTTAAAAAGACAGTGTTGGGCTTCCCTGGTTGTGCAGTGGTTAAGAATCCACCTGCCAATGCAGGAGACACGGGTTTGATCCCTGGTCTGGGAACATCCCACATGCCACGGAGCAACTAAGCCCATGAGCCACAACTACTGAGCCCACGTGCCACAGCTACTGAAGCCCATGCACCTAGAGCCCATGCTCTGTAACAAGAGAAGCCACCACAATGAGAAGCCCACACACTGCAACGAAGAGGAGCCCCCGCTCGCCACAACTAGGGAAAGCCCATGTGCAGCAGTGAAGACCCAGTGTAGCCAAAAATAAATAAATAAAATAAAAATAAAATAAAATTATTTTAAAAAAGGATAGGGTTGATGCTGACACATCTACTAAATTGTAAATATTATTTGAAAAAGTGACAGAGTTTGTGCCAGCAAATGGTTTTCAATGTAGATCAGACTGATCAAAATTCTACACTGATTAAAGATGCCTAATGGAAATAGAAAAATAATATTCTTGTTTTCAATGTTCTGAAGGACTGACAGCCATGCCTATTGTGAAGATAAACATATGGGGTCTCATGGCTAAGCTATTTTTAGTTATATGTGATTTAGGAATCAGTGAAAGAGATAAGCTATCTTTTGGACCCTAACCTGTTTCTAAATGAAACCGGTGTGGGTGTATTGACCAGCTTTTCATTATGTACTATATTCATTCCAGATTTCATTTTGATTACCTTTGGGAAGTAATAAGCACATTTCCTATGGACAAATTGTATCATTCAAGCGAGAAACCATTATGCCCTAGTTCCCATTTCAAATATAGTCACTGATCCTGAACTGAGATAACAGGTCTCAAGATCAATAATGGACAAAGGAAACCACATTTTAAAATTAGAACCAGCAATTTCTAACAGTAAAACTTCATGGCCTATATTGATTGGGAAGTACAACTTTTAATAGCTATTTAAATAGATATATCTGTATATATATATGTAGTTTTACTGATAAACAATCATTTCTCCCCCTACCCATACTTTCTTCTGGCTGCCCTCTGAGCTAAATTGTTTCTAATTTTTTTTTGTTGGAAGTGTCGCATGGCATGTGGGATAGTTCCCCAGCCAGGGCGGGTACCCTTGCTCCCTGCAGTGGAAGCACAGAGTCTTAACCACTGGATGCCATGGAAGTCCCTGAGTTAAACCGTTGGAGCATGTGTGAACTGAAAGAAGTATTGTTCTGTCTGGAAAAATAATATGTTAAAAAGCTTTTAATGGGAGAGTACGCCATGGCAACCTAATTACATTTAACAATATTCTGCATAATTTTTCACTTAATATATTAGTATTTCAGCAAACTTACAAATAATTGTACTTAAAATAATTCAAGATGCGGGAAGAGATCGTTGGGGGTGAGAAGGGGCTGAGAGAGGGTGCAGGTAGGTTAAGGAGTCCACAGGGAAAGAGGGGCATAGGGGCTGAGATGAGACTGCCAGAACAGCCTTAGAGCTCAGAGTCCAACAAAGTGAAGACTTGGGTGTGTCTGGGAGAGAGGGGAGTCAGCTAGAGTTCAAGGAGGGGAAAATAGGCTGTTGAGTTGAAAGATGAAGGTGAGAGGGAGGAACCAGAGTAATTCCTTCTGGAATAAAGCAGACTCGGATGTAGGGAGGGGGGTAGGAATCCCAGCTTAGGGGTGGCAATAGACACATCCAGGTGGGAGGGTGAGGGAGTCTCCAGGAGCCCTCTCTATGTTCTAAGACACTGGAGAAAGGATGGTGGTGACGGGGTGGAAGCTGAGGTGAAGGAACAAAGAAGCTGAGGAGAAAGTTGCTGGAAGGGTTTGGATGAGACATCAGAAAGCTGGCTTTTCTGCCAAGGGGTCTAGGCTGTCTGGATTTCCAGGGGGCCCCAGGGAAGCATCCTGTCTTCTATGTGGTCACCTTTACCTGGGTCATGCCTAGGGCTAATACTTCGGCAGGTAAAGAGCCAGGATTCATTGTGTGGTGCTGTCTGGACTGCCTTTCCCAAGGCCTTGCTGAGACAGTTAGAGGTCTCTGGAGATTGAGCTCACAACCCCTGCACTACGTACCTGCTTTCTTAACCTCCAACCAGCAACAACAGAGACTACAGAAACTTAAGGAAGAGGGTTAAAGCAGTGCCCAGAATCTTAAGATTGTGAGTAAAGCCTAATAGCTCTCAGTCTGTCCCAGTAGAGTCCCTCTACCTCGTAGTTCTATCAGAAACCAGATTGGGACAAGCAAATGATCTTTGGACATTTCCTACTTCTTTCAGGAAACAGGAAAAGATGAGTTAAGAGTCAGGTGGAACTGGCTGTTATTTAAGGATTATGACTTAGTTATTGTAGGGGATTTCTCTCTGTAAGGTGGCCTGAAAAATGAATTGGAGCATCCTTTCCTCTCCTATTGTCCAGGAGAATGTAGATAGCTGGACACAGAATCTAGAGACTTCAAATAACGTGGAGATGTTTCAACCTTCAGATCAGTGAGACCTGGCAAGGGGACTGGTGATTTCCTCTCCTTGGGAAACTAACCATCTTTGTCCTTGTGATTCCTCAAGTTTCACTGGACTGATTCCTTCATCCCATTTAAAAGCTCAGCCCTTTCCAATTCTGCCAAGAATGGGTCCCACCTTGGGTCTCAGACATTCCCCTGGTCCAATCCCTCACCCATCAAAATGTCTCAGAGAGGCAGCCAGACAACCAGGGGCTTCAAGTAATCTCATGGGAACAGAATGTTTCTGACAATGGGCAGGAGAAAGTTTGGGAAGGCAAGAGGGGATCCATTGTCATTTTTTCCTAGGGCTTTCTTGCCAATGACCCTTCTTCACTGAAATAGATTCCTCACCCTATTTCAGCCCTTAGTTTCTTAGTTTGTTCATTTTTTTAATAAGCAATTATTGATGCCTACAATGCATAAATAATAAGCAGTGGGCTAGACACTAGGGATGGGAAATAACAAAAATGAGTAAGAGAGAGTCTTACACTAAGGAATTGAAAAGCCTAAGGGAAGAGATAGATTGACCAACAGCTGACTATAATAAGCATAGTGTAAGGCAAGGTAAAGACGTGCAAACTAGGGTTATGGACTACATGCTATGGGAGTAGGGGCTCTTTCTGACAGAATACATGCCTTTGGAGCTGGCCATGCTATTTGTTGATGTGTTGCCTGTAAATATTCTTTAAAAAAACTCAAATGAAAACCTCTATATCTCTTTCTGAAGCACAAACATTAGTTTTATTATTCATTTATTAATATTGTATATGTAATAATATGAAAAATCTATTTATTTAGGGTAAAAAATTGCAGGAATAAAAACGCTGTAATTGAAAATCTAAAAACAAATTAACTTTTAGAAACTATATATAGATAAAGGTAGAATAAATATATCTTCGTTTTCAGTATCAATGTCAAGAAGAACTGCAAAGTTATGAGCGAGCCAGTTTTCTCCATCTGTCCAAGTTGCCATGTAATTATTTAGATAAACATATACATGGAAATTGTAGCACAACACCCATATCATAGCAGACAGTACATACTTCCTTAGTTCTGAGAATATCTGTGTTTAGTTTATTTAGCTTTATATATCTACTAGAGGCAGTATGCAAAATGGGTATGAGCATTGGAGTAAGGCTTACATGGGGTTGTATACCCAGCTTTTCTACTTTTTTTCATTCAATAAATGTTTACCAAGAACCTACTATGAGATAGGAACTCTCCGAGGTGCTAGAAAATCTGTCATGAAGGAAACAGACTAATTCCTTATTCTCAGAATATTTAAAATTTCATGGGGAAAAGAAAGAATAAAATACATTAGTTTTTAATATAGTTCCAGATAGTAAAACATATTATTAAGGGGAAAAAATAAGAGGAAAGAGATAGAAAATGATTATGTTCTGCTTTCAGTAAGATACTCAGGACTGATTAAAGGGCTTTAAAAGAACCAAATGAAGCCTTGAATGAAATGATGCATTCATCGGAGAGAACAGTGTTATAGATAGAGGGCTTGCACATACCAAAGTCCCGAGGTCAATGTGGGCTTGCCGTGTCCATAGTACAAGGGAACCAGTGTAGCTCAAGGGGTTGGAAGAGGAGAGAGGGCAGGGGTAAGAGAGGTAGTAAGGATCTGTACTTTTAAATCCTTATAGGTTAGAATAAGGGTTGGTGCTTTATTCTTAGGGTACTATGAAGCCATGGGAGTGTTCAAGCAGGGTAATAACAAGGTCTGATTTATTTTAAAAGACCCCAGTGGACATCTTGTAGGAACAGGATATTTATAAGTAATGGGAAGTGTTGGAGGGCTCTTCTGATCCATGCAAGGGATTATAATGGTTAGGACCTAAGTTGTAGCTGTGGGAATGATGAGCAGGAAGTTGATTTGGGATGTATTTTGAGGATAGAGTTTATAAGGCTTGGATTCAATTTTGTTTATTAAAAAAAAAATAGGAGTCATGGTGGGCTCCACATCTTTTGGCTGAAGCAGCTGAGTGAATGATGTTGTCTTTTACTGGTATTGACATGTTTACTAACTAAATGTGTGACTTTTAACATCAGTAAAACTTGTTTTCCTCACTTGAAAGAAATAGAAGCAAAGATATGTACTTCACAGGGTTTGTCAGTATTAACTCAAATAACACACTCAAGACACTAATTATAGAGCCTGGCAGATAGCAAGCATCTAATGCAGGGTAGGTATACTTAATCTAAGTAATCCTTATAAAGCACCACACTGCCATCCTTAATTTGGCCATCAGCATTTTTCGATTTTGTTTTGTTTTGATTTTTTTTTTGCATCTTTGATAGATGCTCTGTATCTTTCCTATCACCATAAGAAGGACCCATGTTCTATGCTCACAGATGAATTAAGGGATATTTTCAGAACTGAATTTCTGCCAATAAAAATACTGTACGTAATAAGGTACTCTGGAAGCATGTTTGCATGTCAAACTAGCAGAAAACAGACTTAGCAATCTCCTCTTTAAAACTCCAGGTTCACTTTGTAGTTACTACCACTGCTAACTAACTTTTGTTTTACATTTTGCATTTTAAAAGTGCTCTAAAATATAATTCTCAAAGTATTACTATCAGAGGCATTTCATTATAATAACAATAAACAAGCAAATAAAGAAACAATAACGGCAACAACTGAGGCTGAGAGAACTAAAGTACGCACAGGCTTAAAATCTTAGGGAGACTAAAGTACCATTGGTTTTACAACTAATATGTGGAAATGTTGGCTTAAAATATCTCCTCAGTACAAATGCTGTGCCCTCTCCACTGTCTGCTCACTCCTCAAGGGATGACATAACTGTTGTTGACCTACCGTAATAAAGAAGATCTCAGAAAATAGGATATCTGGCACCCCTAGATTTAAAGTTATTTTGGGATACAGTTCCTCCCCAAGATAATTTGGTCACCCCAAATGTAAAGAATGAGGAAAGCAAAATCTCCCTTCATCATTGCCATCATTTTTGTTTTAACCTGGCATTTTCTTTTCTGTCCTACACAGAGATTCCTTCTTCCTGTGTACTCAGGTACCTCTCACTTTTTGCCCCTTTCTTAGATAAACAAATAGATGTCTATAGGAAACTATTCTTAGCATCAAAATATATATGAAATCATAAGTTATTTGTATCAGAATCACCTTTATATATGACAGTTTCTATATTTTAAATGATTTAATCATTTAAATGAAATTGTTGGACATTTTTTCATGTGTCAGGTACCACACTGGTTATTCAAAATAAGTTTAATGGGACAAGATAAATGACCACAATGTACCATTATAACTGTAGATTTTGGTGCTTATGTTAAAATATGAAATAAGCCCAGTCCTTGCCCTCAAAGAGCACCTAGTTTATAATAGATGATATTCTCCTCCTCAGCAGAGAAGAGCATCTTTGTCTAAATTCTAGCCAATTTTTGAGCTTCATCAGGAAGCCTTGGCTCTATCAGAAAGCATTGATATTCAAGCACCTCACGTCATCCCCTTAATCTTTTCTAGATTCATATGGCTCACCAGATGTCCTAGAAATGCCCAAAGGGCAGAGGCTGGGTTTCAACCATCTGTAAATGGTCCTTTGTAATTTTGCAACAATGCCATCTCCCATTTCCCTACACCCATATCAAAAGCCAAAGACAACAGCTGGATGTTCAATTATTCAGATTTCATAAGTCCTCTTTAATTATCACTATACACCATCTTTTATCCCAATAAACACAAAATTATGCTCTGTAGTTATAGTTATAACTGCACTAAGTATGGGAAATATTTGTATTATTTATTTTTTCTTTGGGACTTAAATATACATTTAAAAATAATTTAAAGATCTATATTTTTTATATTTAACTTGGAACTGATATTTATTAACTTATACATTTAATTTATATTTATTTTTATAATGTAAAATGGCATATGTTTAATTTTACTGTCTTTTGTGTGATTAAGTTCTTAAATATAGGGAATATTAGAGAATGCTTAAGGAGATCTACAAGAACCTTAGATTGTCTGGCTACACTCATCTAAAATGAGTGTAACTTATGTGCTAACAATTTTTGTGGGATTTTAATTCTTTTTTAAAAATAAAAAGTAACCCTGCCCTGACAATCACCATGACTCTTAGTATCCCCAATTTGCAAATAAGCACCTTCATAAAGAAAAACATTTGGCAAATTAAATCATATGTTATTTATTTCAAGTATAACAAAGAAAGTATTACTTGAAAATAATATTTTAGATACTAAAATGACTTATTTAAGCAAAAAATTTATCTTCCTTAACATTATTTTCAAGGAAAAAAATATTAATGAACTGTATCAGTACTATACCCTTGCAAATATCTCTTTCACTAATTACTAAAAAAAAAATCTCTTCATGATTTAACTTTTTCAGTATAACTTTGCATGTTGGTTTGTCCAGTAGTTTTACTGTCTGAATAAGAACTACTCATGAAGAGACTTGAATATGGTTTCACCAAAAAAAATAAATAAATAATAATAATAATAATAATAATAATAATAATAATAATAATAATAATAGTGATTGGCTAGCAATTAGAGACAATTTTTCTACTGTAGCTCTTTTTTTTTTCTTTTATACCTATGTCTGTACCATGCAACGTTTAAGTTGTATTCTTAGCATTTCTTTACTCTCCTAAATTCTGTTTCTTATTGAATGAGGTAATCAAATTTCTGTCTCATGATACTTTTATTCACCTTACATCAACGCATGGTAAGAAGATTATTTATCTCCTGTTGTTCAGTCTTATAAAAGGCAAGAGCAAATTCTAAAAACATTTATTAGTACCTTAATATATTGACTTCAAAATCATTTTTAATAAAATATTAAAATAAGTTCATCTTAAAATTTAAGAAAATGAAATAAGCGCTCAGAATAGAGTAAGTCTACATTTTGCTCAAACCTCAAATTAGGCCCTGGCAATTATTTCAGAATAGACGGTGTAGTAGGCTGAAAAATGGCCCCCAAAGATACCAGGTCCTAATTCTTGACATCTGTAAATGTTACCTTATAAAGAAAGTGTGTTTGCAGATATGATTAAGTTAAGGATCTAGAATTGAGAGTATCCTGGATTATCTAGGTACACCCTAAATGTAGCCACATGCATCTTTGTAAGAGGGATGCAGAGGATACTTGACAGACACAGAGGAAGAGGCAGTGTGAAGATAGAGAAGAGACGTTCACAGATGCTGACCTTGAAGACTGGAGAGATTCAGCCACAAGCCAGGGAATGCTGGCAGCCACCAGAAGCTGGAAGAGACAAGGAACAGAGCCTTCAGGGGGAGCTTAAGTCTGTCACATTGATTTGGGTACAGCAATATAGATTTTGGACTCCTGGACTCCAGAATTGTGAGAGAATACATTTCTGTTGGTTTAAGCCACCAACTTCATAGTAAGTTGTTATGGAAGCCACAGGAACCTAACAGAGCTGAGAATGTTAGACAGTATTGGTGTATTACTGGATTGATTCTAAGATAGCAGCATTCCAAGTCATTTATTTACGTCTGCGGGCCTAAAAATATTTTCTCTCCTATGTGGCACATCTTTTTCCCCTGGTATTGTTTTATCTTTGCTTACCTCTCCATTCCTGGCATTGCAGAGGTCTATTCTGACATAAACAGAAGCCAGCAGTGTAGTTTGGGAAGACCTCACTTCAACTACATCTCTTGTCCTCTGAGGTTTCTTTGTCTGCAGGAGTTTCACAGTCATTCTGACCCTCATTCAAATCTAGAGTTTTGCGCCCTAGCTGGGACATCTCTTGACCAATAAATGCCCTACTCTTTCATGTCTTGGGTGAAAAATTCTAAGTACAATGTTTCTTGGAGGGTCCCCATGACTCTGAGACCCAAGTACCTATAGCAGGAGTCTGCTCAATAGCAGACCCTTTAATCAGCTGTTCCTCTTTCTCTGTTTTCCTTTTTTGGTCTACCACTCCTGTTGTTTGAGAATATTTTTTAAAATAAAATATCCACACACAATCCCTAGACTTAGCTCTGCAACTGGATGGAACCAAACAAGACAGTTGGTGTGATGAGTGACTCTAGATGAAGACTGGAAGATGCAGTATTTCCACAACTGGAATTAGAATTAGTACTCACTGAGCTGACGGCCATATGGACCCCCTGTTTGTGGTAACAGGGACAGAGATCCCAGTTGGTAAGCAGAAACACCACAATGATAGGGTTCTTGCTACTGATGGCTGGTGATGGGGCATGGTGGGAGTTGAACAATTGGCTTAGGCATAAAGGAGACAATGGTAAGCATAAGGACAGTAGAGTGAGCTGACTTTTTTAATGGCTTTGAAACTTTGAAAATAGAAAAGGGCATGCTCAATTGAGCCATAAATTCAAAACTCTTCATGGATACCTCTATGGCATCATTCAAAAGGACCCTTATCTCCTGGAGCTACATGGCAGATGGCACTGAAAATCAGGCTCCAAATTGAATTGTAAGGATTGCAGAGTTATACATAGACTAATGCAGGACTTAATAGGTCTCCTTTGCTAAATCAAAGTCCCTGATAAGGTAACACTGGGCCCATGAGACCTGCAATGGGGACACTTCTTGGATGGACAAGTCTAAGAATCTTTAGTTTTCTCTAATCATCACCTCCATCCTCCAGGCTGGGAGAAGTAGCTTCCTTTCTGTCGTGGAAGAATACCTGCTCCTCAAGTGGTGACCAAGTAAAAACATGTTCTCAGACAGAGTTCTCACGAGGTGATCTTGTTCTCCAAACTCTGTCTCATCTTCCCTCATTGCCTCTCAACAAAGCGTTGGCAAACTTTTTCTGTAATCAGCAAAAGAGTGACTGGCTTTTGCTTTGAGGGCCAAGAGGCAAAATTGAGATCATTATGTGGGTATTTATGTAGCCTTTTAAAAATGTCAAATCCACTTTTAGGCCACAGGCCACACGAAAACAGGCAGCAGGTGGGATTCAGATCCTGGGCCATAGTTTGCTGATTGCTGACTTCCACTTATTTGTTTTCAAACTTTAGAATCCATCACAGTCACATAGAGCGCTTGAGAAAATCATTTCTAGGGCTCAAAGGCAGAGTTTTTGACTCAGTCATTCTTGGGTAGGTAAAGCATTTGCATTTCTAATAAGTTCCCAGATTTTGCCGACACTGCTGAGTGGAAAATCACTGCTCTAGAAGGTAAGATTAAATGTTAGTCTGTGCAAGGAAACACAGCCCTAGTTCTGAGAGGGAAATCATACTCAGCCTGCTGGATAAAGCTAGTATGAACCTACAGGAACTGGGGTGACATGTTTCAGAGGGGTTCTTGGGGCTGTGGAACCAGAGAGAACAGAACATAAAATTGGAAGGATGAGAATGTGTTGATATGGGAACACATGGAGTCAATTTACTGACTCAGGCTTTAATACCCTGGCCAGGAACCTGGAGCAGATCCTGATAAGCTGTTTATACTGTTTCTTGAAGCTGAAACATGACCGTGACCTATGGAAAATGGGGTAGGGATGTTGGAAACATTTTGGCACATTATTGAGGAAGGACTCTGGAGGCAAGTGGGGAGATGTTAGTTTTGATCTATTATGTGAGATAAGAGAACCCCCCATTTAATTATGTCCCCTAAAGGCCCAGTGATCACTCATTTTACTCTGACAATATAGAACTTACTGGTAAGGAAGCCAACCACAGCATTGAGCCCTGGCCAAAGACCATTTAAAGTGAGTCCAAGGAGACCACAGGTGCACGCTGTAGTCAATCCCCCTGACCCCTACATGCACACCCTATTGGCTCTCTGACCTGTGAAGTAACTTAATATGGTAGGTGGACCACATGGAAATTCCTGAAGCTTCCTGCCCCTAGCCAAGAGACCAAAGCAGAACACTGCATCTCAGGAGAAGCTGCACAGATCAGTACAACATCAAAGACTTAAAGTGCATAAGAGTGTGATCCCCAGGGCATAGCTGTTCAACAACCTGTTCTGTACCTGCAAAATCTCAGTGGGTCCTGTAGAGGGTAAAGGACCCATGTAAACCCAAGTACTGCCCCAATTGCAGCTCCTTTGCTGGATGCAGTATCCACACAAATGTTGGCACTTGGTTAGCTCCTAATGAACTGGCAAAAGCATGATTTTTATCCTGATCATTAAAAATTGTCATTCATTTCAGTCTTGTCCTACATCTAAGCATAGTATCAGTATGTGGAGTCTCTCCTATCTTTTCGTGAGACAGACTAGCCAACCTCTGAGAGACAGGTCCTGTCAATGAGGCACCATGTACTTAGAAAAGTATTTGGCATTGTAGAATCCAGGAAAATGCTGTGGGAAGAGTAACATATAGGAGGAAAATCCCATGCATTGGGATTGGGAATATTCATTCACATGCATGCTGATTTCCCTCACACCAACACTAATACTCGATTTCAAGGGAACATCATTCACCTCCCAAATTACTGCAGCATCATTCAAACTATTGTCCTTGCATCCAACATTATGGCCAAGCCATTTCCTTCCAGTTATCTTCTCAAAGGCAAACTGGAGAGTGTCACCCACTTGCTTACATCCCACAATGGCTCAGTTACTGTTACATAAAGATTGCACTTTTTAACGCGTCTTAGAATGTTCCTTAAGTCTAAATGCTGATAAGATGTATTTCATCCTCCTCCGTATATTCCAGGCACACTGTCCTTGTTTGTGCTTCTTGTTCTTTCCTTGTCTCTCTTTTAGGGTTTTAAATATGGTTTCTTCTCTCAGGTACACTCCTGTCTCCAAAATATGTTTGGTTAATTCCAGCCTATCTTTCAGATTTTAACTATACTGTTACATTCCCCAGAGAAAAATATCCCTTGTCTTTCTGATGAGGAAAAAAATTCATATTTATTGGTGTGATTATTTGGTTCCTTGTATCAGGGTCCATATATTTTCATGCTCACCTTTGTTTCATCTGTTCCTAATAGGGTATCTAATTATACACATTTATTCAATGAATAAAGCAAAAAGGGGAAAAAGGAAGGAAGAAGAAATTGAGACAACTCTTTACAAGGGAGATAAGAAAGTCTACAAAAAGATGTCATCTTCATTATTAAGAGAGAAATGGTATCCTGGAAAAAAATTCAACAGGATGAAATAATAAGAAGAAAAATAAACAAGAAAGCTATTGGCTATTTCTACTTATTAGTAAGAATGCAAAGTCCTAAACAAAACTCTAGCATATGGAATAATTCTGGATATTACTTTAAAAATTATAACTGTTATTATACATCTTTTATTCCAACTAATAAACACATAGTTTTATAAAAGATAACTCTCAATATAAATTTTTACATTAGGGGGTCAGGGGAGAATTAAGTAGATACATTAATTTAGGAGATACCAAAAAGATGATTTCCAATTCTGAAGAAAATCTTTCTTAGCTACAAATAGATTTTCTTTCTCATATTAAAGAAAAGGTCTCTATTGCAAATAAATGGTAGGTGACATATGAGTTAATATGAATTTATTTTAAGGTCTGACCTCTACTAGAGTTTATAGTATGTTCTTGAAGTTCATATTAACAATATAAGAACAAAAACTCCAACAACAAATAAAAACAAAATCAACCTTGCAATTAAACATCTAAAAAATTGTTATTTCCAGATAACATGATTGGCAAATAGAAACAAATAAATGAAGAGATGCAAGGAAATGAGTAATCTATTAGGATAAAGGGATTTTGATATGAACTGGGAATCATTCAAATAACAGGATTTTAAAAGACAAACACATAGGGCTTCCCTGGTGGCGCAGTTGTTGGGAGTCTGCCTGCCGATGCAGGGCACACGGGTTCATGCCCTGGTCCGGGAAGATCCCATGTGCCGCAGAACGGCAAGGCCCATGAGCCATGGCCGCTGAGCCTGCACATCCAGAGCTTGTGCTCCACAACGGGAGAGGCCACAACAGTGAAAGGCCCACGTATCATAAAAAAATAAAATAAAATAAAATAAAAAATAAAAGACAAACACATAAATACTATGATTATATCTGTATAGTTTTAATCCAGGAAATTAATATATATTTATTGTAGCTTTTGGATTTTCATATTGCTTATATAATCAGAAAGAGTAGTGGCTATATAAGTTTTTCAAAGAATGGGAAATTGCATTATTTAGAGCTTTAGTGACTTAATATATAGAGTGACTACTGGGCTTTATTCTTGTCAAACTCTAAATCACTTTCTGGTTGTAAGTTAGACACTAATGTAGATAAATTAACTCTACAAGGTCACTTGGGCATCATTTAGAGCAATGCTCTATTCTGGAGAGTGTAGGAAACTGAACAATAAACTTGGACTTATACAAATGGAGGCTGTACATTTTTCGTGTTTTTTTTTTTTTTTAGTAAGTGTATAAGAACACACAAGGTCAAAAGTTTGTGGTCCTTCTCATATTTTAACTTTGAAAGTCAAAATTTCATTCTACCCTGCTTCTATTTGTCCAAATAACTCCAGGTCTTTTCCTATTTAATTGTTTTCAGAAGGGTTTTTTGTTGTTGCTGTTTTTCAGATTTTAAAATGTTATCATTGATGAGAAATTTTACTTTGGGGGGATGAATTTGATTTTAGAAATTAGGCAAATGCCATTCAAAGCCAGGTATGATGTTTAAGTCTGTGATTAAAGGATCCCAGCAATGCTTTGTTGACATATCATAGGACATATAATATAATGGCAATAATTTTACTTGGAAGCAAGGGACCTGGTTGTGACACCCATGTCAATGGTCGGAAATTTTGGAGAAGTCCCTTAAAATGTTTGAATCTCTGTTTTATCACCTTCAACTGTAGTAATATTATATAACTTCCCTTTCCTCACAGAGTTTGTGGTCAGAAAGTGATACATTAAGTTAGTAACCTTGTTTTTATTGTAAACAGGGTCTTTGTAAATACCTTGTGTAGCAGGGGGCATTTTTGACATTCATAGCTTCTGAGCTGACAAATTAAGGTCACATGAACTATATGTTTTCTAAAAATATTTAATTAAAGTATAAAGTTTAATTTAGATATCCATGGTTTCTAAAATACAAACATCCAACTGCAATATGTACTTCCAGCATTAATGCATGTTTTATACAGAGAATATCCTTTTTTCTGCATTTTCTATAAGTGGTGGAACACCATTTTTCCTTACTTCATATATGTTGGGTCTAAGTAGTCATGATTTATGGATAAACTACTTTCCATAAGCAGAGATATGAGATTTATAACCATTCTGACAGGAAAAATAAACACTTTCTTAATATATATTTATGTGTATAAAACATTTGTCATGTAGTTATTGGGGGAGGTATCAGAATTGTGCAGCAATGATGATAAATTAGGATTTACTAGATTCAGTCTGAATAAAACTTTACTTCTGGGGACATAACTATGAACAGCATTAATTTCCTTCCTTTTTTTATTTTTGATTGTGGTTTTTCTCAAACGTTATTTAGGTTTGAAAATCTATCTCAGTAGAATGATTTCTCCTCTGTTCTATATGTAACGTTGACTCTGGTTCTTGGGAGATGTGAAAAGATCTGTTTGACACAGCATTTTGTGTAGAAATTTCTGGTTATGTCCTCTTACATAGACTCCATACTTACTTCAGATCATAAAACATGGCCAAGTTTGGTTCAGTATGTCATATAGATTGTCAACATCAGAATGCCACAACCCATTGTTTCAAAACAAATGTGTGTCTATATGTATACACACCCACACATATGTAAGTATATAATCTGGTCAAAAAGAACCTGTTATCTGGTATTGGTTCATAAGTTTAAAATATTTGTCCTCATATTTTTTATTCTGATCTTACATTAAAAACACAAGCTGTGTATCTTGTAAATATACAAAAATGTCAGATAAGTTTCACATGGTCTGGTTCTCAAGGTAAGTCTAATAAAATGCTTTTGCAAAAGGTGAAAATCCATTCATAGCTCACTTGAGTGATTTTAAGATTAACACTTTTAAATACCACTTAAATGAGAGGCCATGTTTCTTGCAGACTTCCTACATGTGAGCTTATGTTTTGTATATCCACTGACCCTTCTTTCTCAATATCTTTTGCTCTTTCCTCATTTCCTAGATTCTAAATATTTAGGAGCCACAGAGAATAACCTTGGTCTTCCTTTGCTCTTTATACATTCACTCTCTTGGTAATCTCATACCATCCTAATATTTTATTCTGAGAAGCCCCACATTTATATAATTTATATTACTAGCCTCTCCTCTCCATGGGAGAAAATCCCAGGGCCTACTGTACAGCTCCATAAGCATATCTAATAGATAGCTCAAATTCCTATGTCAAAACTGAGCTCCTGATTTCCCTCTGTAAGCCTTCATTCAAGGACACCACTCAAATATCAATGCCTGCTTGTGAATTAGAAACATTCTTTGGTTAGACGCAGAATAAAATTTGGGTTCATGTAGACCAAAGTGCATATTGCATTACCATATGGGAAAAAAAAGTAATAAGAAACTCTGGCAAAAATAATCAGAAGCAAAATGCATGGTTTGGAGAGAATAGGATCTATATTTTATTCACCACTCACTGACATGGCAGAAAAAATATCGTACAAAGCACAGTCTGTAAACCATGCCTTCCTGTCTCCTTAAACCATTCTTTCTCAGTAAATGGTGATTTCTTTGTTCTCATACTCAGGCTGAAAACTGGCTTTTTTTTTTTTTTTTTTAAATAAGGGCTCTATTTATTTATTTATTTATTTATTTATTTATTTATTGGCTATGCCTCATAACTTGTGGGATCTTAGTTCCACGACCAGAGATTGAACCCTTGCCTCTTGCATTGGAAGTGGGGAGTCTTAACCACTGGACCGCCAGGGAAGTCCCCAATCTGACTTCTTTATTTCACTTCAGTCATCCAGTGCATCAAAATATACTCTTGGCTTTGTCTCTGGGTGATGTCCAGAATCTGACCACTTCTCACACCCTGGTCCTGGTCACCTTCATTTCTTACCTTGATTAGCACAGTAGCTTCTTGCTTCTCTAAAACTTAATTTCAACACAGAAATAAAGGCAGATATTTTAAAATAATCCATTGGCTTCTCATGTCACTCAGCAAAAATATTTTGTTGCCTACAAAGCCAACACAATCTGCCCCATTCCCGTCCCTTTATCTCTCTTGCTCACAGCGTTGTTCTCACAGTGGCAATCACATTGGCCTCCTTGCTCCTCCTACGCTGGCCAGGGTCTTTGGACTTGCCCTTCCCTCACCTGGAGTGCATAGCCCCTCCATTATCCACAAGGCTTGTGAATCAAATACTTCTAATTTTTGCCCCAATATCTCACTACCACTTTATTTAAATTTCATTTTCTCCCCTAACTGATCTCAGTGCCCTTTCCCTCCTTTATTTATCCACATTGCATTTATAACCATCTGACTTAATCACTTCTACAGCAGGTTTTTCCCAGCCACATGGTCTAAAATAAAATTCCAAACTCCTCTAACAGTACCCACTCTCCTCCCCACTATTTTTCTCCTTAATACTTATCATTATTCCAACTTGTTCTACAATTTTATTTTATTATTATTATCATTTAGAAGTGTATATTTAATCTTATTAAGTGGAATTACATATTCCTTTGTCTTCTTGGTGTTTCTCTGTATGGACACATACACAATTATCCTATTATTATTATTCTGTTTTCATTATTTTTTTAGGATACTATCACAAAAAAATCTCAAACATATAACTTTGCACTGATAGGAATATTTTTGTGGGATAGATTTTATTTTAAAGTAGAATTGCCAGATGATAGTCTATATACATGTGAAAAAACAACAGATATTACTCATGCTTTTTTCCAAGAATCACTGCTATATCATATTCCTTGCTGTTGCATATGAGAATGCCAAATTCCCTACATTCTCAACAATATCTTACAGTATGGCTACATAAATTTTTGCCAATCTGAATGAGAACTGTGCTAACTTGTTTTAATATATTTCTCATCTTTAGCAGCCATTTTCACTACTTCTTTGAGATGTAAATACTTATATAATTTGTCCATATTCTATTTGTTTCTTTGCATTTTTTCTCAATGATTCTGAGTATCTTTTGATATATATTATGTATAAACTATTTGTTATTTGTGTCGCAAATACTTTTCCTGGACTGGTATTTCTATTAGGCTAAGTTTATGTTGTGTTTTGCTGCACAGTTTTTTTAAAATAATTCTTTCTAGTTTAATATTTTCATTTATGTCTTATGGGTTTTGTATAATGATTACAAATTTTAACCTGAAATTTGAAAAGTAAATCTCATATGCATAGAAATAAAGTATACATTATTTAGCTGAAATTCACAGTGTGTAAGATTAACAAAGTTATATACCCTTACTTTTTCCTTAAGAAGAACCAGTGTTCACAGCTCCATATTAAGAATTCATCCATCAGTTCCTTCATATATGAAATATTATATTTCTCATTTAATAAAATTCCTTACATACCTGGATTTGCTTTTGAATGTTGTCCTTCTCTTGTAAGGCATTTCACCAATAATAATTCTTTGATGACCTTGGTTTTATACTACACTCCTATGAATTCTAGGGCACCTCCTCTTCCTCAAAATTCCTTTGCTTCTTTGTACCTTTATCTTCTCAATACCCTTCCCAAAGGCCATAATCGCGGTTATTCTTTGTACAAAGACTGATTTAACTTCATCCATAATGAAATTTACAAAGAAGCAAAGCACATTGAATTTACTGCCTTTTCAATGAGTTCAACCAGCACTCCTCCTTTTAAAGTACTTATATACAGTATATAATAATTGTTCTCTTACTGTATTTGTGTGTCTCCTAGTGTAAAACAATGAACCCTACTTAAAAGCAAACCAATTCCTTTCTTTATAAAATATATATATATATATATATATATATATATATATATATATATATATATATATGAAAGTGCTTTTCAGCCTCCCCAGAGTAAAATTTCTGTTAATTCAGAAAAACAACAATTTTCTGCCTCTTCATTTTAGTCAGATAACAAGAGAAAACATGTGCCAACAATGCATAAAATCATTATTTCTTCACAACACACTTTTCCTTTAATTATTCTCATGTGTTTAGAAGGACGTAAATAAAATCATACATATTAAATTCAAAGTTGTTTCTGAGTCTCATTTCTCCTTGACGTTGAGAATTCACAATGGCAATGCCTGCTTTTTATACTGCTGTGGCCCCTGTATTCTATTTGGAAACCTAGTTTGTCTTCCTTCTACCTCCTAAATTGGCAGCCAGTCCCAGGACCTCAAGCTCCCTAAATAAGAACATTATACAGGTTTTTGTTTTTTTTTTCCCCACAGCCTTCTATCTTTCTGTATTGGCATGCTTTCCACTCCCCTTTTTGCTAGATGATCTGTATCAAGGCTATTCTTCCAAAGTTGAGTTCTTGTTTAGAGATCCATCCTCCAATTTCTCAAAGCAATATTTAATTTCCTGCTAACTACCTACTTCCTTTCAAGGTTTCTCAGTTTCTGCTGATATTGCCATAGTTATCTTGGTCACCTCTGCTTAATATTTATGGTTTCATCTCTATTTCCCTTATACTAACCATAAGCATCCAAACAGCGACCACGATTGATTCTCCCTTCAAAAGTTCTTTTCCAGCTTTCCCTTCTTTTCCATTGCAGTCACTGTCACCATATTCTAGACTGCTATCACTGTGCCATACTGTTGCAGTATCCTTATGCTAGCTTCCTGAATTCACAAATACAATTGCTAAATTAACTTCCAAGAATTCTCGGGCCACTTCCCTTCAAAGGGAAATAGTAGCTCCTCAATAAATATTTGTTGACTGCCTGGCTAAATTTTCACTGACTCCCCATTACCAATATCATGCAGATAAATTGCTACAAGATGGCAATTAACATTTCTGTATTATGTCACAATTTGTAAATGTGTCACATTATAATTTTATCCTTCCTGAAATCTCTGTTCCCAGATATGAGCTCTGGCTTTCTGACCACCCTGGGATGCATCCATAACTATGACTCTGCATCTGTAACTTATCATGTATGCAAAAACAACTTCCAGTGTTTTCATTAAAATGCTGTATATTCATCAAGTAGAAATACAAAACTGATTTCCCAGGAAAATTCCCTAATTTTTCAAGTTCTCCATGACTTGTTCTTTGTTTACAATGTCTGTGTTTTATAACTCATTTATCACTTACCTGTTACTATGTATTATGGTTATCTGTGTCTATATGTTATCTTTCCAATTAGACTAAACATAAAATGTCTGAGATACATCTTTACTTTTTGATCTTTCTCAGCTTGGTGCACAGTGTTTTTTTTTGTTTTTTTTTTAATGTTAACCGGCATGGAAAGAACATTAGGGAGGAAGTTTGCACTGGATCCCTGAATCTTAAAATAATATATTTTCATAATTGTCACCATACACATTTCTAGCCACATTATCTAACTCCTTGAGTCCACATAGTCTACTCCTCTCACTTGTTATTGCTTTTCTTTCATTTTAAAAAAAATATTTATTTATTTATTTTTGGCTGCATTGGGTCTTTGTTGCTACGCATGGGCTTTCTCTAGTTGCAGCGAGCAGGGGCTACTCTTCGTTGTGGTACACAGGCTTCTCATTGCGGTGGCTTCTCTTGTTGTGGAGCATGGACCCTAGGCACGCGGGAACAGTAGTCATGGATCGTGGACTTAGTTGCTCACATAAATACAGTAAAGTTTAAAAATAGTAAGTGTAAATTCAACAAAGTTTCTTCCTATAATTATCACCAGATGAAAGAAGAGAAGATAATCATCAACCACTGTCTTATCCTTTCCCACCTGCAATTTTGGCTCCCTAAATTATCATTATATTCACATCTAACACTCTAAGTTAGGTCAGCTTTGACATATATATATATATATATATAAAATATATATATAGTTGTTGTTTTGTTTCTTTCAATTAAGATTCAACCTCTGAGATTTCTTCATTTCGTTGTTCATTCCTTCATTTCATTGTCCATTCATTGTAATTGCTATTGTTGTATAAATAGATCACATAATTTATTTATCCATATTTCTTTGTTCATGGACATTTGGGGTTCTCAGGCTTAACAATTATTAATGTTGCTGCCTTGAGCATTATTAAAGATATCTTCTGATACACATGTCTACACCTATAAACACATAGGTGTACCCTTCTGCTGAGCATGGCTAGTAGTAGAAGTGCTGGATCAGGTCACATCTATCAGCTTTAGTTGATACTGACAACCTGTTTTACAGACTACTAAGTCATTTTAATTTGTGTTTTGCTTCACTTTTTAGCTTCGGGACTTCCCTGGTGGTCCAGTGGTTAAGACTCTGCCTTTCCACTGCAGGGGGTTTGGGTTCCATCTCTGGTCATAGAACTAAGATCCCACTTGCCGTGTGGCATGACAAAAAAAAAAAAAGCATTTTTTAGTTTCTTGTCCAACAGAGCTTAACAGCTTGATAAATACCTTGCATAGGAATCATCAGAATCTAAAATTTACTTTTGTACACCTCCTTACTCACCAAGATATCAGCCTCTTAATTCCTAGCTTCCTTGATTTCCTCATACTGCAATTTTTGTCTCTCCATCCATCTTAGATTATCAAAAGCTCTACTGTATTCTCTGAATTTGAGCATCAACCCTTTGCCTGCATTCTTTTTTTTTTTTTTTTGAGGTACGTGGGCTTCTCACTGTTGTGGCCTCTCCCGTTGTGGAGCACAGGCTCTGGACGTGCATGCTCAGCAGCCATGGCTCACGGGCCCAGCCGCTCTGCGGCATGTGGGATCTTCCCAGACTGGGGTGCAAACCTGTGTCCCCTGCATCGGCAGGTGGACTCTCAACCACTGCGCCACCAGGGAAGTCCTGCCTGCATTCTTAACTTCTCAACTTATGCTAGAAACTTGTACCTGACCTTAAGAGAAATCAGCTTAAAGAAGGTCCAGCTTCTTAGAAACTATGCCCTCCCCAAAAGATCTTAATGACTGTATGCCTGATTTAATCAGGAGTTCACAAATCTCTTCCATTTTGTTTTGTTTGGTTTCTTGGCATATGGCACGTTATCCACTTTTCTCATTTGCTCTCTATGCGGGCATGGTCTTCTAAGAGCTATCTCCCTAACATATTTGGTAAAAATGCTAAAGCATCTCCAGTTGGGGGTCTTTGAGGGATGGATTAATGATTGTTCCAGACTTCTGCAGTTGAGAGAGCTGAAGTATGTCCTACCTTGGAAGGTACAATATTGTACATGATATGAGTGAATAAAAAAGGAATCCATGTACTGAAAAGCACTTCTGCCAAAATAGTTGTACACTGTGGGCCTCTGATCCCGGCTAGACTAAAATAATGCGTATGATAAACGTGTGTCCTTGTCTCTACATTCAAACATCTTGAATGAAGCACCATTGGCAAGTCATTCCAACTCTCTGTTCAAATTCCAGTTGTTGAATTGCTTCCAGTTCCAATAGTTCCATGGTTTACAATTGCCATAGTTTGGTATTAGAACCAAACACATACCTCCTAACTACCATTTACAAAAATTAACTCACACTATTATAATTTTGATATCATTAGCAAAGTCAGAATTTAAACATGAAATTAAATCAGTTCTTATATTATCCTTGAATCGTGGAAAAAGTGTGAGATACTATCAAGCAAATTAAACCATAGTTGAAGTGAAGAAGTATAAGATCTTAAATAGATATTTTCCTTTATAATACAAGCATATTTTTATGAGAACAAACATGTTTTTACTTGTAAAAAAAGGGAGACCTTATTTAATTATTTGGCACGTTGTGTGTAAATCTTCATTTATTTATTCACCAAATATCTAATATACAGTTACTCCATGTTATGAATTCATTTTCACATAAAAAACATTCAAGTAGTTTAAGCACATTTGTTGAATAACCAAGTTTGTTACATCCAGATTCTGTCTCAACATACATTGAATTTATAATTAAAAAAAAATTGTAGGAATCTTAAAAAACACTGATTTAGGAAAAAATATTTTTTCACTCAAACGAAATATTAAAAGACATGGTATAATTACAAAACTATGAAACACCGAGAGTGAGGTAGAGTGGAAATCAATCTCAAGCTTCCCACCGAGCTCACCACTTGTCTAGCAATTATCCTAAGTGTTTCCCCACCACTGACAGTGAGAAAGGAAGCTGCTGAGGCTGCCACTTCCGTGTTGTATGTTGACATTTTATCCAATCTATTCCTGTAAATAACTTCTCACAAACCTTAAATACCCATTTCAAAAGCACTCCTCAAAGCAAAGTAACCACTCATCCTTCCTTTGCAGAAATTTGTATTCCAACTAAGAAAATTTCACAAAATTTCCCAGCCTGCTGAGAAAATTTAAAAAAGTAATTTTTTTTTTTAAAAAAGAACTACCTCCCCAGGTTATATCCAGGTACTGTGGTTTACTTTCTCTTTTAATGGTGGCAATATATTGTTTTACTTAATTCAAAGACACTTAAATAGAAAGAAAATGGAACTGAGAACCAAATGCCTTTAGTTTGCCATAGGTAAGTAAAAATATCTATGTTTTATTACCATATTTTATCATATAATTGGGCCTCTAGCACTTTTTTTTTCAATAAGTGTACATCAACACATTTTGATGGTGTTTGGGAGAAAAACATCTTATGTTAGAAGTAAGAATAGTTCTAAGCTATTTCAAATAGACACATTTCAATTGAAACCATGAGGACATAATACATGTCTGGGTTTCTGCATAACTTGGTGCAGTCCCAGCTCTTACACTAACTATTTGGCAAACAGGTCCCATCATAACCAAAACAAAGATAACATGGGGAGTTGGAATGGTCCACTGGGTGTCTTTCAACTTTAATGTTTAATCTCCTGCTACCTCCCTGCTGTTGACACAGGCCTCCACTCATAGCTAGATCTTCACAGCAGAATTCTAGCTAGCTTGCTATCCTTCAAATATTTTTTATCATTCTCTATCCTTTTTCCTACCTGTCTTGCATAGAGCTGCCCAATTCCTCACACATAGATAATTTGCTTCTCTAACCATAATGCCCATCACATAAAATATAAATTGATGTTTGAATGTCAAGATCTACAACTACATTATCCAATCTCATTCTAGAATTCAAACTTTATCCTCCACCAGTAGCTTCCATTCTTACTCACTCTTCCTTTGGGTTTTTTTCCCCTTGAAACTCATCTTTAACTGACTGATCCATTTACTTCTGCTGTTCTTCACAGTTGAAATATGTTTCTCCTACCTTCCTTTCCACCATTTCAAAAGACCATCATATTTTCAGTGGCCACCTACGATCGTTTTAAGCTATGTTTTTTTTTAAATTTTTCTTAAATCCTATTCAAGTATAAAAAAAAAGTTTGTAAATTTTGTCTCTCTCAAGTACAAGGAAGCTCCTTGAAAGTTAAGACACTACCATAGACTGTGTAGCATATGTGTCGGTTGGCTACAACCATAACATGGGGATAAATGCTTTCTGAATTCCTTGTCACATACTTATATGAATCAGGTAACCTATTTAAGGATAAGAAAGCATAGGTTTTGACCAAGAAACTTAATGATATGTATCAGATAAAGGAGGAGATATCTGATCAAGCTGAATTTTTCTAAGGGACCAGGATTCTATGAATGGGCTCTCATAGCAAGGGAAGAAAGAACTGTGGGAATATATAGAAGATGCTCTGAAAGGGTTTGTTTGTTGTATGCTCAAAACCTCTCAAGGGGGGTTGGTGGGTGTGTTTCAGGTCTCTCAATCCAAGCCTAATGAGAGAAGCTTCAGTTGGATCATTGGCAAAGCTTACAGCCTGTCTCCTACAGTTGGGGGTGTGGGAAGATGGTGTATCAATCAGGGTTCTATAGTATGTATATATATATATATATATATATATATATATATATATATATATATATATATAGAGAGAGAGAGAGAGAGAGAGAGAGAGAGAGAGAGATGAAGATATTTTAAAGGATTGGCCTAAATAATTGTGGAGGCTAGAAATTCTGAAATCTATAGAAAAGTCTGGCAGCCTAGAAATTCAGTCAGGGGTTGATGTTCCAGTGTTAAGGCAGAATATCTTTTTTTTTTTCTGGGAAACCTCAATTCTTCCTTTTAAGAAGGAAGAATCATCTGATTGGGCGAGGCCCACCCTTATTATTGTGGATAAACTCCTTTACTTAATGTCAACTGTTGTAGATGTTAACTACATCTACCAAATACCCTCAGAGTAACACCTAGTTTAGGGTTTGATTGAATAACTGGATACTATAGACTAGTCAAGTTGACACACAAAACCAACAGTCAAAGGTGGCATTTAAACTTTTGCCTGAGAAATCTCAAAGGCAAGCAACACTGTGAGATGTGATGGTGGGCATCAATAAAAGGTAGCTGCTGCACTGGGATTGGCTCCACCAGAGTTTGTGTGGTGCTCATCAACCTCAGAGGGATTCAGATTTAAGTCATCTTAAATTCTCTTGAGGGTACAGCCCTCATTCTAGAATTGCTGGAGTCATCACAGGATCCCTAGAGACTCATTAGGGAGTAAACGAAGAGCCAGAGAATCAAGTACTAACTGCATCAAAGGTTACAGAGGAGACGATTCTGGCAATAGGGGTTAAGTCTCCAATTACCCCAAGTGCCCATCAGAAGAAGAGGCAGCTCTACCCATGAGCACTACCAGAAACCTAAAGGGCAGAATTCGGCAGCTCCTTTTGCAAAGTAAGATTTTTCTGCCTTTCTTCTTCTCTCCTCCATGAACACCCCTTAATACCTAAGTAGTTTGAAAATGTACCCAGTGAATGAGGAGGAGGTGATGCACATGGGAGAGGAAGCTGGGTACAGCTCCTTCCCTACAGGCAGCTAGCCATCCCACGGCCAGTTGGAGCTGGAGAAGTGCAGTAGAAAGAAATTAAAAATTTGACTATTTCATGGGAACAAACATTCTAAGAACAAATTTGAGATTTTTGTGAATGTTTCTTAAAGTAACCAAAGGAATTTTGCCAAATAAGTGTTATTCGAAAAGCTATGAGACTGAGTTTTCATCCAGGGACATAGGAATAAATTTCCACAAGGTAAATTTTCAAAGTACAATAAGAAGCCCAATAAAATCACTTTGTGATAGCTTCCCATGACTCAAACATGTGCAAAATACTGGTTGCAATACGCCATGGGTGGCAGTATATGTGGTAACAGAAACATATAAAATGGAATATTAGAACTAAGAATGCTTTGGACGTTAGGGATTATACAGAAACTTGTAGACTTGGAGAGACAGGAAAGGGGAGAAATAAATGACTGTGGCTTTTCTGGTAGACTCAGGGAGGCCAGTCTAACTGGATAGATGGCTTTGTATTATAGGGCAGTGGCATATAGCAGTTTTTAACTGCTAAGATAAGAACTTTAATTTCACAGGTAATTGAAAGTCTGTACATGTTTTTGAAAAGTAAACCACTGTGATTCAATCTGTGATGGATCTGAAAATCTCTAATGGAGACTAGATAGATAGATAGATAGATAGATAGATAGATATCAGTGTTCTATCATGTATCTGATATTACCCTACTATTTAAGGCAACCAGCCATTTTACATATTTTAAGATACCTTCATTTTTTTCTTTTCTTAAAAAGGAAGCATTCTAAAAATTGCAAAATTCTAAAACTTTAGAACTTATTTACCTAGTGACTTTCTTCTGGATAGATAGATAGATAGTAGAAAAATTAGAGAAAATTGAGGATGACATTAGGAGAAAGTAGTTATAGTCAATAAGAAAATCATGAAATTGGTGATTCAAGGGTGCGGTCCTGTGACACACAACTTGTGAGCAACCTGTCACATTTTATCCTGTTGCTATAATACTGTTGTGTATGGAAGAAGTATCATCGCTCTAAGCTATGTGTTTCTTCCTCTTTGGCTTCTCCCTTTTTGACCACTCCTACCCACCCCACGTTTCTTACTTTGGCAACCAAAGTTCTCAAGAAACACGGGCATTACCTCTCTCTCACCTCCCACTGCCTGTGAGTCACTAGTTTTTCTTGATTTCTCTGTGATTAAGACCAACTATTTTGAACGGGCATTCACAGTTCTTTATGAATGAGCCTCTGATTTCCTTTCCAATCTCATCTCTTACCATTTTCCTTCTCTATATATTCTTGTCAAAGGGTTACAGCAAAACCACAATGATTTAGGGTAAAATAGGGCATGAATGGTACCAAGACATTGTTAAAACAAACTAAAAATATTTGGAGATGGATTCCTTGTGGTTACTTTCAACAGGGACATGAAAGCTTATATTCTTATCAAGAGTTGAGAAACAAAATGTGAATAATGAATGTCAATTGCCTGTTCTGGAGGAGTAGAGAATCTCTCAGATTTTGGTGCTAAATCATGGCAGGTGAGTTTCCAACCCCTGCTTTAGTAAAAACAGCCTTTCCCATTAACTTCTGAGACTTTCTTGGAACAGAGTGGTGACATTGCTCCTCCAATCTCACACACCTGCCCCGATCCTCTTCTCTGTTATGTGTGAATTAAGAGTAAGGATATTAGACAATGATGGTCAAGAGTCTGGACTTTGGATTAATTAACACATATAATTAATTTTCTGCTTTACACCTACTATCTGTGTTACCTTTGGAAACGTTGCAAATTTAGTCTCTCAAGGCCTCTAAATTCTCATCTGGAAAATTGGATTGCTATTTGTGTTTTAAAAATATATATAACTAAATAAGCAAAACACTTAGAAATTAAAGTGTGGAGACTGCAGCTCTAAATTTTGAGGACTTTAGCTTTATAGATATGACTTTCCTTTCACTTTTAAACCCAATAGTGCCTAAGAGGCTATGTTCAAATTTAGTGATCTTCGATTTATTTTCCTCTAATTCATGGAGGATCCAACTTCTCCTTGAATGTAAACTGTTCTTTAATATGTGTACTATCACTAGAACTATCATTGTTTCCATTCCATTTTTTAAATAAATTTGTTCACTTAATTTTTAGACTTGAAAATTAAAAAAAAAGACATAATGTACAGAAAAACTACACAAAAAAAGGCTATGGTCTCTTAAAAAAACAAAAACACATACACGAGGACTTCCCTGGTGGCGCAGTTGTTGGAAATCTGCCTGCCAATGCAGGAGACACGTGTTCCATCCTTGGTCCCTGTGGATCCCACATGCTGTGGAACAACTAAACCCATGCACCACAACTACTGAGCCTGCGCTCTAGAGCCCATGACCTGAAATTGCTGAAGCCTGCACACCTAGAGCCCGTGCTCCACAGCAGGAGAAGACACCACTGTGAGAAGCCCCTGCACCACAACGAAGAGTGGCCCTCACTCACCACAGCTAAGGGGAGCCCGCAAGCAACAGGGAAATCCCAGTGCAGCCAAAAAAAACACACACAAACAATTCCATCTACATTTTATTTAATGTTATCAAGCTCTTTACCTATGCAAAATTTTGTTAATACTTGCAATTATTCAGTAAATAAACTTCTATGTTCTTGTTTCCATGGTGTAGTGGTTGTCACATTCGTCTCACACTTCTATGCTCTATTTTATACACATATCCAGAAAAGCAGGCCCCTTTCTACATTATTTTAACTGCTCTATAAATATAATTTTAATGGGTGCAAAAACACTCTTCACCAAAGTTGATATCCTGATGCAGTTAACAATCGTTTAACAATATTTTCTAAAAACTCAGCATTATAAATAATATTTGGGGAATGTCTCCATGCTTACAGGTTTTTATGATGCTATCAGATTTTTTTAACTGTTTGCCCAAAAGAGATTTACCTAGTAAAAGAATATGAGGATTTTATGCTTTTTATAATTATTGTCATATGTAACATTGGTCTTTATGATCTCTATTTATCATACCATTGTACCCAGAGAGATTATCTATAAATTTTCCTTCAATCATTTATTTAAACCACATTTTAAAGGTATTATTATGTACCAAACACCATTATAGATGTTGATGATACACTTGTGAACAAGATAGAAAAGATATCCTTTTCTGGGAGTTGTAGTTTCAGTAGAGAGAGGAAGCATATTATAAATCAAGTAGGAAGAATGAAAATGGAAGGTCGGCAGGAAGGAAAGAAGGAAGGAAGGAAGGGAGGGAAGGAGGGAGGGAGGAAGAGTGGAGAAAACATGAAACAAGAAGCAAAAGGAAAAGGAAATTTAAAAGGAGTTCTAACAATGAAAAAGTCTCTAAAGACAATTGTAATGTATGCCACATTTATTTGGCCTAATTAGGAGCTAAAGAACAAAAAAATTTAATGACAAAATTAGTGAATTGAACACCAACTTTAAAATAAAGGCAGGAATATGCACCTGTCCCAAGTGTTAGAAAATAATAATTCAAAGTTCAGAATTTTCATAGAAAAAATAAGCTAGTGAAATATCAATCAATTATAGGAAATTCAAAACTCACATGTGACCAAAATTCACTCTGAATGACATCAGGGTGATTCCACATTTGTACATTTTGAGGATAGTCTGCTTAATGTAAGCAGTAAAGAATGAGGACTTTTATGAAATCCATCTTACCTTATAACATCTCCAGGAATATGAGGCACTGAAACCTACCATTTTGCCAGTGCAGATTGAGATGCTAACATGGGTATTAACTCATGAGAGCATTATTCAGGAAAAAATAATCATGTTGGCTTTTCATTGATATTTGAAAGGAATAAGTCTGATTAGATCATTAAGTTTATTTCCCACAGGCCAGAGCAAGAGAATCATTTAGAGAAGGCCTGGCCTCATATTTTTCTGAGGGAGGGTCTTGGCTACTCCTAATTGGAATGACTGAAAATGTCCCAAATAGACTGTTTGTTATCTTCTTCACAAGTGATCACAGAGCATATGATGTTTCAAAGGGACTTCCAAATTCAAATAACTCAATTAGGGAAGACACAATTCCAAGAAAGATGATATGGTTGCAATCAATAAGTTAGTTACTAAAAATACTCATTTTTTTGTACCAGCGTTTTGAAAGTGCTAAAAAGTAACTTCATTCTTTTCATTTACATGGCAACCAATTATGATTGTGTTAAAGATATTACTTTTTAAGCTGAATATTTTACCTTTGATTTTTTCCCCTTTACTGAAATTGCTAATTTTTCAATTGCCAGGAAATTTCCCAATTTGAGGCTGAGCATAGCATTATAGTTGAACAGTTGTCTGCATAACAACATTTTTGAAAATTAATTAGCCCTTGAGATAATGATCCTTTTTTCTCCTTGGGATTCTCACTTGCTGAGAATAGTGTGAACTGTTTTTCTCCAAATTGAGTGGTGGCTTTTACAGAACAATGAGAGGGCTGGTTCAGTGTGGGTGTCTTTTGTTTTAAAGTGCTGTCTTCTATTGTGAAATTAAATTAAGCAAGCTATGTTCAATGTGAATGCTATTTCCCATTTCTTAATAGGTTCATATTTACAGCAGTGTGAAAAAAATATCTGGTTCAGATTGGTCAGTGGGTCTCTTATAAAAGAATATATATTTATTAATCTGTTCTTCAGGTTCTAATATTGAGGACTAATTTATGATTTTTTTTTCCCTCTCCAGTGTGTGGATAGTTGCAAGGAGTTACTTTGTCCTCCTTTTAAATTGGTCTTTCTCTGCTAGGCTACCTCGAAGAATCCTCCTACCTTAGAGATTTGGAATTAACTGATCGGGAGTGATGTTTGGTGTTGTGCTTTGTGAAGCTCTCTAGATCAGACCCACCACTCACATTTGTCAGCCAGGGAAGCCCACATGCACATGTCCAAATACTCTAAAGATCTGCACTAAGTTATCAAACTCTCAATATGAGATGTCCTATCATCCTACCTTGACACATAAGTTCTTGTTAGGATGCAAAGGGCTGTTTACACAAGTTGAATTTGAGGACTCCTGGGAGTTATAAGAGGAACATGACTTCATGGAGTGAGTCAGGCTGCTCCATCCAAAGATCTTCCCTTGCCCTTTCTCTTCCCACCTGCAGCTCTGTCCTGCACCATGACACATCTGTGTAGACAACCCTGGGACTAGGGGTGTGAACAGAAGACATGACACAGTCTGCTCTTGAGAGGATGGATGTAGGACAGAGGCTCTGTGAGTTGGGAAGTGGGCTTGGACTTTTTGTCAGGAATTCTGAAGTCCTGGGTAGCTGAAGCACAGGGTAGAGGGGGAGGGATACAGGCTTTGTGTGGGTGTGTCCCTAAAGAGAAGAAGAGCTACCTGAAGGGAATCAGAGCAGGTCCCCATTATAAGCCCTGGTGGCACCAGTGAGTGGCCAGGATGGAGAACCAAGGCTCTACCCTTCTATGTTGAGGTTGTGTAGTGCTTCAGGTCTTAAAAAAACAATGACTTGGGAATGACATTGTAAGACTTAGGAATGGCATCTCTAGATTTAGTGAAGGATTAATTCTTAGCCTTTCACAGCATATTTTATAATAGGATTATCTGAAACTAAACCTTAGGCATATCATTTTATATATACATAATTCTAACCCAGAAATTAGCCCTGATTTTTTGTGGATGTGTGTGTATGTGCACAGGCAGGTCTCTCTTTGTTTCTGTCGTCTAGTCATTCTGTGCCCACATCTTATAGTTTTCTCTATTTCATTCTCTCCCCTTTGGTTGTTTCTTGTTCTTTCTCTATTATGTGTTGTGTTTCTTACTCCTTCACTCTTGCATTGTGCTTCTTTCTCTTTCTTTAGAAACACACACCCTCACTCACATGCACTCAAACACACATGTACACATAGGCACCAAGTAGAGTGAAATAATGGGTACAGATGTGAGATTATAGGTATGACTTTTTCAAGAGTATCCAGAGATCACCAGGTATAAACATACTTAGCATCCAAATCAGGAAGCTCCTTCCAGCTGCATAAAACTCTTATAAGAAATTTTTATTCACTTTCCACCTATTTCTCTGGGCTGGGAGAAAGTAAGTACCGTCTACAGGAAATGTCACCATTTTAACTAAGAAAATATGCTAAGTCCAATTAAATAAATACACAGTTGTTATTCCTTTGGATAGACAGATAACATATGTCATTTTCTTACTGAGGAGAGGAGGGGTCATTATTGAGTGCAGTTTAGGGGCAATTAATTGATAAAGTGATGATGTCAGCAGCCAAATGTGAGAGGACAAAGGACTGGCATTTCCTTAAATAACTGGATAATTCTAGTACACTTTCTAAAACAGATTAAATTATTTGACTCAGAAGCACCTCTCTTTCATTTTCATAGAGATTACTGTAGCCACATTAAACAAAATGCTATAGGCCATTGATTTATTATCAACCTCCTGTTTTAATTTAAAAACAGATCTCTAGGTTCTGTTATTTTACTTCCTTCTTCTTAGATGTTTATGTATTTCAAAATGAAGCCATGATGTCAAAGTTTGAAAAAATACACGTGGTATATGCCACTTCCTATAGTTTATTTTCCCATTTCAATAACTGTGTAAACGTTTATAAAGTTCTGGGTTTTTTTGGAGGGGACATGGGTTGCCCTACAGAATATCATTTAAAGAAAACTAACCTATTAATCCACAAACAGAATAATCGGTTTGAATCTAAACAGCAATGTTGAAATTTGTTTGGTTTTCTTCAAATAGATTAATTCAAATAGATTAATAGAGTATAAATGTTTTTTTTTAATTTTGTGTTGTAATTTTCTCACTTATATGTTAATTCCCAACCAAGCCTAAATCAAACCTAGGTTCTTTATACTTAATTAATTTGGTAAATTAATTAATTGTGACAATGCCACTGTAAAGTAATTAAAATTGAGTTTTCTTTTCAAATTATCACACGTAAATCTATTTTATCTATAGTCATATAGTTTATACATCTGTGTATATAC